>NC_137089.1:1229838-1829838 GCF_951640355.1 Cnephaeus nilssonii
CCACTGGGACGTGGTGGGGAGGGCCAGGCCCCCTGGGACGTGGTGGGAGGGCCAGGCCCACTGGGACGTGGTGGGGAGGGGAGGGCCAGGCCCACTGGGACGTGGTGGGGAGGGCCAGGCCCATTGGGACGTGGTGGGGAGGGCCAGGCCCCCTGGGACGTGGTGGGGAGGGGAGGGCCAGGCCCCCTGGGACGTGGTGGGAGGGCCAGGCCCACTGGGACGTGGTGGGGAGGGGAGGGCCAGGCCCATTGGGACGTGGTGGGGAGGGCCAGGCCCACTGGGACGTGGTGGGGAGGGCCAGGCCCATTGGGACGTGGTGGGGAGGGCCAGGCCCCCTGGGACGTGGTGGGAGGGCCAGGCCCACTGGGACGTGGTGGGGAGGGGAGGGCCAGGCCCCCTGGGACGTGGTGGGGAGGGCCAGGCCCACTGGGACGTGGTGGGGAGGGCCAGGCCCACTGGGACGTGGTGGGGAGGGCCAGGCCCCCTGGGACGTGGTGGGGAGGGGAGGGCCAGGCCCATTGGGACGTGGTGGGGAGGGCCAGGCCCCCTGGGACGTGGTGGGGAGGGCCAGGCCCACTGGGACGTGGTGGGGAGGGGAGGGCCAGGCCCATTGGGACGTGGTGGGGAGGGCCAGGCCCACTGGGACGTGGTGGGGAGGGCCAGGCCCATTGGGACGTGGTGGGGAGGGCCAGGCCCACTGGGACGTGGTGGGGAGGGGAGGGCCCACTGGGACGTGGTGGGGAGGGGAGGGCCCACTGGGACGTGGTGGGGAGGGGAGGGCCCACTGGGACGTGGTGGGGAGGGCCAGGCCCCCTGGGACGTGGTGGGGAGGGCCAGGCCCACTGGGACGTGGTGGGGAGGGCCAGGCCCCCTGGGACGTGGTGGGGAGGGCCAGGCCCCCTGGGACGTGGTGGGGAGGGGAGGGCCCACTGGGACGTGGTGGGGAGGGCCAGGCCCCCTGGGACGTGGTGGGGAGGGCCAGGCCCACTGGGACGTGGTGGGGAGGGCCAGGCCCCCTGGGACGTGGTGGGGAGGGCCAGGCCCCCTGGGACGTGGTGGGGAGGGGAGGGCCCACTGGGACGTGGTGGGGAGGGCCAGGCCCCCTGGGACGTGGTGGGGAGGGGAGGGCCAGGCCCACTGGGACGTGGTGGGGAGGGCCAGGCCCACTGGGACGTGGTGGGGAGGGGAGGGCCCACTGGGACGTGGTGGGGAGGGCCAGGCCCACTGGGACGTGGTGGGGAGGGGAGGGCCAGGCCCATTGGGACGTGGTGGGGAGGGCCAGGCCCCCTGGGACGTGGTGGGGAGGGGAGGGCCAGGCCCACTGGGACGTGGTGGGGAGGGCCAGGCCCCCTGGGACGTGGTGGGGAGGGGAGGGCCCACTGGGACGTGGTGGGGAGGGCCAGGCCCACTGGGACGTGGTGGGGAGGGGAGGGCCAGGCCCATTGGGACGTGGTGGGGAGGGCCAGGCCCACTGGGACGTGGTGGGGAGGGCCAGGCCCACTGGGACGTGGTGGGGAGGGGAGGGCCAGGCCCCCTGGGACGTGGTGGGGAGGGCCAGGCCCACTGGGACGTGGTGGGGACTGACTCTGGGGGAGTTTGCTCCCCCGACGTTCCGCCTGCGCCAGTCAAGCCCGTGCCTCATCGCCAAGCTCTGCCGCAACCGCGGAAACAGCTTCCTCTCCACGCTCCCCGGAGCCCGACCCCCCAGGGCTCACACCGCTGACGAAGGCCGAAGCTGCCACTTCCCTCGTCCCTGCGTCAGCAGCTCGGAGCCACGGCAGCCGGTGGCCCGGTCCCCGCGGCCTGGACACCTCTCCTGCGTCCACGCCAGGCACCTGCCTCAGCTCCGCCCCCGCCCGCGGCCTCCTGCTCACCGCCTGGCCTGGCGTCCCGCCGCTGCTCTCGGCGGCCATCCACACGGGGCCTGCCAGCGACGAGGCCGCACCACCAGGGGCGCAGCAGCCTCCTCCCTCCCGCCCGCGGCCTCAGGCCACGTCTGTCCTGTGTGTGGATCTGGTCCCTGGGCGTGGTCTCCCTCAGGAGAGCCCCGGGGGGAAGGAGGGGGAAGGGGGCAGGACGGGGCAGAAGGAGGGGGGCTCCCAGGTGGCCTCACCCAGGGGAGTGGGAGCAGGCGAGGCTCCTGTGTGGTCCCTGCGGTCCGCATGTGTCTGCCTGTGTCCACCCGTGTCCACCCATGTCCGCCTGTGTCCGCCTGTGTCCGTGGGGAAGGCTCCCAACAAGGGGAGCGCCGCCCCCCAGACGAGGAGGGCCATTGGCCAGGACAGTGAGCCCGGCCTCTGAGGAGGCGGGGCCAAGGAGGGGGAAACTGAGTCCTGAGAAGGAAGCCACATCCCTGCGGCCCCCAGAGGAGCTGGTCAGAACAAGTTCTCCACGCTCATTTCTAAAAATGTTTGTGCTGATTCCAGAGAGGAAGGGAGAGAGAGGGAGAGAAACACCAATGAGGAGAGTCATGGTTCGGCTGCCTCCTGCTCACCCACAACTGGGGATGGAGCCCGCGACCCGGGCCTGTGCCCTGACCGGGGATCGAACCCTGACCTCCTGGTCCACAGGTGGATGCTCAGCCCCCGAGCCCCGCCGGCCAGCGGCAGTGTTTGTGCGTTATCGCCTCACACAGCCACTCTGTACAGGGGTACGTTCCTGGACATTGCCCACTTAGCAACAGAAAAGGAGACAGTTCAGAATGGGGGAGTCAGGCCGAGGGCTGATGTGCCACCTCGGGGTGCAGACCCCCCACTCTGACCAGAGAGGCTCCGTCGGGCCCCCGGTCCAGGCTGCTGCCCTGCTGGGCGAGTGGGATGGCGGGCCCTCCCCACGACCCCCGAGGCTGTGCTCGAGGGGGAGCCCCGGCCCGGGGCGCACGCCGCCCACAGGTTAGGCCGTGGGGCTGCTGGTCACCCCCCACCAGCTGCCCTTCCTCCCCGCAGCCCAGCTCCCGAACGCTTCTCCACGGGGCGCGGAGTCCTGACTCATGGAGGGGAACAGGGCGCCGAGAGCATGAACAAAACAGCGGATCCAGGGATGAGTCGTGTAATCACAACAGAGGCCTCGGCGCCCAGAATAGCGCCTCTCACGCGTAAGCACAGTCACGGCGCTGAGTCACAGAGCAGGTGGCCCGGGCCTCAGGGATCGGGGACCCGCGCCCTCGGTTTCTGGATGGGGCGGCAGGAAGGACGGACGTCCGGCTGGCGTGTGGGGATCTCGCAGGGACCCTGGCTGCTGTGAGCTTGTTCCGTCCGATCCCACAGGGACCTCCGCGCGCCCTGCATGAGGCCAAGCGGGGGGAGGAAGGAGCCGTGGGCCCCGCACGCTACCCCCGAGGCGTTGCTAGTTCACGCCCATTTGACAGATGAGGAAGCGGAGACTCAGACAGGCTAGGGAAGGGCAGGGCTGCCCGGCTCTGAGGTCCGCGCTCGGAGCCGCTCTGGCTTCCTGGGGAGGGAGGCTGGGGCTGCTCCTGCAGCAAACGTGAGAGCCGAGCACGTCCTGTGTTGGTCCATGCGGTAAGCGTGTGGCAGGCTGAGCCCCGTGGCATGTGATGACAGGCACCGGGGGCCTTCAGACGCCTCTGACCATGGCGCCGCAGAGTCCTTGTTCTGCCGCTTCCAGGGCTCACCGTCATCCGACAGAGAAGTCGCGGCTGCTGCCGTCTGCCGGGGCCGGTGTAGAGCCTTCATGGCCCTGGGTCCCGGTCCCACCCCGGATGCTGGCCGCCGGGACCTCCGTGGCCAACAGGGTGTGGGCAGCGCCAGCCCTGAGCCCGCGTCTCGGCACCCACAGGCTCCTGCTGCCCGTCTTTGCAGACCCCGCCGCTGCCCGAAGACAAGCCCCCCAGCCGCCCACGGGGGCGAGGGGGGAGCCCACTCAGCCGTGTTCCGGCCGAGGCCCGGCAGGCGGGAGGCCCAGCCAAGACCAGCCAGCCCCACCCCCGCCGGATGCCCCACGGCGTGGCCTCGGCCCCTCTGTCCACAGCGCCTGCGAGCAGGGGGAACTGTCTACAAAACTGGAAGACGGGGGGGGGGGGGGGGGGGGCAGCAAGACCTCCCCCGCCCCCGTGTGTTCTCGTCCACTCGGGGGGCCCGAAGCCTGACTCACCCCGTTCGCCTCCTCCTGGCGCGCAGCCTCGTCACTCCCACCCTCCCAGCTGGCGCCGCCTCTCCGGCCGGGAAGGGAGGAGCAATGAGCCGTCAACGCCTCCGGCCCCCCGTCCTGCCATTCCTCTCCAAACGCTCTGACTCATTTCTGCTCCTTCCTGGTAACTGAGCTCAGATCATTTGCGAGACTCTCAGCCAATTCGTCACGATGCTCGCAAAGCCGAGCCGTCTGGAAGCCGCTCCACAGAAGGGGACACGCCCAGAGCCCCGTGGTGGCCGCCGCCGTGCAGGCCGTGGGCCTGGGCCAGACCGGGCCTGAGACCCGGCGCCTCGGTTTGCCCATCTCTAGAATGGGCACACCGGGGTCTGATGACACGGAGGCGTGGCTCCCCTCCTGGTGGGGTATCTGATCCTGCCCCGTCTACGGGGGTCTGGTCTCCAGCCCAACCCTCTCTTCTGGGGTCCAGACGGGACATCCAGCTCCCAGGGGTCTCATGGGCACCTGACACTCAGCTTGTCCCAAACCAACTGGCCACCGGCCGTGGCTGGGCCTCCAGGCCCGTGGGGCAGAGAGACGCCAGCGCACAGCCAGGCCACCTGGTGGGCACGGGCTCAGCCATCAGACCGACTCGGTGCAAATCGGGACTCCCTGACCTTCTAGCTGTGTGGCCCCGGGCACCTTAATACACCTCTCTGTGCCGTGGTTTCTGAATTAAACCTGCTTTGGAGCGTGGCCGTTAGGATGAAATGAGCCGATTCGCAGAAGGCACTCGCACTGCCCAGTGAGGGCTGGCGTGAGCTCTACCCCGCCCCCCGGGCGACCCGGAGCTCCTGGCGGGGCTGGGGTGGCTGTCCAGGGCACCCCCCTGGCTGGGGCGAGGCGGGGGCTCTTCTCTCTCCATGTAGCCCTGGGTCCAAGCTCACTGCCTTGGTCGGAGGTGGGAGCACTCGACGCAGCAGTGACAGACGCCGAGGGAGGCCTGGGCACACGGCGCTGAGAAGCACAGCTCCGTCCCGCACCCACGGGGCCCTGCGCCTTCCTGGCCGTGGCCGCCGGTGCCACGCACGCCTTCCCGAGGCTGGGCCGCCCAGGCCTCCCGCCGACTCGGCACGGCTCCCGCAGGCCCTGGCTGCCCTCGGCCGTCCGGGCACCAAGCCCTTCCTGCTCTGGGTGCTGAGTGCCCGTTTGTTCCCTGCACCCTATTGCCCTGCCGGGTGGGGGGCAGGCTGAGACCCCTGCAGCCAGGAGGGGCTGGGACAGAGCCGGGCACCCCGAGCCACCCGTGGATCATGGGGGGACCGCTTCCCCCCCAGGGCGCGGCCTGGCGTGCCTTCCGAGCGGGCCTCACGCTGTGTAATGTGACGCCTGCTGAAAAGTAAGCACGCCTCCATTTATTCAGCTTGTCAGCCTCCATCTGCCGCCCGCGAGGCCGGCGAGCGTCAGGGATTCTGGAAGCGAGAGCGGAGCCTCTCCTCGCCCCGGGCTGGTTCCTGGAGGGAGCCCAAAACGCTGCTCTCCTCCGAGGGGCGGGCAGCCAGGGCGGGCAGCCAGGGCGGGTGCTGGCAGGGAAGGGGGCGCGCCAGGCGGGGCAGGGGACGGGCTCTGGCTGACGGGCACGGGCGGGAGCGCCGCCTGGGCGTGAGGGACAGGTGGGTGCTGGCAGGGAGCCCACGGAGCGCCGTGTCAGGCCCTGCCTTGGCAGATGGGGAAACCGAGGCTGGAGCCGAGAGCTCAGTGAAGGAGCCCGTTCCCCCCTGACCTGAGGGCCCGGCCTCTCCCGGAAGCAGGCGGCACCGCCCAGGGCGCGGGCACCTGCAGCAGGCCACTGACCTTGGGAGCCCTTTCTTTACTGTGAAGTGGGGCCGTGAGCACCCCAAACTGACGAGGACCCGAGGTCATGGGGCGAACAGGCTCCCGGGCCCGGGCAGGCCGGACCCTAAGCACACGGCGCTGTTAGTGGCAACTGTTATTCCATCACGTTCCTCAGCTGGAGCCGGGGGAGTGGCTGGACCCGCACCCGCCTCAGGGCCCCGCCTCCTGCCGTGTCCCCGGGGCAGGACGGCTGTGAGCCCCGGTGCTGCTTGCAGCCCGGGGGGTGGGGGGTGGGGGGGGTCCTGCAGCTGGAAACCCACTGCCAGCCCTCAGGCTCTCCCCGCACAGCCACCTCCTCCGGGACGCCCCCCGGTGCCCCCCCAATGGACGGCCCCTGCTCCCCGGAACGCTCAGCACGCCTGCTGCCCCCGGTCCTCGGGGTCCATGGCGCCTCAGAGCCGGCGGTGCCTCGGCCCCTGCAGAGACCGGCCGCTGTGCCCTGAGTGCCTCTCCCTTTCTCTCCCTGGCAAACTCCTACTCATCCCTCAGTGCCCGGCCCCTGGGTCCGCTCTGGGACCCCATGAGCCCCTGGGCCTCCTTCATCAGGGAGCGCCTGCTCAGGGCTGGCCCGCCCACGGAGGCTCCCCTCTCCCTCCCCGTCAGGCACGTCCTGAGGCGCACAGACCGCCACCCTGAGCCGCTGGCTCCGCCCATGCGTCCTCCAAAGGGCTGCCCAGAAGGTTCTAGACAGTCCGCAGACCGTCCTTGGAGAAGGCGTCAGCGCCTCCGGATTCTCCATCTCCAGCGGCTCTTGTCACCCTGTGAGCCAAGCCCGCTCTGCCGGGGAGAAGGGAGGAGCTGGCAGGTGAGCCCCAGCACATGGCAGGGGGATGGGGGAGCCTCTGAGTGTCTCCGCCCCCACTTCTCACGGGACACCACCACCCCCCCTTTCACTGTAAGGGGGTTCACTCTCGCCAGCCCGCGGGGCTCCGTGGTTGAGCGTCGACCTATGAACCTATGAACCAGGAGGCGATGGTTCGATTCCCAGTCAGGGCACATGCGGGTTGTGGGCTCGAGGTTCCCCCTACACCCCCCCACCTGTCCGTCCCCACCGGCCCCTCCTCAGATCCGCCTCCGGCTGATCCCCGTGCCCGGCCCAGACTGCCCCTCAGGGTCCTTCCCCGCCCCCCCGGCCTGCCTCCTGGGACAGGGCCCACTTCCCTCAACGGGCTCCCAGGTCTCCAGGGAGGAGCCGGCCTCCAGAGGTGACTCAAGCACACCCCTCTGGCTGCCTGTTGATGGACAGAACAGCCCTCGTGTGACCTCCGCTGCAGCCACGCCGGTGTTAAGAGGACGTCGTATTTCTCTCCATCTCCCAGGGGCCCTCCATGCTTCACGGCAGCGAGTCTTCCCTCCAGGCCAGCCTGCCCCTGAGACCCGTCCTCGGAGCGGCTCCACCCGATGGCTGGGGGGGCGAGGGCAGCAGGCTGTGCCGGGAGGGGGGATAGGCGCCCTGGGCCCTCCCTGGGGCTGTGCCCACCCGGCAGCCCCAGACCAGCTCCTCCAGGCGCTCCCGGCACCTGGACAGCGCAGGCCAGGTGTTTGCTCCAGGCCACCGTCTGGGAGGGGCCAGGGCGGGGGGGGGGGGCCTTGTCTGACCACGCCTGCCCATCCGCTGGCTGCCCCTGTGCCTTCCAGGGCGCCGCGGAGGACCCGTGAGGAGCAGGTGCCGTCGGCACGCACTGGCCACGCGTGCCCCGAGGCTGCCCCTGACCACAGTGCCCCTGGCCGGGGGTCCCCTTCTCCCCTTGTCCTTGCACACACACTGCCATTCAGGCCCAGGAGCCGGGGTAAGCCCCCACCTTCCTCCCTTAGCCTGGAGGCTGGCCCTCGGCCCCAGGTCACTGCGCCCGGTGACCAGGATGGAGTGTGGGCATCGACAGGAAGCTGCTGCCCAGCGTCTCCGCGCCTGGACAAGACCTAACGTGGCTGCACACCCCGCCCAGCCCCTGGCTGCCTCCTCCCGGCTGCTGGCCGGCCCACGTGTGCTGTCCATGGTGCTGGCCAGCGTCCGCCCACCTGGCGGCGAGGGGCAGATCCAGGGGCTCCACGCCTGGGGCTCCCCGCGGGGGAGGTCCCCGCCACCCTGCCCGGGCCTGGCCGCCGCAGGCCCCGAGTCGGTGCTGCCCCGCCTGCCGCCCCTCGTCCGCCCGCCGGGCCTGGCTCCGTCCTCGTGCCAGGACAGAGCAGCGTGCCCAGGAATAACGGATAACGCCATTGGGGCCGGAATGGCTGCCTCCGCGCGGGGAGAGAGATGAGGCTGTCAGGCAGGGGCTGGCCGCGGGCCGTGATTAACGCGAGCGGGCGGCCCACACGTTGCGGCAGAAGGTGCCAGGAGATGATTGCTTACAAAATGTACCAATTACCGCCGTGCCTGCGAGCTCGCCCCCGCCGCGGGCAAATAAACACATCAGCCGCCAGCTTGTGCCAGCCCGGGCTTGGCGAGGGCCCAGGGACCGCGGCGCCGATGGGAGGGCCGGGGAGAGCCGCCCGGAGGTCGGGAGGCCCGGCCTGGCCCCGGGCGCCTGGCAGCGATGAACAGTCAGCTGGTGCCGGCGGCGGCGTCTCCCGGGCAGTGCCCAGGCCGGGCACAAGGGAATTCCGGCCGGGCAGCTGCGGGGACCCTCCCCCCAAAGGAGACGGCACACGTGACGGGCACTTGGGGCCGCTCCGGGCTCTCCGTGTTCCACACGGAGGTGTGTGCGCATGTGTGTGCACCTGCATGCGTGTGCCAGGTCTATGTGTGTGTGTCTGTGTCTGTGTGTGTGTGTTTGTACTCGCATGTATGTGCCATGCCAATGTGTTTGCATGTGTGTGTCTGTGTGTGCATGTGCCTGTGTGTGTGGGGGGGGGATGTGTACAGCACCACTGGCCCACGCCTGAGAGAGTGGGTGGGGGAAGGAAGGTGCTGGTGAAATCAGGAGCCCCCTGGAGGGCAGGGCTGGGCCTTCGCCTGATCACACCTGGAGGAAGGTGACCCGGACGAGGCTCACCACAGGAGAGCCGGGGCAGGGCCATCTGGGGGCTCCCCGGGGCAGCGCCAGGGGCAGGGAGCGGAGTGTGGCTCGGCTCAGTCGAAGGACAGACCCACTCCGGGTCAGCGCTCTGTAAGGACGTGGCTGGTCTGTGAGCCGGTGAGCCTCCTGGCCGGGGGGGCCTGTGAGCAGATTCCCGTCTCCTCTGGGGGCCGTCGTTGGGCCACAGAGGTGCCTCCCTGGTGTGGGATGGACCAGAGCAGCAGAGGCAGCTGGGAAGGGGAGGGACAGAGCCCCAGACTCACATGCACACCTGTCCCCCCCCCCCGCCCCCCGCCGCCAGGCCCAGCTGCAGCCAGGGCACCTCCTCATGCTGACACCGTCCACGCTCAGGCCGACGTGGGCGCCTGCGGGCACAGGAAGCTCCCGGTGATGGCGCTAGAGCGTGGTCCACCGACACCCGGACCCTGCGGCTGACACCACGGGGCCCACGCCCCGAGCTGCCGCCACCGTCTCTGGCCACGCCCTCTCAAGCCCCGTTCCCTTGGTCGGAGACGCTGCCCTTACGCAGACTCCCGTGTGGGCCTTCTCACCGGAGGACCTCCGTGGGCCAGGCCCCCCCGCACGGGGCCCCAGCACAGGCCCGGGAAGCAGGAGGCCCCCGGCGCCTCATTCAAGGGGCATCTTAGAGCCCATAGCGCAGGGCAGAGCAAGCCAGAGACGGCAGCCAGGCCACGCTCCTGGGGCACCGCCACGTGCAAAAGCCGCGTCTCCCCCCGTCTGACAGGACGGGACACGAGGCCAGAGGTAACGGCACAAACGCAATAGTGACAGCGACAGGGCCCAGGCGTTCACCGTGAGCCAGGGGCACGGAACACCTCCGGGGCCGGGGTACCGCATTGCCGGGCAGCCTGGCACAGCCTGGCACAGCCTGGCACAGCCACACGTAGGTGCCAGCGCCCGGGGCCCCAGGGCGGTGCGCTCACATCCGGTCCAAGGGCTTTATCTCCTCGCAGCAGCTTGTGGCTCCCGGGCCAGCCAGCTCCCGCCGTCCCCGCCCCCGCCCCGGCCTAGGAGGGACTCACAGCGAGGGGAGGCGAGCTGCGGTGGGCGCTGCACACGGACATGTATCTTGTTCGACTGCTCTTGGCACGTCAGCAGTAAACGCCAAGTCGAACAATGAGTGAACTATTCCCGGAGAGAACGGGAGAGCAGCAGATCCTGCAGCGTGCGGGGCGGGCGCAGGGGTGTGGGCAGGGGGTTCTCGGCCCGAGCTAGAGGGACGCTGGCTGCCGTTCCCTGTGCGGGCCTCGGCTCAGACGGTGAATTCCTCACGATGATCAGTCCTCGCAGAACCCAGTGAGCCTGAGAAGGAGCCCGCATTTTCATCCTCGCTCTCCATCTGAGCCTCGGAGCCATGAGTGACACGCCGGGCGGGGGCGGGCTCACCAGGTCCGAGTCCTCGCCTTCCTGCCTCTGAGCGGGTCCTCTTCCCACTTCCCCTCGGAGCTCAGTGCTGCCACCAGGAGGGCTCTGCAGGCAGTGACGTGGGGTGGAGCGCCGTGTATCAGTCAGCTGCCGCCGCGTAACAACCTCCCAAAACGCAGGCGCTTTGGACAACAGTCATCTATCTGTCCACGGTGCTGTGGGGTGGCCGTGGGAACAGGCCCAGCGGCATGGTTCCTGCCTGGCCCGCACGATGCCAGCCGGGCTCACGTGTGCCGGGGCACTCACGGCCTCACTCCCACGGCTGGCGGCTGGCTGGCGGTCCCCAGGGGTCATGGAGGCCCCGGGCCACGTGTCCCTCACACGGTGGCAGTGCCTGGTCCCCAAGGGCTGCGAGGCCGGGCACGTCCCGATGGTCAGGCCCTTTGCAAGCCTCGCTGGCTCCTGCACCATCGGCCGAAGCAGGCCAGGGTCAGAGGCCAGGAGGGAGGGGTCCCGGGCCCCGCGTGGCCTCCCAGCAGAGAAGGCCGCCGTCCCTCGCCCGGAGCGCTGGGAAAGGGTCCCAGAAGGCGGGTCCAAAGGAAGAGCAGCCCCGGTTTGCCGGCTCTGCAGGGCGGGGGGAGACCCCTACCAGGCCTGGGCTCCAAACCTCAGGCCACACACTCACAGGCATGGGTGGCTGCTCCAGGAGAATTGTGGGTGCACCGCCCCAGCACCCTGAGCCAGAGAGAAACAGGACGCCAGCCCCCCACCTTCACCAGCACGGACGCCAATGGAAGCCTTCGAGGGGGCGTGCCTGTCGGGCAGCTTTCCGGACGGACGGACGGATGGTTCTCTGGGCCGGCTCACAGGCCTTTAAGATCCGCCCGGTGGCCCCAGGTCCAGCCGTCACCTTAGCGATGGTTTAGGGAGATTCCCTGGGCGCTGGGCGGCCGCCAGCGGCAACGGTCGGGCAGATCTGCTGCCAACCACTCGGGCTCCCTTCCCCCGCTGCCCGGCACTGGGGACCAGCGGCTCAGGGTCTCTCGCTCAGGCACCCCCACACGCCCCGGCCCGGGGGGAGGCCAGCCAGGTTCGGAGTGAGGGGCCGGGGTGTCACAGGGAAGACTAGAACAACAGCGGGGGGTCCAGGGTCGGGATATCAGCTCGGACCCAACACGTGGCGTCGGGGGGCAGAGGGGGGGGTCCAGGGGCCTAGGATGCCCCCCACCCCTGCAGGAGGGGGAAGCGGCGGGTGAGCAAGCCTGGGGAAGCCCCTGCCTCACATTCCCTGCAGCTGCTGCGGCCGGCTGAGGACAGAATGCGTCCGCTGGCCCCGGGGGCACTCACTGGCGCCACTCAAATGTTAGTGAGCCCAGGCCGGCCTCCTTCCAAATGTCACCTTGAGCGCAGCTGAGCACCCTGCCCCTCCCCCTTCCCCTGTGCCCCTCCCCCCATGGCTCTGCCCGCAGCTCCTGCAGGGCCCTCCCCGGCCCCGGGTCCCAGCCTCCTGCAGGGCAATGCCGGGCAACAGGCACAGGGGCCACCCCAAATCCAAACACAGCGCTGGGCGCGAGCCTTTATGGAGCACCAACCGAGTGCGGTCCCTGCCCCGCGGGCCCAGCCCATCCGAGCCCGCGGGCTCCCAGAGGCCGCCCCTCGCTGGGGTCACGGTGCCCAGGCCAGGGACGCTCCCAGCCATCGCGCCTGCGCCCCCACCTCCCAGTGGGCGGCAAGGGGAGGGCCCTGTCTCTCCCGGGGAAGCACAGACCCACAGACCCGCCAGCAGGTGGCCTTGCAGATCGGCCCGCCCCGTGCCAGCCCAGAAGGTGGCCCCTCCGTGGTCCTGGAGCCGGGTGCCCAGAGAGCGGGGCGCCCAGCCTCCCCCCTGTCAGCCCAAAGCAGACTGCATGGCGGGAAGTGGGCATTGTAGTCAGGACATCGCTGAGGCCGGGGCTGCTTGTCACAGCAGCAAACCCAGCCCATCCCGGCAAATCCTTCCCCCGGGAGGAGGGACCCAGCACCCCCACTCCGTCCTCAGCCTCCGGCTGACCAGGGGGTGTGGCGGCTCATGCTGTCGCCCTTGTTCCTGCTGGAGGCAGGCGCCTGGCCTCCCCGCCCCTCCTCCCGGGACTGACACTGTGTCCCAGCTGCACAGGACGCTCACCCTCGTCACCCGTGGCCCCATTTAAGCTGCTCCCTCTTCCCATTCCTCAGACTGGGAATGGCAGCTGCACAGAGGACGCACGCACCCAAGGTCACGCAGCTGCCCCTGGCGGCGCCGTGCTCTGCGGTCCCAGCTCCCCACCTTCACCCGTGCTCTGCGGTCCTAGCTCCCCGTCACCTTCACCCGTGCTCTGCGGTCCCAGCTCCCCGCCTTCACCCGTGCTCTGTGGTCCTAGCTCCCCACCTTCACCCGTGCTCTGTGGTCCCAGCTCCCCGCCTTCACCCGTGCTCTGTGGTCCTAGCTCCCCACCTTCACCCGTGCTCTGTGGTCCCAGCTCCCCGCCTTCACCCGTGCTCTGTGGTCCTAACTCCTCGTCACCTTCACCCGCCGGGAGATGGGTGCATGGGGTCAGGACAACCCTTCTTGGCTATGGGTCCCTCCATCTGTCACTTGACAAGCATTGGCTGAGACCTCGGGGCGCAGCCCCTCCCATGTGGATGAGCAAGCTTGGCTGGGGGAGGGGGCGGTGGGAGCCATCAGCGGGGTTCGGCAGCTGACTGCCCGGCGCTCGGAAGGAGTGAGCTGGGGAGTCCTGGGAAGACCGGGAGGAGCCGTGGCTGCGTGTCCCTCGGTGACCGACACCCGTCTGAGAGGCCACGTGCGCTTCAGTGTGACTGCGGCCGTGGTGACGTTCGGAAAAGGCAATGCGGTGGAGGCAGTGAAAGGTCAGCAGGCCCGGCAGCGGGGCTCAGCGGGTGAGCGCCCTACCCCAGGGGCCCTCGGGTGTGGGGAGTGACCTGCTTGGGCCGGGTCACCTGGGAAAGTCCCCCCTGCCTCAGTCAGCTGGGACGCTGTCCACACCGCATCAGGGCCGGACGCCTCACCGGAGCCACAGCCCCAGGATTGTGCAGGGTGGTCCCTGGGCAGTGGCAATCCTGGGGGCCAGCCTGGAGGCAGCGGGCAGGCTGGGCGGGCGGAGCAACAGGTGGGGCCCAGGCGAAGGGCCGGGGGAGGGCCGTTTCCTGGCTGGGCCTCTTCCCTTCTCTTCCTTTCGTGGCTGATTTCCGCCTCAATTTGGGTAATTGCTCGCTACTCAGCACCATTTCTTTCCTCCATTCATGGAGGGGAAAGCACCCCCGAACGTCTCGGGGGGAGGAAACTCTTTCAGACTCGGCACAGCTGCTCCCTGCGCCGGCGGGCGGGCGGGCGGGCGGCGAGGATAGCTCTTCAAGGTCAGGCGGACTTTCTCCCCCGAGAGAAGCCGGTCCTTCCTCACCCACACGGCCCTTTAGAGCCCGGCCTCATGGCCCGGGTGCCGTGCCCCTGGCCGGTCAGCACCTGCACGGTGTGCGCCCCCTCCCAGTCCCCAGTCCCCAGCCCGTGGGACAAGCGCATCGCCTCCGCGTGGCACGGGTGGACACCAGGCCCGCAGGCGGGCGGCTTCCCTGGGGCCTGGTGCTTGGCGCGGGCAGAGCCGGGCTGGCGGCCCAGCAGGGTCCGGGCCACACCCTGCGGGGGACAGACCTCACCGGCTGGCTCCCCATGGCCACGGCCACGCACTCAGCTGCTCTGCCCTCAAGGACCCCAGGCACCACCTCCAGCGAAGCCACAGAGGCTCAGTCACCAGCCGGGCTCCACCTCCCCAAAGTGTGCCGAACACCAGAGCAGAGAGTGTGATCCATTCATTCATTCATCCATGCATCCATCCATCCATCCATCCATCCATCCATTCATTCATTCATCCATCCATCCATCCATCCATCCATCCATCCATCCATCCATTCATTCATTTTTATTAAAATGAATGGAGGGAGGGAGGGAGGGAGAAACTTCGATGTGAGAGAGACACATCCATTGGTTGCCTCCCGCACGACGCACCCCGACAGGGACGGGTATCAAACCTGCCACCCAGTTACACGCCCTTGATCGGGAATCGAATCCGAAAGCCTTGGGTTCGAGGCCGGGCAGTCACTGGCTTTATGAACCTGCCGGGACCTTTCAGGACCTGGATGTGGTGTTGGAGTCGGTGTGCCTGCGACAAGCACCCACGTCGGAAGCTGCAAAGAAGGGTCACATCGGCCGCCTCGCCGTGGATGCCCATCCTCCCTCCACACGCGGCGGGTTTTCAATGTCCCTCCTGCCCTCCCAGCGCCTCTCAGGAGGCCCCGCCCCAGGGCCGGCTCCAGGGGAGGCCCCTGCGACTCTGTGATTAGAATAGGAGAGGGGATCAAGGCAGTTAATTTTTTAACTTTAAGACTGTGCTTTGTCTCCCCTTCAGCACCTCGAAGGCGGTGGACTCTATCTGCTTCTGTGAATACGGAGCCGATAACACTGTCGGCAGCAGGCAGATAGCAGGCGGCGGAGGATTAACTCTGCGTTAATTAGAGCCGTTTCGGCAGCGTGGCCTCCGGCGGGGAGCGTGGCCGTGCGCCCGGGGCTGGGGCAGCTCCTTCCCAGCGCCTTGGCGTCCGAAGGGCGAGGGGGGGACCTGCCCTCCAAGTCTCCCCTCCAGCTCCCCAGCCTGGAGCTGGAGATGCAGAATGGCACGGCGGGGTGACTGGTCCCCCCAGGAGTCTCCCCACCACCTCCTGGCCCTGCAGAGGGGAGGGGGTGGGGGGAGTGGGGGCCGTCCTGCCTCCCAGCCCAGGCCCCTCCTCCATCCACGAGGCGACGCTCAGGACGAAGGTGAGGGGGCCGCGGGCCGGCATCCTACAGGGAGGCCCAGGGAGGCTGCAGAGAGGCTGGGCCTGGTGTGCTCTGCCCGTGCCCACGCGTGTGTGTGCCTGCACGTGTGACAGGAGAGCCACGGCTTCTGTGTGTCTGCATGCCTGTGCATGTGTGTGAAAGGTTTGTGCACATGACAGATGTGCGAGAGCCTGGAGTGTGCGTGTGTGCACACGTGCACGCGTGTGTGTTTGTGTGTGCCTGCGTGGGAGTGGGAGCTTCCCCAGGGAGGCAAGAGCAGCCGCCCGCGGTCAGGGCCCAGCACAGCGGGAGCCGGCGGCCACGCCGACGTCCCCCCGTGGACCTGCCCACCTCACGTCCACTGGCGTCAATCACGCCGCACGGCCCCCGTGACCCCCAGCTTGCCCAAGCCCCGCTGGGGCCTGCCGAGGGGGACTCGCTTCTGAGTCCTCGGACCCCGGGCCTGAGCCCAGCCCCTAACAAGTGGGATCATCATCTTGATAGGGCTGGGGGCGGGGGGGCAGGCCCTGCTAGAAGGGCCTCACTGAATCCTCCCAACCACCTGCTACGGCGGGACCGCCCTTTCACAAGTGGGTAAACCGAGGCACAGAGCGATCCTGAGTGGAGCCAGGAAGCAGGTCAAGCGGCTCATGGTGGGCCCTGCACTGGGAAGATGGGGGAGGATGGCGGGAGACAGCCGGGAGTGGGAGCTGGGGAGAAGGCCTGAATACGGGGATGGAGGGACAGACGTGCAGGGGATGGAGGGACAGACGTGCAGGGCGGGAGGAGGCAAGAGCAGGCAGGGCTGGGCCAGGGCTCAGGGTCTGGGCTAAGGAGCTGGATGCCCCTGCCTGGAGCTCAGGGGGAGACTGGCACCCTCCCGCCTGCACAGCCCCCTGCATTTCATAGATGAGGAAGCTGCTCCCAGAGAGCCCTCTGACATGGCCCGGGGCACAGTGAGCAGGCCAGTTTGAGGTGAAAATGCATCATGTGGCCCAACAACGGATGGATGGATGGATGGATGGATGGATGGATGGATGGATGGATGGGTAGATGGATGGTGGATGGATGGATGGATGGATGGATGGATGGATGGATGGGTGGGTAGATGGATGGTGGATGGATGGATGGATGGATGGATGGATAAGGGAATGGATGGATGGGTGGATGGGTGGGTAGATGGATGGTGGATGGATGGATGGATGGATGGTGGATGGATGGGTGGATGGGTAATAGGTGGGTAGGAGATAGAGGGATTGACGGATGGATGGGTGGGTGGGTGGGTGGGTGGATGAGTGGGTGGGTATATGAGTAAATGGATGGATAGATGGGTGGATGAATGGTGGGTGGTGGATGGATGGATAATGGATGGGTGAATGGGTGGGTGGATGGGGATGATGGGTGAATGGATACGTGGGTGGGTGGATGGACAAATTGATGGATAGATGGGTGCTGAGTGGATGAATGGTGAGTAGTGGACATGTGGATAATGGATGATGAATCGATGGATGGATGGACGGATGGATGGATGGACAGATGGATGGTGGACGGATGGATGGATGGATGGATGGATGGATGGATGGATGGATGGATAAGGGGATGGATGGATGGGTGGATGGATGGATGGATGGGTGGATGGGTGATAGGTGGGTAGGAGATAGAGGGATTGACGGATGGATGGGTGGGTGGGTGGGTGGGTATATGAGTAAATGGATGGATAGATGGGTGGATGGATACGTGGGTGGGTGGATGGACAAATTGATGGATAGATGGGTGCTGAGTGGATGAATGGTGAGTAGTGGACGGGTGGATAATGGATGATGAATCGATGGATGGATGGACAGATGGATGGTGGATGGATGGATGGATGGATGAGTGGGTGGTGGCGGGTGAGCAGGTGGGTGAGTGAGTCTGTCTCACACATGCCAAGAGCAGCAGCACCTCCCTTGGGGTCAGACCAACAAGCTTGGCTCTGCCCCTTCCTCTGCCACTTGGCCTCTCTCCATCCCTCACCCCTTCCCTTCCCTGGAGCAGGGACCACAGCACCTGCTGGCAGCTCCTGGGAGAGCGACGGATGAGGTACAGCAGCATCTGGCACACAGTAGGCACCTCAGCAGCAGCAGCTCCATCCGCCATCCCATGTGGGTACCAGCGACACAGACGCCCTCCCCAGAGCGTCGAGGCCAGCCGCCCGGCCACCCCAGGGGCAGCATCTGCGAGGCACCGCCGCTGTTTCTGTGCCGCGTGTTCCTTCCGAGAGGAAGGTTCCAGCAGCTGTGGCGCCGAGGACACCATGCAGCTGCCTTCAGGCCCATGTCCTGGGCTGCGGGCCTCACACCAGGCAGCGTGAGTGTCCTGAGCGTGTCCTTCCTCTCGTCTGTCCAGCCCAATGCCCCACCCCCGGCCCAGGCCACCACCAGGCTGTGGGGTGAGGGCGAGGCCTCCATGAAAACAATCCTGGAGAGCCCTGCATTACCGGCCCGTCATCACCCCATCAGACCTGCCTCATCGTTATCTTTCTGCCCGAGCTCCCCCACCGGCCCCTCAGGCCCCTCCCCTCTCACAGGAGCCTCGCCAGCCCAGCTTCCCTGTCCACTCCTGCCCTCACCCTGCTCGGTGGCCCACCCAGCAGCCAGGTGGCCCTTTAAGAAGTCCATCCAAAGCCTCATGGCCCCATCGCGGCCGAGCAGACAACAGAGCAGAGGTCACAGAGCGGGGTCAGGGGTCAGCGTGTGACCAGGGTCAGGGTCAGTGTGACCAGGGTCAGGGCTCAGGGTGTGACCAGGGTCAGGGCTGAGTGTGTGACCAGGGTCAGGGCTCAGGGTGTGACCAGGGTCAGGGCTGAGTGTGTGACCAGGGTCGGGGCTCAGAGTGTGACCAGGGTCAGGGCTCAGGGTGTGACCAGGGTCAGGGCTCAGAGTGTGACCAGGGTCGGGGCTCAGAGTGTGACCAGGGTCAGGGCTCAGGGTGTGACCAGGGTCAGGGCTCAGGGTGTGACCAGGGTCAGGGCTCAGAGTGTGACCAGGGTCAGAGCTTAGGGTATGACCAGGGTGAGGGCCAGGCCTGTGACCAGGGTCAGGGCTCAGCGTGACCAGGGTCAGGGCTGAGTGTGACCAGGGTCAGGGCTCAGGGTGTGACCAGGGTCAGGGCTGAGTGTGACCAGGGTCAGGGCTCAGCCTCTGACAGAAATGAGGCCTAACCAGGGTCCAGGCCGGCTCTGAGCTCTGTGCCTCGGTGCAGTGCGTGCAGAGGGGGATCCAGAGAAGCTGCTGTCGCTCTGACAGGAACCACACTTGTTTGCCTGATTGTTTCTCCCTTCCCCCACCCCCAGCGCAGCCAGCAGCAGGGAAGGTGTAATTAAAAATCAGGTTGGTTAACACGAACACGACGTACATAATATTTAAAACATCCAAGTGCCTCTAACTCGCTACCGACATGCATTTGCTCATTAAGCAGGAACTTTTTTATGGCAGCAACACTGCAATAGCTCGTATTAACATGCTCACAACACCATCTGGTCCGCGCCGAAGCTCCGCGGTGGGTGGCGGTGGCCCGCGGGCGGGACCTGGAGATGCCTAGCGGGCAGTGAAGCTAGAGTCCCCCCAGTGCCCGGGCCTCTGGGGTCCCAGTCCCCAGCCGCACACCTCTCACCTCGCCTCATCCCACATCACCCTGTCCTACAAGCAAGGAAACAGAAGCCCGGACACCTGCCCGACACCCTCCTGACACCTGACACCCCCCCGACACCCGCCTGACACCCACCTGACACCCGCCTGACACCCACCTGACACCCACCTGACACCCGCCTGACACCTACCTGATACCTGACACCTACCTGACACCCGCCTGACACCTGACACCCACCCGACACCCGCCTGACACCCGCCTGACACCCACCTGACACCTACCTGACACCCACCTGACACCTACCTGACACCCTCCTGATACCTGACACCCACCCGACACCCACCTGACACCCACCTGACACCTGCCTGACACCCGCCTGACACCTGCCCGACACCCTCCTGACACCTGACACCCACCTGACACCCACCTGACACCCGCCTGACACCCGCCTGACACCCGCCTGACACCCTCCTAACACCCGCCTGACACCCGCCTGACACCTACCTGACACCTACCTGACACCCACCTGACACCTACCTGACACCCTCCTAACACCCGCCTGACACCCGCCCGACACCCACCTGACACCCACCTGACACCCACCTGACACCCGCCTGACACCCACCTGACACCCACCTGACACCTACCTGACACCCGCCTGACACCCGCCCGACACCCGCCCGACACCCGCCCGACACCCGCCCGACACCTGCCTGACACCTACCTGACACCCACCCGACACCCACCTGACACCCACCTGACACCTGCCTGACACCCGCCTGACACCTGCCCGACACCCTCCTGACACCTGACACCCACCTGACACCCACCTGACACCCACCTGACACCCTCCTAACACCCGCCTGACACCCGCCTGACACCCACCTGACACCCACCTGACACCCACCTGACACCCGCCTGACACCCGCCTGACACCCACCTGACACCTACCTGACACCCGCCTGACACCCGCCCGACACCCGCCCGACACCCGCCCGACACCCGCCCGACACCTGCCTGACACCTACCTGACACCCACCCGACACCCACCTGACACCCACCTGACACCTGCCTGACACCCGCCTGACACCTGCCCGACACCCTCCTGACACCTGACACCCACCTGACACCCACCTGACACCCACCTGACACCCGCCTGACACCCGCCTGACACCCACCTGACACCTACCTGACACCCGCCTGACACCCACCTGACACCCGCCTGACACCCGCCTGACACCCGCCTGACACCTGCCCGGATGGCCCAGCTGGTGAGCTGACACCTGGTATGAGCCGTCTTTCTGACTCAGCCGAAGGAAGGGCGGGCTGGGCTCTCTGGGAGGGTGGAGGGGGAGGGGGAGGAGGAGGGGGAGGGTGGGAGGAGGATGGAGGGGAGGGGGAGGGGAGGGGGAGGGGAGGGGGAAGGGGAGGGGAGGGGCAGGGGAGGGGGAGGGGAGGGGGAGGGGGAGGAGAGGGAACCGGGCCACGAGGGAGGCTGGGCTGCGTTGTCTGAGGACAAGACCTTCAGAAAGGGGCCCCGCTCCTGGGGTTTGGCTCCGGGGGGTGGGGGGAGGGCTGGGGGGACACGTGGACGGGGTTTGCGCCTCGTGCCCACAGGGCGCCCCGGATGGCCCGGGGTGTGTCCAGCGGGGCTGTGGCGCCTGCGACTGGAGGAGCCCGGGACCCCCGAGCCCCAGGAGGCGGGCCAGGGGGAGGCCGCCGGGGGCAGCAGCCGCCTGTCACCTCTGAGCTTTCGTGGGGCTCCGAGTGGCCCCTGGAGCCTGGGCACAGGCTGGGACAGGGGAGACAACTGTGCGGGGAGGGGGGTCACCAGCGAAGGCTTGAAGGGAGGCAGGGCCAGGTGACCTGCTAGGGAGGGGCTGACCCCAGTCAGGAGGGGAGGGAGACAAGGGGGCGGGGGGGCCCAGAGCACTCCTCCCTGCCCGCCCCTCCACCTGTCCCTCTGGGCATGACCTCTGAGCACACAGGCGTCCAGGCTGGGGCAGTTCTCACTGGGCAAGTCCCTTCAGCCCTCTCAGCCTCAGTTTCCCCATCAGTAAAGTAGGCCTAACGTCACATTGCCAGTGTGCTGCTGCGACAGAGATGGGCGAGGGGCTGCCAAGGCCTTGGTGTGATCTGTGTACAAAAACCACGTGGGCACAGGTGCCCGCAGACTCACACAGACGTACATGCATGCACACGTACATGGAGGCCTGTGCACAGGTGTGCTCTGTGTGTTGACACAAACGCATGCATACACACTAGCAAGCACCGGTGCACACAGGCAGGTGCATGCGCACACGTGCACACACATGCGTGTACACACACGCACAGGCACAAGCGAGGGCGCGCACACGGAGCGCTCGGAGCTCTGCACGCCTGTGTTTTCCGGGCCTGGTGTCGGCGGGGATGTCAGACAGCAGACGCGATCCCCAGATTAAAAGAAAAGAACAACCAAGCACCCCAGTTAACAAACCGGCTTGGGACGTGTCCAATACCGTGAACACACGGCCTGTGCCCCAAAGGGTGGCGGGTCCCACTCCTGGTCAAGGGCACGTACCGGGCTTGCAGGCTCGATCTCTGGCCCTGGTCAGGGCACGTGCAAGAGGCAGCCAACCCAGGTGTCTCTCTCACATGGGTGTTTCTCTCTCCCTCCCTCCCTCCCCTCCCTCTCTCCCTCCCTCTCTCCCTCCCTCCTTCCCCCCCCTCCCTCCCTCCCTTCTGCTCTCTGAATGCAATGGGGAAAATACCCTTGGTGAGGAGTAACAAAAAGAAAAAAATAAGAAAACACGGACACAGCGATCCAAAGAGCACATGCAGAAGCTCCCCTGCCCGCCACCCCCATCTGTCCTGTGCGCCCTATGAGGCCAGCCCCCCGCCCCCCCCCAGGATGATGCCTGCCCCCCATCTATCCTGTGTGTCCTGTGAGGCCAGGCCCCCGCCCCCCCCCCCCGGGATGATGCCTGCCCCCCCATCTGTCCTGTGTGTCCTGTGAGGCCAGGCCCAGCCCCCTACCCTACCCCCCCCCGCCCCCCCCCGGGCCCCGGGATGATGCCCGCCCCCCTCCCAGACGGGTCCCTCCCATCTGCCGAGCTCAGATCGGCCTGGGGCTCGGCCAGGCTGCGGCTCCTCCCCCCCTTCCCAGCAGCAAGTGACAGTTTTTAGAAAGTGTCACTTATTCCCAGCTGCTGTTGCCGAAAAAAGGAGGAAGGAAAGATCCCTGCCCGGTTTCAAGGAAACTCACAGCGACTCAGAAAGCCGAGAGCTGACAGATGCGCTCTCTCCGAACGCTCAGGGGGCCAGCGCCCCGCCTCTCCCACGGGGCCTGGAGCCCCGGCGGCCGGCTGGGGGGGGACCTGGTCTGCCTGGCGCTGCTCCCCCGCACTTCCTGAAAGGCAGAGCCTTTATTTCTCTTTATTCCCAGGAATAATGGCTCTGGACATAAACGACTCCCACCAGCAATTAGCCATGATGGATGTGGGACGACCGCAGGAGCGAGGAAGTGCGGGGGGGGGGGGGGGGGGGGGTCGGGGGGCACATCTCAGATTCCTGGATTGGAACCATCGTGTCTTTAAAGGGAGTGGGGACATTTCCAGCGCTCGGCCCGGGAGCGGCTGAGACCCAGCGCGGCAGGTGACGGGTGACTTGGCCGGCGTCAGGGGACCGAGGCCCACACCCGGGGACCCCACCTGCCACGGACCCAGGCGCTCTGAACCTCCAGGCCCAAGACCCCGGCGGCTGGGGAGACGTGGCCGTCCTGTGGCCGGAGCCAGTCCTGAGCCGGGCATGGACACACGTCCTCGCCTTGGTGCCTCCGAAGGGGGAAAGAGGGGCCAAGGGACCCCCCGGATTTGGGGCTGGGGTGCTCAGACGTGCCCTCTCCCCCCCCCCCCCACGCACATGAGCCCCTGGACCCCTCGGCCCCCACCCTCCTGGTGGGACCTGCTCTAACCCTCCCCGCCCCCAGCCGCCCTGAGCCTCTCCCTGCCTCTCCCGGGGGAGCGGGACCGGGTGGGAGAGAAGCCTGTGGGCAGTTGGCTCCTCTTCTTCATTCAATGTCAGGGCTCGTTAGCCTCAGCCATTAAGGGGCTTTGGGAGCGCTCCCTGCCCGCCGGCACAGCCCAGCCTCAGCGCCTCCTGCCACGGACACTCTCCGCCACAGAGGAACCGCCTCCGGCCGGTGTCAGCCCATTTCACAGACGAGCAGCCTGAGGCCTGCAGAGTCAAGGGCTCCGCACACCTCTCCCGGGCCGTCCGAGCGTCTCAGCCACCCACCCCGTCCTCGGGAGCCGCGCCCGTGTCCCCAACACGCCTGTTAGCTGCAGGCCTTCACCGCCGCCGGGTCTGCACCGCCCCGGTCCTTCCCGCTGCTCCAGCTGAACCCTGGCGTCCCTGACTTCCCTCCCCGCTCAGCCCACATCTAACCGCCGGGGAGTCCCCTGCTGCCCCCCATCCCGAGGGGTCCCCAGCGTGGCTCACCTGCGTCACCACCGCAGCCCCACCGCCCTGGCCTCCCCTCGAGCCCCCCCAAACCTGGTCCCAGCCCACAGCGGCCTTGGCCTCTCCTTGTCTCACTCACAGGCACCCAAGGAGCCTTTCAAACCCGTGTCCCCACCCAAGGCTTCCTCATCCCCCAGAACTAGGTCTCCCACGGGGCAGCATCGCCCCGCTGAACACATGTTCTAAAGTGGGGGTTGGGGAGCCTGGCCGGCGGGGCTCAGGGGTTGAGTATCGACCTATGAACCAGGAGGTCTCGGTTCGATTCCCGGTCAGGGCACAAGCCCAGGTTGCGGGCTCCATCCCCAGTGTGGGGTGTGCAGGAGGCAGCCGGTCCATGGTTCTCTCTCATCACTGATTTCCCTCTCTCTCTCCCTCTCCTTTCCTCTCTGAAATCAATCCTACCTAATAATAGACAAATATGCAAATATTTGTCTATTATACCTTCGCTATGCCCACGGTTGGCCAGGAGGCGCAGGGGGGCAGGATTCGGGGTGGCCGGGGTAGCTGATTGGGCCAGTGGGACGCTGAGCTGCGTCGCCAGCAGCGGCACGAGCTCAGCGTCTGCGCCATGGCTGTGCTGTGGCACAGAAGGGGCCTCTGGGGCAGCGAGCTGACGTCCCGCCGCGCAGACCATCAAAAGCGGGAGAGCTGAGTGCCTGAGCGGACATGCACTCAGCTCCCCTGCAATCGAAAGCAAAAGTGTGGGAGCTGGGTGCCTGTCTGCTCAGGCAGCAGGCCTTTCAGAAGCCTCCACCAGGCCGGAGGCTTCTGAAAGGCCTGGTACACCAGCGATCGAAAGGAAAGCGTGGGAGCTGGGTACCTGTCCACTCAGGCAGCCGGCCTTTCAGAAGCCTCCGCTGTGCCGGAGGCTTCTGAAAGGCCTGGTGCACCAGCGGACAGGCACCCAGCTCCCCGCGGTCAAAAACAAAAGCGTGGGAGCTGGGTGCCTGTCCGCTCAGGCACCAGGCCTTTCAGAAGCCTCCGGCGCCTGGTGCACCAGCGGACAGGCACCCAGCTCCCCTGTGATCGAAAGTGAAAGCGTGTAGGGCACCCTACACATGCATGATTCAATCATGCACTGGGCCTCTAGTAAAAATATATTTTTAAAAATAAAATAAAGTCGGGGAGGGGAGGGGAAGCTTTTTCTGCCAAGGCCCTTGCGGATGTTTCTAACATCGTTCTCGGGCCGTACAAACTGATCGGCTTAAATGAGCCTGCAGTATTGGGTCCAACATTTAATTAACTCACCCCTGAGGCCTCGGCAGGGCCAGACCCAACGATTTCACGGGCCTCACAGGCCTTCCATGGCCCGCGGGCGGCACATTCCCACCCTGGTCCAAAGCAGTCATGAGGCCCTGCCATTCTCGGACCAACCTGCCCTGGGACAGGCCACGTCCGCTCCCTCAGGTCCTGGCCTCGCGGGAGGTGCCTGCCTCCTTCACGCCCACCCCCTGGGCCTGGTCTCCGACCCACCCTCCATTCCTGCCACCTGGGCACCCTCCCAGCCGCCTGCCCTCCCTCCCCCTGGGGGCTCTGCTCAAACCTCCCCTCCATAGCAGCCTCCCTCAAGCCCCTCCAGCCTGTGGCCCCCGGAGGGCAGGGGCTCTGGGCCTGGCTCCCCCGGGAGCCCCGGGCAGGCCGGAGGGAGGTGAGCCGAGGAAGGAAGGAGAAGGCCACACCCGTCCACCTGCCACGCGGCCACGGAGTCTGCCCACGTGGGGCGTGTCCACAGCTGTCCTCCTCCGCATTGTCCTCGAGGCCGCCCACGTCGGGTGAGGAGACCCAGGTACTGAGGGAGGAAGCCGCTCAGCCAAAGGCACACACCCACGTCCGCCGACGGGGCGCCCAGCCAGGCACCCCGGCCCCTGCTCCCCTGTCCCCACTGTCCCTGCTCTGCACTGGGCCGGCCACGCTGCAGGGACCCTGCCTCCTGCCGGAGCCTGTGACCGCGGGAGAGGCAGGATGGGACTGATCGAGGGGACGAGGGGACGAGCCCCCAATCTCGGGGCCTGGGCAACCGGGTCTACGCACACGTCGCTGTCACCGTCGCCGTCACCGTGGCGGAGGGAGCAGGGCTCCGGAGGGGCCTGCGCTGCACATGGCGCCCAGGACGCATAGGCTGCCGTGACCACCCAACCCTGCCTGCCGCGCGCTGGGCGCAGTCCCGCCGGGTGCAGGGCAGGAGCGGGAAACGTGGGGAGCTGCACTGGGGACCTGGCCGGCCCTCCGGCCTCAGAGCTTCCCGCAGACCCCCCTCCAAGCTGCGCCTGGGTCTCCAGGCCGCGCTCATTGTCATTCCCGCGGCGCCTTCGCAGGCTGAACGGGCTTCCTCCGACGGGAGGGACCCAAAGTGGGTCCTCGAAGCAGCTCAATTAATCCTCCGTCAGAAATTCTAACCATCAATGTGGGGAGCCGGCCGACATCCTAACACGGTAATTAGGAACAACTCTCAACTCTTGGCGTCCTTTGAAGATTGTAATTGCAATTAATTAAACCTCCTCGCTGCTCCTCCGAGTCCGTTCCCAGGAAGCGGCGTGGAGGGGAGGCCCCCGGGACCTGCTCCTGGGAAACAGGGAAGTCGGTGCCTTGAACCCCACGGGTGTGACGTCGCCTGTCCCCCTAGGAAACCGGTGGTGGCTGCCAGGTGAGAGGGCCCAGCCTCGGGGCTCTGAGCTGATGCCCCGGCGTCCCACCCTCCCCCAGGCCCTGCCTGCACCCAGAATGGAAGGGGGTGCTCGGGGCGCCAGCCCCTCTGCTCAGCAAGGTGATGTCCCAGCCTCATTTGTAGGCGAATTTCTACTTTAAGGACAACTAAGCATAAACCCAGCTTCTCATTACACGCAGTGGAGATTGCTCTGTGACCCTGTGACAGTTTCTGAGCGGTGGCTCTCCCTGGGGGAGGGGATGTACCCTGGTCCCTGGGGTGGAACAGGTCTGAGCAGGCCCCACGCTGCCTCCCAGGGTCCCCAGTGGGACCTGCAGCTGCCCACAGGGGACACCCGCTGTATGCACACCTGTCACAGTGCCCACAGGGGACCCCTGCTGTATACACACCTGTCACAGTGCCCACAGGGGACCCTGCTGTATGCACACCTGTCACAGTGCCCACAGGGGACCCCTGCTGTATACACACCTGTCATAGTGCCCACAGGGGACCCTGCTGTATGCACACCTGTCACAGTGCCCACAGGGGACCCCTGCTGTATGCACACCTGTCACAGTGCCCACAGGGGACCCCTGCTGTATACACACCTGTCACAGTGCCCACAGGGGACCCCTGCTGTATACACACCTGTCACAGCTGCCCACAGGGGACCCTGCTGTATGCACCCCTGTCACAGTGCCCACAGGGGACCCCTGCTGTATGCACACCTGTCACAGTGCCCACAGGGGACCCCTGCTGTATACACACCTGTCACAGCTGCCCACAGGGGACCCTGCTGTATGCACCCCTGTCACAGTGCCCACAGGGGACCCTGCTGTATGCACACCTGTCATAGTGCCCACAGGGGACACCTGCTGTATGCACACCTGTCACAGTGCCCACAGGGGACCCCTGCTGTATGCACACCTGTCACAGTGCCCACAGGGGCCCCCCGCTGTATGCACACCTGTCACAGTGCCCACAGGGGACCCTGCTGTATGCACCCCTGTCACAGTGCCCACAGGGGACCCCTGCTGTATACACACCTGTCACAGTGCCCACAGGGGACCCTGCTGTATGCACACCTGTCACAGTGCCCACAGGGGACCCCTGCTGTATGCACTCCTGTCACAGTGCCCACAGGGGACACCTGCTGTATGCACTCCTGTCACAGCTGCCCACAGGGGACCCTGCTGTATGCACACCTGTCACAGTGCCCACAGGGGACCCCTGCTGTATGCACTCCTGTCACAGTGCCCACAGGGGACACCTGCTGTATGCACACCTGTCACAGCTGCCCACAGGGGACCCCTGCTGTATGCACACCTGTCACAGTGCCCACAGGGGACACCCGCTGTATGCACCCCTGTCACAGTGCCCACAGGGGACACCTGCTGTATGCACACCTGTCACAGTGCCCACAGGGGACCCCTGCTGTATGCACACCTGTCACAGTGCCCACAGGGGCCACCCGCTGTATGCACACCTGTCACAGTGCCCACAGGGGACCCTGCTGTATGCACCCCTGTCACAGTGCCCACAGGGGACCCCTGCTGTATACACACCTGTCACAGTGCCCACAGGGGACCCTGCTGTATGCACACCTGTCACAGTGCCCACAGGGGACCCCTGCTGTATGCACTCCTGTCACAGTGCCCACAGGGGACACCTGCTGTATGCACTCCTGTCACAGCTGCCCACAGGGGACCCTGCTGTATGCACACCTGTCACAGTGCCCACAGGGGACCCCTGCTGTATGCACTCCTGTCACAGTGCCCACAGGGGACACCTGCTGTATGCACACCTGTCACAGCTGCCCACAGGGGACCCCTGCTGTATGCACACCTGTCACAGTGCCCACAGGGGACCCCTGCTGTATGCACTCCTGTCATAGTGCCCACAGGGGACACCTGCTGTATGCACACCTGTCACAGTGCCCACAGGGGACCCTGCTGTATGCACCCCTGTCACAGTGCCCACAGGGGACCCCTGCTGTATACACACCTGTCACAGCTGCCCAAGGGGGCGGGGCGGGCAGTGAAGGGGGAGGGGTGGCGGAGCGGGGGAGGCCGGCACACTTCCTCCAGGACCCCCATCCCCCTCCTTCTCCTCCAGAGGAGGGCATTCCCTGCGGCTGGTTCCCCAAGCGAAGCCTCGGAAAGACACCCCCGCCCGCGGCCAGGAAGCGCTGAATAAACCCGGACTGCAGGACGGGAGAAGGCACGGCCCTGTTCTACCTGCCTCGGTGAGAAGGCGCCCGCCCGCCCGCCTCACCGGCACCGTCTCCTGGCACCCCACGTCCAAGTCCCCCGTGCGAGGACCCCGGGCCTTCAGCACCGGGTCGCAGGGGTTGCTGAGTCATGCAGTGGCTCCGCCTGCTGCCCGCCAGCCCCACAGGCAGATCTCCGCCCGGCCTGTCACCTGCACAGGGAGCCGCTCCGAGAGGGAGGCCAGCTCACTGGCGGCCGTTCCCAGCTCAGGGAACTCTCAGCCCCAAAGTGGGGAGCAGGAGCCCCCCCCCCCCGCCATCTCCCCAGGGCCAGCAGGTGGGGGGGGACAGGGGAGCCGCAGTACTGAGGTGTGCGCTGTCACTCCCTCCCCACCCACCCACTCTGCTCCCTTGGGCCCTGTCCCCTGTGCCCTCCTGTCTGCCCTCCCCCCGGCCTCTCCCGCCCCTCCCCCATCCCAAGGTCTCTGTCCCGGAAAATGGGGAAACGGCGGCCCTTGGGGTCAGACACACAGAAACCAGCGCCCAGCGGCTCCTGGGAGGACCCAGGGCTTCGGTGGGTGTCCTGACCCGCGGGACGGGGCCACCCACCCCCACCCCAGGGCTGTGGCGAGGGCCCAGAGCATAGGCACTGGGGGAGCGGGCCACCACCCTCCCTGTCCCAGGCCCTCAACCCTCGGCAGCCACTGGGCCTGGCCGCCCTGCCTTTTCACGTTGCCCCTGCGCTCCCGTCCATGTGAGGCCAAGCGGCTACTCCCGCCCACAGCTGACCAGGCGGGGCCTGGGGGCCCAGCAAGGTCGGGGCCCAGCCGGGACCAGATGCCTGTGCAGGGGTGTCCAGCAAAGAGCTTGGGGGGCAGGAGAAGCAGAAACATCCCTTATTACCTTTCTGGTACCTCACCTGGACATTGTGTTATGGAATGGTGGTCTGGGTTATGCATGGAGATCTAGTCTCCTGATTCAACACTGTGTTTGGTGTTTGTGACCTGGGCGCCATGTTGGCCTTCTCGGCCCCACCATGAAGGTCTGGGACCCAGATGTAGGTCTGAGCCCCGGATGTAGGTCTGGGGGCTGGGAGAGAGGTGTGGACTAGGGGGCGCTATGGGCCCAGGTGGGTTGTTTGTGTCCAGGGCAGGATCTCGGGATATTGAAATAGTGGTCCGGACTAGCCTGGACATTTAGATTCAAATAAAGGAATAGCCACTGAGTTCTAGTCTGGGTCCCCAGAATCGCAATCTGGACCTCGCCATAAAGGTCTGGGACCCGAATGGAGGTCTGAGCCCCGAATGGTAGTCTGGGTCCTAGGCGGGCAGTTCGGAACAGGGATGGAGGTCTGGGTCCCGGGAACCGGTCAGGTACCTCACCTGGACATCTGGGTAATGGAATAGTGGTCTGGTCCCCCGATACAACACTGGAGTCGGTGTTTGTGGCCTGAAACCAGAATGTAGTTCCGAGCCCTGGAGAGAGGTCTAAATTATTGGAGTGTCATTCGGGCCAGGGAGTGATGTCTGGGCCCCAGTGGGGGAGGTCTGATACCTCACCTGGACATCTGTGTTATGGAATGGTGGTCTGGGTTACAGATGTAGATCTAGTCCCCTGATACAAGACTGGATTCTGTGTTTGTGGTCTGGGCCCCTTGTTGGCCTTCTCGGCCCCTCCATGAAGGTCTGGGTCCCAGATATAGGTCTGGGTGCTGGGAGAGGTGTGTGGTCACTAGGGGGCGCTCTGCGCCCAGGTGTGTGGTTTGGGTCAAGGGCAGGACCTCGGGATGATGAAATGGTGGTCAGGACTAGCCTGGACATTTAGACTCCAAGAAAGGAATAGACACTGGGTTCTAGTCTGGGTCCCCGGAATGGCCTTTTGGACCTCGCCATAAAGGTCTGGGACCCGGATGTATGTCTGAGCCCCGAATGGAGGTGTGGTTTTGGGAGGGCAATTTAATGGGCCTGGGAGGGAGGTCTGGGCCCCGGGCACCAGTCTGGTACCTCACCTGGACATCTTGGTTATGGAATGGTGGTCTGGGTTACAGATGGAGAACTACACCCCTGATACAAGACTGGATTCTGTGTTTGAGGACTGGGCTCCGGGATAATATTCTTGGCCCCGCATTGATGGTCTGAAACCCGGATGTAGGTCTGAGCCCCAAATGGAGGTCTGTGTCCTGGGAGGGCAGTTCGGGCTGGGGAGGGAGGTCTGAGCCCCGGGGGGCGGTCTGGTACCTCACCTGGACATCTGGGTTATGGAATAGTGGTCTGGTCCCCCGATACAACACTGGAGTCGGTGTTTGTGGCCTGAAACCAGAATGTAGTTCTGAGCCCTGGCGAGAGGTCTAAATTATGGGTGTGTCATTCGGGCCAGGGAGTGATGTCTGGGCCCCAGGGGGGAGGTCTGGTACCTCACATGGACATCTGTGTTATGGAATGGTGGTCTGGGTACGGATGGAGATCTAGACCCCTGATATAAGACTGGATTCTGTGTTTGAGGACTGGGCCCCGGGATAATCTTCTCGGCCCCGCATTGATGGTCTGAGACCCAGATGTAGGTCTGAGCCCTGAATGGGGGTCTGTGTCCTGAGAGGGCAGTTCGGGCTGGGGAGGGAAGTCTTGGCATCGGGGAGCGGTCTGGTACCTCACCAGGACATCTGCATTATGGAATGGTTAAGTGGATTAAAGATGGAGAACTACACCCCTGATAAAAGACTGGATTCTGTTTTTGAGTCCTGTGCCCCGGTTTAATCTTCTCGGCTCTGCCATGATAGTTGGGACCCTGATGTACCTCTTAGTCCAGAATGGATGTCTGGGTCCTGGGAGGGCAGTTCAGGCCAGGGAGGGAGCTCTGAGCCCCGGGGGGCGGTCTGGTACCTCACCTGGACATCTGGGTTATGGAATGGTGGTCTGGTCCCCAGATCAAGACTGGATTCTGTGTTTGAGGCCTGGGTCCTGGGTTGGCCTTCACAGCCCCGCCATGATGGCCTGGGACCTGGATGAAGGTATGGGTCCTGGGAGGGCAGTTAAGGCCAGGGAGGGATGTCTGGGCCCCGGGGAGAGGTCTGGTACCTCACCTGGACATCTGGGTTATGGAATGGTGGTCTGGGTTACTGATGGAGATCTAGACCCCTGATATAACACTGGATTCTGTTTGAGGACTGGGCCCCGTGTTGGCCTTCTCAGCCCCACAATGAAGGTCTAGGACCCGGATGTAGGTCTGAGTCAGGATGTAGGTCTGGGTGCAGGGAGAGAGGTGTGGTCACTAGGGGGCGCTATGGGCCCAGGTGGGTGGTTTGGGTCAAGGGCAGGACCTCGGGATGATGAAATGGTGGTCCGGACTAGCCTGGACATTTAGACTGAAATAAAGGAATAGCCACTGAGTTCTAGTCTGGGTCCCCAGAATGGCCATCTGTACCTCGCCATAAAGGTCTGGTACCCCGATGGAGGTCTGAGCCACAAAAGGAGGTCTGTGTCCTAGGAGGGCAGTTCGGGCCGCGGAGGGAGGTGTCGGCCTCGGGCACCAGTCTGGTACCTCACCTGGACATCTGGGTTATGGAATGGTGGTCAGGGTTACAGACAGAGAACAACACCCCTGATACAAAACTGGATTCTGTGTTTCAGGACTGGGCCCCGGGTTAATCTTCTCGGCCCTGCCATGATGGTCTGGGACCCGCATTGACATCTGAGCCCCGAATGGAGATCTGGGTCCTGGGAGGGCAGTTTGGGCTAGCAGGGAGGTCATGGCCTCGGGGGTAAACTTGTACCTCACCTGGACATCTCGGTTATGGAATAGTGGTCTGGTCCCCTGATACAAAACTGGATTCGGCCGAAACCGGTTTGGCTCAGTGGATAGAGCGTCGGTCTGTGGACTGAAGGGTCCCAGGTTAGATTCAGGTCAAGGGCATGTACATTGGTTGCGGGCACATCCCCGGAGGGGTGTGTGCAGGAGGCGGCTGGTCGATGTTTCTCTCTCATCAATGTTTCTAGTTCTCTATCCCTCTCCCTTCCTCTCTGTAAAAAATCAATAAAATATATTTAAAAAAAACAACTGGATTCGCTGTTTGTGGCCTGGGACGCGAATGTAGGTCTGAGCCCCGGATATAGGTCTGGATTCTGGGAGGGTCGTTCAGGCCGGGAGGGAGGTCTGAGCCCCGGGGGGCGGTCTGGTACCTCACCTGGACATCTGGGTTATGGAATGGTGGTCTGGGTTACGAATGGAGATGTAGTCCTCTGATACAAGACTGGATTCTGTGCTTGAGGACTGGGCCCCGTGTTGGCCTTCTCGGCCCCACCATGAAGGTATGAGACCCGGATGTAGGTCTGAGCCCCAGATGTAGGTCTGGGTGCTGGGACAGAGGTGTGGTCACTAGGGGGCGCTATGGGCCCAGGTGGGTGGTTTGGGTCAAGGGCAGGACCTCGGGATGATGCAATGGTGGTCAGGACTAGCCTGGACATTTAGACTCAAATAAAGGAATAGCCACTGACTTCTAGTCTGGGTCCCCAGAATGAGCAATTGGACCTCGCCATAAAGGTCTGGGATCCGAATGGAGGTCTGAGCCCCGAATGGAGGTTTGGGTCCTAGGCAGGAATTTCAGGACAGGATGGAGTTCTGGGTCCCAGGAACCGGTCAGGTACCTCACCTGGACATCTGGGTAATGGAATGGTGGTCTGGGTTACAGATGGAGAACTACACCCCTGATACAAAACTGGATTCTATGTTTGAGGACTGGGCCCCGGTTTAATCTTCTCAGCCCCGCCTTGATGGTCTAGGACTCGGATGTAAGTCTGAGCCCCGAATGGAGGTCTGTGTCCTGGGAGGGCATTTCGGGCCCGGGAGGGACGTCTGAGCCCCGGGGGGCTGTCTGGTACCTCACCTGGACATCTGGCTTATGGAATAGTGGTCTGGTCCCCCGATTCAACACTGGATTCGGTGTGTGTGGCCTGGGACCCGAATGTAGGTCCGAGCCCCGGAGAGAGGTCTGGATTCTGGGAGGGTCGTTCGGGCCACGGAGGGATGTCTGGGCCCCGAGGGGAGGTCTGCGACCTCACCTGGACATCTGGGTTATACAATGGTGATCTAAGTTACGGATGGTGATCCAGTCCCCTGATACAAGACTGGATTCTGGGTGTGAGGCCTGGGTCCCGGGTTGGCCTTCACAGCCCCCCATGATGGTCTGGGACCCGGATCAAGGTCTGAGCCCCGGATGAAGGTATGGGTCCTGGGAGAGCAGTTCGGGCCATGGAGGGATGTCTGGGCCCCGAGTGGAAGTCTGGTACCTCACCTGGACATCTGGGTTATGGAATAGCGGTCTGGTCCCCTGATACAACACTGGATTCGGTGTTTGTGGCCTGAAACCCGAAATTAGTTCTGAACCCCGGAGAGAGGTCTAAATTCTGGGAGGGTCGTTCTGGCCAGGGAGTGATGTCTGGGCCCCAGGGAGAGGTCTGGTACCTCACATGGACCTCTGTGTTATGGAATGGTGGTCTGGGTTACGGATGGAGATCTAGACCCCTGATACAACACTGGATTCTGTTTGAGGCCTGGGCCCCGTGGTGGCCTTCTCGGCCCCACCATGAAGGTCTGAGACCCGGATGTAGGTCTGAGCCCCGGATGTAGGTCTGGGGGCTAGGAGAGAGGTGAGGTCACTAGGGGGCGCTATGGGCCCAGGTGGGTGGTTTGTGTCAAGGGCAGAGTCTCAGGATGATGAAATGGTGGTCCGGACTAGCCTGGACATTTAGACTCAAATAAAGGAATAGCCACTGAGTTCTAGTCTGGGTTCCAGAATGGCCAGCTGTACCTCGCCATAAAGGTCTGGTACCATGATGGAGGTCTGAGCCACAAAAGGAGGTCTGTGTCCTAGGAGGGCAGTTCGGGCCGGGGAGGGAGGTCTGAGCCCCGGGGGGCGGTCTGGTACCTCACCTGGACATCTGGGTTATGGAATGGTGGTCTGGGTTACAGATGGAGAACTACACCCCTGATACAAAACTGGATTCTATGTTTGAGGACTGGGCCCCAGTTTAATCTTCTCAGCCCCGCCATGATGGTCTGGGACCCGGATGTAGGTATGAGCCCCGAATGGAGATCTGGGTCCTGGGAGGGCAGTTTGGGCCGGGAGGGAGGTCTTGGCCTGAGGGGGTGAAAAGCTACCTCACCTGGACATCTGGGTTATGGAATAGTGGTCTGGTCCCCCGATACAACACTGGATTCGGTGTGTGTGGCCTGAAACCAGAATGTAGGTCTGAGCCCCGGATAGAGGTCTGGATTCTGGGAGGGTCGTTCGGGCCACGGAGGGATGTTGGGCCCCGGGGAGAGATCTGGTACCTCACCTGTACATCTGGGTTATGGAATGGTGGTCTGGGTTATAGATGGAGAACTACACCCCTGATAAAAGACTGGATTCTGTTTTTAGTCCTGTGCCCCGGTTTAACCTTCTCGGCCCCGCCATGATAGTTGGGACCCGGATGTACCTCTTAGTGCCGAATGGATGTCTGGGTCCTGGGAGGGCAGTTCAGGCCAGGGAGGGAGCTCTGAGCCCCGGGGGGCGGTCTGGTACCTCACCTGGACATCTGGGTTATGGAATGGTGGTCTGGGTTACTGATGTAGATCTAGTCCCCTGATACAAGACTGGATTCTGTGCTTGAGGACTGGGCCCCGTGTTGGCCTTCTCGGCCCCACCATGAAGGTCTGGGTCCCGGATGTAGGTCTGAGCCCCGGATGTAGGTCTGGGTGCTGGGACAGAGGTGTGGTCACTAGGGGGCGCTATGGGCCCAGGTGGGTGGTTTGGGTCAAGGGCAGGACCTCGGGATGATGAAATGGTGGTCCGGACTAGCCTGGATACTTAGACTCCAATAAAGGAATAGCCACTGACTTCTAGTCTGGGTCCCCAGAATGGCCATCTGGACCTCGCCATAAAGGTCTGGGATCCGAATGGAGGTCTGAGCCCTGAATGGAGGTTTGGGTCCTAGGCAGGAATTTCAGGACAGGATGGAGTTCTGGGTCCCAGGAACTGATCAGGTACCTCAGATGGACATCTGGGTAATGGAATGGTGGTCTGGGTTATAGATGGAGAACTACACCCCTGATACAAAATTGGATTCTATGTTTGAGGACTGGGCCCCGGTTTAATCTTCTCGGCTCCGCCATGATGGTCTAGGACTCAGATGTAAGTCTGAGCCCCGAATGGAGGTCTGTGTCCTGGCAGGGCAGTTCAGGCCGGGGAGGGAGGTCTGAGCCCCGGGGGGCGGTCTGGTACCTCATATGGACATCTGGGTTATGGAATGGTGGTCTGGGTTACAGATGGAGAACTACACCCCTGATACAAATCTGGATTCTGTGTTTCAAGCCTGGGCCCCGGGTTAATCTTCTCGGGCCCACCATCATGGTCTGGGACCCGGATGTAGGGCTGAGCCCCGGATGTAGGTTTCGGTCCTGGGAGGTCATTTCAGGCTGGGGAGGGAGGTCTGAGCCCCGGGGGTCGGTCTGGTACCTCACCTGGACATCTGGGTTATGGAATAGTGGTCTGGTCCCCTGATACAACACTGGATTCTATGTTTGTGGCCTGGGACCCGAATGTAGGTCTGAGCCCCGGATAGAAGTCTGGATTCTGGGAGGTTCGTTCGGGCCACAGAGGGATGTCTGGGCCCGAGGGGAGGTCTGCGACCTCACCTGGACATCTGGGTTATACAATGGTGGTCTACGTTACGGATGGTGATCCAGTCCCCTGATACAAGACTGGATTCTGGGTGTGAGGCCTGGGTCCCGGGTTGGCCTTCAAAGCCCCGCCATTTAGGTCTGGGACCCGGATGTAGGTCTGAGCCCCGGATGTAGGTCTGGGTGCTTGGAGGGAGGTGTGGTCACTAGGGGGCGCTTTGGGCCCAGGTGGGAGGTTTGGGTCAAGGGCAGGACCTCAGGATGATGAAATGGTGGTCAGGACTAGCCTGGATATTTAGACTCCAATAAAGGAATAGGCACTGGGTTCTAGGCTGGTTCCCCTAAATGACCTTCTGGTCCTCGCCATGGAGGTCTTAGCCCAGGATGGAGGTCTGGGTGCTGGGAGGGCAGTTCGAGCCAGGGAGGGAGGTCTGGGCTTCGGGGGGCAGTCTAGTACCTCACCTGGACATTCGTCTTATGGAATAGTGGTCTGGGTTCGCATGGAGATCTCGACCCTGACTCAACACTGTGTTCAGTGTTTCTGGCCTGTGCCCCGGGTAGGCCTTCTCAACCTGCCATGAAGGTCTGGGACCCAGATGTAGGTCTGAGCCCCGGTTGTAGGCCTGGGTGCTGGGAGAGGTGTGTGGTCACTCGGGGGCTCTATGGGCCCAGGTGGGAGGTTTGGGTCAGGGGCAGGACCTCGGGATGATGAAATGGTGGTCAGGACTAGCCCGGATATTTAGACTCCAATAAAGGAATAGGCACTGGGTTCTAGTCTGGGTCCCCGGAATGGCCTTCTGGTCCTCGCCATAAAGGTCTGGGACCTGGAAGTATGTCTGAGCCCCGAAGGGAGGTGTGGTTTTTGGGAGGGCAATTTGGGCCAGGGAGGGATGTCTGGGCCCCGGGGACCAGTCTGGTACCTCACCTGGACATCTTGGTTATGGAATGGTGGTCTGGGTTACAGATGGAGAACTACACCCCTGATACAGGACTGGATTCTGTGTTTGAGTCCTGGGCCCCAGGTTAATCTTCTTGGGCCCACCTTGATGGTCTAGGACCCGGATGTAAGTCTGAGCCCCGAATGGAGGTCTGGGTCCTGGGAGGGCAATTTGGGCCGGGAGGGATGTCTGAGCCCCAGGGAGCGGTCTGGTACCTCACATGGACATCTGGGTTATGGAATAGTGGTCGGGTCCCCTAATACAACACTGGTTTCAGTGTTCATGGCCTGAAACCTGAATGTAGTTCTGAGCCCAAGAGAGAAGTCTAAATTCTGTGAGTGTCGTTCTGGCCAGGGAATGATGTCTGGGCCCCGGGGAGAGGTCTGGTACCTCACCTGGACATCTGTGTTATGGAATGGTGGTCTGGGTTACGGATCGAGAGGTCGTCCCCTGATACAACACTGGATTCTGTGTTTGAGGACTGGGCCCCGTGTTGGCCTTCTTGGCCCCACCATGAAGGTCTGAGCCCCGGATGTAGGTCTGAGCCCCGGATGTAGGTTTTCGTACTTGGAGAGAGGTGTGGTCACAAGGGGGCGCTATGAGCCCAGGTGGGTGGTTTGGGTCAAGGGCAGGACCTCGGGATGATGAAATCGTGTTCCCGACTAGCCTGGACATTTAGACTCAAATAAAGGAATAGCCACTGGGTTCTAGCCTGGGTCCCCAGAATGGGAATCTGGACCTCACCATAAAGGTCTGGTACCCGGATGGAGGTCTGAGAACCGAATGGAGGTCTGGGTCCTAGGAGGGCAGTTCAGCCCAGGGAGGTAGGTCTTGGCCCAGGGGACCAGTCAGGTCCTCACCTAGACATCTGGTTTATGGAATGGTGGTCTGGGTTACAGATGGAGAACTACACCCCTGATACAAATCTGGATTCTGTGTTTCAAGCCTGGGCCCCGGGTTAATCTTCTCGGGCCCGCCATGATGGTCTGGGACCCGGCTGTGGGACTGAGCCCCGGATTTAGGTTTTGGTCCTGGGAGGGAAGTCTGAGCCCCGGGGGTCGGTCTGGTACCTCACCTGGACATCTGGGTTATGGAACAGTGGTCTGGTCCCCGGATGCAACACTGGATTCGGTGTTTTTGGCCTGGGACCTGAATGTAGGTCAGAGCCCCGGATAGAGGTCTGGGTGCTGGGAGGGCAGTTCGAGCCAGAGAGCGAGGTCTGGGCTTCGGGGGGCAGTCTAGTACCTCACCTGGACCTCTGGGTTATGGAATGGTGTTCTGGGTTACTGATGGAGAACTACACCCCTGATACAAGTCTTGATTCGGTGTTTGAGGCCTGGGCCCTGGGATAATCTTCTTGGCCCCGCCATGATGGTCTGGGACACGGACGTAGGTCTGAGCACCGGATCGAGATCTGGGTCCTGTGATGGTAGTTCGGGCCCTGGAGGGAGGTCTGAGCCCCGGGCGGCAGTCTGGTACCTCACCTGGACATTTGTGTTATGGAATGGTGGTCTGGGTTACGCATGGAGATATACTCCCCTGACACAACACTGTGTTCGCTGTTTCCGGCCTGTGCCCTGGGTAGGCCTTCTCAACCTGCCATGAAGGTCTGGGACCCAGATGTAGGTCTGAGCCCCGGATGTAGGTCTGGGTGCTGGGAGAGGTGTGTGGTCACTCGGGGGCTCTATGGGCCCAGGTGGGAGGCTTGGGTCAAGGGCTGGTCCTCAGGATGATGCAATGGTGGTCAGGACTAGTCTGGATATTTAGACTCCAATAAGGAAATAGGCACTGGGTGCTAGTCTGGATCCCCGGAATGGCCTTCTGGTCCTTGCCATAAAGGTCTGGGACCCGGATGTAGGTCTGAACCCCTGATTTAGGTCTAGGTGCTGGGAGAGAGGTGTAGTCATTAGGGGGCGCTATGGGCCCAGGTGGGAGGTTTGGTTCAAGGACCTGGGGATGATGCAATGGTGGTCAGGACTAGCCTGGACATTTAGACTCCAATAAAGGAATAGGCACTGGGTTCTAGTCTGGGTCCCCGTAATGGCCTTCTGGTCCTCCCCATGGAGGTCTTAGGCCCAGATGGAGGTCTGGGTGCTGGGAGGGAATTTCAATCCAGAAAGGGAGGTCTGGTCCCCGGCGGGCAATCAGGTACCTCAACTGGACATCTGGGTTATGGAATGGTGATCTGGGTTACAGAATGTGAAATACACCCCAAGTATAAGACTGGATTCTGCGTTTGAGGCCAGGGCCCCGGGATAATTTTCTCGGCCCCGCCATGATGGTCTGGGTCCCAGATGTAGGTCTGAGCCTCTGATGGAGATCTGGGTCCTGTGAGGGCAGTTCGGGCCCTGAAGGGAGGTTTGAGCCCCAGCGGGTGGTCTGGTACCTCACCTGGACATTTGTGTTGTGGAATAGTGATCTGGGTTACGCATGGAGTTCTAGTCCCCTGATACAACACTGTGTTCGGTTTTTGTTGCCCAGGCCCAGCGTAAGCCTCTCATACCTGCTATGAAGATCTGGGACCCGGAGGTAGGTGGGTCCGGTGGGATGTTCGAGTCCCGCCATAGAAATAGGGGTTCTCCCATGAAGGTCTGGGCCCCGAATTGAGTTCTGATTCCTGGATGGAGGTCTGGGCCCTGGGATGGGGTTCTTGGTTCTGGGATGGGGATCTGCCCCCGGCATATAAGTCTGTGTCCCGGGATAGTGGTACAGGCCCCTGGATTGAAGTCAGCGTCCTGGGTTTAGTTCAGGGCCCTTAGGGAAGTTCAAGTCCTGCCATAGAAATAGGGGTCCTCCCATGAAGGTCTGGGCCCCGAATTGAGTACTGATTCCTGGATGGAGTCTGGGCCCTGGGAGCGGGGTCTGGGTGCCTATATTGGGGGCTGGTCCCGGGGTTGTAGTTTCAGCCCCAGAATTGAAGTCTGCACCCAGGACACAGGTCCAGGCCCTGTGGGAGGTCCAAGTCCCGCCATGTAAATAGGGGTCCTGCCATGAAGGTCTGGGCCCCGAATTTAGGTCTGATCTCTGTACAGAGGTCTGGGCCCTGGGATGGGGGTCTGGGTGCGTGGATTGGGGTCTGGGCTACGGTAAGTGTTTTGGGTCCCGAGATAGAGGTCTGGGCACAGAAATGACATCAGATGCCCGGATGTAGGTGAAGGCCCCGGATGGAGGTCTGAGTCTCGCCATGGAAATAGGGGTCCTCCCATGAAGGTCTGGGCCCCGAATTGAGGTGTGATCCTTTGATGGAGGTCTGGGCACCGGGAGGGAGGTCTGGGTGCCTAGATTGGGGGCTGGGTCCCAGGGTAGTGGTACCAGCCCCGGAATTGAAGTCAGCACCCTGGACACAGGTCAGGGCCCTGTGGGAGGTCCGAGTCCCGACATGGAACTAGGGGTCCTCCCATGAAGGTTGGGCCCCGAATTGATGTCTGATTTTTGGATGTAAGTCTGGGCCCCGGGCGTGGGGCGGTCTGGGTGGCTGGATTGGGTGCTGGGTTCCTGGGTAGTGGTAACGGCCCCGGAATTGAAGTTAGCACCCCAGATACAGGTCAGGGCCCTGTGGGAGGTCCGAGTCCCGCCATGGAAATAGGGGTCCTCCTATGAAGTTCTGGGCCCTGCATTGAGGTCTGATCCGTGGATGGAGGTCTGGGCCCTGAAATGGGGGTCTGGCTGCCTGGTTTGGGGTCTGGGCTCAGGTAAGGACTTTGGGTCCCGGGATAGAGGTCTGGGCCACAGGATTGACGTCAGATACCCGGATATAGGTGAAGGCCCCGGATCAAGGTCTGAGTCTCGACATGGAAATAGTGGTCCTTCCATGAAGTTCTGAGCCCCTAATTGAGGTCTGATCCCTGGATCGAGTTTTGTGCCCCAGGATGGGGGTCTTGGTTTGGGGATGGTGTCTGGGTCCCGGGGTAGTGTTTCTGTCCCCGAATTGAAGTCAGCACCCCCAACACAGGTCAGGGCCCTGTGGGAGGTCTGAGTCCCGCCATGGAAATAGGGGTCCTCCCATGAAGGTCAGGGCCTGAAATTGAGGTGTGATTCCTGGATTCGAACCTGGGCCTCAGGATGGAGGTCTGGGCCCTGGTATACAGCTTCTAGCCCCGTATTGATGTCAGGGTCCCAGAGGGAGCTCAGGGACCCAGATGGAGGTCTGAGACCTGCCATGTACATAGAGGTCCTGCCATCAAGGTCTGTGCCCCGTATTGGGGTCTGAGCCTTGAATGGAGGCCTAGGCCCCGGATTGGGGGTCTGGGCCCCAGTTGGGATCTGGGTTCCAGGATGGAGTTCCGTCCCCCGGGATTGGTGTTAGGGCCCAGGCATTGTCATCTGGGACCTGGTTGTATGTCTGGGTTCAAAATGGTGTCTGGGCTCAGGGAGGAGGTCCGAGTCCCGTCATGGAAATAGGCTTCCTGAAATGAAGGTCTGAGACCCATATTGAGGTCTCATTCCAGGATGGGTGTCTGGGCCCCGGGATGGGGGTCTGGGACAAGAGACGGGGGTTCTGGGCCCAGGGATACAGATCCGGTCCCCGGGATTAAAGCCAGGGCCCCGGAGGGAGGTCCGATTCCCGCCATGGAAAGAGGGGTCCTCCCATGAAGGTCTGGGGTCCAAATTGCGGTCTAATTCCTGGATTGGGTTCTTGGCCTCGGGATGGGGTTCTGGGCCCCGGGATTGGCGTTATGGACCCAGGATGGTTGTCTGGGTCCCGGATTTAGTTCTGGATTTAGAATGGTGTTTCCCCGTCCCCCCCAGATGTAGGTGTGAGTCCTGCATGGAATTCTGGGTCCTGCCATAGAAGTCAGGCCCTGGAGGGAGGTCCGAGTACCACCATGGAATTATGGGTCCTGCTATGAGGTCGTGGTCCCGAACTTAATTCTGATCCGTGATGGGGTTCTAGACCCGGGATGGGGGTCTGGGCCCTGTCATGGAGGTGGGGCCCCAGGATGGAGGTCCATGCCCCGGGATTGATGTCAGGGCCCTGGGATGGGACTCTGGGTCCTGGATGTAGGTCTGGGTTCGGAATGGAGCCAGGGCTGATGGGAGCTCGAGGCGTAGGCACAGCATGGAGTTGCTTTAAGAAGTACTGCGGGACTTTATGGTGCCCTGGTGATTTACGGAGTGTGATTTTCTCCCAATTTTTTCTCATTTACTTCTCCCGTGTGTTTGTTCTGTGTTTGTAGTCGCTTGGCAGGATGGGAGCCAGTGTCTGGTCTGGGGACAGTTTGACTTTAGGATGCTCTGGGTTCACAACGTGGAGGACACAGGCAGTTGGCAGTGGTTCAGGGCAACATCCCATTCTCCCCAGAAATTTATGATGGATGCCATGTGCTTTTCAAAAATCCACTTGCGGGGGGTGGGGTGAGGTGGGTGGGTGTCAGTTATAAACTGAATGACTTCAGTGTAGGTTATAAATTCCTGGAGAATTTGTAACCCACAATTCAGGGGGTCCGGGAACTCCTGCTGCTCATGAGTCCAGTTGTAGTGAGTGTGACCTTGCACCTCATCGGGCTGGGACAGGAAGTGGGTTCCAGGTCCTGAAGGCAGAGCTGGGGTTACAGAGGCGGAGTGAACAGCTGCTTCTGTGCTGGGGTGTGAGGGGAAAACCCTTTCCCGCCCCAGAAGCTGGGGTGCATATTTCATCCACCGCAGCACGCACAGTCGCAGCAGGAGAGGACCATGGGTGTTTTGTCACCCAACTTCCAGGTTTTAGAATGGGGACCCTGAGGCCCCGGGCGGTCCAGTAGTTTTTCCAATCTGAAGTTGCCCCTGGAAGTTTATGAAGTTACATAAAATAAATGTAACAGGAAATCTGTAGAACTTGGGACAATCCTATCTAATAAAAGAGTAATATGCAAATTGACCATACCTCAGCTACACACAAGCCACGCCCAGCAGCCAATCAGGAGCGAGTATGCAAATTAACCCAACCAAGATGGCTGCAGCCACGGAGCGAGCAGGAGGCTTGGGTTTCCCTGGTGATGGAGGAAGCCAAGTTTCCTGCACACCCTGGCCGGCCCAGGCCTCTGCTCAAGGCTACAAAGTTTCAATTATAGAAGATAAATAAATCCCAACAAAAATGACTGTGGCCACGGAGTGAACAGAAGGCTTGGGTTTCCCCGGCGATGGAGGAAGCCAAGTTCCTGGCCTGTCCTGGCCTCTGCTGAAGGCTACAAAGTTTCAATTATAGAAGATAAATAAATCCCAGATCCCAGGGCCTTGGGTCTCTGGGGGGCATGGCCGGCCTGCAAACCACCACAGGCCCCTCGCCCAGGCCGCCCCATGCCCCAAGGGAACCCCCACCCTGATTCAGGACACCCTTCAGGGCAAACCAGCTGGCCCCCACCAGTGCACAGGCCTCTATCCTATATAATAAAAGAGTAATATGCAAATTGACCGTCACTCTAACACACAAGATGGCTGCCAACATGTGGTCAAAGATGGCTGCCCCCATGTGGATACAAGATGGCTACCACAAGATGGCCAGCAGGGGAGGGCAGTTGGGAGGGACCAGGCCTACAGGGGAGGGCAGTTAGGGGTGACCAGGCCTGCAAGGGAGGGCAGTTGGGGGAGACCAGGCCTGCAGGGGAGGGCAGTTAGGGGCAATCAGACTGGCAGGGGAGCAGTTAGGCATCAATCAGGCTGGCAGGGGAGTGGTTAGGGGGTGATCAGGATGGCAGGCAGAAGCGGTTAGGGGCAATCAGGAAGGCAGGCAGGCGAGCAGTTGGGAGCCATCAGTCCTGGATTGTGAGAGGGATGTCCAACTGCCTGTTTAGGCCATCCTGATCACCCCCTAACCACTCCCCTGCCAGCCTGATTGATGCCTAACTGCTCCCCTGCCAGTCTGATTGCCCCTAACTGCCCTCCCCTGCAGGCCTGGTCTCCCCCAACTGCCCTCCCTTGCAGGCCTAGTCACCCCTAACTGCCCTCCCCTGTAGGCCTGGTCCCTCCCAACTGCCCTCCCCTCCCAGTAGGATCGGGCCTAAACAGGCAGTCGGACATCCCTCGAGGGGTCCCAGATTGGAGAGGGTGCAGGCTGGGCTGAGGGACACACACCCCCCGTGCACGAATTTCATGCACCGGGCCTCTAGTAGATGATAGATAGATAGATAGATAGATAGATAGATAGATAGATAGATATACATATATATATATCAGGAAAAAATGTCAACCCACAGACTGTAATTACCTGCTTAAGCATTTTGTATATAACCCAAATATCTTGGAATTATTATTATTTTTCAAGATTTTTATTGATTTTTTAGGGAGAGAGGAAGGGAGACGGAGAGAGAGAAACCTCGATGTGAGAGTTAAACAATGGTCGGCTGCCTCCTGCACGGCCCTACCAGGGATGGAGCTCACAACCCAGCATGTGCCCTGACCGGGAATGGAACCGGCACCCCTTCGTGCATGGGGCAGCGCCCAACCAGTGACCCACGCCGGCCAGGGCTCTGGTTCTGAACAGCCTATGCACAAAGGAAAATCGAGTCACAGGATTCATAGAAATTGTGGAAAAAAAAATCTTTTTTTCCCTTTGGCAAAAGTACCATTAGCAGGCAACGTTAATATTCTGACCAGACAGCAATCCCTCCAGAGAATTATCTTCATAAAAAGGACTTCCTGTGATGTAACAACGAAACGCTGTTACCAATCCTGAGAATGGACGCGACTGTGAATTTCAGCGAACTGTTTGCTCTGATCTCCTCCTATAGGACCGATGGCCACACACCAAAGTGCGGTGAAGTGAACGTGATTCTTGTGGGGGCCCGGGATACGGGCCCTGATGTCAATTCCGTGCGCTGTCACTCCCTCCCCACCCACCCACTCTGCTCCCTTGGGCCCTGTCCCCGTGCCCTCCTGTCTGCCCTCCCCCCGGCCTCTCCCGCCCCTCCCCCATCCTAAGGTCTCTGTCCTGGAAAATGGGGAAACGGCAGCCCTTGGGGTCAGACACACAGGAACCAGCGCCCAGCGGCTCCTTGGAGGACCCAGGGCTTCGGTGTCCTGACCTGCAGGTCGGGGCCACCCACCCCACCCCAGGGCTGTGGCGAGGGCCCAGAGGGTAGGCACTGGGGGAGCGGGCCACCACCCTCCCTGTCCCAGGCCCTCAGCCCTCTGCAGCCACCCTGCCTTTTCACGTTGCCCCTGCGCTCCCGTCCATGTGAGGCCAAGCGGCTCTCCGCCCGCCGCTGACCAGGCCTGGCCTGGGGGCCGAGCAGGGTCGGGGCCCAGCCGGGTCCAGATGCCTGTGCAGGGGTGTCCAGCAAAGAGCTTGGGGGGCAGGAGAAGCAGAAACAGCCTTTATTTCCTTTCTGGGGCCACCAGGGCTAGCCCATCCTGGGGGCACCCCCACCGGAGGGGGCGGGCTCAGGCCCCGGGGGCCCCTGGAAGGCGGCGCCAGCGGCAGGCCCGGGGGCCAGGAGCACCAGGCCGGGCCGCGGGCCGGCGCCCGCCTGCGCGTAGCTGAAGGCCAGGCGCTCCAGGTGCTGCTTGCGCAGGGCCGCCTGGGCCGCGTGGTGCAGCGGCCTCAGCAGGGCGGGGGGCGCGGCGCCCGGGCCCCGCAGCAGGAAGTCGAAGCCCGCGCGGTCCCGCGGGTCATAGAAGAGCGGCCCGTGGGCCGGGTCGGGCCCGGGCGGCCAGGCGTACGGGAAGGGCAGCGTGAAGTCCTCGGTGAGCACGCGGATGGCGAAGTCGTCCTCCTTGCCCAGCGCGCGGTAGGCGCGCCCGATGCCGCGGAAGTGCGCCTCCCAGAGCTGCGCGTCCCCGCCGTAGATGTCCGGGAACGGGAACTCCTGGGACAGGACGGCACCTGCGGGACCACCCAGTGACGGCCGCGAGGGACCACCGTGCGGCTGGCAGAGCCGCCAGACACAGGGCGGCAGGGAGAGAGGAGGGCGGTGGGGCCCCCGGCTGAGCGTGGCCCGCGGAGGGGAGCGCACCTGATGGGACAGCAGCCCCACCCCATGGAGGGCAGACAGGGGACCCCTAGACGGTGAGAGGACGCGCCGCTGAATCTTATCTGGGCCCTGTCGACCTAGGAACCAGGAGGTCAGGGCACAGGCCTGGGCTGCAGGCTCCATCCCCAGTGGGGGGCGTGCAGGAGGCAGCCCATCCATGATGCTCTCTCATCATGGATGTTTCCATCTCCCTCTCCCTCTCCCTTCCGCTCTGAAGTCAATAAAGATGTATGTGAAACATGTATACTGTTTGGGTGGAGAAGTCTGGGTGGCTGCCCAGGCTGGCTGCGCGGGGCCTCCCAACCAGCTCAGGATGCGGGCTCATCCGTAGACCGTGGAACCGGCAGGGGGACCAGCCGCTCCCGGGGGAAAGTGGGTCCTGGGCTGCGCAGAGAACGGTCTGTGGGGACCGCTCGGGGTCAGGCGGGATCCCGGGAAGGAGGAAGCCAGGACAAGGACGGGGAAGCTGAGGGCCGATGCCAGGCCTGGCAGCTGGAAGTGGGGAGGAGCCCGGGGAAGAGGCCGGCTCCCAGCCTGGGGCACAGGGGGCGGGGCCGGTGGCCAGGGGAGTGGCTCCCCATTGGACGCCTCCCTGGGGCAGGCTGGAGGAGGAATGTGAGTCTCTTGGTCTGACGTCTGTGAGTGAGTCGTGTGGGTCTCCGAAAATCGCCTGGGTACAAACTGCCCCTGGTCTGGGTCCCTGCGCCCTCCCAGCCCTCCCACGGCCCCAGGCGGCAGCCCAGGCTGCGGCCCCGGGCCCAGCCCTGACCCGGACTCTGGATGGGTGAACCCTTCCCACGTGGCCAAGCGCCTCTGGGCGATCATCCTCATCCCCTTCACAGTGTGCGTGGGCACCTGTGTGTGCCAGGCAGGCCCTGGGCAGGTCCTCGGGCGCTCGGGCAAGGAGCGTGCGAGCGGGGGCTGGTTTAACTGCCTGCACCCCAGTCCCTCCTGCCGGAATGGGAGCCATCGAAGGTGCTCTGCCCGCTCCCCAAGAGAAGACAGGGCCACCCTGCCTGCGCGCCCCAGGGTACTCTCCTAGCTCAGCCCCCAGACAGGGCCCAGGCGGGTGGGCGGGGACGTCGCTTTCAGCACCGCGGACAGCTCTGCGGCCCCGCAGGAGACTGGGAGGGGGGGGGGGGCTGAAGGCGGTGCCTCCCATCGGAAGCAGCCCATCCTGCCCATTGGGAGGCCTCCTCCATGCAGGCCTCCTCCATGCAGGCCTCCAGGTGAGCAGCGGGAGGTGCAGGGCTGCCCTCCTCCCGGCCCCCGGCCTGGCTTCACCCTCAGCACCAGCAGCGGGGAGGCAGGCAGGGGAAGGGCTGTGAGCGTTGCTGTGGGTGGGGGGTGGGAGACAGCTGTGGGGAGGAGGGGAGTTAGTGGATGGGGCCCCCATGAGAGGAGAGGAGAGGAGAGGAGAGACCGCCGGTGCATGGGAAGAGGGACACCCTGAGGCAGCCAGGGCAGGGATCCAGGGCCGAGGGGTGCTGGCACGCGGGGGTGGGGTGAGAGACTCTCAGATGCTGACTGTCTTGAAGATGGAAGGGGCAGGCTCTCCTGGTGCAGGGGTGGGTGGGAGGGGAGAGAGAAGACACTGTGGTTTTGGCCTGAGCGCCTGGCAGAACCGAAGCCCGCTTACTGAGGTGGGGGTTGGGTCTCGTCCTCCGTGCATGGACCTGTGGGGCTCCTGGCCCTTCCCCTGCAGCCCCTCCTCCTGCCGACCCACTGCAGGCTGGGATGGGGGCCAGGGGTCTAACTTGGGAAGGTGGGTGCCTTCTGACAGGCCGGGGGAGGCACAGAGGCCAGCTGGCTGGGAGCCTGCAGCTGGGGTGGGGCTCCGGCTGGGGAGGACCCAGAAGGTGCTATTTAAATAAAAAAATATATATTGATTTCAGAGAGGAAGGGAGAGGGGGAGAGAGAGAAACATCAGTGATGAGAGAGAATCATGGATGGGCTGCCTCCTGCATGCCCCCTACTGGGGATCGGGCCTGCACCCTGGGCATGTGCCCTGAACGGGAGTCAAACCGTGACCTCCTGGTTCCTAGGTCGACGCTCAGCCACTGAGCCAGGCTGGCCGGGCGGAAGGTGCTATTTGAAGCCACAGAACCAGGTGAAATCACCAAGGCCCCATCCCTGCAAGGGGTCGGCGGGAGGGGGGCTGCAGGGGAAGAGCCAGGAGCCGCGAGGAGGAGGGGCCTGGGCCAGGAGCCCGCAGGTCCCTGCACGGAGGCCGAGACCGGCTCAGGTTTAGCTGCTTTGGCGAAGTGCCAGGAAGACAGGGCTGGTCCGAGTGGGCTCAGGAGCACACGGGAGGGCGTGAGTGGGAGGCAGAGGGTCACAACCTTTTCGGGGAGCGTGGTGACCAGCGGGGAGAGAGATCAGGAGGCTGACGGAAAGAGGGTGAAGGGACGGGGTGCCGAGCAGCTGCTCTGTGCTGCTGGGAGGAATAAGATGTCTGGACACGGACACCGTGAGGCCAAGGTCGCGCAGGGCCTGAGGGAGGCGTGGCCAGGAGGGAAGGCACGGACCAGCGGGAAGTTGGCGTTGGCGGGAGCAGGGGTGGGTCCTGAGGACAGAGCTGCAGGCGGGCACAGGGGCAGGTGGGCGGTGCCCACGGTGCTGGCACCCACAGGAGTCCTCTTCCCGTGGCTTTACTTCCTCAGTGAAAGAGGGAGCCAGGCCACCACGGGGGGTGAGGAGGGAGGGGAGGGGCGGGAGCTTGGAGAGAGAAGACTGGACAGAGGAGGAACGCAGGGGCCGGGCTCAGGGGGTCAGCGTCAGGGGCCGGGCTCAGGGCCCAGGTTCAGGGGCCGGGCTCAGGGCCCAGCGTCAGGGGCCCGGGCTCAGGCCGGCCCCACAGGCTTCAGGGAGGGGTGGTGCTCCCGCTCTGCTCAGCGGTACGGCCCAGGCAAGGAGGAGGCGGAAAGTTGGGGGGCTGCCAGGCTGACACAACAGAAAAAGCGAGGGCCAGGAGGGGGGAGGGTGTGCGGGTGTGATGACCACACAGAGCGGGAGGGGGGGCCAGGAGGGGGGAGGGTGTGCGGGTGTGATGACCACACAGAGCGGGAAAGGGGGGGTCAGGAGGGGGGAGGGTGTGCGGGTGTGATGATCACACAGAGCGGGAGGGGGGGTCAGGAGGGGGGAGGGTGTGCGGGTGTGATGACCACACAGAGCGGGAGGGGGGGTCAGGAGGGGGGAGGGTGTGCGGGTGTGATGATCACACAGAGCGGGAGGGGGGGTCAGGAGGGGGGAGGGTGTGCGGGTGTGATGACCACACAGAGTGGGAGGGGGGGTCAGGAGGGGGGAGGGTGTGCGGGTGTGATGACCACACAGAGCGGGAGGGGGGGTCAGGAGGGGGGAGGGTGTGCGGGTGTGATGATCACACAGAGCGGGAAAGGGGGGGTCAGGAGGGGGGAGGGTGTGCGGGTGTGATGATCACACAGAGCGGGAGGGGGGGTCAGGAGGGGGGAGGGTGTGCGGGTGTGATGACCACACAGCGGGAAAGGGGGGGCCAGGAGGGGGGGAGGGTGTGCGGGTGTGATGACCACACAGCGGAAAAGGGGGGGTCAGGAGGGGGGAGGGTGTGCGGGTGTGATGATCACACAGAGCGGGAAAGGGGGGGTCAGGAGGGGGGAGGGTGTGCGGGTGTGATGATCACACAGAGCGGGAGGGGGGGTCAGGAGGGGGGAGGGTGTGCGGGTGTGATGACCACACAGCGGGAAAGGGGGGGCCAGGAGGGGGGAGGGTGTGCGGGTGTGATGATCACACAGAGCGGGAAAGGGGGGGTCAGGAGGGGGGAGGGTGTGCGGGTGTGATGATCACACAGAGCGGGAGGGGGGGTCAGGAGGGGGGAGGGTGTGCGGGTGTGATGATCACACAGAGCGGGAGGGGGGGCCAGGAGGGGGGAGGGTGTGCGGGTGTGATGATCACACAGAGCGGGAAAGGGGGGGTCAGGAGGGGGGAGGGTGTGCGGGTGTGATGATCACACAGAGCGGGAGGGGGGGCCAGGAGGGGGGAGGGTGTGCGGGTGTGATGATCACACAGAGCGGTAAAGGGGGGGTCAGGAGGGGGGAGGGGGTGCGGGTGTGATGACCACACAGAGCGGGAGGGGGGGTCAGGAGGGGGGAGGGTGTGTGGGTGTGATGATCACACAGAGCGGGAGGGGGGGTCAGGAGGGGGGAGGGTGTGCGGGTGTGATGATCACACAGAGCGGGAGGGGGGGGTCAGGAGGGGGGAGGGTGTGCGGGTGTGATGATCACACAGAGCGGGAGGGGGGGTCAGGAGCGGGGAGGGTGTGCGGGTGTGATGACCACACAGAGCGGGAGGGGGGGGTCAGGAGGGGGGAGGGTGTGCGGGTGTGATGACCACACAGAGCGGGAGGGGGGGTCAGGAGGGGGGAGGGTGTGCGGGTGTGATGACCACACAGAGCGGGAGGGGGGGTCAGGAGGGGGGAGGGTGTGCGGGTGTGATGACCACACAGAGCGGGAAAGGGGGGGTCAGGAGGGGGGAGGGTGTGCGGGTGTGATGACCACACAGAGCGGGAGGGGGGGGTCAGGAGGGGGGAGGGTGTGCGGGTGTGATGATCACACAGAGCGGGAGGGGGGGGTCAGGAGGGGGGAGGGTGTGCGGGTGTGATGACCACACAGAGCGGGAGGGGGGGTCAGGAGGGGGGAGGGTGTGCGGGTGTGATGATCACACAGAGCGGAAAAGGGGGGGTCAGGAGGGGGGAGGGGGTGCGGGTGTGATGACCACACAGAGCGGGAAAGGGGGGGCCAGGAGGGGGGAGGGTGTGCGGGTGTGATGATCACACAGAGCGGAAAAGGGGGGGTCAGGAGGGGGGAGGGGGTGCGGGTGTGATGACCACACAGAGCGGGAAAGGGGGGGCCAGGAGGGGGGAGGGTGTGCGGGTGTGATGATCACACAGAGCGGGAGGGGGGGGTCTGGAGGGGGGAGGGTGTGCGGGTGTGATGATCACACAGAGCGGAAAAGGGGGGGTCAGGAGGGGGGAGGGTGTGCGGGTGTGATGATCACACAGAGCGGGAGGGGGGGGTCAGGAGGGGGGAGGGTGTGCGGGTGTGATGACCACACAGAGCGGGAGGGGGGGTCAGGAGGGGGGAGGGTGTGCGGGTGTGATGATCACACAGAGCGGGAGGGGGGGGTCAGGAGGGGGGAGGGTGTGCGGGTGTGATGATCACACAGAGCGGAAAAGGGGGGGTCAGGAGGGGGGAGGGGGTGCGGGTGTGATGACCACACAGAGTGGGAAAGGGGGGGCCAGGAGGGGGGAGGGTGTGCGGGTGTGATGATCACACAGAGCGGGAGGGGGGGGTCTGGAGGGGGGAGGGTGTGCCGGTGTGATGATCACACAGAGCGGAAAAGGGGGGGTCAGGAGGGGGGAGGGGGTGCGGGTGTGATGACCACACAGAGCGGGAGGGGGGCAGGCAGGATGGGGAGGGTGGGAACTTGCTAGAAACCCTGGCTCCCGGGCATGCTGGAGCCCCACTCGGAGGGCCTGCCCTGGTGGGAACCCCTGAGAGTGGGGTGGGGGCCAGGATGCGGGGGGCTGGGGAGGATGAGGGCCTTTAAGAGGACGCTGGGGACCGAGGGGCCAGTGTGAGGGGGCCATCAATGCGATGACAGCAGAGACCAGGATCCGAATCCAAGGACGAGGCGGGAGGGAGGTAGACTCAGTGGGGGGTGACTGCCCCCCCAGTAGGGACAGTGGGAGGGGACTCTGAGGACCAGCACGCGGGGGGGGGGGGTAGGGATGTGGGGGGAGGGGCCAGAGAGTGACCCCCAAGGAGCCCTGAGGATGCAGAGGCCCCGCCCACCCGGGGAGCACGGGAGGAGGGGCTGCTGGCTATGGGGTGGGGTCCAGGCCCCCAAGCCCTGTCCTGCTGTGTGGCCTTGGCAGAGCCCCCACCCCCACATGCCACCAGCACCCCTCCCCCTCCACCCCTCCCCTGCCTGTGCCTCACCTGGAGTAGGTACAGGCGGCGGCAGGCTGGCTTTGCTGGGGTCCCCGGGATAGGGGGAGGCCATGTCAGCAGCCCGGGTCAGACTTGTTTACCTGGCTGCCCAGGAGACTGGGGGCGGGGCCTCCTGGGAGGAAAGAACCTTGCATTTAAAGGGGCCCCACCTGGCAGTGGGCTGGGCGGAAAGGGGAAGGCAGATCAGCTGGCGCGGCCTCCCCCCCACACCCCTGCAGCCAGCAAGCTCTGTGCCTGGCACTAGGGAGCCAGCTTGGGGGGACGGGAGGGGGGGGCGAAGGGGAGGGGGAGAAGGTTAACATCCTTATGAACTGGATGCATTTCCATTTTGTTACATTGTATCACCATGTCATGCTTCTCTAAGGTAAATACTTTCCTCATTTAATCTCGGGTAAAGTGGGTTCAGCCGTTTTACAGATGGGGACACTGAGGCTCGGGAGGTCATTGTGTTTATTTGCTGGTTGAATGGAGTCACACCACTTTGCACACCAACCCCAGGAAGAGGGTTCCAGCGCCAGGGGGGCCCGGCCGGCGTGGCTCAGTGGTTGAGCGTGGACCTGTGACCCAGGAGGTCACGGTTCGATTCCCGGTCAGGGCACAGGCCCGAGTTGTGGGCTTGAGCCTCAGTGTGGGGCGTGCAGGAGGCAGCCGATCCATGATTCTCTCTCATCAGTGATGTTTCCATCTCTCTCTCTCCCGCTCCCTTCCTCTCTGACATCAATAAAAATATGTTTAAAAAATAAAAAGCCACCAAGGAAAAGGGTACCCTTCAGTTGTCCAACGGGCCAGCCGTGAGAATGTAGTCAGGCAGCCCCTCTTAGCTGCAAGGGAGGCTGGGAAGGGTGGCCCACCCCTGGGCAGCAGGTGCCGGCATTGGGCGGGACAGGAGGCAGCCCAGGAGGCTGCGGGCTCGGTGGGGAGCAGTGAGCCGGAGAAGGAGCAAGAGTGCGGGCAGGCCCTTCCCAGCCTGGCCACAGCCCACACATGCCTCCCCCTACCCCACCCCCACCCCCCGTCACGTCCCCTCCGGTCTGAGCAGCTCCCACCGCACAGTTCCCCTCCCTGCCTCCCTGCGGGGCAGAGAGGGGTCCAGGCAGAGAGCAAGGCGGGCAAGGCCTGTGGGCGCAGCCCTGGGAGCGGAGGGCGGCAGCGAGGAGGGCCCGGCGCTGCCCACGCTGCGGGATAATCCCTCCTGGTGCCGCCGTCTTGCGGTTATTTTTAAAATCTCATTTCCACAAAGTGGAGAGAAAAGCTCTTTCTGTCTGTGCCTCTCCCCCTCCTCTCCGCGAGCATTAGGAGGGGTGACGGGAGGCGGAGGCCTGGAAGATGAGGGTCCCGGGCAGTGCGCCTGCGGGGGCGTGAGGCTTCTTCGGACACTGGCCCCTCCCTCGGGCGCAGACCCACCAGCAGGACCCCCCCCCCCGGGCAGCCCCTCCCTCGGGCGCAGACCCACCAGCAGGACCCCCCCCCGGGGCAGCCCCTCCCTCGGCCGCAGACCCACCAGCAGGACCCCCCCCCCCCGGCAGCCCCTCCCAGGGGCTCCTCGGCCTCTCACACAGCAGGCGTTTTGAGGGCACCCACTACGCGCTGGAGCCCGGCAGGGAGGGGACTCCGGGTCCCCACCTTCCGGGATGCAGTGTCCAGCGGGGAGACCCTGGCTCTAAGCCAAGGGCCAGGGGGAGCCCCAGGCCGGGGGCCGGGGGAGGGGAGGGCCTGGCCAGGGCCACGAGCAAAGGCCCTGGAGTAGAGACAGGGTGGGGAGCCCAGCAGGCGGCGTGGTGGGCGGGCGGAGCAGGGCAGCCTGGCTGCCACCCCACGGGAGGCCCAGGGAGAGGGGTGGCCCCGGGGCCAGAGGTGCTGGAGCCGCTGCCAAGGCCCAGCGGGCGGAGTGTTGGGCAGAGAGACGGGGCGCGGGCTCGGGCCGGCCTCTTCCCCTGGGCAGTACCAGAGCCTGTGCTGTGGGCCGGGCTGCAGCTGGGGGGCCCTGAGGGACGGCCTGGGCAAAGGTGCGAGGTGGGGGCCCCTGGAGCTCCCCCAGACCCCCGACTCCCAGTGGCAGCGCTGCCCACAGCTGGTCCACCCTGAGCGGTGGGATGTCAGGGTCCCGCCCCCACACTGACTGCCCTTCCAGGTCCAGGGGGGCTGCGGGGCGGGGAGAGCACAGCCTCTCTTCTCCCTCAGCACCCCCATCTCTGTCCTCCTCAGCACCTCCCCCTCTGTCCTCCTCAGCACCCCCCTCTGTCCTCCTCAGCACCCCCCTCTGTCCTCCTCAGCACCCGCCCCCTCTGTCCTCCTCAGCACCCCCCCCTCTGTCCTCCTCAGCACCCCCCCCTCTGTCCTCCTCAGCACCCCTGCCAGGAGTCCTGCCTGGGCCCACAGCGCCATCTGCTGGCAGCACGGAGAGGCGCAGGCGAGTAGGCCTGGAGGCCCCAGCTGGGCTTGTACCTGGGGAGGGGTTGGCACCATGGGGGGGGGGCGGGGGAGGGGTGGCACCACGGGGGGAGGGGGTGGCACCACGGGGGGAGGGGATGGCACCACGGGGGGAGGTGATGGCACCACGGGAGGGAGGGGTGGCACCACGGGGGGAGGGGTTGGCACCACGGGGGGAGGGAGGGAGGGGGTGGCACCACGGGGGCAGGCGGAGGCAGGTGTGAGGTGCTCCTCGGGCCTCATCCGCACCCTGGCCTGGAGTTGGGGCCTCAGTTTGAACCTGGCTCCACCACTGACCGCTGTGTGACCTCCAGCCAGTTCCTGCCCCGCTCTGAGCGGCACCCCACACCAGGGTCGGGGCTGAGTGCGCCCCGCTCCCCAGCTGCTGTGAGAGGTGCCCCGGGCGGGGAGCCCACAGCCAGCAGAGGCTGTGCCCCGCGTGCTGACGGTGCCCCTCACCCCGGCCCCAACGTCTCACCATTCTCAGACAAGGCGAGGGGCAGGGCAAAGGGCACAAGGTCAGAGTCCACGCCGTGTCCCTCCCCGGCCCCTTCCTCGGGGGCTGAGTCTGCCCAGAACCCTAACGGCGTGGGCCACGTCGTCGCTCTCGACTGCCGTGACCAATGACCCCGCCTCAGGGCTCACACGGCACACGCACTCCCACAGGCCTGGGTCAGGAGTCCGGCAGAGCCTCCCTGGCTTCCGGCTCTGCAGAGCCTCAGGGGCTCTCCAAGGCTGCAGGCACGGGGCTGCTCCGCGGGCCTCCCAGGGGCCGCCGAGAGCCAAAGGTGGGAGGGCCGGGTCCAAGGCCACGCTGGGCCACAAGGCCAGGACCCACACGCTGCTGCGCGCACAGCACCAGGTCCGGGTCCCAGCTCTGTCCCTGCAAAGGTGCCCTGGATGCTGGGACCATTGTGACCTCAGGGGTGAGGTCAGAGCTGGCAGAACCGGGGAGGGGGTGCCCAGAGATAGGGCTGCCCGCTGGCATGAGGACAGGGCCTGTGGGTCCTCCACGCCGCACCCCAAGATGGACGGGCAGCATTCGGGAAAGCAGCGCAGCCACACCACGGCGGACAGGACGTCGTCAGCCCTGTCCCCGAGCCCTAGGTCAGCCAGCGCCCGGCCCGCCTGGGGTCCCGGGAGGGCCCCCGTGCCCCTTCCCGCAGTGCCTGGCCTCGGCCTCTTTGGGAAGAGCCTCCCGGCTGAGCTGAGGCGGGAGCGGGCCTGCAGCCGGGGCAGCTGGGGAGGGTGCAGCCCTCGGCGGGTGGAGCGGCGGCGGGAGGGAGGGAGCCTGAGTTCCGCCACGTGGCTGCTGACTGCCATGAGGACCCCAGGCGCGGCCAGCCGGGCGTCAGTCCAGCCCACACGCCTGCCGGCTCCGGGACGGACAGAGGGCAGGCTGCCCTGTGCTCCCGAGCTCCAGCTTCTTTACGCACATGCACAGGTTTATGTTCGTTTCAGAGAAGAAGGGGAGGGAGGGAGGGAGAAACATCCATGAGGAGAGAATCATGGATCGGCCGCCTCCTGCACGCCCCTCACTGGGGGTGGAGTGGAGCCTGCAACCCGGGCCTGTGCCCCGACGGGAATGGAACCGTGACCTCCTGGTTCAGAGGTGGACGCTCAGCCCCGGAGCCCCGCCGGCCGGGCAAGCTTCACCTTCCTCAGGGGACGCTCCTCTACGGCCCTGGGGCCCCCCTGTCCTGCGCAGGCCCCGGGGGGAGCCCCGCATTCCTGCCCTGCCCCCTGGGCCCCAGGATGGAGGGTGCCCTCCACGGGACGCCGGGAGGCCCTGCTGCCCAGCCCACCCTGGGCGGTTCCGGACGGAGCCAGGTCTGGCCTGTGGGCCCTCCCTGTGCGCCTGGGACTTCCGTGGTCCTGGCCCGCCGCCCTGCTCTCCGGGGGGTGTCAGCCCATCGCCCCTCTGTGTCGGGGTGCTTCTCAGGCGAGACACCCCCAGTCTGCGGCTGTGGGTCTGTGTCCCATTGTCTGTCTGACGCATTTATCAGTCCTGCCGTTCCTGCTGCTGCGGAATTTCTGCGGGTAGAACAGCGTACACACTCGCCACCTGAAGGACAGCGGGTGTTTTCACGTGGGGCTGTTGTAAGCAAAGCCGCTGTAAACGTGTGCGTACAGATCGGGGTGAACCTAAGCTGCCGTTGCCCTCGGGTGAGGCCGAGGTGCGAGAGGGCCGAGCGGGTGGTGCATGTCTGTCTGACCGCCCTCCACGCTGGTGGCCCGTTTCGCACCCCCCCAGCGCTCGGCATGCGCCGCTCCTCTGGCTCGGTGGTTCCCGTTGGCGGGTCGTGAGACCCGGCCGCAGCTCGGCCGTGTTCCTCTCGTGGGAAAAGATGTCGGGCACGATTTGTGTGTTTGTTCACCGACTGTCTGTCTCCTGCGGGGGGTCTGTCGCAGTCTCCGGTGCCCACGTGGACAGGTTGTTGGTGATCTTGTTGGTGTTGTGTTCTTTCTGCGTCGGGTCCGTCCTCTATCAGACGTGCGATTGGCAAGAATGTCCTCTCAGCCCGCAGCGTATCTGCGCGTTTTGTTAACAGACGCCCTTCCGAAGGCAGAGATTCTTCATTCTGATGGGACCCGATTTTATGATTTTTTCTCCTTCTTTTCTGGAGAGTGCTTTCGGTGTCCATGTAAGACATTTTTGTCTAAACCAAGAGCATGAAGATTTTCTCCTATATTTTCTTCTAGACGTTTTAGAATGTCAGGTTTGACTTGTAGGTCTATGATCTAGTTTTTTAAATATATTTTTATTGATTTCAGAGAGGAAGGGAGAGGGAGAGAGAGATAGAAACATCAATGATGAGAGAGAATCACTGATCGGCTGCCTCCTGCACGCCCCACACTGGGGACCAAGCCTGCAACCCAGGCATGCGCCCCTGACCGGATTTGAACCCGGGACCCTTCAGTTCACAGGCTGACGCTCTATTCACTGAGCCACACCAGCCAGGGCCTATGATCTATTTTTATTTAATTTGTGTACATAGTTTGAGGCATGTGTCAGGGTGTTTTTTTCCTGTGTGTGTATCCAATAATTGCAACACCATGTGTTGGTTCTTTCTTAATTGAATGGCTTTTGCACCTTTATGAAAAGTCAGTGGGCCCTGTATGAATGGGTTTGGGGACTCTCTGTCTTGCTCTATTTATTTATATTGTTAGGCTTTCATCACACCAGATCTTCTCTTCTACCTCAGCTTTGTAATAAATCTTGAAATTAGTCGTATTGTTCCTCCCATATTATTCCTCAAATTTGTTTTGGCCACCTCAATCCCTTCACTTTCCATACAAACTTTAGAAACAAATTGTTGGTTACTACCAAAAAAAATCCTCCCTGGGTTTTCATTGGAATTGTATTAAACATTTAGATAAATTTGGAGAAAATTGATATCTTAACAATATCGAGTCTTCCGATCCATGAACATGGTATGTCTCTTCTTATGGAGGTCTTCTTGGTGCCTTTCGTCATTATTTGGTACTTTACAGTATGCAGATCTTGTAATTACTGGTTAGTTGGACACCTAAGTATTCTCATAATCTTTAGTGCTATTGTGGTATATGGTACCTTTTGTATCTCAATTCCCATTTCTTTATTGCTAGCATATAGAACTATGACTGGTTTTTGCATACTGACTTTATATTTGCAAATTCGATGAATTCACTTTTTAATTTTAGTAGCTTTTTTGTATGGGGAACCACAGGAGGATTTTGGGTGACATGATCGGACCTGTTTCTCGTGTGGTGCAACAAGTGGATGGGTAAAATATTGCAAAGCAAACTCTTTCTAATATGCCGCTGCCCCGCCTGCTCCTGATGCCCTCTGACCTCCCCCTAAGACCCCACCTGGGCTGTGTGGGGGCCAGGGCAGTCTCCCATGGTCCTGGAAAGTCCCGATCCTCCTCTAAGTCGGTGTGAGAGCTGGAGCCGGGGATGCCATACCCCGAACCCCCCCATCCTACCCACTATGTCTGTCCCCCCAACACTAGCTGAGAAGTCAGGCCCTCAGGCAATGCTGCCAACTCCGGTGTCCCTGAGGCCCTAGCTGGTTTGGCTCAGAGGATAGAGCGTCAGCCTGGGTTCGATTCCTGGTCAGAGCACATGCCGGGTTGTCGGCTCGGTCCCCAGTGTGGGGCGTGCGGAAGGCAGCCGATCCATGATTCTTTCTCATCATTAATGTTTCTAGCCCTCTCTCCCTCTCCCTTCCTCTCTGATATTCTATATAATAAAAGGCTAATATGCTAATCGACTGAACAGCCGAACGACCGGTCACTATGATGCGCACTGACCACCAGGGGGCAGACACTCAATGCAGGAGCTGCCCCCTGGTGGTCAGTGTGCTCCCACGGGGGAGCACCACTCAGCCAGAAGCTGGGCTCATGGCTGGCGAGCGCAGCAGCAGCCGTGGCGGGAGCCTCTCCTGCCTCCGCGGCAGCCCTAAGGATGTCCGACTGACGGCTTAGGCTCTGCAGGGAGCAGGCCTAAGCCAGCAGTCGGACATTCCCCCGAGGGCTCCCAGACTGCAAGAGGGCACAGACTGGGCTGAGGGACCCCCTCCCAAGTGCACAAATTTTGTGCACCGGGCCTCGTGTGTGTGTGTGTGTGTGTGTGTATTTTTAAGAGTGCCCCTGAGGCTGCAAGGCTTGCACCCTCTTCCCAGGGCTCAGTCAGTCCACTGAACAGAAGGGTGGACGCCTGGAAGGATGTGATCCAGCCTGACCCAGACCCAGGCACCCGTGTCCCCCCGCGCTCACACCCATGAGCACACACAGGGCACCCAGGTGCACACACCCAGAAGCTCTTTTCCATTTCAGAATCTCCTCCCGCATCTCGGAATCCATGAAGGACCTGTCCCACCGAAAGGCACCTCAGACCTCTGCCCACGGGGACAGGCCAGCATACCCCCCCACCATCCTCCTGCGCAAGTCCAACAGCAGCCAGGCGGCCCTGGGGCCCCAGACGCACCAGATGTTCTTGGAGAAAGCCTACAACGCAGGTGGTCCCCGGCCCTGGGACTCGGTTCTGGCACTTTCCATCATGGCCCTTCACCTCAAGAGGTCCCGGGGATGAGGCCAGGGGAGTCCTCCCTCCAGGACACGGGGCATGTCAGGGGTGTGGACACACGGCAGGGAGCCCTGCTACCCTCCTTGGCCTCTTCATGCCTCCTGAGCCCCCAGATGCCCTCCCTCACACCTCACCTCCTCTCCTCCCACACCTTTCACACCTTAGAGCCTCCGCCTAGGCCTGGCCTGCTCCCTGAAATGCCTCCCCCTCGTTCAAGGGGTGACGTGCCCCAATCCTTCTAAACAAGGTTAAGTTGCCACCACCTTTGGGAAGCCAGTCTTGATTGCCCTCCTTCTTCGTCAGGGCGTACTGCCCCTGCCCTCCATGTGCCCAGGGCCTTTTGCACAACTACCCACCGAACCAACGTCCACTGATGTTGGGCATGGCTCCCAGAGCTGGGCCCTGGCTCCTCTGTGAGCCCCACACACAGCCCTACAACCACCCAGAGCGAACATCGTTGAATGTGAAACGACTGGATGGAAGGTGTAGGGATGGAGGCATGAATAGACAAGGAGATGGATGGATGGATGATGGATGATGGATGATGGATGGATGATGGATGGATGGATGATGGATGATGGATGATGGATGGATGGATGGATGGATGATGGATGAATGATGGATGGATGGATGGATGGATGGATGGATGATGGATGGATGGATGATGGATGGATGGATGGATGGATGGATGGATGATGGATGGATGGATGATGGATGGATGGATGGATGGATGATGGATGAATGATGGATGGATGGATGGATGGATGGATGGATGATGGATGGATGGATGATGGATGGATGGATGGATGGATGATGGATGAATGATGGATGGATGGATGGATGGATGGATGGATGATGGATGGATGGATGATGGATGGATGGATGGATGGATGATGGATGAATGATGGATGGATGGATGGATGGATGGATGGATGATGGATGGATGGATGGATGGATGGATGGATGATGGATGGATGATGGATGAATGATGGATGGATGGATGGATGGATGGATGGATGATGGATGGATGGATGGATGGATGGATGGATGATGGATGATGGATGATGGATGGATGGATGGATGGATGATGGATGAATGATGGATGGATGGATGGATGGATGGATGGATGATGGATGGATGGATGATGGATGGATGGATGGATGGATGATGGATGAATGATGGATGGATGGATGGATGGATGGATGGATGATGGATGGATGGATGGATGGATGGATGGATGATGGATGGATGATGGATGAATGATGGATGGATGGATGGATGGATGGATGGATGATGGATGGATGGATGGATGATGGATGGATGGATGGATGGATGGATGATGGATGGATGGATGGATGGATGGATGGATGGATGATGGATGATGGATGGATGGAGGATGGATGGATGGATGGATGGATGGATGCATGATGGATGGATGGATGGATGATGGATGAATGATGGATGGATGGATGGATGGATGGATGGATGGATGGATGATGGATAGATGGATGGTTGGATGAATGGATGATGGAGGATGAATGGATTGATGGATGGATAATGGAGGATGGATGGATGGATGGATGGATGGATGGATGGATGGATAGATGGATGGATGGATGGGTCAACGGGTGGGTAGATGGATATTTTTATTAATGGCTGGATTGGGGCATGAGTATAAGGATGGACAGACAAGTGGATGGATGGATGTCTTGATGAACAAACGTAGTATGAATGTATAGATGGATCAGTGGATAGGTGGACGACAGATGAATACACAGATGGATGGACATAAGGATGGTTGAATTGGTGAATAGGAGGAAATATGCATGTATCCCTGCTCCTTCGGTCCTGAATTCCAGGACTGGCTGGACCGTCAGGAGGCCCAGGAATGTGTTCAGTGCTCAGTCCTCACTCTCAGATCGCTTCTCCCCTTCCCAGACCACCCCGCCCGCTGGCACCCTGGACTTCCCACAGCCCCTCCCCCTCACTCTGCTTGCCCTGTGCCGCAGCCATCTGCTTCAAGATGCTCCGAGACCTGAACAGCTCCGACCCCATCCGCCTGAAGTACATCGTCAAGAAGATCAAGAGCATGGCGTACAAAGCCCCCAACCTGGTGCTGGAAACCATCCACGACTACTTTGCCGACAACCCTGAGGTGGGACTTGCTCAGGCCCCTCCCGGAAGGCACGGGGAGCAGAGTGGGGGCTGGAGCCCAAGGCGGGCTCACCTCTGGGCTTCTCCGTGCAGCAGCGACATGGTTTGGGGCAAGTCAACCTCCTCATGTCCAATGGGCTGAGGGGGGAGGGAGAAAAGTGGGCCAACTCGCGTTGACTGACCTGAGAACAATCTCATGATACAAATGTTATGATCCCCACAGATGAGGGAACTGGGGCTTAGGGAAGAGAACTGATTTGCCTAAAGTCACAGAGCCATTAAGTGGCAGAGATGGGTGTGTGGATGATGAGTGGGTGGGTGGGTGGGCAGGTGGGTGGATGGATGGATGGATAATAGGTGAATGGATGATGAATGGATGGGTGGATGGATGGATGGATGGATTGTTGGGTGGATGATTGCTGGGGAAGATGTGTGTGAGTTTTAATAAATGGGTAAATAAATTAAGAAATAAATAAACTGGCTTTAGAGATGAAATTCCATTAGCAGTTCCCTGAGGGTAGGGACAAATTTTTATTCCTCTGTCTCTAGTTCAAGGCCTGCATACAGTAGGTGCTCACTAAGTGGATGCCCTTGAACAAATGGCCAAGGGCATCCACTTAGGATCTTTCCCTTCAGGCCTCCTCCCTCTCCCTCCCGCACCATGTTCTCACTGGCGACTCCCAACTTGTCCCTGAGCCTGTGTCCACTCTGCCGCCCACAGATCTCCAACCGGCACAAGTTCCGGCTGTTCCACATTCTGGAGACCATCATCGGGGCCAGCGACTCCCTGGAGGAGACCTGGGAGCAAGCCTTCATGAAACTGGCCCTGGAGAACATGACCAAGTCCACGGTGGGCCCCTCCCCCAGCCTCCGGCCGGTCAGGGACTCCCCCTGCCCACCCCGTCAGGGACCCCATCCCCGGTTCCCCATGCCTTCCTTTCCCCTTCATCTCTCACAATGGAGACGCCCCGCAGCAGTTTCTTGAGGAGGCGTGCTTGGGAAGCACAACGCTGAGCCAGGCCTTTCCGTAAATCTGTTCTCTGCCCCGTGGACTCCGCGTTGGAGATGGTCTCCCGCCCCTGAGCGGCTGTGGAGACTCGGGAGCCTTCCCCAGCGTCGCTCCCTACCCGCCGCCGCCCTCCTGCTGGCAGGCTCCTGGCAGCTTCTCCTCGCCCCTCACCTCCGCGGTCCACGGGGCCTGCCCGCTCTGGGCCTCTTTTACCACCGGCTCCGGGTCCTGCGTCCTTTCTTTTTCTTTTTTCTTAGTTTTGTTTTTGGGTTTTCTTGTTGTTGTTGTTAACCTTCACCCGAGGATATTTTTCCATTAATCTTTAGAGAGAGTGGGAGAGAGGGGGAGAGACAGAGAGAAACATCGATGTGAGAGAAACACATCGGCTGGTTGCCTCCTGCACGCGCCCCGACCAGGGCCGTCCGGGGAGGAGCCTGCAACAGAGGTACATGCCCTTGACCGGAATTGAACCCAGGCCCCTTTGGTGTGCAGGCCGACGCTCTATCCACTGAGCCACACCGGCCAGGCTGCTTGGCTCCTTTCTTTATGGAAATGGCTCACGTGAATCCGCGGTGACGACGCGTCCTGCGATGCTCTGTCCTGGGCTCCGGGACTCCCGGCCCTCCCAGGCGGCGCTTTCCCAGGCTCCTAGCTTCTCCTCTCGCCTCCCCTCTCCATCTCGGCCCTTCCTTCCGCCCCGAGATGCACTGTTACATCCAACCTCCTATCCAGTCCCCTCCGTCCCTTACCCCCCCCCACCCCCCCGCCCCACGACTGTGGGTCTTTAACTTCCAAGGATCTGGGTTTGCTCTCAGCATGTTCCTCTCCCCCGCGGGCTCCTCCCCCATCGCGGTTCCTCTCTGCACCACATGGTCCTCCCCCATCGCGTGTTCCTCTCCCACCACGTGGTCCTCTCCGCACTCCGCGGGCTGTTCGTACAGCGGCGGGGGCCCTGTCTGCTCTTACCTGGCCGAGGGCAGTAGCACGGGCTCTGGGGAAGTCCCGCCTCTGCCTGGCCTGGGTCCTCCGGCCACTGGTCTCTGGGCTTCGTCAGCCTGTGGTGGTGGCTTTTCTTGTCTCCCGCGTCTGAGGCCTGCCCCGCGCTGGCTGCTGGGGGTCAGGAGTCGATCGGGGCTCTGCACACCCAGGCGGGCTGATGGGTTTGGGGTCCATTGTGGAGTGGGAGTGAGCCCACTGCCCCCAGCCCATGTCACAGCTCTGTCTGCCCTCCTGGGCCGGTGCCGGCCTGGGGGCTGAGGCCGGGAGGCGGTGCGGAGGGCCTGGCCGCCAGGTGACCTGCCTGCGCGCACGGGCCCACTGCCCGCTCAGGAGCCTCGGTGCCCCTCCCGACACCAGCCTCCAGCCTCCGGGGCTGCGGGGTGGGGAGGGCATCGAGGCGCCTGGCCAGGTCTGAGCCACGTTACCGCCCCCACCAGGTGCAGGGGCGTGGGAGGCGGGGTGCTGCCCCGGTGCCCTGTACGAGCGCCCACGCTTACTGCTTGCGCCCCTCGCCCGCAGGAGCTGGACGAGGCGTACCAGGACGCGGCCGGCAACGTGCTGGTGGCCATCTGCAGGCACTCGTGGCGGGCCGTGGCCCAGCACCTGGAGGCCGAGGTCCTGACGGGCGTCTTCCCGCACCGCAGCCTCCTCTACGTGATGGGCGTCCTGACCTCTAAACGTACGTCCTGCCCGTGGGTCCTGAGGCCCCCGGCCACCCTTTGCCACCCACCTGGCCTGGTGAGGTGGGCAGGTCACGGAGAGACATCCAGGAGGGGGCGGGCGGGGAAGCACGTTCGGGGCAGAGGGCAGTGGGCGGCGGACCCAGCACCCCACAGCGCCCTCCCCTCGGCCAGCCGGGCCGGGCGGGACCCCTGCGAAGGGGAGCGCTGTCCAGCTGTGCTGCCCACCCCGACCCTAAGCTGGGGTCTCACTGGGATGAGGGCTCAGCCACTGCAAGACAGCAACTGTTGACGGAGGACCTGCCCTGTGCCAGGCCCCCTGCCATCAGGAGCTCACAGGGAGGCAAGTGCCAACTCTCAACGGGCACTCACTCACTCATTCGCTCATTCATTCACTCACTCACTCATTCACTCATTCATTCACTCACTCACTCATTCACTCACTCATTCACTCACTCACTCACTCATTCACTCACTCACTCACTCATTCACTCATTCATTCACTCACTCACTCATTCACTCACTCATTCACTCACTCACTCACTCATTCACTCACTCACTCACTCATTCACTCATTCACTCACTCACTCACTCATTCACTCACTCACTCACTCATTCACTCATTCATTCACTCACTCACTCATTCACTCACTCATTCACTCACTCACTCACTCATTCACTCACTCACTCACTCATTCACTCATTCACTCACTCACTCACTCATTCACTCACTCACTCACTCATTCACTCATTCATTCACTCACTCACTCATTCACTCACTCACTCATTCACTCACTCACTCATTCACTCACTCATTCACTCACTCACTCACTCATTCACTCATTCATTCACTCACTCACTCATTCACTCACTCACTCATTCACTCACTCACTCATTCACTCACTCACTCACTCATTCACTCATTCACTCACTCATTCACTCATTCACTCACTCACTCATTCACTCACTCACTCACTCACTCATTCACTCACTCATTCGCTCACTCATTCACTCACTCACTCACTCATTCACTCATTCACTCACTCACTCATTCACTCACTCATTCGCTCACTCATTCATTCACTCACTTATTCACTCACTCACTCACTCATTCACTCATTCACTCACTCATTCACTCATTCACTCACTCACTCACTCATTCACTCACTCATTCACTCACTCACTCACTCACTCACTCATTCACTCACTCATTCACTCACTCACTCATTCATTCACTCACTCATTCACTCACTCACTCACTCACTCACTCATTCACTCACTCACTCATTCACTCACTCACTCATTCACTCACTCACTCACTCACTCATTCATTCACTCACTCATTCATTCACTCACTTATTCACTCACTCACTCATTCACTCACACTGTGAGCTGAGCTCATGACTGCCCAGCTGGGGAGGTCCTGGGCTGCCCTGGCGGCCATCCGGGAAGGCTTCCTGGAGGAGGAGGCCAAGTCTAAGCTGTGCCTTGAGGGGTGGGTAGGAGTTTGAGGAGGGAATTGGTCGGCGGCATCGGCAAGGGGTTGGAGGCCGTGGGAGGACAGTGAGGCCTCAAAGGTCATGCGTGGGGTTAAACACCAAGGCCTGGGAGAAGGCCGCTCCATGGCCTCTGCTCTGCACCCCTGCCCTGGGGTGGGCGGGCTGGCTGGAGGTCCCTCTGTGCCTGGGGAGACCTCTGAGACCCCCAGGCCATTCCTGAAGCAGCCCCTCCCTCTGAGGCCGGGTTTCCTGTCTCACAATGCCACCCCCCCCCACAAGCCTTATTCTCTCACCTTCACGGGACCCCCGCCCGTTTCAAAGGGCCATGCCGGAGCAGCCCCTTCCTTCGCCATTGGGGAGCCCCACGTGGCCTCCTGGGGTCACAGGGCAGAGCCAGCGGGGCCACGGCTCCAGCCCCGCTCTGGACCCCAAGCCCAAGCACGGTCACAGCCCTCAGAGCTCCTCCACCCCGAGCCGAGGCAGGCGCCGTCACCCCGACTCCGCCCCGGGTCCGAGGGACAGAGGAAAGGAGTCTGTGCCTCAGGCTCAGCCCCCGAGACCCCTCTCTCCCACAGAGGAGCTCTTGAACCAGGAGGAGAAGGCGTGCTGGGAGGAGTGGCTGACCAAGGTAGGGAGGGGCCGGGCAGGCCTCCTGGGGGCCATGGGGGAGGGGCAGGGGGGGCACCAGCATGGACGGCACCTGCTCAGCCCATGGGGGGCGGGGACAGGGGACGGGGGGGGGGGGGGGCTTGACCACAGTCGTGGGCTGGTCCCTGGGGGACCTGGGATTTGAACCTTGGCCCCTAAGAGCCTGGCCCAGGTGTCCAGCACATAGAAGGCCTTCCCGCCCATCCTGGGGGCTGGGCCATGCCTGAGGGGCCGGGAGGGGCAGGCAGGAAGCAGCTGGGTGGACTGAAGACGCCAGAGCCCAGGTGTCGCCCACCGGAGGGCCGGTGTGGCTGGGCGGAGGAGCTCCGGACGCCGGCTGACCTGGGTTCAAGGTCAAATCCAACCAATCACAGCCCGGCTGTGCGACCTGGCTGACCCACTTGACTTTCTCATCTGTCACCGGGGATGCGAGTGCCTGGTCAAATGCACGCTGTGGGGCTCGGAGGGAAAGTCCACGCGCCGGGCCTGCGAGGGGTCACCGTCAAATGGGATCTGGAAGCAACGAGGCAGGCGGCGGGGGCGACACAGTCGTTACAGAGAACCAAGACGGAAGCTCACTCCGGGTGGAGAGAGGAACAGCCTCACTGGCCGAGTTACCTCCTGGGCTCCTCCCCGTGCACACGGGCCCTTCGCAAGGACAGTCACGCGGGGCCACGTGTCCTGTCCCTTCACCTGAAAGGACCGCGATCAAGCAGGCCCGCTCTCGGGGCAGGACGTACAGACAGCCCTGGGGGGCGGCGGAGGTGTGGAGAGCAGCCGGCACCCGCGCACGTGGCCGGGTCCCCGGGAGGGCGGAGGCCGGCGAAGGAAATGAGGGAGCGAACGGGGAGGCGGGCGCACCGGGCACACGGGGTTCGGCCGGAAGCAGCGCCTGGGAAGGGATGTGCCTCGTTGGAGCCGGTGGCGGAAGAGAAGAAAGGCGTCGGCTCTGCTGCCGGAGCCTTCGTTTCCAGAAAAGAGCAAATGAAACCCAAAGTGAGCAGAAGAGAAGCAATGGCAAGGAAGGAGGGCCGGGCCTGTGTGGCCCAGGGGACGGAGCATCGGACTGTGCGTCGAAGGGTCAAGGGCACGTACCTGGGTCGCAGGTTCGATCCCCAGCCCCGTCGGGGAGCGTGCCGGAGACAACCCCTCGGTGTGACCCTCTCACATCGATGTCTCTCCCTCTCCCTCCCTCCCTCCACCTTCCTTCTTCCCACGCTCTCTAAAAATCACTGGGAAAATGTCCTCAGATGAGGATGAACCACACCAAAAAGCCCTAAGGAGGAAGCAAGAAGGTTTCTACGGAGACAGGAGAGCGTGCGCCCGAGGCAGGGACTCACCGAGGCCTGCGGCTGAGGAGCGCCTGGCTGGGCCGGCCGAGAAATTGAAGCCACAAGACGCCGGCGCCCGAGAAGCAGTGGGAGGAGCCCCGTGGCCTCCACGCAGAACGCGCAACAAGGACACTGAGCCCGGACACGGGACCCCGCGGCCCAGGGAGACACGGAGTCGGAGCCGTCCGTGTCCAGGGACCAGAGTCATGGTCACACACCCGCCCCCCAGGAAGTACTCATGCGTCCCGGTTCCTACATCACGGCTAAGGGAGAAAGAACCCAATTCTGCACATTTTTTTAAAAACACGTTTTTATTGATTTCAGAGAGGAAGGGAGAGGGAGGGAGAGATAGAAGCATCAATGTTGAGAGAGAATCATGGATCCATTGCCTCCTGCACGCCCCCTACTGAGGATCGAGCCCGCAACCCAGGCATGTGTCCTTGACCAGAATCGAACCCGGGACCCTTCAGTCCACAGGCCGATGCTCTATCCACTGAGCCATACCGGCCAGGGCCCAATGCCGCACATTCTTAGGAGGGGAAGGGGCAAGAGGACGAGGGGTCAGGCGCTGAGGGGGCCGGGGTGGCCCAGCTCAAGGGAGGCCCCAGCCCCGCCACCCATCTGCTCGCAGATAGCCTTCAAGTCGACCCAGTTCCTGAAGGTGGACGTGTGGTCCAGGGAGCTGCTGTGGGTGCTCACCAGGCCTGACCGGACCGTCCAGGAGCAGGCCCCCGAGAAGGTGGGCCCCGCCCCGCCCCGCCTCCCCGTGCGCAGCCCCGCTGCCTGTCGGTGGGATGCACGGCCGTGGGGAGGCCCCAGCCCTGGAGGGAAACGGGAGGACCCCAGAGAGACGGGGGCGGGATATGGGGGGGGCTGAGCAGCCGTACCCCGAAGCCCCACTACCAGGCAGGTGGATGGTCCACAGAGGGCGGCGCCGGAGCCCGGGCCGCCAGGTGGACGGGGATGGACAGGAAGCTGAACCTCCCCCAGGCCTTCCTGTTCGTCTTCTACGGGCTGGTCCTTCAAGCTGAGGACGACAGCGCCAGGGTCAGGACGCACCTGGGCACCCTCCTGGGGACGTCCCACCAGTGGCCGAAGCAGAGGGAGGTGAGCACCCAGCTCTCAGCCTGACCACAGGCTGACCCTGACCCTGGTCACCCTGACCCTGGTCACTCTGAGCCCTGACCCTGGTCACACCCTGAGCCCTGACCCTGGTCACACACTGAGCCCTGACCCTGGTCACACTGAGCCCTGACCCTGGTCACACTGAGCCCTGACCCTGGTCACACTCTGAGCCCTGACCCTGGTCACACTCTGAGCCCTGACCCTGGTCACACCCTGAGCCCTGACCCTGGTCACACCCTGAGCCCTGACCCTGGTCACACACTGAGCCCTGACCCTGGTCACACCCTGAGCCCTGACCCTGGTCACACCCTGAGCCCTGACCCTGGTCACACCCTGAGCCCTGACCCTGGTCACACCCTGAGCCCTGACCCTGGTCACACCCTGAGCCCTGACCCTGGTCACACCCTGAGCCCTGACCCTGGTCACACTCTGAGCCCTGACCCTGGTCACACTCTGAGCCCTGACCCTGGTCACACCCTGAGCCCTGACCCTGGTCACACCCTGAGCCCTGACCCTGGTCACACCCTGAGCCCTGACCCTGGTCACACTCTGAGCCCTGACCCTGGTCACACTCTGAGCCCTGACCCTGGTCACACCCTGAGCCCTGACCCTGGTCACACCCTGAGCCCTGACCCTGGTCACACCCTGAGCCCTGACCCTGGTCACACCCTGAGCCCTGACCCTGGTCACACCCTGAGCCCTGACCCTGGTCACCCTGAGCCCTGACCCTGGTCACACCCTGAGCCCTGACCCTGGTCACCCTGAGCCCCTTCACAGACTGAGCCCATCACACTTGGGTCCTCCTTCTCCGCTCACACCTGGCTCCTGGCCCCTCGTTCTCACTCTGGTCATGTCGGCTCACAGCTGAGGGGGGATTACTGCCTCCTGACTCCCCACCCCCCTCCAGAGCCCATAAGAGAACCCCGTGGGGCTGGGCTCAGAGATGCAGGTCCTTAGAGTGGGCGGGTGGGAGGGGGATGTCTATGACCTCAGACCAGGCCCCTCCCTTCCTGGGCCTCACTTCCCACACCCGATGAGGGGCCACTGGTCCTGGGACCCCACGTGGTGACCTGTCCCCCCCAGGGCATCGCCCTCACGGTGGGGCTGACGGCGGTACGACACCTGGACCACGTGTGGGCCGCCCTGGAGCAGTTCGGCCGGAGCTCGCCCATCAAGTGCAGCCTCCACAGCTTCTCCCCGAAGGTGCTGGCTCGGGTCGCGGGGGCCTGGCACCCGGGGCCCTGCCCCCCGGAAAGCCCTGAGCCTCCCATGGACCCCGGGGCGGGTTAGGGGCACGAGCTCTGAACCGCGTGTCCTAGCCTCCGGTTCAACCAGCCTCTAAGCCCACCTGCGGTGTGACCCCCGTGCCTCAGTTTCCCCTCTTGAATAATTCCCTCCTCGCTGGCCAGCTGCTAGGGAGTGCTGGGTGACGGCCCCCCGCATGGCTGCGGTGGGCGCTGTGCGTTTAGTAGTTGCTCTTGGTCGGGCCTGGCCTGAAACAGGAGACAGGGCCAGAGGTCACGTGCCTGGGGAGACGGATGGAGCCGCCGCGCACCCCCCACCCCCCCACCCCCGCCCCGTCCGCACTGCACCGCGGATAACCCCCCAGGGGCAGAACCTTTTCTCCCTATTTTCCTCCCGAGGTAAACTGAGGCCCGCCCCCTCAGAGCACCCTGGCTTCAGGGCGCTGCTAGGGCCCGGGTCCCTCCCGACTCGGCTCCCCCTCATCCGCCGCCCGCCCCGCCCCCCCCCCAGGCCCAGACGTCGGAGGACCTGCGCTGGAAGTGGGCCAGCAGCACCCTCCTCCTGGCCTACGGGCAGATGGCGGTCAAGGCCAAGGCCCACATCCTGCCGTGGGTGGACAACATCTTGTCCCGGATGATCTTCTTCTTCCGCTACAGCTCCTGGGTACGTCCAGCGCCCGGCCGCCCCCCCCCCCTCCCCCTCCCGCTCCGCAGCGCCTGCTGCCACGCCTGACGGGGCTCTGGCTCTCTCCTGCCCTCCCCGCGCCCCCTCCCCCGGCTCCTGGCCTGACCCGCACGCCAGGACGAGACCCTGAAGCAGAGCTTCCTCACCGCCATCCTCATGCTGGTGGGCGCCGTCAGCCGCAGCGAGGCCGCCCACAGCTACCAGTTCTCCCAGATCCCCGAGCTCTCGGAGTGTCTGATGGTGAGCGCCAGGCTGGGTGGCGAAAGGGAGGGAGGGTACCTCCCCCGTCAGGCCAGCTGGGTTCCTTCCTAAGAGGCACCGCTGGGAGGGGGCTGGGTCTCTGAGGCCTGTCCCAGCCCCTCTCCGCTTTCCCACCTGGACGCTCGTCCGTGCCCCCTCTTCCCTCGGTCCCTCCAGGTCCCCTGAGCTGGCCAGGTGTGCCCCCCCCCCGCCCCCAGCACAGGGGACGCTGCTGGGGTCCAGCAGGCCGACCCGTCCGTTCTGCTTACCCCGACCCACATAGAAACAGTCATTCCTAGAGAGTGTGGGCTCACAGAACACAGGTTGTGGGGGACACACACACGTGTGGACAATGACGGGAGGGATAATGGCAGCATTCCTATTGGCTGAGCGCCTCTGTGACTCAGACACGGCTCCGTCACGCATAACACATGTGCAGCGAAGCCCCGGCACCTGGGAATGAGCACGCTCAGAGCAGCTTGCAGACCCGCCGAGGCCAGCCGCGTGGGCAGGCAGCACTAGGCAGGGCCTGTCTGACCTGAAGCCCATGTTCTCATCCTCTAAGGGGGCAGGTCAGCATGCGGGGGGTGAGGAGCCAGCACACACCCGGGTCACACGCGTGCCGGGCACTGAGGTCTTAGGAGGAGATCCGACTTGGTGTCGGGACGGGGTCGGCCCAGGCGTGCGTGACGGCTGCACCTGGGCCTTCGCAGGTTCTGATGGAGAAGGAGCCCAAGGACACGCTGTGCACGCCGACCCGCCAGCAGACCATCCACATCATCTGCAGCCTCTGGTGCGCGCCCCGCCGCACGCGGGGGAGGGCCTGGGGTCAGAGCCCCGCTGGGAGGGCGAGGGTGGCCATGGCGGCTGGAGGATGGGCATCCCACAGAGACCAGAGCATTGGGCCCTGGGCGCAGAGTAAGCTGACCCCTACACACTCAAGGTCAGAGCTGTCACTCAGCACAAGACCGCAGCCACAGCCGCGTCTAGAGCAGGTTCCAGCCACTGGAGGAGAAACTACACAGGGAAACCGAGTCTACACTCCAGCCAACGTCTCTGAGACGGAAGGGAGGGTCCAGGACCCCAGCACAGGGAGAGGTTCTGACTTAGCCGTCCGCCTGCAGGCAGGACGAGGGGGGACCCTGGCCAGGACAGGGTGTCTGCCTGGGAAGCGGAGGCTGGGGGCGCTCAGCGCTGGGTGCTCCCTGACTGCAGTGGGGCCCAGCAGGCAGCAGCCAAGCATCCTGCAGGCCCAGCCCCGCCCCTGGCAGGTGGAGGTGGCAGGTGGAGGTGGGCGGCCTTCCCCAGAGTGTAGACCAGGCTCGGATCCCAGCAGTGCACCAGGGCTGGGGAGACACAGGCTGGCCTGTGAAAGGTGGCCGGGGTGCAGGGCTTGGCGAGTCCCTGCTCCCAGCCAGGCCACTGAGGCCCTCACAGCCCCTGTGGACGTCACCTGCACAGGAGGCTGCCACAGGGCACAGAGGGGAAGGCTGGGAGGCGGACGTGGACACGTGTCTCTGGTCCAGGCCGAAAGGCCGGAGGGGAGGGAATGCCTGGGGGGGGGGGGAGGCGCTGCTCTGGGCTTGCCGGCTCCTGGCTGTGCTGGCAGATGCGCCTTCCCATCCCCAGCCCCGCGCCCTCCTCACCACCGCCTGTCCTCCGCGCAGTAAGCTGAGGCCGCCCCTGAACCTAGAGAAGAAGTCGCGGCTCCTGACCGTCTGCCTGCGCAGCGTGCTGGCCCTGCCGCTGCTGGACGTCCTGGAGAAGCACACCTGCCTCTTCCTGGAGCCGCCCGACGTCCAGGTGCGCCCGGGCCCGCCGCCTCTCCGGGGCCTGGGCGGGTGTGTGGCTCTGCCTGCAGCTCCGCCTCTCCGGGGCCTGGGCCGGTGGGCGGCTCTGGCTGCTGCTCCGCCTCTCGGGGGCCTTGGAAGGGCGCTCGTGCTAGCTGAGCCCCTGCTCGGGGCCAGGCCTGTGGAGCTCCCCAGGGACCCAGGGGGTGGCGGCCAGGGCCCCGATGGAGGGTGGGCTGCGCCATTTCTGGGGCCCCTCCCTCTGAGCACGCCCTGGCGAGCCAAGCAGTAAAGAGTGGGCGCCTGTGTGGGGGGCCCAAGAATTGGAACCAGGTGCAGACTCTGCCAGGAGCACAAAATGGAAGTGCCGGCTCTTGTTCAGTCCATTAAGAATGTCAGATGGTGAGGGCAGAGCAGTGCGGGGCCACAGGGCCTCCCGAGGCCGGGGCTGTGCGCTGCACTCCCGCGAAGCCAGCCCCGCTCCGAACGAACTTGCCTCGGCCGCTGAGAAGCCTGTGCCCTTGGGCCGGCCCAGACCGCCCTCTGCCCAGCCACGCCTTCGGCCAAAGAGGGCGGGCAACCTGGCCTGGGGTCGCAGGCAGTGGGCACCCCAGCACTGAGAGGCCAAAAGCACGCGGCCCGCAGAGGCCTCGGCCTCCAGCCACCCCGGGCGCGGTGCCACCTGGCGGTGTGTGTCCCGCAGAACCTCTACAGCCAGACCTCCGAGGCGCTGGACCAGATGCTGCAGACCTTCATCACCCAGAACCCCACGGCCGAGGAGCTGCACTTCCTGCTGTCGGTGAGGGGGGGCGGGGGCGGGGCGGGGCACAGGCAGGGCTGGTCAGAGGGTGAACCGAGGAGGATGTCCCAGAGGAGACCAGGTGGAGGTTGAGGAGTGGAGTCTGAGCCTCCTCATAAGCCTGCTCCTTGCAGGGGGCGGGGTCTGAGCCGCGGTGGGCGGAGCCTGAGCCTGGCTTATAGAACAGCTCCTTGCAGGGGGCGGGGTCTGAGCCGCAGGGGGTGGAGCCTGAGCCTGGCTTATAGAACAGCTCCTTGGGGGGGAGGGGGGGGTCTGAGCCGCGGTGGGCGGGGTATGGAATGGGGGCGGGGCCTTGCTGTGGGTGGGCGGGGCCTGAGCCTGGCTTATAGAACAGCTCCTTGCCAGGGGGCGGGGTCTGAGCTGCGGTGGGCGGAGCCTGAGCCTGGCTTATAGAACAGCTCCTTGCGGGGTGGGGGGGGCGTGTCTGAGCCGCGATGGGCGGGGTATGGAATGGGGGCGGGGCCTTGCTGTGGGTGGGCGGAGCCTGAGCCTGGCTTATAAAACAGCTCCTTGCCAGGGGGCGGGGTCTGAGCTGCGGTGGGCGGAGCCTGAGCCTGGCTTATAGAACAGCTCCTTGCGGGGTGGGGGGGCGTGTCTGAGCCGCGATGGGCGGGGTATGGAATGGGGGCGGGGCCTTGCTGTGGGTGGGTGGGCGGGGCCTGCGACAGGGCGGAGCCTGGCCGGAGTCGGGTCCCAGGCTGCAGCACCCTCCCCTGCGCCCCTAACCACAGCATCTGTATGTGTGGCTGGCGTCCGAGAAGGCGCACGAGCGGCAGCGGGCTGTGAACAGCTGCATGAGCCTCCTCAAATTCCTGAGCAATAACCTCTACCTGGACGTGAGTACCTGCGCCCGGGCCCCACGCCCCACGCCCCACCGCCTCTGCCGTCCCAGCCAAACCGGCCCCTCCCACAGAGCTCTCAGGGTTCACGGCCCCCTGTGCCCCTGCCACCAACCCGGGGTGGATCCCTGGGTGCCCTGCGGTGGCCAGGGAGTCCCCCTCTTTACTTAGGAGGAAGCAGGCTGGGTGGGGGTAAGGACTCTGAAGTCCGCCTGGCTGGGCTCGGAACCCAGGTGCCCTGACCCTTGACCCAGGAGGCTGGGTTCTGGTCCAAGCCCCTGGAAGCCCCACCCTGAGTTGTTTCTCCCCCCACACACACCCCACCCCCACCCAAGGACACAGCGGGAGTCAGATGGAGTGGGCCCGCTAAGGGCTCCTAAGGTGTGAGGCCTGCCCCGGGCACCCCCATCCACCGCCCTCCGCCCATCACGACCCCCATCGGTTCCTGGGTCCCAGCTGAACCCCCATCTGTGGGCTGGTCCCTGGGTTGAATGGACAGCAGCCCGTATTCAGGGAGTGAGCTGTGCTTTGTCTATCAGCCAAGATCAGCACTGACTCCTTAGGGAGCCTGGTGGGGAGATAAGGAAATTGGTTCCTGTGCCTGATGCCTGGAGGGCGCGCCTTTCTCCGGAAGGCGGGGCGCTGGGCGGGCCTTGGGGAGCAGGGTCGGCTCTGCCGGAGGCTCACTGCGCAGACTCCGCCAGCTCCCCACGCCCAGGAGGACCCCTCCAGATGGGTCCAAAGGGCTTCAGTTTCCACAGCACAGAACTGAGACTAGGGTGAGGCGAGCTCGCCGGGGGCGCAACAGTTATGGGGGCGCCAAAACACTGCCCTCAGGATCAATACTATTTAAAGGCGATGTTTTAACCGACTGCGCCCGCACCCTGGGGCCGGGCTGCCTGAGCCCCGGGTCTGGGTTGGGGTGAGGCTAGGGAGGCGCCGTGGGTCGCGGAAATGGAGACCCCGCGCTCTTTGCTTACAATGTTGAGACTGATTTCCGGGTGGGGTTTTCCTGGTCACTGATTTTTACTAAATCCGCATGAAGCATGATTTCTCTTGATTTCTGAGTGTTTGGGCCACCCTTAAAGGTCACCCACACATGCCCTGACCGGTGTGGCTCAGTGGATAGAGCGTCGGCCTGCGGACTGAAAGGTCCCAGGTTCGATTCCGGTCAAGGGCATGTACCTTGGTTGCGGGCACATCCCCAGCAGGGAGTGCGCAGGAGGCAGCTGGTCCATGTTTCTCTCTCATCGATGTTTCTAACTCTCTATCCCTCTCCCTTCCTCTCTGTAAAAAAAAAAAAAGCTCACCCACACTGAGACCCCGCTGCCACGTGCCTGGAGGCCCCCGACCCTGGTGCTGGGGGGAGGGCGTGGCCGGGGGCTCCGTGGGTGGGTTCTGCCATCGGGTCCCTGCACTCTCCCCACAGCCGAAAGAGGACTTCAAACGGATCGGGCAGCTGATGGGCATGCTGGGCATCCTGTGCCAGGACCCGGACAAGGCCACCCAGCACTCCAGCCTGGAGGGCCTGGGCCACCTCTACCAGCTCCTGCTGCGCCAGAGAGGTGAGCTCCCGCCGGCCCACTGCCACCTCCCACGCCGGCACCCCTGAACCCAACTCCCCCCAGCCTGCCCCCAGCCTACCTCTAACCCCACAGGGGCCCCCAGAACCTCTGAGTCCCATCCCCAAACTGGGACCCAGACCTGACCCGGTTACCAACCACCCTGACTCCTGCCTGTCCCAACCTCGTCCCCAAGCCCACCCCTGCCCGGCGCCCACCCCTGCCCGGCGCTCACCCCTGCCCGGCGCTCACCCCTACCCACTCCCCGGCCAGCAGAGGCTTCGCGGGTGAAAGAGCCGGTCCCCAAGAAGCTCGCCCAGGCCGGCCAGGCCGGCCAGGACGGGGCCCTGCTCTGGAGCAGCGGAGACCAGAAGGCCGCGCCCCCCGCGCCCCCCGCGCCCCGGGAGGCAGCGTTCCCGAAGGACCAAATCTTCCAGCTGAGCAGCCACCAAGTCACCAAGGTCAAGGCCCTTAGAATCGTGGGCAGGTCCGGGTGGGGGGCCGTGGCCATGCTCTCCCCCCACCCCCACCGCCGTGCCCTCTGATGAGGTTCCGGTTCCGGCTGCTGGCGTGGCCTGGCGGGACCCAGGGGTCAGCACCTGGGCCAGGGCATGAGTATTAAAGCCTAGGCCAGGATCTCATGTGCGTCTCTGGTGGTTAACTGAGAGCTCTGGGGAGCCCCGGCCGCTGGCCTGGGACTGGGGAGAACGGGAGGGTGGGAGGGCGGGGGGGGGGGGAAGCTGGGCACAGACGCTGGGGTCAGCAGCCCAGCCCAGGCTTGAGTCCCAGCTCCTTCTTTCACACCTGCGACCTTGGACAAGGCCCTGCTCTCTGAGCCTCAGTCTTCCTCTGTAAAATGGGCGGAGTGGTGTCCGTGGCACCCCAGCCTCCATGGCGCCCAATAACCGGTGCCCGTGGGCGGCTGGCAGGGCAGGTGCTCTCTGAGGCGCCCAACGACCTCCTTCCCGTGGCGTCTGAGTCCTGCAGGCGCACACGGCGGAAACAGGCCTGCCGTCCTCGTCTGCGCAGGCGCCTTCTTAGCCTCCGACGCCAGCCCTGTCTCCTCTCCGCTGCCATCCGCTTTCCCTCCCGAGCCCTCCGCGGCCAGGGGCTCGGAGGAGGCAGCGCGCCCCACGTCCCTCTCACCACAGTGGAACCGTATCTTAGTGACACTCGCATCTGGTTTGGTTGCACTGCCTCCTGAAGATGAGCGAGGCTGGGCGTGGCGAGGCTGGGCCGGCGTGGACCGGTGTTGCGTGGAGCCTCCTGTTCTGAGTGCGCCGTCCATGGTGTCTCTGGCACGTGGCCTCGGCTCACCCGTTCTTGGTGTTGAGCTCGTGGCTCTGGAAGACCCTGTGCTCGGTGTGCTTGCCAGTCGCCCCCGTTAGACCAGGTGCACCCCAACCCCGACGCAGGGCTCAGCAGGGCCTGGTGGGAGAGCCAGCCCCCAATACACAGCCACGCGGTTGAACCCAATGGTGAAGAAGTGGGAAGGGCCCCGCGGTTCCGAGTCTGGTCCTGGCTGACCCAGCAGCCGGCTCTGCAGCGCAGCGAGCTCGGTGAGGCCGTCGGAAGTTCCGGGCAGAAGACCTAAAGCCCGCGGGCCAGGGCCAGGGCGGAAACACCCGGGCTGGCTCCCGTTGATGCCAGAAAGCCTGGGCCGGGGCAGAGGCAGAGCCGGAAGGGAGGGCCGTGGGGAAGGGCCCGGAGCACCCAGGCCCTCCGGTGGCCTGAGTCACCAGGGCTGGGAGGGGCGGTCTGCCCCTGAGCAGAGTGGGTGTTCGGCTCTGGCTCTCCCTTGGACAAGTGACAGTGACAGGCAGGGGCACAGGGGGAGCGGATGGGAGGGTCTGCTAATCCCGATGGCAGGTCGTTTGGAGAACAGGTCTTGGTTCTAGTCCCAAGTTCTGATTCCCCAGATGATCTGGATACGCTCACCTTCATCACTACCACCACATTCACCACCACCACCACCACCCCCATCACATTACCATCATCACCAATATCATCACCATCCTCATTACCATCATCACCATTATCATCACCACCTTCATCACCATCATCACCACCACCACCACCACCATCACATTACCATCATCACCATTATCATCACCATCTCCACCATCACCACCACCACCATCACCCCCATCACATTACCATCATCACCATTATCATTACCACCTTCATCACCATCCTCATTACCATCATCACCACCTTCATCACCATCTCCACCATCACCACCACCACATTCACCACCACCACCACCACCATCACATTATTATCATCACCACCTTCATCACCATCCTCATTACCATCATCACCATTATCATCACCACCTTCATCACCATCACTACTATCACCACCACTTTCATCACCACCACCACCATCTTCATTACCATCATCATCATCTCCATCATCACCATCACCACTATCACCACCATCACCATCATCCTCATTACCATCATCACCACCTAGGCCAGGATCTCATCTGCGTCTCTGGTGGTTAACTGAGAGCTTTGGGGAGCCCCGGCCGCTGGCCTGGGACTGGGGGAAATAGGGGGGCAGGGGGGGTGGAGGGAGGAGCTGGGCACAGACGCTCATTTCACAGAGGAAGACTGGGTGTTTACCTTCCTGAGCCAGCAGGACTCGAGGATTCTGAGTATCTAACCACCATTCCAAGTTGAATTTCTTCCCAAACATTCTACAGACTAGCACCTTAACCAAAATTTGACATTTTAGAAAACAATTTAATCTTCTAACAAATGTTCTAACCAGATTTGTAATCGCCTAATATTCCTTTTTAAAGGTTAGTAGAAAATGCAAAAATTTCACTGAAATGATTTTAACATTCTAACAACTAATCACCTAACATTCTCACAAAGATCTCACTAACATTTTAGAATAATAAGATTCCAGTAAATATTCTGACATCCGTTATGGACCCGGAGGAGTGGGCTCAGGAGTGTGGAGGTGCTCAGAGACTTGAGGCGCCTGGAGCATGGGAGAAGGGGTACGAGCCGAGGTGGGACGTGGGCGCCGGGGCAGGCGCCCGCAGTGACGCTGCCTCACTCCTGCCGCCACAGGAGGTCATGAAGCATCTCACCCTGGCGGAGCTGACCGACCTCATCTGGACGGCCGTCGAGGGCCTGGGCTCCACCAGCCCCTTCCGCGTGCAGGCGGCCGCCAGCATGCTGCTCACTGCCGTCCAGGAGCACGGGGCCCAGCTGGAGACTGTGAGGGCCGGGGAGACGCGGGGGGCAGAGGGGGGGCCAGCAGTCACACCCCAGGGCCAAGGCGTGGCCCTGAGCTTGAGCCTGATGGCGAGACACGGACCCCACCCTGGTAGGCTCCGAGGAGGGAGGGAGGGAGGGAATGGCCCAGGCAGGTGTGCTGGGCGCTGAGTGCGTGGTGGTGTGCGCGGTGGTGTGCGCAGGGGCAAGCAGCAGGCAGGCGCTGAGTGCGCAGTAGGTGGGGCTGGGGAAGAGGGGGCACAGCCAGGACCCTCCGGCGCCTCGGCGCCCCAGTGGGCGGCCCGGGCAGATGAGCCAGGACGGCACGGGCCATGCCAAGGCCAGGGAGTGTGCCTGGCGGGCGGCGCCCCAGACAGAGGGTGACGAATGCCAGGTCCTGCAGACAAGGCCTCGGGCGGGTGACCCTGGTCTGGGCGTGAACGGAAGAGGGAGACACCAGCAGCGGGAGCGGGAGGGCATTGCGGGCACAGGAACCGTCAGGCCGCAGCGGTGGAGACCAGGAGGTGACGAGGTGGGTGAGTCTGGCTCCTCCGAGGCCTGGGCAACATCAGACGGAGTCAGAGGCCTCAATACCTGCGAGAGGTGTGGGACTCCTCCCTCTCAGGGGGACTCCCCCTCTGACCCGTGTCCCGGGCAGGGCCCTGCCTCCTCCCTCAGACCACCCTGGGCAGGCCTGTCTCCCCTCAGGCTCAAGCTCACGGCCGCTCAGGAGACTTCCACGCTCACCAGGGCAGGGCTCCCGCCCCTGTAGGCTCCCCAGGACGGGCCTGGCCCCCCTCAGACCGGCCCCCTCCCCCACACCCCCTCCTGCGCAGGTTGCCAACCTGGGCCAGGCCATCCACCTGCAGCTCTGCTCTGTCCGCATCCCCCAAGCCAAGGACGATGCTCTGCAGGCCATCACCCTGCTGGCCCGGAACCACACCCCCGAGCTGGTGGCCGCCTTCCTGGACTTCTCCATAACCCTGGACAGGTGCCCGGCCCCCTTCCCTCACGACCCCCTGCCCCACCTCCGGCCTCCCCCAGCCAGGGGGCGGGGCCTCCACCCCCAGCTCTGCCCTCTTGCCCACCCCCTCCCAGGCCAGGGAGAGTCCACTGACCTGCTCCTGGATCGCGCACCTCCTGGGGCGGGCCCCGGGGAGGCCCTGCTCGCCTTTCATTCTATCTGTGCTCCACCTAACACACCCTGTCCGGCCTCGACCGCCCCCGCCCCCCGCGTCACTGTGGAGAGCGGGGTCCTGACAACCCCCCAGCCACACCAGAGCCTCCTTCCTTCTGCTCCCCCAAGGACCCCCCTCCTCCTACCTGCCCGCCAGGGGCCTCTTCCTCCCTCGCATCTCAGCTCTGACTCCCACCCACCACGCTCCTGCCGCGGGGCCTGGAGGCGTGGTTCCTGGCCACAGACACCCTCTCGCTCCCTCCCCCGCCTGGGTCTGGCCCACACTGGCGGTGGTGGCCGCACCCTCATCCAGTCCCTTGGCTGGCGTCGGCGGGTCACTCCTCGCTGGTGAAACTCACTCCTGACACGTCCTTCCAGGAGGGCGCCGGGGTCAGACCCGCCAGGTTCCTCGTGTGGGAAGCTGTCCGCGGGGAGGACGCTGGTCTGGATATCAAACCCTTGGTTGGCGCCTTCCTTTATCCCGTGTCTGTCCGTGCTGCTCAGCGGCAGCCCTGCTTTGTCTTTGAAGTTTGACGACGATGGCCTGTTTGCCCTTTTTCGCAGATGGCCCCTTTATCTGTGAAATGTAATCGTCGCACTGAGACACGTCTCCGAGGCGGTGGTTCGTTCTCCCAGGGCCTCGGTTATGTAGGTTAAGTATTTCTGTTGCTGTTGTTTCTGAAAAGTCCTCTTGGTTATCGTTTTAAATACTCGTTTGTTCCGTTGTTGTTTTGCGTCTTCGGAGAGTCGGGCGATTCGTAGCTGCTCTCTCCTCACCGTCTTTCCTCCCCGGCACCTTCCCGCTGGTCCTTCCGACTTCCTCCTCACACTCACTTTCACTCCTGATTGTTTTTACTGCTCTTCCTCCCGGCCCCTGAGTACATTGTCACTTGAGTCTTACCACTCTTGGGCACCTTGTCTTGGTTTTTTGTTGTTGTTGGTTTTTTTAAATATGTTTTTATTGATTCTAGGGAGAGAGGAAGGGAGAGGGATAGAGAGATAGAAACTTCGATCGGCTGCCTCCCGCACGCCCCCAACTGGGGATCCAGCACGCAGCCTCCTGGTTCCTAGGCCAAAGCTCAACCACTGAGCCGCCCCAGCTGGGCAATCAGGCATCTCTTAAAGGCGCGAGGCTGGGTTTTATCTCCTGAATGTTCTGTTGTTCCCTCCGTCCCTCTCCTGAACGCGGCCGGCTCTCTTCCTGTCTTTCCAGAGGCTGGTGTGCCTATCACACGCACAGGCCGAGGGGACGCTCCTTTAAGCGCTCGCTGGAGCGTGTTCACCTCCTCGGGGCGTCTGATGCTTTTCCTGCACCTGGAGGTGTCCGGGGAGAGCCCCCTCCCTCCGTGCTGGTTTTGTCTCTGGCTCCCGCGCAGCCAGACGGTCTGTTAACGCCTCCGGTCCGCGTGAGATGCTGTGGAGCCTCCCCCAGGCGTCGCGTTCAATGGCACCCTCTTCTGCCAGGACAGACCCAGCCGCTCAGGCGGTTTCGTGGTTTGGCGGCAGGTGAGGGGTCACGTGACCTCCAGTGTTCTGGGTTCTCTTTCCTCCTTCAGGCCCTTAAATGTTTCCCTTTTGTGTCTGAAGCCTCCCGACTGCCCCCCTCACCACCGGGCCCCCCTCACCATCGGCGGCGCCAGGTGCACCCTCCCCACGTCCCCTCCCCACCCCCACGCCTCACAGACCCTGGTCTCCCGCCATGCCAGAGCCCGGGTCACTCCCACACCGTCAGGCACATTTCCTGGGTCTGCCGCCGCCAAGTCCTCCGGGAGGTCACCTGCGTGACCCCCTCCGCGCACACAGGCTGCCTGAGTGACGGGCACCCACTGGGAGCAGAATAGAAACCCGGGCCCGGGCACCTGGCTCCTCACTTAACGCCCCGGCGGCAGGTTTTGGCCCCAAAGAGAGGACGTGGCCGGCCCGAGGTCACGGCCGGCTCGGGGTCTCCACTCCAAAGGCCCCACCTGTCCAGGGGGCAGTGACCACACTGGGGACCTCCCAGAGTCCCCTGAGCTGTTGTGCCCACCAAGCCCAGGGTCAGGCGGGACAGGGTGCCTCCCGGGGCTCAGGGGTGGCCTTCCTGGGGTCTGTGCTAAGTCCGGGGGTAGGAGCTCACGCAGCCCGCCCGCGGTGGCCCTCCCCCCCCTCACCCACCATTCCAGAGTCCCTCCTGCCCTCCAGCCCCTCCCACTCCGGCCCCAAGACCACCTCGCCCAGAAAACAGGGCCGTCAGAGTCTCGCCTACATCTCGGGAGCCCCAGCGCCCCCGTACTCCCCCAGATCTCACAGAACCGTGACCTTGGACCTGGCGGAAAGGTCATAGGACCACCAGGCCTGGCCTCCAGTCCCGTTTCCCAGTTCCAAGGAGAGGCCTGGTCAGAGCACATCCTTCCTCTCTTGTCCTCTGTCTCCCCATCTGCAGAATGGGCCCAAGGACACTGCAAAGCTCTGCCAGCCCGTCACGGCCCCGCACGTGACTCAGGTTGGGCCCCGGGGGAGCTGGACCCCAGCAAGCCCAGGCCTGGGAGGAGGAAGCCAGGCAGGCTTCCAGGCGGAGGCGACTGCTGGCGAGGCCTGACGGCCGTGGAAGTAGGCCAGTGCGGAGGGGTGCTCCACGCACAAGGAATGATAGCCTCCGTGGAGGCCCAGAGGCAGGAGAGGAGGGAGGACAGGCAGGGGCTGGAGGCCAGAGGGCAGGGGTCATAGGGCGGTGGCTCTGAGTGCCAGCCGGACGTGCCCTGCCAGGACGTGGGATCCATGGGAGGTGACAGAGTCAGAGTCTGCAGCTGGGGTGACAGGGCTGGAGGAGAGACCCCGAAGGTGGGGAGACCCAGGAACAGGGGCCCGGGGCCTCTCCCACGTCCCCCCGGCCACGCCTCTCCAGGCACCTGAGGCCTCGGTCACGGCGCGCACCGGCCGGCTGAGCCCTCACGGTGCCCCTCTGCCCACAGCCACGCCTTCCAGCTGTGGAGGGCCCTGGGGGCCGAGCAGCGTGGGAGCCGCCTGGTGCTGGCCACCCTGCTGGCCTGGCTGCAAGAGAGGCCCCTGCCCGGCCGGCCCAGCCACAGCGGCCTCCCGCCCGCGGACAAGGCCCACCTGCGCCTGCTGGCCGTGAGTCTGCCCCGCCCCCGGCCGTCACCCACCGCTGCGGGCTGAGGCGACATCCTGTGGCCAGTCAGGGAGATACCAGCGGTGTCTGGGAGCCCTCGGTGTGCCAGGCCCGGGGACGGGCACCCTCCCAGCCCTGCCCAGCCGGCCTGGAGAAGGGGTCGGCGTGGGGTCAGCAGGTGGCCCTGCCTGCATCCCAGCACGCCCGTGTCCCTGCCCTGCCCTTGCTATGGCCGCTCAGTGCCCCCTGAGAACATTCTGGACCGAATGCCCACCCCCCCCCCAAGTGCAGGAGGCAGCAGGGGAGTGGGCAGAGCCAGGCCCGTGGGAGGGCACCACAGGGGCTCGGCCCCATGAGCAGGGAGGGGCGGCGGGGTGGCCACGGGTGTGATGGACGGTCCGTCGGCAGGCCTGGCCCGGGCTCCAGTGAGCGCCCGCTGCCGCCCGACAGGCCACCAACACGCTCCACAGCCTGCAGCTGGCGCAGGAGTTCAGGAAGACGGTGCGGGAGGCCTACCCGCAGCTGCTCCTGGCCCTCCTCACGCAGGTGCACTACGTCCTGGAGCTGCACCTGCCCTGGGAGCCGCCGCCGCGCCCCGGCCGGGCGGCCGCCGTGTCCAGCCCCCTGAGGTAAGGGGCCGCAGGGCCTGCCCCCTGAGGCTGCAGGTGGCTCCGTCGGGCAGCTTCCAGCTACGGGCACTCATCCGCTCACAGTCCCAGGGGAGTCGGCCTCCCAGGGCTCAGGGGTGGCCTTCCTGGGTCCGGGGGTAGGAGCTCACGCAGCCCACAGGGCTGCTCCCAGTGAAACCTGGGGGAGCTCCTTCCTGCCTGGCCCCGCCCTGGGGGCTCCCTCCCCGTCCCTCGCCCTGGGCATCTCCCCGTGTCTGCCTCCATCCCCTCTTCCTGATGGACTGGGCCCTCCTAATGACCTCACCCCACCTCGCGCCCGTCTGCAAAGCCCCCGTTTCTAAGTGAGGCCGCCCTCCCGGGGCCTGGGGTCAGGCTCTGGCATCATTTGGGGGGGACGCAGTTCAACCCTCCAAACCCGCCTGTGGCCGGCACAGCCGTGGCGTGTCCCCTGACTTGTCACCCGAGGGTGCTCCCCAGCAGGGGCGCCCAGCTGGCACACGGGACTCCACGGGCCGGATTTGCCATGTCTCCCCCGAGTGTGGTCCTTGCAGGGATTCTCTGAGGTGAACGTGTCCCCGTTTTACAGACGAGGAAACAGGGGCTCAGAGGGTCAGAGGCTTCCCCTGAGCCCCACTGAGCGCCAGGCGTCCTGAGCCGGAGCCCGCAGCCCGGCAGACGCCTCCTGGGTCCCCTCACCCGGGTCACGGGGCCCGGGACAGCGTTGCCTCCGCCCCTGCGGGCAGCGTGGACGGGCGGCGTGGGAGGGTGGCCGCCGTGCGGCTGGGCCCGGCTTCCCCCGGCACAGGCGGCGCTGGAGACACCCCATCAGCACGTCTGCAAACCGCGGGCCGCTCTCCCGTTTGTTTGCGTTACATGCGCTCCCCGCCGTTTGTCACTTTAACGGCTCTCCCTCCCGGAGGCGCGGCACCAGGGAAGCCGCTGCTTGGCGCACTGCTTCTGAATCCAATGCGTCAAGTTCCTTTTTTAGTCAGATCGCCGCGCAAAACGCATGAATCTTCCCTAATAAGCTAATAAACGTCCTCCTTCTGGAGCGCAGGGAGGGGGGGAGGAGGAAGCTGCCTGCACAGCCCGGGGCCGCCGCTGCCCCCATCCCTGGGGCCAGGCGTGGACTCGCCTAGCCCAAAGCAGACCACGCCGTCACCCCGGAGCCCTGCTGGCCGCGGGGACAGAGATCGCGAAACCAGAAGCTTCCAAGTGAGAGTTCACACCAGAGGTCCCCTTCTGCGGAAGCCGCCCCCTCCCTGGCTGAGACCAGAGGCGTGGAAGCCGCCGCGGGGTAGTGGCGTGGCTCAGACAAGACGCCAGGCGGCTGGCATTGGGGTTGGTGCCACCGGGACCCCAGGCAGCGGCGTGTCGGCCTCTGGCACTTGGTTTTGCCAGTCTGCTCAGAATGTGCGTGGCAGGAGAGACGGGCCGGTCCCGGGCGCCTCACACGCCCAGGCGGATGGGACAGGCGCGGGCGGCCTGGGCGCAGACGGGCACAGAACGGGCGCCCTGCTTCTTGGGCCCTGCCCCGCACCTGCCCCCTCCCGAGGGCCCATGGCCACGGCCTCACAGGGCACGCGCGGAGCCAGGGGGCTGGTTCGACGCCACTTCTGCGCCCCCTGGCCAGGCCGTGTGACCAGGACGGCGGTCACCATCTGGGACCACTTGCTCCTTTGTAGGGGGTGTGGCCGCACAGGGTCCCCCGAGCCCGTGCAGGAGTGACACGGGGTCGCTGGCCGGCACCCGGTCACCGTGCTTCACGCTGGCGTTCTCTCTGCCACACGCGGGCACGTGTCCGTGGAGCCTGGCTTCCCGTGGGCAGAGGATGTCGGGAGCTGCAGACGGACCCTTCTCTGGGCTCCCCTGATGCCCCACAGCCCTGGGCTCTCCCCCTCCCCCCTGTGCCCGCTCTGGACCCTTAGCCACACATTTATTTATTTTTAAATATGTTTTTTATTTATTTCAGAGAGGAAGGGAGAGGGAGAGGGAGAGATAGAAACATCAATGAGAATCATTGATTGGCTGCCTCCTGCACTCCCCACACTGGGGATCGCGCCCACAACCCGGGCATGTGCCCCGACCAGGAATTGAATCCTGACCTCCTGGGTCATAGGTACACACTCAACCACTGAGCAACACCGGCCGGCCTCTTAGCCCCACATTTAAAGGGCACCATCCCTCGAGGCTCAGCTGGAACCCCTCCAACCCGTGACTCAGAAAACGGACCATTTCTGTTAACAAGGGCGGGAATAAGCTGGGAGGCCAGGCACCCTCCCCAGGGACAGGACTGGCCCAGTGACTCCCCTGCCCCCCCCCCCAAGCATGTCGCTGGAGGCACTGAAGAGCTTGCTGTTCACCACGGGGCACTGCCAGGACTTCGCCCGCCTGGAGCTGCAGGACGCCTGGGACCTCTTCACCAACCTGGACACCTACCCGCAGGGCGTGGGCCTCCTGGCCAGGTGGGCGCAGGGCCTATGAGAACAGCCCGTGGCTCACGCAGGTGCACACACAGCCCCCGGGCATGGAAGACGCACACCCTCTGTGCCCCGTGACCCTAGAGGTGCAGGCGTCTCCCCCAGGCCCCACCCCAGCCCGAGGCCCTTAAGGGGACAGGGCCGTGCCCAGGCGTGGCACCCAGTGGCTGCAGAGGGACCGGAAGCCCACTCTGCGATGGTGCCCACCCACACTCAGTGGCACCCCCAGCCGCCTCGCCCAGGCTGGGTTGGGTGGTGGCGGGAAGGGGGGCAGGGGGCTTTCCCATGACCCAGGCCCCGCCCCGCCCCCAGGGCCATGGTGCAGAGCCCCTGCCGGCAGATCAAGGCCGTGGCCAGCCAGCTGCTGCCCAGCCTGCAGAGCCAGGAGGAACGGGCCAGGAAGGTGGCCATCCTCATCCTCAATGAGGTAGGCGGGCGGGCAGGGGCCCTCAGCCAGGCCTGAACCCCGCCTCCAGCTGCCTCAGTGCCCCGTCAGGACCCACACCAGGACCAGGCCCCGATGAGGGGCAGACCCACCCAGACAGACCCCTCATACCCTCCTTCCCACTCTGGGCTCCTGGCTGGGTGCCCCCGCCCAGGCCCCCTGCAGGGCTGAGGTCGCTGCGTGTAGGTCGGGGACCCCTGGCCGGGAATTCTGCCTGTCCTCCCTCCAGGACCCAGTTCCCCCCGCGACTGTGACGCTGGGAGGTGGTAGGTAGGAGCAGACAGGCGCAGGGTGGCCGGCGTTGCCGCTGTGAGCTGGGCCCAGTGCGCAGTGGGGCGTGTCATTTCTATAAGGACATCGGGAGGGGGAACCCCAGATCCGAGCCTGGTGCCGCCCCCCGCCCCACTCCGCGGGCAGGAACGCCCGGGTCACCCTCGGGGGGCTCTGTCCCAGGGCCCCAGGAGCCAGGCGGTGAGGGATGTTGGCCCGGCCTTGCTCCTGAGGCCTCGGGCAAAGCCCTTTTCCCCGCTGAGCCTCAGTTTCTCCAGCCGCACACTGAAAGGTTGAACCCGCCTGGAGGCCAGTTTCAAATACTTGTTAACCAGGATACCCAGAGGGTGCTGGCCAGCCGCCACCCCAAAAACCCCTACCGACCCCTGGTCCTAGAGCCCACCCCTGGAGGGGCAAGGGGGCCAGGCCCCAGCTGCCTGCCCTTGGGGGCCCCCAGTTCCTCTACAGCCCCGCCCTGCTGGAGGTGCTCCCCGAACGGGACGCCCTGATGGTGCTGGCCCAGAGCATCAGGGACCCCAGCCCCGCCGTCCGGGTGCTGAGCCTGCAGGGCCTGGGGAACATCCTCTTTCACCCAGAGAAGGTAAGGGCAGGGGTGGGGGGGGGAAGGGGGGGGGAGGCGCCCGGGCACCAGGTGTAGGCGAGGCCCTGGGGGCTGGAATCCCAGCCCCGGCCCTTTCCAGGGCCCATGGCTTCCCCCTCTGGGCCTCCGCTCCCTCGTCTGTAGACCGGGCGGGGTGGCCTCTTGGCGGGGTGGTGGGAGCCTGACGACCCCCGTCTTTGTCTCCTCCACCCCGAGGGAGGCAGGGCAGCGCAGGCGCCCAGAGGGGTCGGGGTTGGGGTCTGGGGAGGGACATCGCAAGGAGAACCCCAGTTTGTTCTGGGTCGGACGGGCCGGGCAGGGGTGGGGGCACCGGCAGTCAGTGGGCACCCCGCCTCCTCCCCGCGCCCCCAGGGCAGCCTGCTGCGCGGCCAGCTGCCGCTCTTCCTCAAGGGCTTCTTCCGGAGCAGCGAGCCGGTGGTGGTGCGGGTCATGGGCACCGTGGCCGACGCGCTGCACCGCCTGGGGGCGCACGGCGCGGGCGCCCACAGCCTCCCGCTCGCCCTCAACGCCCGCTCCTTCTTTGACGACGTGAGTGTGCGGGCGGGGCACCCCCACGCACGCTCCTCTGGGCCCCCTTCCTCCAGGGCGGGGAGACGAGCGCCCCGGTGGCCGCCAGGGAGCGCCGGGCCCTCCTCCACCCGCCGCGCCTGAGCCAGGGTCCGCCTCCACCCCTCGGCGCCCTCCCGAGGTCGCCCCGTCCGAGGACCGTGCTCCCTTCCCTGGGGTAGCAGGTGCGCCCGCCCGTAGGCCGCGTGGCACCTGGGCGGTCAGGACGTGGCCGAGAGACAGCAATGACTTCACGTGCCCGGAGCGCCCGGGCCCCGTCTGGGGGAGGCTCTGCCCTGCCCCGGGAGCCCCAGCCAGCCGGGTGACGGGTCCTGCTGGGGAGCGGAGCCCCAAGCCACCATGGGGGGGGGAGCCCCAGGCCGGGTGCTGGCGGGGCCCCAGGCAGGTTTGGCCGTGACGCTGCGCCGCTGGCCGGCAGGAGCGGGACGCGGTGCGGGCGGCGGCCATCGCGCTGTTCGGGGACCTGGTGGCAGCGATGGCGGGCAGGGAGCCCAGCAGCCTGCGGACCCAGGTGCACCAGGGCCTCGTGCCGCTGCTCCTGCACCTGCGGGACCGCTGCCCCGCCGTCGCCACGGTCAGTGCCTGTGGGTGGGCCTTGGCCCTGCGGGGCTGGGGACCCAGCGGGGCGGGGTCTGCGGAGCGGTGGGTCCGCTGGGGCAGCAGGGTGGCTCCTGCCTTGGTTTCCCCAGGAGCCCGGCTGGGTGCGGCTGGGAGGAGGGGGTGCGGCTCGGAGGAGGGGGCACCCCGGCGGGCCGTGGGAAGGAGCCGGTAGCCCAGGAGGGACAGCGCACCCTGCGGCTCCCTCAGACCCCGCCTCAGCCCGGCCCTCTGGCCAGACCCCGGGGCGGCTGAGCGCTCCCTGCCGTCCCTGCAGCGGGCCCGGTTCGCCTTCTACCGCTGCGCGGCGCTGCTGCGCTGGCGGCTGCCGCACACCCTCTTCTGCGCGCTGGCCTGGGAGCGCGGCCTCAGCGCGCGCCACTTCCTCTGGTCCCGCCTGGTGAGGGGGGCGGGGCTTGGGGCGGGGGCGGGACCAGGGCGGGAATGAGAGGGCGGGGCTTGGGGTCTGGGGCGGGGCCAGGGCGGGAATGAGTGGGCGGGGCTTGAGGTCTGGGGCGGGGTTTGGGAGCCAGGGCGGGAATGAGAGGGCGGGGCTTGGGGTCTGGGGCGGGGATTGGTAGCCGGGGCGGGAATGAGAGGGCGGGGCTTGGGGTCTGGGGCGGGGCCATGGCGGGAATGAGAGGGCGGGGCTTGGGGTCTGGGGCGGGGCTTGGGGTCTGGGCCAGGGTTGAGGGGCCAGCGGTTGGGCCGGGGTGTAGATTGGGGGCCTGGGGCGGGGCCGGGGCGGGAATGAGGGGGACGGCGCGGGGTTGAGGGGCCGGGGTGGGGATTGGGGGGGGGGTCTAAGGCGGGGCCGGGGGCGGGGCGAGGGTAGGGAGGCGGGGCAGAGAGCTGGTCCCCACGAGTGACAGGCTCGCTGTCCTGGGCCAGATGACCCAGAGCCAGGAGGAGCTGAGCATCCACCTGTCACAGGCCCTCAGCTACCTGCACAGCTGCAGCCACCGCATGCGGACCTGGGCAGCGCTCTTCCTAGGTGCCCGGCGCCCGCGCTTGGGGACCCGCAGGCCTGCCCCGCCTGAGCACCCTGGCCCTCCCACCCAGCACTGGCCACGCCACTGCCCCTGGACGCCAGGGGCCACTAGCAGGAAAGGGGGGTGGGGCCTTGGGAGGGCAGGAGTGGGTCTGAGCCCCCCACGGGAGACAGGGAGCCCCGCCCACCTGGGAGCCCTTCCCGGCCAGCATGCCCTCCTCTGTCCGCACAGGTTACACCACCTGCTACCACACCCGGGCCGTGTCCCAGCTGGTGAGCGACGGGGACCTGAAGCTGCTGCTGTGCAGTAAGCAGCCCCCTGCCGCCACCCGGGATGGGGCCTCGCCCACTCCACCCGAGGCTCCAGTGGGCGACTATGGGGCCAGAAGTGGGTGGGGTTGGGGACGGAAGCCCCGCAGGCCTGGAAGGCGGAGGAGGTGGGGCCTGGGCCCATCCTGCCCCCCACCCAGGGAGCAGGGCCCCTCCCCCTGCTCAGGGCTGGGGTCACCTCTAACTGCGCCCTCCTCTCCCGAGCTTTCGAAAATCTCAAAAAGGAGCGGGAGCCCGGCATCCGGGGATTCGCCACCAGCCAGTGCCGCTTCCTCCGAGAGTTAGCAGCCAGACGGCAGTGACCGCCGGCCACCCCCCTCCCCGCCCCCTCCCCATGCCACCACTGGTCAGCCCCGCCCCGCCAGCACAGAGTGGTAGCAAACATTTTTTCATTTGAAAGAAAGATCTAGATTCAACAAAGACGCGTCACGCCTGTCAGCTCCCTGCCCACCCTCCCTGGCCCCCAGGGGACCCAAGCCAGCCCGGGAGACGCTGACAGGACCAGGGGACAGGGCCAGGGGACAGGGCCAGGGGACAGGCCAGGCCTGGGGTGTGGGCAGGGCAGCCCGGGTCCTCCATGGACAAGCTGAAGTCTGTGTGGGCCCCGCAAAGGACAGCCCCTCCCCGCCAGCCCACACCACGGCCGCCAGGGGCCCTGGGCTCCGGCCGCTCAGTCTTCAGAGGTCTCCAGCTTGGACCCCGTAGCCACCAAGGCGGGGGTGGCGATGAGGAAGGGGTCCCTGGGCCGATGGCCCCCTCTACCCTCACCCCCGTCCTGAGATGAGGGTGCCAGGCAGACTGGCCCCGGGGCGGCAGCCGAGCAGCCTGGGCCCAGAGGCGGACCTGCCCGGTGGGGCCCGGCTCCCCACTCAGAGGCTGAGTCCAGAGGGGGTCCCTTCCCAGCAGGGCCCCGACTCCCTGGAGACCCACCTGACCTCGGGGCCTGGGCTTTCCGGCTCTGCCCCTCCACACCTTCCACCGGGAGCACCCCCCACCCTCAGCCACCTCGGCCCTCCACACCCCTGTCCTCAGAGGCCCAGCCGACGTGTCCCCCGTCCCCCGCCCTCCTCAGCTCCTCCTATGGCGGGGCGCCCCCACCGTGTCCGAGACCAGTGGTCGGCAAACTGCGTCTCTCGAGCCACATGCGGCTCTTTGGCCCCTTGAGTGCGGCTCTTCCACAAAATACCACGGCCTGGGCGAGTCTATGTTGAAGAAGTGGCGTTAGAAGTTTAAGTTTGTGAACGAAAGAAGCCACGTGCTAACCTGACAAGCTCAGGGGAGGCCTGCGTGGCAGTCTTGAAAACTCAGAGACCTAAAATAACCACAAAAGATGGTCTGAAAATTAACTATTTAACTACAAACAGGTTATGGTGGGCAGTCATTCCTAGGCCGATATTTTCCCTGACAAAGATCTTCTTTCCTGAGCCCATTTGCCTTTTTGCCTCTGAGATAACATATCTGTGAGATGTCTGGGTAACTTGTAATTTCCCTTTTGCTGGAGCCCCTGGGGCACAACCAAATGTGGTGGGCGCCAGGGCAGATGCCTCAAATTCCTTCATTATCATGTTAATTGTTCCTGCACCCACCTAAGTATGGGTCCATCATTTTACTTTTTGTCCAATCCCAGGGGTTTCCCACCGTTTGACTTTACTCCACCTCCTTAATCCGTCACCAATGAATTTCATGTAGCCCACCTATGTCCCTCCTTTGATGGCAATGTATAAATACAGATGTAACCCGCCATTCCTCGGAGCATTATCTCCATTCATTGAGGTTCTGCTTCCCGGCATATGTCGACAGTTTGGCTCAAATAAACTCACTAAAATTCTTTACAGGTTTCAATGGTTTTTTTTTTCGTTAACAAGTTTAAAAAATGTGGCTCTCAAAAGAAATTTCAGACGTTGTCCTGTTGATATTTGGCTCTGCTGACTAATGAGTTTGCCGACCACTGCACTAGACAAACTCCTCGCCTGCCACCCCCACCCCCACCGAGGCGGAGGGGAGGCACTGGGGCAGGGGTGTGGCCACACGAGGCTGGCCCAGAGCAGGCCCCCCAAGTTGGATGGCGGGTTAAATACGGTGGCTTCCTCCCAGGACTAGTCTGTAACCATCCATCTGTGCTTCTTCATCCCTTCCCCTTCTCCCCTCGCAGGAGCCCCGTCAGGAACATTCTGGTGCCTGTAGCTCAGGTGGAGGGGGGGGGGGGGGGGAGGGTGTCCCCGGGATGACGGTAGTAAGGAACATTACGGATGCCTGGTCCCTGGGGCACACAACCGGAACTAATACCATATTGTACGTCAACTGTCACTGAAAAATAAAGATGACCCTTAAACGGAAAAAGCACAGCAACCTTCCCAGAGCCACGCCTTGACGGTGTCCTCAGACGCGTTTGGGGGCCGGAGGGAACCCTTCCGCCATCTCATCGTCCGTCAGACTCCGCGTGGAGCCCCGAGGAGGGCCGGGCGGCAGCTCTGACCTTTCACCGCCCGCCTTGCCCACCGCCCTCTCCGGCCCTGGTGGGGCTGCGGGGCACTCCTGCGGGACCGAGGGGCTAGGGAGGGGGGTCCAGCCTGGCGGGTGTGGTCCGGGTGGGGGTGCCATCTCCCTCTAGGGGTTCCCTGGTCTGGCCCTTCAGCCGCCCTCTGCTGGCCTCTGGGCGGGGCAGGCGGGCCTCCTCGCTGCCTCGTCACTGTCCCTCCAGGAAGCCGGGGCCCCTGGCGGGAGCTGGTGGGCCTGCCCCCGATGGGGTCCCTGGAGCCACTGGTGATTGGACAAGCCCCTCGGGGAAACTGAGGCTAGAGAGGCTGAGTCTGGCAGTGGGGAGGAGCCCCGTTCCTGCCTAGCAGGCTGGCCGGGCTCTGCACAGCCGGGCACGGGGAGCTGGCCCAGGCCGCACACAGCAAGCCAGGGGTGGAGAGGCCAGGCCTGAGTCCCTGTCGGCCCCCCACCCAGGGCTCCCAGCAGGTGCAGCCCCAGGGCCCCCCTTCGAGTACAAGCAGAATGGGCCCAGGTAGGGGGCCCCTGTCCCCGGGGGCCTGTGTCTCTCCCAGGGCCTCGCCATGTGCCCAGGGCCCACCTTCCTGGGCCCACCGCCTCCCGGGGGAAGAAGTGAGGACCTGGGAGCTGGGATGGGTGCCGGGTGCAGAGCTGGGTGCAGGTGCGGCGGAGGGAGGCCCAGGCCAGGCGGCCCCAGGGGAGGCCGGGGAGGTGGATGCAGGTGGGAGGCAGCCTGGACGCCGGGCCCGGGGCTCCTACACCAGCCAGCAGGTCCCAGCGACGGGGAGAGAAGGTCAGCAAAGACCTCTGGGGGTGTCTGAAGGTGAGTGGCAGTCCCTGGGGAGCAGGGTCCCTGGGACAGACCACCCCCAGCCCGCCAGCCCAGCTCTCCACCCCTCCCCCCGCTGTGTCCGTGACCTCCAGGCCCCTCGTCCCCAGCCAGGGAGGACTGACCCCACGTCTGCAAGACCCACACGCAGGAGTGCTGAGCAGGCACACTCAGACCCGCGCCCCCACGGTGCCCGGTCACCCCCTGCCCTGGGGCCCCTCCACCTGCCACCAGCCACCATCACACGCACCCTCTGGTCCTCGAAGGCTAATGGTGGGCAGGGCCGGGCAGTCACTCACTGGACACCAGGCCCTGGCCTCGCCTTCTAAACTCCAGCCCCCAAAACATCGCCATGGCAACCATGAGCCTCTGGCCGAAAGCTAGGGAGCGCAGGGACCCAGCATGGCCACCAGAGGGCGCCCCAGTGCAGCCTGGACACTGGCCTCCCTGGGGCACCCCACCACTGGAGGCCCTGCCCCCACTCTGCACACACACACACACACACACACACACACAGCACAGGGTCCTGTTTTATTGCCTTCAAGTGTCCAGAGCAGCTGACCGCCCTCAGACCCACGAATCCAGGGGCCGAGAACAGCTCAGGACAAGGGGCTGCGGAGGCGGGGTCAGCCCAGTGGTTAAAGGTACACCTGCCCCCACAGAAGGGGGAGGGGCGGGGCGGGGGCGCAGGGAGGGTGATGGCAGGAAGGCCAGGAACAGGGCCCTGGACCAGCCTCAGAGACAGACACGGGACACGGAGACAGAGAGACACGGCACAGAGGGACACAGAGCAGGGAGACGGGAGACGGGGCGATGGATGGGAAAGTGGCGGCCGGGCAGGTGGACACGGGGAGAAAGGCCGGATGGAGGCGCGGGGGCCCCGGGGCGGCCCACACGAGGTCCAGGTGGCGGACTGTCTCAGCCCACCGTGAGGGCGATGCCCTCGGGGGTGGGGACAGGTCACCACGTGGGGTCCCAGGACCAGGCTGGCCCTCCGGGGGTGTGGAGACGGAGGCCCAGAGGGAGGGGCCGGGCGGGGGGCCTGGCTACATGACGCAGCATTTGGTCCTGTGCGCGTGCGGCTCTCGGAACCGCAGCCGCTGCTTGGGCCGGTACTTCTCCAGGTAGGTGAGCTGCTTGCTGTTGATGGCGCCGCGCCGCTTCCTGGGGAGACGGCCGGGGTGGGGATCAGGTGGGACCCGCTCGGCCCCCTGCCCTGCCCCAGGCAGCGCCAGGCCCGGGAGTCCAGGCCACCGCCCAGATCACCCTCCGTCACCTGCTGCCACCCCCACAGCCTTCACCTCACTCCCACTGCCTCCTCCCGCCGGCCCGGACCGCACTGCCTCCACAGCCCCCCACTCCCACGGCCCCCAAGTCTACCCAGGCAGCAGCCCACCTCCAGGCCATGGGCGCCTAGGACCCAGGGGTGAAGTGTGGACAAAGCTCAAATCTGCTATCGGGCGGGAGGGAGGGACCCCAAGTGACAGGGTGTGGCAGGCGCCGAGGGCTGTGCCCCCCGCGCCTCTGGAGGTCCCCCGTCCCCACCGCGCAGGACCCCACACGTGGCCGTGGACTGGCTCTGGCCAATGACATGTGAGTGGAAGAGACACACATGTGCCAGGCGAGGCTCCGCCATGCTTTTCCCTGTGACCCAGCGACTGGCAGCCAGAAGGTCCCATGAGCGGGGACACTGTGTGGTTCCCAGTGGCCGGGGCCGGGGCCTGCTCGTTACTGCAGCGCGGCCCAGCCTGTCCTGACTCACAGGGGCTGAGGGCCACAGCCCCAGGGGGGGAGCAGCCCGGCCCTCCCCTCCCCCTCCCCTCACCAGACTCCTGCCCCAGGGGGAGGGGAGAGGGGGAAAAGGGAGGGGGAGGGGGAAGGGACGTGGCCCTGGGCCCTCCCTGCCAGGAGGGTGTACTGGAACCACAATATGAGGCTGGGGAGCCCCTTAAACCTGGACCCCTGAGCTGTCACCAACCACCCCACCCAGCAGCCGCACTCACTGCCGGATGAACTGGATGGCATCTTCGTACTTCATCCCGCTCTCGATGAGCGCCAATGCCACGAGGACCGGGGCCCTGGGGACAGACAGGCCGGTCACCCAGGCCTCTGCTCCCGCCCCCACAGGCCGCCTGCTGCAGACGCAGGCTCACCGCTGCCCTCCGCTGACGGCTGCCCGGGCTCAAAGCTCAGGGCGACCACCTGGGCCCAAACCCTATTTCCTCCCAGCCCTGCTGTGTGACCTCGGGAGGGCAAGGCAACCTCTCCGCGTGGGGCTGAGGACAAGAGCGTGACACTCGGCTCTCCACCTGGCTCGGCCGTCTTCCCTCTGCAGAGCTGGGCTGTCCCCGTCACACGCAGATTCTCTGTGTCTGGGGAGGGGACGAAGCTGCCGCCACAGCAGGAGGGAGTGGGGTCAGACTTGGGAACCCTCTGGAAAGGTCATCTGTGATGTGGGCTCAGCACCCACACCCGAGAGCGAGTCAGACCACGAGACCCCCACGTCCACGCGAGCCCCCTCCTGCCCCCGCTCACCGTCCCAGGCCGGCCACGCAGTGCACGGCCACGCAGCTGCCAGGGTCGTCGCAGAACTTGGCCTTCAGCAGGCTCAGCCAGTCCTCCACCACCTTGCCGGGCGGGGGTGCCCCGTCGTCAAAGGGCCAGTCCTGCAGAGGGAGGAGCCTGAGGACCCTGCCCGGGGGGGGGGGGGGGGGGGCCCGGGCCCCGGCCAGCCTGTCCCCCGTCCCCAGACCCGGCAACGCCGGGTGAAAGCCGCCTGCCTGGCTGCCTGGGGTCTGACCCGAGTCCCGCTGCTGCAGAGAGCAGGGGCCGCGGCTCCCTGTGCCAGGAGGCCCGGGCATGCCTTGCCTCCATCCTGCCAGGCGCCCACACTGTACGGGGGGACCCGGGGCCGCACATTGGGAAGGGGCAGAGGCGGGACTCAGCCCGGCCTCTGGGACCCCGAAGCTCCAGATCCTTCTGCCCCCCAACACCGAGCAGAGGTTCCCAAGTGACCACCGCCCAGACGGTCCTCGCGTGGCCAGCACCACTGAGGGTCCCTGGCGCGGAGGGGGCGGGGCCCGAGCAGAGCTGGGCGGGGCGGGGCCTGCTGGGCACCCTTGGTGCCTCCAGCCACCATCCTCTGCAGGGACGCGGGTCCCCAGGGCCAGGGACCAAGGAAACAGGCCAAGGCTCCCTCCCCACGGCCTCCCCAGTGGGCTCCCCAGGGCCCCACCAGGTGCGCCCGCCCCGCCTCCCTGCTGCTCCCGCTGCCCAGCGACAGGCGAGCACAGAGGAGGCGGGGCGGGGGCGGAGGAAGAGGGTGCAGAGACGAGGTGACTCATTTGAGGTCACACAGCCCGAGGCCTGGGCCTCCCCGAGATGTGCCCTAACACACGCGTGGCCCGGGCACAACCACATGGGGTGGCAGGTGGCACGCAGGGAGACCCGGGTGCCCGCCTCACAGCGCTGTCCAGCCAGACCGAGAGCCCCGCCCCCAGACCGGGAGCCCCGCCCCCAGACCGGGAGCCCCGCCCCCAGACCGGGAGCCCCGCCCCCAGACCGAGAGCCCCGCCCCCAGACCGGGAGCCCCGCCCCCAGACCAAGAGCCCCGCCCCCAGACAGGGAGCCCCGCCCCCAGACAGGGAGCCCCCACCGCCCAGCACCACGCGAGCTCACCACCACGGTGATGCCGTCCTTCTCCAGCAGGGCCTTGTCGTAGGTCACCTCGCACACGCGCACCACGGTGGTGGCCCCGTACTTCTTCAGGTCCTGGGGGCAGGGGAGGGGAGGAGGCAGGGCTGGGCGGGGCTGCAGGGCTCAGGGGTGGAACCCCCACCACCACCAGAGGCCAGAGCCCCCCCAGTCCCTCCTCACCACGCTCAGCGAGACAGAAAGGCCCACGTGCCACGCGCACCCCAGGGGTGGCCTTTTGGGCTTCGTGACTTGCTGGGGGCAAGTCTCTCCTGATGCCCCGGGCCACTGCACCTGGCCGCCAGCAGGAGGCGTCCCGCCCAGGCTCACCGTGCGCAGCCTCCCGCCTGTCGCTTCCTCCTATCGGGCCCAGGGCCCAGGAAGACCAGGGACGGGACACCCCCAGCCACGCGTGGGCCCCGCATGACCGCTCGCTGGGCATGAATGGGCCCGTCAAGGGGCACACCCAGACCCCACACTGGGGCCGTGAGTCTGGGAGGGGCAGACCTCCGGGAGCAGGGCACCCGAGGCGGGCACAGCGGGCACAGCGGGCGCCGGCTGAGAGGGCGGCCGAAGGAGCTGGGCCTGCACCCCAGCGGGGAAGCCCGGGAAAGGTCAAGGCAGTTCACACCCAGCCGCGGATATTTATACCCGGGGTGGGGGGTATCCCCTCCACCGGCCGCAGGGGCAGCTCCACCCCACCTGCTCCCGGCAGCTATTTTGGGGACGGTGAGGCATCAGCTGCTGGACCGGCTCATCATGCGGCAGGGACACTGGGCACAGCGAGGGCAGGACCCCGCACGGCTGGGAATTCAGAAGCAGGAGGGCGCAGGGCTCGGAGGCCATGGGGCGCCTGGGTCCCTGTGCCTGCAGCAGGGGGTGCTGCCACCAACCCAGGCCAAAGCCTGGACCCCTAGTCTCACACTGACCCTTGACCCTCATTACAGACTGACCCTTGACCCTGGCCTCACACTGAGCCCTGAGCCCAGATCCCAGTCACACTCTGAACCCTGACCCTGGTCACTCTGAACCCTGACCCTGGTCACACTCTGAGCCCTGACCCTGGTCACACTGAGCCCTGACCCTGGTCACCCTGAGCCCTGACCCTGGTCACACACTGAGCCCTGACCCTGGTCACCCTGAGCCCTGACCCTGCTCACACTGAGCCATGACCCTGGTCACACTGAGCCCTGACCCTGGTCACACTCTGAGCCCTGACCCTGGTCACACCCTGAGCCCTGACCCTGGTCACACGCTGAGCCCTGAGCCTGGTCACACGCTGAGCCCTGACCCTGGTCACACGCTGAGCCCTGACCCTGGTCACACTGAGCCCTGACCCTGGTCACACTCTGAGCCCTGACCCTGGTCACTCTGAGCTCTGACCCTGGTCACACTGAGCCCTGACCCTGGTCACACTCTGAGCCCTGACCCTGGTCACACCCTGAGCCCTGACCCTGGTCACACCCTGAACCCTGACCCTGGTCACACTCAGAACCCTGACCCTCGTCACACGTGCAGCGTGACCCCGACCACAGGCTGAGGGCTGTGCCCAGTCTCCTCCCGGGTCCTATTATCACAGGGGCCTCCGCTTGAGGGGACAGCCCTCTGAGGGGCCCCCGGCCCATGTCCAGGGTGCCCACTGCCCCCCCACTCGATGCTCACGCTCCCTGCAGGCCCAGGTCCCTGTGCAAGGAGGACCAGCGCCCGCTGCATAGGGAAGAGGCCGCGCAGCCCGGGCCCTGCACGCAGCTGGGAGCTCGGCCCCACACCAGGCTTCTCGCAGGGAGGCCGTGAGGGACGGAGGCTCTGCAGCCACGCGTGGCCACGGCTGCTGGGGCTCCAACACCCGCCGCCTGCCCACCCTCCGAGGACGGCGTGGGCTGCGGCCCAGCCTCCCCACACAGACAGCAGAGCCGGAAGGCCCAGCCCAGCCGCCTCACCCGAGGCCTCCCCAGAGCCTGGGCGCCCTGGGGCCTGCGCGGGCCGTGACGCTGGCCTCCAAGTCGCTCCCCCACCTGCCTGACTCGAGGCTGTTTCAGGGCCGCTGCTCACCTGGGGCCTCCCCCCTCCTTCCAGCTCAGCCTCTACAGAGGCCAAAGGCCAGCACAGGGCACAGGGCTGCTCCCTCGGTCCAGGCAGCTGGAGTCCACCTGCCCACACGCCGGCCCCAGGAGCCAGCGGATCCGCCGGCAGACCCACCCCGAGCTCCCGGGGAGTCCCCGCTTGGGGCTCCTGTAACCAGGGTGACAGCTTTGCCCCCACTGGGCTGACAGCGACAAATCGCTCCCGGGAGGCTGAGGGCAGCGTGGCCAGGCTCGCCGGCGCCTTGCCCGCCGGCCACTCACCTCGATGAAGGTGCTGAGGGTGGCGTTGGTGGGGTTGTGCGTGATGAGGAACCGCATGTTCTTGTAGCTCACCTCCACGGGGGCCGGCCGGTTCATGCGGGCCATGACGGTGTGGGACACGGACGGGAGGGGCCCCCAGCCCCCCGACACCCAAGAACGGATCCCTGTGCTTGTCCAAGTGAGAGGAAATGCTTTAAAAAACCTGCCCCCGCACCCCGCACAAATATTGTGCAAATACTCGGGAGGGGGCAGGACGCTGGATACTTAGAATACAAAACGCAACTCTTTAAAAAAGAAAAAGAAGACCCAGCCCCCACCCGAAGGAAGGCGGCCGTCCCGGCTCCTGCCTCTCAGAGACAGGTCATTGCAAAAGGGCAGAGAGAAAAATATCAACCGAAACTCAGCCAAGAAAACGGTAAAAAGCCCGAGTCAGTCTGGCTGCGGTGTCCGTGTCCAGCGCGGTGCCTGTGGCTGGGGACGTGGTCCCGGCATCGGTGGACAGGTGGCCAATCCCCTTCTCTCAAAGGCGGGCCCCGAGCCCCAAGGACCAGAGGAAGCCAAACTTGAACTGAACCAACAGGGCCTGCTTGGGGCGGGGGGCGCGGGCAGCGCCGGCGGGCAGGCGGGCGGCGGCGGCTCTGATGCTCAGCCCTCTGTCACGTTACCCCATGGGGGCACGGCGAGTCCTGGCAGGGCGCGGGCGGCTCAGGGGGCCCTGGGCCAGGCGGAGGCCATCGGCGGGCGAGGGCAATGGTGGGGGCCAGAGGCGCGGGGCCCCCTCAGCAGCGGGCGCCGCGATGCTGGGCCCGGCAGTGCTCAGAGCTGCCCCTCCGGGTCCTCGCCATGGATCCCAGGCCGGTCAGCAGGCGACGTCTGGGGACAGAGGGAAGGAGGAAATGAGAACAGAGGTCACGGGGCCCCCTGCCTCCTGAGGGGGTGTCAGCCCGCTCCACCCTCCTCCCCCCATCCCGGCGAGGCTTCTCCGGGCCTGTTTCCCCAGGTGAGAGCACAGGAAGGACAGCACAGCCCCTGTCAGGAAGCCCCCTGGACAGAGCAGAGAGGGAGGGAGGGAGGGGGGGAGGGAGGGAGGGGGGGGTTCAGCGTCCCTCTCACACCCCAGGACAGGCCCCTGCCCACTGTGGCACTCCTGAGCCAGAGGATTCTGGGGTGGCCAGTCCTCAGGGAAAGGTGCTCAGGCTGGAGGCACTGGGACCCCTTGAGGGAGGGGAAGGAGGCCCCACTCGGCACCAACCACCGTAAACGTCTCCGCCCCAGCTGCTGTGCCCACAGGGCTGGCCGGGCACCGGGTAAACAAGCCGGGCTCTGCCCTCTGAGAGCTCAGAGAGCCGGGGCCGCCCTCGGGCACATGCCCAGGTGGTGACAGCGCAGGCGGCCAGGAGCCGGGAGGAAGGCTGACGGGCCGCAGGCGCCATCGGGCCCTGCACCCCGGTCTTTCCCTCTCTGGGGCCCCAAGGCCCCAGGCCTGGGTCCCACCCACAGCAGCAGCCCCACTCACACCCCACATGCGGGCCAAGGGCCTTGGGCATGTCCCTGCCTCGGTTTCCCCATCTGCACAATGAGAGGCCAAACAGGATGCCCCTAAGGTCCCTCCAGCTGTGACCCGGGGGCCATGCCCGCACTCCTAGCCGCTCGCCCAGCTCATTGGTCTCCGTGCCCCAACGCACCCCCTCTGACCTCTGCCCTCGCCCCTGCACCCCCCTCTCCGGCTGCCCGCTCGGCAGGCAGGGCCCCTGGAGCCTCGGCCCGCTGCAGGGAGGGCCCACGGCCTGAGACCCGGGATGTTCTGGGCCCGCTCTGCTGGGCTCCTGGGCTCAGGGCGGATGCCACACCTCACCGCACGCTGCCCCCCCCCCCCGTGGGGACCCCAGGAGGGCTAAGCAGGGGCGTGGTGCCCCAGGAGGGGGAGAGAGGCAGAGAGAGGAATCCTGCCCTGGCTCGGCCGTCCCGCCTGCATCCCAGAGCCGGCAAGAGACAGCTGTGGAGGCCCGAACACCAGTGAACAAACACCTGTGCCTCCTGGGGCAGCGGAGGTCCCGTGTGCATGCGTGTGTGTGTGTGTGTGTGTGTGTGTGTGTGCATGTGTGTGCGCGCGTGCATGTGTGTTTACCAGAACAGAGACGGGCCCAGGGAAGCCACGGGCCTCCAGGCCTTTCTCTGAGGGGCCGACCGCCACCTCCTGCCCACGGCGGCTGGGCACCGGGAGGGCCTGTGGGTGACGGCGGCTGGCCTGGCTCTGCTGCCCCGGACCCTGGGCAAGTCCTCAGGGCCAAGGGCCGCTGGGCGTGGAGGGGCCTAGAGCCGCCCACATTCCTGCCCACTTGAGCCTCAAGTTGCCACTTGTCAGTGGGGTCAGAGGTTAGACCGGCCAGGGCCAGGGGGTCTGGGCAGAGGTTGGACCAAGGCCACCACCCAGCTTGGGTTCTCGCCACACCCCCATTTGTCTCTGCAGGGACTGGGGCTCCCAGCCCCACGTGGGAGCCAACAGAGATGCCCCAGGGCTCATCAGGCCTGTGGCCACCCCCAGGGAGGGGCCTCCCTCCGGACCACACCTCCCCCCTGAGGTCACGAGCAGGATCCCCCAGTGCAGACCAAGTCCACCAGCCACCACCCCCAGGCCCACCCCATTCCACAGGAGCCCGAAGCCCATCCCCCTCCCTGCCACCGCCCCACATGCCCTCCTGAGATGGCCTCCCCCCCCCCCCCCCCATCTAGAACGACGGTCTCTGGAGACCTGTTGGGGAGGCCCACCAGCGTCCCGCCTGCAGAGAGCGGACAGGCCGGGGAGGGACAGAGGACCAGAAGTTCCCAGCCGTTTTCTCAAGCTCAAGTCTAGGCGACAAGCGCAACTCTCACCCCAGTTCACGGAGGGGGGGCCCGAGGGCCGGGGCTCCGTCCCCCCTGGTCTCAGCCCATGAGGAGTGAGCACCCCGGAGCAGCAGAGAGGCCAGCCCCTCCGGACCCAGAGCCGTAGGATACCGGGGAGGCTGAGGACCAGGGCACAGGGCGTCCCGGGAGAGGAAAGGGGAGAACAGGAGAGGACCGTGGGCAGGGCCGGGCCGGGGGGCTCGCGTGGGGGCTGCCCGGTCCCGCGGTGCGCGCTCCCTGGGCGGGGCGCGTGGAGGCTGGTGCCGAGGGGTGCGGCCACCTCCCCGGGGCGGGGCTGGGGTCCTCCCGGCACGCCCCCCGCCAGGCCCCGCGCGGCCCCGCTCACCCGAGCGCGCAGGCGTCCCGCCGCCGCCTCCATCCGCACGGGCCGGGCCGGACCAGGGGGCCAGGCCGGGCGCGGACACCGAGAACGCAGGGCGCGGGCTCCCCGGAGACTCCACCGGCCCGCGCGCGGCCGGCTATTTATAGCGCCCGGGCGTCACGTGGGCGGGGCGGCCGTGACCGGCGGGCGACCTGGCGTGCTGTGGCTCCCGCACCTGCCGCCTAAATATAACCGCGCGCCGCGCCGGCAAACAAAGGGCGGCGGAGGCCGGGGAGGAAGCGCGCGGAGGAAGGGGAAGCGCAAGGGCAGAGGGAGGGCCGCCGGCCGCGGGGCGGGGCCCCCGCCGCTCCTCTCCTCCGCCCGCGCCCTGCGACCCGGGGGCTCCCCGCAGAGCGGAGTCCCACACCGGGGCCTGAGGGGATGGGGGGGGGCGGGTAAGCGTGGCGGGGAGCAGGCTCCTGGGGGCGCCCAGCACAGGCCAGCGTTTTCCTGTTTGTTTGTTGTTGTTTTAAATATATTTTGATTGATGGCAGAGAGGCAGGGAGAGAGAGAAACACCCCTGATGAAGAGCACCAAGGACCGGCTGCCTCCCGCAGACCCCGCACCCGGGATGGAGCCCGCCCCCCGGGCCTGTGCCCTGGCTGACCGGGAATCCAGCCGTGGCCCCCTGGCCCCTAGGTCGATGCCCAACCCCTGAGCCACGCCCGCCGGGCTGCACAGGCCAACGTCCAACATGCAAAGGAGGCCGCCCTGGCCCCAGGGGTCACCAGGCTGACCCCCCAGCACGAGGCACCGCCTGCCTGGCCCTGAGGTCCACCTGCTCAGGCTCCTGCTCAGGCTGAGGACCCCGCCGCCCTGCGCACCTACTGTGTGCTCCACACCGCTGTCCCTCTGAGCCTCTGCGTGGAGTGGTGGGGACTGGCTCTCCTCCCTGCCCCCAGCGGAGGAAGGGAGGTGCGGGGAGCCACGCACAGGGCCCCCCAGGAAGGTCTCCACATCAGCGCGAACTCCAGGGCTCAGCGGAGACGCCCCTCCCCGGGAGGCCCTCCAGGATTTTCCCAGGCGAAACCGTCCCCGGGGTCCTGGCGTGGCTCCCACACGCAAGTGCTCCTGGGACCAGGAGCCCCAGGAGCGGACTGAGGTGATGGTCCGCGCCCTACCTGCCCTGCCAGCCCAGAGGCCCTCAGAAAGGGAGGGGGTGCCAGGAGGGAAGACCCCCAGCACACGGGTCCCAGGAGGCCGGGCCTCGCTGGGAAGCCTGCTCCCAGCCCAGCGCCCAGACGGCCCGCCTGGCCCCTCCATCAGCAGTCAACTCCCAGGGGCCCCTGGCCCGCACCCCTGCAGTGCTCCTGCCCCGCCTCCAGCGGCCACCCCCTGAGACAGCGCTGCTCACTGAGGGTCCCCCAGACCCGGTGCCAGTCGCCCCACGCCATGACCGAGGCTGTGGCCACATTGTGGCTAGAACAGCTCAGGGAGCGGAGGCACCTGCCCGGTCGCAGCGGGGCTGGGGTTGGCTCTTCCGGGCCAGCCGTGGCCTCTGGGCGGCAGGGCCTCCGGGCAAACGGCTCCCCCCACCCAGCCTCTTCCTCCCTCGTCCGGGTGACCGTCCCCTCGAGCTCAGGGATCCTGCACCCAGGACTCGGAACCCACCCTGCTGCGCGGGCTGCAACCCGGGGCCCCCACAGCCCTATCCCCCTCGCAGGGGCACCCACCCTGGCCAGCCTGGGGGGCACCTGCTCTCCTGGCAGGCCCCAAGCCCTTCAGAGAAATCTATTTTTATCGGGCAGGAGCCGCTCCTGGCACCCTCCCAGAGCCAGCCCAGTCCGCACGCTGCTAGGGGGCCAGAAGGGGAGACCTGGGCCGTCCGAGCCCTCACCGCCCCCCCCCCCCAGGAAACCTTCCCAGAGCCCTCACCGCCCCCCCAGGAAACCTTCCCAGAGCCCTCCCACTGCTGCACCAGGGCCCATCCCACCTCCCTGACCGTGGCTGCTGCCTCCTTCCCTCCCACGCCCGTCCTGTCCCTCTCCTCCCGCCACTGCCCTTCAGAGGCAGAGTCCCTGCCCCAGGGAAGGCCGGACCTAGAGGTTGTCAACTCCACCCCCGCCCCCCCCCCACCGCGCAGAGCTGGCACGGGGAGGGCCCCCCACTTGTTGTGGACAAATGACCCAGCGTCCCGGGCAGAGGTCCAGATCTGGGAGATGTCCAAGCCCATCACGGGATCTCAGCCCCAAGGTCCAGAGGAACCTCAAAGGTCACCTACGCCGTCTAATCCCCCCGCGCGCACCCCCCCAGCTCGCTGGCTACTCCTTGGCAGCGCCTTCCGCCTTCGGGCAGCTCCCCAAGTTATCAGCCCCTCCCTCCAGTGCCTCCTGAGAGCTCCCTGCCCGGAGAGGGACCCGCAGGAGGGGGCTTCCCAGCAGCATCAGCTCAGCAGGCAGGCGCTGCAGAGGCCGAGTCGGAGGAGCAGGCAATCAGGAAAGGCTTCCTGGAGGAGGTGGCCAGGGGAGAGACGGGCTGCTCCTGAGACCCAGAACGGCACCATCGGGGCTTGCCCGCCTGCTCTGACCCGGGGCCAGCGCTGGCCCTCTCTGGGGCCCGTGGCCTCCTCTACGCATGGAGACACTGGCAGTGAGGAGGGCCACCTCGAGGCAGCTCCCTGCTGGTCCCGGCACCGTGCTGCGGCCTGGAGGCCGAGCGGTAGGAAGCCGGCTTCTGTTTCCACGGGGCCTGGCACCCGTTCTACCCGCCGGGATCTCGAGGTGGAGAGGATGCTCCCGGAGTTTGCAGCCGACCCACAGCCCCGCACGGTCACCCTCGCCACGCACGGGGCTTCCGTGGTGCCCGAGGGCCGTGGTGCCCACCGGCCCACCACGCGCCTGCACGCCGCAGCCACCCTCACGTGCGTCAGCCACCAGCACTGCTGGGCAGGAGGGAGGGAGTCCAGGCTCCCCCCACCCACGGCCGGAACCCTGGCAGGAGCAGGCGCTGGCCTCTGGCTTGGATACTGGGGGACCCTCGGGGGGAGTGAGCCCGCTGACAGCTAGTGCCCATCTGAGCTGCGGCTCACAGCCCCCTGAGCGCGTGACCTGCTTTTTGGTGGAGCCTGAAGGTTGTTGGGTCAAACGGATTAGAAGCTCCTTCATTTATGGGGGGGAGGGGGAGTCCTGTGTCCCTGAGGCTCCGTGATTGGTTCTGTATGGGGGGGGGGGGGAGGTAACATGGCCCCACAGGGTGCTGAATGGGTCAAAGGGTTACGCTGGGGCAGGAGAGGGTGTGGCCGACTCCATCCGGCTAGTGGCCATGCCAATGTGGACCACGTGTGGCAGCAGCTCCTGCCCCCAGCACCGCCGAGGACGCAGGATAACGGGTGACCTGGGCCAGCCCCGCGCAGGCCGCTGTCCTGGAGCCCTCGTTCACAAGCCCTGATTCCACTCCCGACGTGGCGATCCGTGACCCGCCGTCCCTTCACCGCGACCGCCCGCATTCAGCAAGGAGGACGCGGGCCCCAGGGTCCCCACTGCCCTGTGACCCCCCTCCTGTCCCATGAGGCCGGGACCACTGCGGGGAGGCTGGGGCACGTGGCAGTGTCGGGCCTGGAACGAGAGGGTACCCGCCACGTGACCAGCCTGAGGTCTGCGAGGAGGAGGCTCCCTCCCCAGGTGACCCCTCACCCCGTCTGCCTGAGGGACCCACCCAGGCTCCCAGCCCCCTGCACCACAGCAGGAAGGCCTGGGTCCCGGCCCTGCTGCTCGCGAGGTCCGCCCCGGGGTGGCGACAGCCGGGCCTCCGGCCACCCCCCTTCCACACCCTGGCCCCCCCACCCAGGGCCCCCTGAGCCTGCCGGAAGCCCTCGGCCACTCACCCGAGTCCCAGGTCCTGGAGTCCCTCCGTGGCCGCGCCCCCAGCCTGGCTTTATCCCTGCCCAACTGCCCGCCCTCCCGCGTCAAGGCCCAGACCCCCGCCCGCCCCGAATCGGCCGGGAGGCTGGGGCGCTGGCAGGGGCAGCCCGGGGAGGTTCCCGTGGCCCAGCCTGTGGCTCCCGCCCCCGAGGGCGGCCATCAGCTGGACACGGGGGCTGGGACACAGGTCTGAGGTCGCAGGGAGCACCCCGGTCCCAGGAGGAGGGAGGAGAGCCCCTCCCCCACGGGGCCGGGCTCGGGGGCCCTCAGGGGGCAGGGCAGTCCCCAGGGCCCTGTAACTGCAGGAGCCAGAGCTGGGGGGGCCGGAGGGGCAGGAGGTGCCGGCACGGAGCCAGGAGGGAGGGGAGTCCAGGCACCAAGGCCCAGGCGTGCAGCTGGGGGGAGGGGAGGGGGAGGGGAGGGGGAGGGGGAGGGGGAGGGGGAGGGCCCGGCGGGGCGGGGGCAGCCTAAGTGCCCCCAGGGCTCTGTCCTGGCTGCCCACCTGCTGTGGGCTGGGAAGGGGGTCCTGGGTCCTCTCTTGCTCACGCCAGCACACCCACCTGCCCACCCAGAAACGGCCTCCTTCAACCTAAGCCCCCGCCCGCCCCGCCTGCCCCTGGCCGAAGGGTCTCTGGGTGCAGGTAGCAGCCCCGTTTCCCAAGCGCCCGAGCCCAAAGGCATTCGACCCATCCTGTAGCGGCCACTTCCTCCCGGAGGAAGGAGGGGTGAGGTCAGCTGGGGGGACTGCGCCCATCCCGCCCGGGCCTGGGCTGGGCTCTGAGGAAGTGGGAACCCCTCCGTGGGGGAGGCGCTGTTCCTGCTCCAGGCCAAGGTCAGCGGCCCCTCCCCCCAGGATGCCGCCAGGTCACGGTGACATCAGGGAGGGTGAGGCCCTCTCCCCTGACCCCGGATGGGGTGTGGGGGGATCCCAGGCCAGTCCAGCCCCCTGAAGTGACATTGGGGGGGGGCAGAGGAGGGCCACCAAGAAGTCCATGCTTGTGCCTGCCCCCAGGGGAGCGATGGGGGGGCAATAGCGGGAGGAGGGCGCACCTCGTGCACCCGGGCCTCCCACCCGTGGGAGCCCCTGAGGGCAGGGCTACGTCCAGCCCCCTGTGAGCACCCCCAGGTGGAGACAAACCTGAGGGTCACCGTCCTCAGCGGACAGGACAGTCCATGACAGCGGCCGCGGCAGCAGCTCGACAGGACCCCCAGTGCTCACGGCCACCTCCCAGCGCGCCCGGGAGCCCACGGAGACGCCCACCACAGCCTGGCGCCACCAGGCCGCACCCCCCATGCCCTGGGTCCGTGCCCTCCTGCACCCAGGAGCCACCACCAGGCCGGACATCGGGCTGGACAGGATGGGCTCTGGCCTCACGCTGCCGGGCCCCGCCCAGCCCCCGATGTTCGCCTCTGAGACGGGCTGCCCACCTCCCTGAGGCCCGGGGCCCTGCGGGTGCCCAGAGGGTTGGGCCGTCCGGCAGAGCCTCCCACGGTCCCTGGGCCGGTCGCGGCCCCTCCTGGCCCAGCCCAGCCAGGAGTGGCTGCACGGGTCCGTGGTCCCAAAGCTTCGCCCTCGTTCCCCGCGGGGTCCTAGACTCACCACCCACAGCCCACATCTGCACTCGCACACCCCGGGCTGACCCCGGGCGGCGGGGGGCACTGTTCTGTGGGCCCCCGGCGCCCCGTCCCCAGCGGCCCTGCTGCGGAGCCCCCAGTCCCAGGCCGGGCTGTCACCCCTCATTCTGGAATACGGGCGTCGGAGCGGGAGTTCCGTGTCCCCAGGATTCTAGACGGAGGAACTGAGCTCCCGGAGGCCGCCCCTGTTTGGCGTTGACCCTGTGCCCACAGTCCCGGCTCTCCTCCTGGGCCTCGGCGGCTGGCACCGGCTCCTGGCACCCGCACCCCTTCTCCAAGGCCCCGAAGGCCATGCCCGGAATGGGCGTGGCGTGCCAGCGGGACATGGAGTTTCGGGACCCACTTGGAGCTACTGGCTCCTCAGAGGCACTCGAAGGCCCCTCCCCCGGCCCCGCCCCCCCTCTACTCAGCCGTCCAAGAATGAGGAGGCCCCAGGAGGCCCCCATCCTGTCCCCCCGAAAGCTCAGGGCCTCTCTGGCTCCCCTGGCATCACCTACCCTCCCCGTGAGGCACAGACAGGACCCTCCTCAGGCCAAGGGGCCCCCGGGCACACACCGGGCCCCAGGCTGGGCTTCAGCGCCTGGGCTGGGTGCCGGGCCCCCCAGAGGGTCCCTGTGGCCTGACAGTCCCTCTCGCTGGGCGGGCGGAGGCTGCCGACCCAGTCCTTGCCCACAAGGCGAGAAAACAGGAACTGTACCCTCAGGTGCCAGCCCTCAGGTGCCAGCCCTCAGGTGCCAGCCCTCGGGTGCCCACGGAGGGTGCATGGTCTGCAGGGCGGGGGCTGAGCGCACACGCGAGGGGTGGTCCCCAGTGAAGCCCGCTCTGCGGCGAGGCCCGGGAATTGACTGGACTCGATGCTCCCACCTGCATGGACCCAGGCCTTGGACCCAGCCCCTCTCTACCGAGAGAGCAGTGGCTCCTTGGGACCCCGGGACGGCGCAGGGACAGGGCCCAGCACCCCAGACAGGCAGCTGATCCCCGTGCCCACCCAGCCACCCTGTGCCCACTCGGAGAGGAGCAAGCTGGCCGGTCCTCAGACTTGGTGCCCTGTCCGCAGGGCGCCCGGGACCTGGTGGGCACCCCGTGGCTGGAGAGCCGGAGTCAGGCGCGCTCGGCCCATCGCAGGAGCGGCACCTGCGGCCCGGCAGGAGCACGGCGGCCCACGGCTCTGAGTCCACGCTCAGCCCCCGCCCGGCCCACGCGGCCTCGTGCAGCCCACGAACGTCCCTTCCGTGGGCCCGTGTCCTGTCCTGTGAAGGGGGGCGCGAGGACCCCACATCCATCCCCAACACAGTCCCGGAAGGCACAGTCGCCCCGTTTTTGAGGCTGGGGCTACGTGGTCATGACTTGCCGCAGGCCACACAGCTGGGGGCGGGGCCAGGACTGAGGCCCCGCCCGGGGGGCACTCTCTCTGCGTTTTCCTCCTTCAGACAGCATGGCAGGCCCAGGAACACCCCAGATGTCGGGGCTCCAGACGGCCCTCACCCGCTCTATTCCCCGAAATCCCGCCCCCCGCCCCGCCTGGAGCACGAGGCGGCGGGGGGCAGACAGCAGGGCGGGGGAGCGGGACGTGGTGGGGGCCAGGGCCGCTGGCCGAGGGCCCGGTGGACGCACGTCAGAGGAGCCTGCGGGAGGCGCGGGAAAGCGCTCTGACCTGGCCGCGGAGGCCACGTCCAAAATAACCGCCCGCCGCCCTGCGGGGACCGCCGGCCAGCGCCTCCGCCAGGCTGCCCGGCGGGCGCGGAAGGGCACGGCTATTTCTGGGTTGGCCTGGCAGCGAGATGCAGACCCCCCCCCCGCCCAGTGCCCCCAAAGAGCCAGTGCCAAGGAGGCCGCTGAGGCCCGGAGAGGCGGGCTGTCCCCGGGACACAGCACAGGGGCCCGCAGCACCCCCAGAGGCCCAGGACCTGCGGGGGGACCCTCCTGGCTGCCCTTTGCTCTCTGGCCCACCTCCTTGGAAGAAGGGTGTGGGGCCGGGACAGGCGGGGGACTCACTTCAGTGGTGGCCAAGCATGTGCCCACATCACCCCCTCTGACCCCTCGGCGACTCCGTGAGCCCCTCAGGGGCAAGGACCTGAGGCTCGGAGCCAGGCCCAGCCCCACCGTGCAGGCCTCACCCCGACACCCGCAGGGGAGGAACCAAGGACAGATCCCCGCAAAGAGGGAAACGGGCCACACACACGAGGGGGGAGGCGAGGCCCGGCCCTGAGCCCCCCCTCATTCACTCGGCAGCACTCACCTGCGATGAGGCACCTGCTGGGGCAGAAGGCGGCGCCCCCCGCCCGCCCCCCGCCAGCGCCAGCCGCGCCCTCTGCGCTCTAAGAAGGTCCCCGCGTCGGGGAGCCCCGGGCAGGGCGGTAATCCTATTTTGCAGACTTTAACCCAGAGCCTGCTCGAGCCAGATTGTGCGGGCCGGGGAGGGCTCCTCACGCCTGCAAATGGAGTTAAAATTCCCAGCACGTGACACTCGCCATTTTAACTACTTTAAAGTGCACGCTTCGGTGTGTTTTTAGTATACTCAGGGTTTTGTCCTTGGCACCACCATCTAATTCCAGAACATTCCAACACCCTGAAAAGGAAACCCCGTATCCGTCAGCAGTCCGCTCCCCTCCCCCTCCTCCAGTCCGTCAACCACGCAGCCACTTCCCGCCCCTGAGGACCCGCTCTCCTGGACACTTCATATCCGTGTAACCACACGTGACGTGGCCTCTCGTGGCTGCTCCCGCCACGCAGCACCGTGCCTTCCCGGCCGGCCGCCGGTGGCAGCGTGAGGGCGATGCTCCTTTTCGTGGCCGCGTGGTGCTCCCCGGTGTGAGGGACCGCCTTTCGCTGCCTGCTCGTTGGCTGATGGGCACTTGAGTCGCTCAGGCCTGCCTGCCTGACACCCTCGGGGACTGAGGGCATCTCGTTTGTGGCCAAAGAACTCCCCCCACCGGCCGGCGTGGCTCAGTGCGTCGACCTATGAACCAGGAGGTCACGGTCAGGGCACACGCCGGGTTTTGTGTTCGATCCCCAGTGTGGGGCGTGCAGGAGACAGCTGATCAGTGATTCCCTCTCATCATTGATGTTTCTGTCTCTCTCTCCCTCTCCCTTCCTCTCTGAAATCAATAAAAATATATTTGGGGAAAAACACACACAAAAAACGCCCCCTCCCTCTCTTGCCTGTCCTGGTCCACCTGTTACCTCCTCACCGGGCAGCGGGCGAGGCCGGCTCCGCTCAGACCCGCGGCCCGCCTGGCTCTGCCTTGGGAGGTGGCCGGTCCCCTGCAAATGGGACCCCACACCCCGAGGGCAGCTGCGAGGCGGGGTCGTGACTGACACACCGGCTATGCTTGGGAGTGGCCAGCGACCCACCCAGGACACGCCCGCGGTCGCCTGTCCTCGGCCCACCGCTCTCCCCGGACACGCACCGGGGCCCAGGCCCGGCCGAGGGACACGCCTCCCGGCAGCTCGCTCTGGGAGCCCAGCTCTGCCCCAAGCCCTGGTTCTCACGCTCACTTCCTCCTGGGGGTGGGGAGACTGGCCCTGGCCCCGAAACCCCAGCAGCTCTCAGGGAGGGCTCTGCCCACCAGGCCCCTGAGCCAGAGGCTTCCGAGGAAGTGGGGGGGGGGGGGAGGTGGCAGGGGCTGCTCCTCGGCCTCCCCGTGCCCGCCGGGCAGGGCTGTCTGGCCCCCAAGCCCAGCGGGTCCGTCGGAAGGGCAGAGGCCTGGGCGGGCAGGAGGCAGCCAAGGACGCAGGACACAGGGCCCACGGGGTCAGCGTCCTTCCTAGGCCGCGGGCCCAGCTGGCAGTGTCTGTGGGAACGGGCCGCAGGCCCGGCGGCCACACTCAGGGCGGTTCGTGGGCATCGGGGCAGCTGGGCACCGCCGAGGTGGAAGCCCAGGCCCTGACCTGCAGGGTGATGGGGGAGGGGGTGTGAGGCAGGGGCTGGGCGGACTGCACCCATCCACGCCCAGACACACACACACACACACACACACACACACACACACCCCGCTCCCCTAACGTCACTCACTGCCCGGGGCTCAGGCTGCAGGGCCTCCTCGGCAGCCAGAGACTATGACTCGTGGCCAGGCCCCCGCTCGACCTCACCTGGGGCTCGTGTGTGGACGGGGTAGCTGACGGGCGGACGGGCAGATGGACACACTGTCTGAGCAGGTCAACCTATGCTCCAGCCACGTGGGCCGGAGCGCCCAGCTCTGCCCACTCTGTCCTCATTCCCTGCCCCCAACACTCCACCCAGGGACCCCCCGCCGCTGGCTGTCCTCTGTCCTCACAGAGGCCCCTGGGGACAGCCCTTCCGGTCACTTCCTGCCAGGAGGCCGGGGGAGGGGTGAGCAAGGCCTCCAGATGGCTTCCCTCCCTGCCCTGCGGGCCGCGTGGGAACAGCCCCATCCACAGCGGGGGGAGGGGGGAGCTGGGGAGCGGGGAGGTCGGGGGGGGGGGAGGCTGCAGCCCCCATCCATCCGCAGAGCCCCTCCCACGCGTCCGGGCCTCCCAACATCCCCAGAAAAGGACTCCACACCCTCACTGACGGAGGGGTAAACTGAGGCACAGTTTCCCACCAGGCTCTCCTATCTGCTCGCCAGACGCCCCTTTCACCACCTGCCAGCCTGTCACCACACCAGCGGGGCAGCTCCTCTCCGCCCATTTCATGGGTAGGGACACCGAGGCCAGCAAGCAGAGGGTCTGGGGTGGGAGGAGCGGAGGCTGTGCGGGGAGGTGTCGGCTCCCCCCAGCACACACACCTGGAGGCTCCTCTCTGGCCCCTGGTCAGGGAGGGCACAATCCGCGGACACAGGGCTGCCAGGGCACAGCCGCGCCTGCCTTCGCCCAGCCCCCTTCCCTCCCTGCCCCCCCAGGGGCCTCGCCGCACACACCCAGCCTCCCACCAGGAGCAGCGACCAGCTGCACAGCGCTGACCGCGAGGATGGACAGGACGGACCAGAGCCCTGCCGGCCCCCTGCCACCCAGAGCAGCCCACAGAGGTGCCAGTGGCTCCCGTGGTGCTGGGAACGCAGGCCTGAGCCCTGGGGAGCCCGCCCTCACCCAGCTCCCCTTCCTGGAGCCCCTCTCTCCAGCCATGGTGATGCCCACGCTCTTCAAGCCCAGGCCAGATGCCACCTCCTCCCAGAAGCCCCCCTGGCTTCCTGCCCCTCCACAACCTCCGTCTTGGGGACCTGCGCTCCGGGAAGGCAACTGCTATCTCCTGCGGGTCCCGTTCACCCACAGGTCCCTGCCGGGGTCAGGCCCTTCTCCCATCCCCCTAGAGGGCCAGTACCGGCCTGGGCAGCCCCCCAAGAGGCACAGGAGCCAGGTCAGGCAGTAACCGGCACCCCCACCCCCATCTGCAGCAGCCAAGAGGGAGTAGATGGGGGAGGGACGCAGGGCCTGCGGGTCCACCCTCCCCTGGCGGCCCAAGGCTCTCCCCAGGGGACCAGCAGGCGTGGGCCACCAGACGCACACTCCCCGCTGCCCAGCCCTGCTCCTGAGAGGCCATCGCCAGGGCCCCTCCGCCCCAGGCCCGGGCCCACGGGTGGGGTCGGGAGGAGGTGCAGGGGAACCAACAGGGAACTTTCATGGGAGATGGCGGCGTCTGCGCTCCCGCTCGCGGACACGCCCAGAGCCCGGGCGCCCAGCAGTGAGAATTCCTGGGGGCGCCACGGACTCTGGGATGAGAACCCCAGCAGCACTGATCCAATGCCGTCCCTCCCCCACCTGAGGTCCTGGGCCTGTCACCGCAGAACCTGACAGAGAGGGAAACTGAGGCACCCAGGGCCCAGGCCTCGGACAGCGCCACGTGAGCCCGCACGGGCAGACGCAGGAGCGGAAGGAAGTGGGCCGAGGGCTCAGGTGGCCTCGCTTAACCTCCAAGGCCACCGGCTTGGTCCTGGCTCTGCCTCCCCCCCCCCCGCCCCCGGCTGCTGTGAGGTCAGGGTCTGTCCACGCTCCCATTCTACAGGCGAGAAAACTGAGGCTTGGGAAGGACAGGGGCGGGCCCAGAGTCCCCCAGAGAGGCCGGGCAGACCAGGGCCATGCCTCGGGGCTCCCTTGGGCCATGTGGGGGGCAGTGGTCATTGTGGAGGACCTCGGGCACCCCCCGGGCACCCCCAGAGCTCCATCTGGCAATTCCCAGCAGATGGGCCCCGGGAAGCCCAGAGGACACTGGGCGGCTCCCGCGGGAGGTGAAGGAGGGGTGTTTGCTTTGGCAGAGCCGGGGGGGGGGGGGGGGGAGCGAGGAGGGGCCCGGGCCCAGCACCAGGGGCGGGCAGAGTGGCGGGCGGGTAAAGCCCACTGTGTGTGCCGGGGTGCCGGGGTGCCGGTGGACCGCACAGGCCATGGGGAGCCCTCTGCCCCCTCGGGCCCCATGCCTTTCCAGGAAGCCTGAGTCACAGGAGGGGCCCCAGAGCCAGGAGAGCGCCGGTCCCCTGGGAAGCGGACGGGGCAGGGCCGCCTGCCCGCCAGCCCGCCTCCTGCGTCTGCGCCAGCCCAGCTTCGGGGTCCCTGCTAGCCAGGGCGTGGGAACAGCTCCTGCAGCTCCCAGACGGGGCGGGGGGGTGGGGGGGACTGGTGAGCAGGTCAAGGCCCCTCTGCAGAAGGGAGAACTGAGACGGAGGGGAGGCCCGGGGCCCCGACGGAAGCTGGGGCCACAGCTGTTCCTGATATCAGCCGCCACCGCGCACCGCGCACCGAGACCCCACCCCTGGGCCCTGGGGCTGGAGCCCTCCTCCGGGTGCCCCCGCTTTGGGGCCACTCCCCTGGGAAGGTGGACCCCTCAGGCGCTGCTCCATCCCACCACCCTGTTCTAGAACATTCTGCAGCTCCTGCCACCAAGCCCCCCAGCATCCGAGGCCTGGAATGGAACCACAGCATCCTGCAGTCTGGGGGCTCAGACCTCCCACAGCCCACCAGCAACAGTGCTCCCCGGGGGACCCAGAATCCCCCAGGGGACCTGTGCGCACCACAAAGAGCATCTGGGGGTGCCGCCCAGTGGGCGGCCCTCGGTCGGATCCGGCCCCTGGCTTGCTGGTGCAGAACAGAGACCCACCCCCAGGCCTCCCAGCCGGAGAGTCGGACCCAGAACCCACCCTCCAGGGCGGCCCCCCACTTCTCAGGCCGCCGGCAGCTCCTGCGCACAGGGCACGAGGGTGCCCCCCGCTGGCCACAGCCCTGCCGCCCCTTCCCACTGGGCCCATGGACCTTCCAGGGTCCTGTCTCCCCAGCTCGGCCCCTCCCGGACTCAGCCAGGCTCAGTCTGGACCCGTCATAAAGGGACGGCCCACAATCCAGGCCCTGGGGGCAGGCCAGGGGCCGGGGCAGCGGGCTCGGGTCGAATGGTGGCGTTTCTCCTCGCTCCCAGCCCAGGTGAGGACAGCAGGCGGGGTGTCTGTCACCCCCACATTCCTGGCATCAATCAGGGTGGGGACCGAGGACGGTCCCCAGTTCATCCCCTGGCCTCAGGCTACCCCGCCCTGCAGGGAGGGCCCGCACCCCCATTCTGCAGATTAGGGAAGTGAAGCAGCCCCGGCAGAGCTGGGATTCGAACCCAGGGCTGGGAGACCAGAGCCGCCCCGCTGCTGAGAGGACGCGGCAGGAAGGGAGCTGAGGGGAGTCCTGGCCTCAGAGAAGGCGGGCGGAGGGGAGGCTGAGCAGCAAGAGGTGGTCAGAGCCCAGGCCTGAATCCCAGCCGCCCAGTCCTCCCGCCCACGTGGCCTGCACTGCCCCCTCCTGCCCACCTGCCCCCTCCCCACCCACCTGCCCCCTCCCCACCCACCTGCCCCTGCACTGCCCCCTCCCGCCCACCTGCCCCCTCCCCACCCACCTGCCCCCTCCCGCCCACCTGCCCCCTCCCCACCCACCTGCCCCCTCCCCACTCACCTGCCCCCTCCCGCCCACCTGGCCCCTCCCCACCCACCTGCCCCTGCACTGCCCCCTCCCGCCCACCATCCCAGAAGCAGGGCTGGGAGCAGGGCCCGGCTGGGTGGGGCTGGCGGGAGGAGGATCCCGCAGGGGGGGACCCGTGGGCACGGGATTAGCAGACTAGCTCGGAGGACAAGGATGGGGAGCTAAGTGGATTTCCAGAAGCAGCCTGCAGCCCAGCAGCCTGGCCCGGGAGGGGCGGGGCCCAGAGGAGGGGCCCTGGCCGGGCCAGAACCAGCCATGGGCAGCGGTGGGCTGCACCCTAACCTCTCCTCCCTGTTTCCCCGTCTGTAAAGCGGGGCCGTCATGGGTGTGAGGGGTGCATCTAGAACAGGAGGAGCGGCCTCCGGGGCCGGAGCCTGGTGGCCGCGTCACGCCCCTGCCCGCCCGCATCTCAGCGGCAGCAGCAGGGCCCGTTCTGAGCAGGCTCGGACCCTCCGCACCCCAACAGTGCTGCCCCCAGGCACACGGGCCCCGAAGGTGGTCACTCCCGGGCCAGCCCTCACCATGGGGTGTGCACCCAGCCTCCGTCCACAGGCGGGCCCTCAGGGGGTGTCCAGAACACTGCTCAGGGGTCCTGGACACAGGACAGACCTCCGCGGCACTCCTGTGTGCTGGTCGGATCACCCCGAATAACCCCCCTCGCCCAGTCCCGCTCAGGCTCTGCTAACGGGGAACCAGGTGAGCGACGGCACCCCAACAGGAAGGAGCCGCCTGAGAAGCAGGGCCTGGTGTGCAGGAGCTGGAGGGCGACTCAAATCTCTCACTCACCCCCGCGCCCCTCGCTCTCTCACCACCACCACCCCCCCACTCCCCTCACTCACCCCTGCAACCATCACTCACCCCCGCGCCCCTCGCTCACTCCCGCTCCCATCACTCACCAGAAAGCCTGGGCGGCTGCATTCGTTGCTGTTTATGCCGCGAAACTGTCCCTCAAACTTCTTGCAGCCAGTGGCTCAGGGGGAGCATCGACCTGTGAACCAGGAGGTCAGGGTTCAGTTCCCAGTCAGAGCACAGGCCCGGGTGGTGGGCTCGATCCCCAGTGTGGAGCGTGCAGGAGGCAGCCGATCCATGAGTCTCTCTCATCGTGGATGTTTCTCTTTCTCTCCCTCTCCCTTCCTCTCTGACATCAGTAAAAATATATTTAAAAACAAACAAACAACTTAGTGTGACAATGGAGGAACCACCTGTCCCCTCTCTCGGGGCCTGTGGGTCGGGGTCCCAGCGGCTTCGCGGGCAGTGCGGGCTCGGGCTCCCCTGGGGGTGCCATGGCCGGGGCCACGTCGGAGGGCTCCCCGGGGCAGGGGCTGCTTCCAAGCCTCACTGTCGGGCTGGGCAGCTCTGAGGGCCCGGGGGGGGGGGGGGGGGCTGGCTTCCCCGGGGAGCATCCAGGCTGCGGGCGTCGCCGTCAAAGCCTCCGGGGCCGCACACGGTCCTCGGCCGGTGCCCATGGGTGGCACAGGCCCGCTGAGTCGGGGGGGGGGGGGGGCAGGGGGCCTCAGGGGCTCTGCCCAGAGCACCGACAGCTGAGGGTGGGCTCGGCTCCCTGGGGCGGAGGGTCTTCCCTCGAGGGGCGCTGTCCTCCAGCCCAGGGTCCTGAGATCGATGCTGGGGCGTGGGAGCTTCCGGGGCCCTCTGAGCGGGTGCCCTAAGGGGCAGGGTCCCCAGCTGAGCCTGCTCGCTGCTCTGCACCACCCGTGGTTCTGACGCGTACTGAGCGCGCGTGCTGGGCTGCCCTGGGGGGCTGCAGACTGGAGCCAGGGAGCCCCCAGACAGCCCCCCCAGACAGCCCCCGGAGCCCGGGCATCGGCGTTTGGGCAGGCCGGCTGGCGTGGGCAGGGGGTGGGAGAGGGCTCCAGCGTACGCAGAGGCGGCCGCGGCCGGCGTGTCCCCTCCAGCTCTGCACCTGGAGCCCCTCGCACCCGGCGAGCCCCCCTCCGGGCCTTGCACGCTGTGTCCTCCCCCAGGACCCGCAGCAGAGTCTGAGGCCCCAGCCCACGGTCCAGGCCCCACGGTGAGGAGCCAGGACATCTACCCACCCACCCCTGACGGAGCAGAGATGGAAGGCTTGGGGGCCAGGCGTGCTGCGTGGGCGCCCCCTTGTGGTGAGGAAGGGCCTCTCCAGGCCCCAGGACTTTCCTCCTCCCTCCCTCCTCTCCTCTCCTCCTCATCTCCTCTTCATCTCCTCCCCCCTCCTCCCCTCCTCCCCTCCCCCTCCCTTCTTGTCTCCCAGTTCAGGGGCCTCCACATGACCTGTGGGGACAGGCCTGGGAACAGCAGTGTGGGCTCCAGGGCTGCTTTCCCGGCGTGGGCGTGGAGCCGGCCCTCAGCACCTGGGTCTCACCAGCACCTGGGTCTCACCAGCACCTGGGTCTCACCAGCACCGGGGTCTCACCAGCACCTGGGTCTCACCAGCACCTGGGTCTCACCAGCACCGGGGTCTCACCAGCACCTGGGTCTCACCAGCACCTGGGTCTCACCAGGACCTGGGTCTCACCAGCACCTGGGTCTCTCCAGCACCTGGGTCTCTCCAGCACCTGGGTCTCACCAGCTCCTGGGTCTCACCAGCTCCTGGGTCTCACCAGCACCTGGGTCTCACCAGCACCTGGGTCTCACCAGCACCTGGGTCTCACCAGGACCTGGGTCTCACCAGCACCTGGGTCTCACCAGCACCGGGGTCTCACCAGCACCTGGGTCTCACCAGCACCTGGGTCTCACCAGGGTCTAGAAGTTTCCCCAGAGAATGAGGGGCAGGGATGACGCCTGCCGGGGCTCAGGGAGGGTAGGCAGGATCCAGTGAGGTGCCCTCCCCCACCCAGAGCCCCAAACCTGTGTGGGTGAGGTGGGCAAGCTGGGGGGCAGGTGGCAGGCAACCCTCACTCCTCCCGTCCTGACCACTGGGGTCCCCCACCTTGGTCACCTGCCGCCTCTGGTGGGGCCTCCCCTGCAGACTTAGGGCCTCCGCATTGGGGCCTCCACATTGGGGCCTCCACATTGGGGCGCTCCACACTGGGGGGCTCCACACTGGGGGGCTCCACACTGGGGGGCCTGTGCTGGGGCGAGCTTGCTGAGAAGGCCGCTGGCCGCCTGCAGGGCCCCTCACTGCCAGCCCGCAGGTGGTTCTGTCCACGCCCTCCCCGCCCCGGCCTTTGACCCCGCACCCCACCTGGACAAGCACCAACCCCTCACCTCTAGGCCCCCGGCCTCACTGTCCTTCCACGGGTCCTGTCCCCGTCTCCTGGGCGCAGCCTCTGCGGGTGCACGGACCCTCCAACACCCACCGCGGCGCCCAGCGTGGCCTGTGCCGGGGCCCTGGGCCTGTGCTGGGCAGGTGGCCAGGAGTGGGACACCGGCTCTCCCTAGAGCTGGGGTGAAAGGTCAGACTCTCGGGCTGACCCCGGGGCTTCGGGCAGCCGGGTCTGACCCTCAGAGGCCTCTCCCGGGGTGACAGTCCCCATGGGGGGCAGTGCCTGGCCCCCTGCGTCCCCAGCGGTGGGCAGGACGAGGGCCAGGATCCCTGTGGGCACCTGGAGATGCTGACCGGAGCGCTGGCACCTGCGTGTGGTGGCCACCAGGGGGCAGCCCAGCTCGCCGGAGCCCCGCTCCCAGCACGCTCTTGGGGCTGGGACCCGCAACTTGTCTCTCGGCCTCTGGCCGCTGACCTCCCTCCCGCGGGGGCTGCTGCTCTCCCAGGGGCGCCAGGTGTCACCTCCAGCCTGTTCACTCCCGAGAGCGTCCTTGGAGCACCTGCTGCCCGTCAGACCTGTGCCGGCCCGGCCCCCACGTGGGGGGCAGAGAGAGAAGGACGCCCGCATGGGGGGCAGAGAGAGAGAAGGACGCCCGCGTGGGGGGCAGAGAGAGAGAAGGACGCCCGCGTGGGGGGCAGAGAGAGAGAAGGACGCCCGCGTGGGGGGCAGAGAGGGAGGATGCGGGGAGCCCTGGGCAGGTGCGGAGGGCGGAGGGCGGAGGGCGGAGGGCGGAGGGCGGCCTCTGGTCCCTCCACACAGCGCACCTGTCCCTGCCCAGGCCGAGGCGGGGCTGCTAACGTCCGGGAAACGGGCACACGGAACAGGGACCACACAGAACCACCCGCACAGGAAGGCCCTGAGGGGGCCGCCAGGTGTGTGCCCTCAAGGGCTCAGAGCAGGGGCTCCCCCCGCCCCACCTGCTCCCCAGGGTGTCTGCGGGGTTTGTGAGGCGGAAGAGAAGCCAGCGGCTGCGGACAGGACGAGGGCCCGGGGCGCACGTGCATGGGGGGGGGGGGGGGTTGTGAGAGGACGCAGACCCCGAGGCATCCCTGCGGAATGTCAGAGCAGCAGATCCGCACAGTGAGGAGCAGGGACTGGGGGAGGCGTGGGGTGGCTGCTTAGTGGGTTGGGGTGATGGGAATGTTCTGGAAGTAGGGGTGATGGCCACACCTCAGGTCCGTCCCTGGCCTGCTGGGGAGCCTCTGAGCCTCCCAGACTCACCTGTGAAATGGGGACAGCGGCTGGGCTGAGGACAGCGCTACCCAAGACATGTGGGAGGGTCCCCCAAACCCCCCCAGTCCCCGCAGACTCCCCGCCAGCTCCAGCCGGGATGCGCTCAGGCCTCCCTCCCACACCTGGAGCTTCCAGTGACAGCCCGTGTAAACAGCCGGGCGGCAGGAGGGAAGTGTCAGCTGGCCTTAAACAAACCGGCCTGGGAGACGAGGAGCAGGCCCGGGGGCGGCGGGGAGCTGGGGGGTGGGGGGACCTGGGACAGGGCGGGCAGCTCGGGCTGCAAGGATGAGAGATGGAAACAGGATTTGGTTTACAGAGGGGAAAATAATTACCCACAAGCCTCGGACAAAGTCCATGTGTTCTTGAACAGAGGGAGGGATGGGAGGAGGGAGAGATGGATGGACGGAGATGAATGGAGGGATGGATGGAGAGATGGAGGGATGGCTAGAGAGATGGAGAGATGGATGGAGGGAGGGATAGAGAGATGGAGGGATGGGGGGATGGATGGAGAGATGGAGAGATGGATGGAGGTATGGAGAGATGGATAGAGGGAGGGATAGAGAGATGGAGGGATGGGGGGATGGATGGAGAGATGGAGAGACGGAGGGATGGAGGGATGGGGAGATGGATGGAGGGATGCTGGCACCTGAGAGTAACCCGGGACAGTGACCAGGTGTTAGCCAGGGTTTAGGTTGGACACTGGAGGTAAGCGGCTGGTAACCCAGGGTCCGCTCCGACCAGCATCTGAGTGCGGGCAGGAGCCAAGTCGCGGGCGGCCCTGGCACCTGGACTGATGGACGCCCGCGATGATCCCAGTGCACGCAGCACATTGGACCCGCACGGCCCCGGGTGACCCCAAAACACATCTGTTGTCTCCTTTACCCCTCACTGCGGGGCCATGCAGGGCCACCCTCGTCCTGCAGATGGGGAAACCGAGGCATGGGGAGGCCAAGGGACTGGTCTCAGGTGGGAGGAGTGGGACCAGGATGAGAACCCAAATCTGTCCTCTCCGAATGCCCCATCACTCACTGAGGCTCCGTCTGTCTCCCCAACTTCCCAGAAATCGGCCCTGAAGGGGGTCGGGGCGTGGGGACAGGGACCCGTGCCAAGCCTGTCCTGGCTCTTACCCTCCCCCCGCCCTCCGCGCCTCCCCGTGTGCCCGCAGGGGCCCTGCCCCCTGCAGAGAGGGGCCTGGACCACGCCCGGCTCTCACCTGCAGGGGCCTGAGGCTCTGGCAGACAATGTCACACACACACACGCTCAGGGCTTCCTCCTGCACAGAATGGTTTTTATTCGAGTTGTTTGTTTGTTTGTTCATTGTTCTCAGAGAGGAAGGGAGAGGGAGAGAAACATCCACAATGAGAGAGAATCGTGGATCAGCTGCCGCCTGCACACCCCCCCCCCCCCCCGCCCCACTGGGGACCGAGCCCACAACCCGGGCCTGTGCCCTGACCGGGAATCCAACCCGGGACCCTTTGGTCCACATGCCAACGCTCTACCCACTGAGCCGCACCGGCGAGGGCCAGGTTTCCTTTGTCCTTATTAAAGTGGAGCTGGCGCACCACAGCATATGCGTTTCAGGGGCACCGCGCGGGGGTTCGGCCCCGGCCACCTCGGGCAGCGCTCGGTGCACGGCTGTTAGCTGCTACTGACGTGCTGCCCGTCCCGACGCTGCGCGTCTCCGAGGCCCCGCTCCCCTGCGGCCTCCTGTCCCGCGTCGGCGAAGACCCTGCAGGTCATGAGCTGCTCCCGAATCGACCGCACCCGCCATGCTGCCCTGTGGCGATGTCCGTGGGTGGCTGAGTGCTGGTGTCCAACTGACCTCACACTTTCCCGTCTCAGAGCGATGGGGTTGTGTGGGGCGCGGCCACAGTGTCTGGACAGGTTCAAGCCTCGGACTGATGAGAGGGCACAGTCCTCTCGTGGCAAAGCCACGTGCATGTCCCAGCGTGGAGGGCAGAGCCTCCCAGCACAGTTATAGCCAACAGCTGTGGTTGTGAGCTTGAGCCTACGGTCCGAACACGTGGCCCCACGTGCCTGAGTGATGTGGGCTGCAAGTAAACAAAGCTGGATCAGGTGCATGTAGTTAAGGAGGATCGAAACCCAGAGAATGCTGTGAACATCTTGACCCGCCCTCACTGTGCCTCGTGGCATCGGCTGTAAAATAAAGACACGGCTCGTGGTCCGTGGCGCTGTCGCTAGCTCTCCGTCAGAGAGGACAGCGTCCCACCGAGACCCAGCGTTCATTCTCCTGTCTGTCTTTCCTCAATCCTTCACCGCCCCCTCTCAGGCTCACCGAACCTGGCTGAGCTGGCGCGGCACGTAAGGCGCCCAACGTGGGGCTGAGTATGCCATGGCCGTGCCGGCTCGCCACACGGTTGCAGACCTGGGCGGGGGCTGTGGAGGCCTGTGGGGTCCCCCTGCACCGCAGGCCCCACCCGGCACTCCGTTCCCGTGCCCTCCCCGCCCAGCAGCCCGGAGCACGGGCTCGGCTTCCCGGAAAGCCACCAGCCCGGCCAACAGAAACAGCCTCCCCGCGTGGACCGTGCCCCGCTGTCCCTGCCCCCGTCCAGGGTGGCCGAGGCAGCCAGGTCCGCAGAGCTGGGGAGCCAGGGCCGCCCGGGGGGGCTGCTACGCAGACAGATACAGACACAGACAGACAGGCAGGCCGCCCCGCTCCCATGGGGTGTTCTGAAATAGAAAGCAGGTCCCGAGCCCGCGGGGGACGTGGCTGCCTCTTGACCTGGGTGGGCCGGCTTGGCTCTGCCGCGAGAGCCTGGCCTCCAGGACTTGGACAGGGGCCTGGACCTGGGACACCTCGAACCCGACACTCTGCCCTGGGCCAGGGTCTGGGGTCCTCTCTGCCGTCCCTGGGCCAGGGGTTCCCAAGGCTCCCGAACACGGGGCTGGGGAAGAGCGGGCGTCGCCCAGCCACCGCCTCCTCACTCCCTCGGCCAACCCTGCCCAGCCCAGCCTCCCGCCCTCCTCTGGCCCCTCTCACCCCTGCCTCTGCCGCAGCTGTGCATCCACCTCTGGGAGCCTCCCTCGGGCCAGAGCACCTCCGCGCCCTCCTGTGGGTGGCCCTGAGATCTCGGCGGCCGGGCCTCGGTGGGCAGCCGCCCCTGTCGTGCTGGCCCAGGCCAGCTCAGCGGTGCAGGGGTTGGAGGGTTAGAGTGGGCGCGTGGGCACAGGGACCTCACCCCTGCCTCCCGCACTCGGACCCGCAGCCCCGACCCCCAGGCTGGCCACCTGTCAGCGCCTGTCGGGGAGAGAGGTCCCCCCAGCGCCGCCCCGGCCAGGCTCAGCCACGGAGATCCATGAGCCACAGCCGGCCGGTCCGGGTCTTTCCCACGCGGCCGCCAGTGTGTCCCCGCAGAGCGCTGCACTCAGGTCACACCAGGCCGGGCAGGGGCTGGGCAGGGGCCAGCCCCACAAACACAGGCCCGTGCGTGCCCCTGGGGACCACACCAGTGGGCACAGAGGCCAGGTACTGCTTGTGCAGGCCCTCGAGCACATGGGCACACGGGCACACAGGCACACACGGGCACACACGGGCACACAGGGGCACACACAGGCACACACAGGAACACACAGGCACACACGGGCACACAGGGGCACACACAGGCACACAGGGGCACACACAGGAACACACGGGCACACAAGGGCACACGCAGGGGCACACAGGCACACAGGGGCACACAGGAGCACACAGGAGCAGACAGGGGCACACAGGGGCACACAGGGGCACACAGGGGCACACACGGGCACACACGGGCACACACAGGCACACACGGGCACACAGGGGCACACAGGGGCACACAGGGGCACACAGGCACACAGGGGCACACACGGGCACACAGGGGCACACACGGGCACACAGGGGCACACACAGGCACACAGGGGCACACACGGGCACACACGGGCACACAGGGGCACACACGGGCACACAGGGGCACACACAGGCACACAGGGGCACACACGGGCACACAGGGGCACACAGGCTCACAGGGGCACACAAGGGCACACGCAGGGGCACACAGGGGCACACAGGCACACAGGGGCACACAGGCACACAGGGGCACACACGGGCACACAGGGGTACACACAGGCACACAGGGGCACACACACGGGCACACAGGGGCACACACAGGCACACAGGGGTACACAGGGGCACACAGGCACACAGGGGCACACACGGGCACACAGGGGCACACACAGGCACACAGGGGCACACAGGGGCACACACAGGCACACAGGGGCACACACGGGCACACAGGGGCACACAGGCTCACAGGGGCACACGGGCACACACGGGGCACGCACGGGCACACAGGGGCACACAGGGGCACACAGGGGCACACACGGGCACACAGGGGCACACAGGCACACAGGGGTACACACAGGCACACAGGGGCACACAGGGGCACACAGGCACACAGGGGCACACAGGGGCACACACGGGCACACAGGGGCACACTGGGGCACACAGGGGTACACACGGGCACACAGGGGCACACACGGGCACACAAGGGCACACAGGGGCACACAGGGGCACACACGGGCACACAGAGGCACACAGGGGCACACAGGAGCACACACGGGCACACAGGAGCACACAGGGGTACACAGGGGTACACAGGGGCACACACGGGCACACACGGGCACACAGGAGCACACACAGGCACACACGGGCACACAGGAGCACACACGGGCACACAGGAGCACACACAGGCACACACGGGCACACAGGAGCACACACGGGCACACAGGGGTACACATGGGCACACAGGGGCACACAGGGGCACACATGGGCACACACGGGCACACAGGAGCACACACAGGCACACACGGGCACACAGGAGCACACAGGGGCACACAGGAGCACACAGAGGCACACACGGGCACACAGGGGCACACAGGCACACACAGGCACACAAGGGTACACACGGGCACACAGGGGCACACACAGGCACACAGGGGCACACACAGGCACACAGGGGCACACACGGGCACACAGGGGCACACACAGGCACACAGGGGCACACACAGGCACACACGGGCACACAGGGGTACACACAGGGGCACACACGGGCACACAGGGGCACACAGGGGCACACAGGGGCACACACGGGCACACAGGTGCACACACAGGCACACAGGGGCACACACAGGCACACAGGGGCACACAGGGGCACACACGGGCACACAGGGGCACACACGGGCACACAGGGGCACACACAGGCACACAGGGGCACACACAGGCACACACGGGCACACAGGGGTACACACAGGCACACAGGGGCACACACGGGCACACAGGGGCACACACAGGCACACAGGGGCACACACGGGCACACAGGGGTACACACAGGCACACAGGGGCACACACGGGCACACAGGGGCACACACAGGCACACAGGGGCACACAGGGGCACACACAGGGGCACACAGGGGCACACACGGGCACACGGGCACACAGGGTCACACACGGGCACACAGGGGCACACAGGCTCACAGGGGCACACAAGGGCACACGCAGGGGCACACAGGGGCACACAGGCACACAGGGGCACACACGGGCACACAGGGGTACACACGGGCACACAGGGGCACACACGGGCACACAGGGGCACACACAGGCACACAGGGGTACACAGGGGCACACAGGCACACAGGGGCACACATGGGCACACAGGGGCACACACAGGCACACAGGGGTACACACGGGCACACAGGGGCACACACAGGCACACAGGGGCACACACAGGCACACAGGGGCACACACGGGCACACAGGGGCACACAGGCTCACAGGGGCACACACGGGCACACACGGGCACACAGGGGTACACACAGGCACACAGGGGCACACATGGGCACACAGGGGCACACACAGGCACACAGGGGCACACAGGGGCACACACGGGCACACAGGGGCACACACGGGCACACAGGGGCACACAGGCTCACACGGGCACACAGGGGCACACAGGGGCACACACGGGCACACAGGGGCACACACGGGCACACAGGGGCACACAGGCTCACACAGGCACACAGGGGCACACAGGGGCACACACGGGTACACACGGGCACACACGGGCACACAGGGGCACACAGGCTCACACGGGCACACACAGGCACACAGGGGCACAGGGGAGCACACAGGAGCAGACAGGGGCACACAGGGGCACACAGGGGCACACAGAGGCACACAGGGGCACACACGGGCACACAGGGGCACACAGGGGCACACACGGGCACACACGGGCACACAGGAGCACACACAGGCACACACGGGCACACAGGAGCACACAGGGGCACACAGGAGCACACACAGGCACACACGGGCACACACGGGCACACAGGAGCACACACAGGCACACACGGGCACACAGGAGCACACAGGGGCACACAGGGGCACACACGGGCACACAGGTGCACACACAGGCACACAGGGGCACACACAGGCACACAGGGGCACACAGGGTCACACACGGGCACACAGGGGCACACACGGGCACACAGGGGCACACACAGGCACACAGGGGCACACACAGGCACACACGGGCACACAGGGGTACACACAGGCACACAGGGGCACACACGGGCACACAGGGGCACACACAGGCACACAGGGGCACACACGGGCACACAGGGGTACACACAGGCACACAGGGGCACACACGGGCACACAGGGGCACACACAGGCACACAGGGGCACACAGGGGCACACACAGGGGCACACAGGGGCACACACGGGCACACGGGCACACAGGGTCACACACGGGCACACAGGGGCACACAGGCTCACAGGGGCACACAAGGGCACACGCAGGGGCACACAGGGGCACACAGGCACACAGGGGCACACACGGGCACACAGGGGTACACACGGGCACACAGGGGCACACACGGGCACACAGGGGCACACACGGGCACACAGGGGCACACACAGGCACACAGGGGTACACAGGGGCACACAGGCACACAGGGGCACACATGGGCACACAGGGGCACACACAGGCACACAGGGGTACACACGGGCACACAGGGGCACACACAGGCACACAGGGGCACACACAGGCACACAGGGGCACACACGGGCACACAGGGGCACACAGGCTCACAGGGGCACACACGGGCACACACGGGCACACAGGGGTACACACAGGCACACAGGGGCACACATGGGCACACAGGGGCACACACAGGCACACAGGGGCACACAGGGGCACACACGGGCACACAGGGGCACACACGGGCACACAGGGGCACACAGGCTCACACGGGCACACAGGGGCACACAGGGGCACACACGGGCACACAGGGGCACACACGGGCACACAGGGGCACACAGGCTCACACAGGCACACAGGGGCACACAGGGGCACACACGGGTACACACGGGCACACACGGGCACACAGGGGCACACAGGCTCACACGGGCACACACAGGCACACAGGGGCACAGGGGAGCACACAGGAGCAGACAGGGGCACACAGGGGCACACAGGGGCACACAGAGGCACACAGGGGCACACACGGGCACACAGGGGCACACACGGGCACACACGGGCACACAGGAGCACACACAGGCACACACGGGCACACAGGAGCACACAGGGGCACACAGGAGCACACACAGGCACACACGGGCACACACGGGCACACAGGGGCACACAGGCACACACAGGCACACACGGGCACACAGGAGCACACAGGGGCACACAGGAGCACACACAGGCACACACGGGCACACACGGGCACACAGGCACACACAGGCACACACACGGGCACACAGGGGCACACACGGGCACACAGGGGCACACACAGGCACACACGGGCACACAGGGGCACACACAGGCACACATGGGTACACACAGGCACACACGGGCACACAGGGGCACACACAGGCACACACGGGCACACAGGGGCACACACGGGCACACAGGAGCACACACACAGGGGCACACACAGGCACACACGGGCACACAGGGGCACACACAGGCACACAGGGTCACACAGGGGTACACACGGGCACACAAGGGCACACGCAGGGGCACACAGGGGCACACACAGGCCAGATGTACAGAACGCAGACCCCAGGGCAGTGCGGGCAGGCAGACAGACACCTGCCCCTCCCAGCGGAAAGCTGGGTCTGCGGTGCCCCCCTCAGCACCCAGGGCGCAGGCTGCGCTCTCCGGGGCCCTGCGCCCTCCCAGACAGGGCTGGGGTCAGGGAGCCCCGGCTGCAGCCCCAGGCCTCCCCTCTGCCCCTCCCCTCCTGGCCGGTGCCGCTTTGGCCCCACCCCTAGGTGCCTCAGTTTCCTCCTCTGCCCCGCGGGCCGTGGACTCTGCAGCCCCTAAGCTCCTCCCGCCAGGGCCCTGACCCGGCTCCTCCAGGGGCCGTGGGTGGGGGTGGGAGGAGGGTCTGCCCCGCCCCCGCCCGCCCCGCCCCCACCGCGGTTGCCTTTGCCCAAAAGGAGCCCCGGGCGCCAGTGACGTCAGGCCCCAGGAAGGCAGCGGCCCCTGACCGAGTGGCCACAGAGCTGCCCGGGGAGACGGAGCGGGGAGCCGGCGCTGCCTGGCCACCGGCTGTGGAGGGAGGTGAGTCCCGGGCTGGCCCGGCCCCCGCTCAGCCCGTGCTCACCCCAGCACAGCCCGGGCCGGAGGGGCTTCGGTCCGGCCGGAGGAGCCACTGTGCAGACGGGAACACTGAGCCCGGGAGGCGGGAGAGCGGCCAGGCTGGTGCCGAGGAGGGGGAGCTCCCCAGGGCTGGTGGGGCGTCCCTCCCGCCCAGCCTCACGGTGCTGCTGAGCCCCAAAGCCCTCTCCGGATTTCATTCATTCACTCACTGTTCCTCCAGCGGCTCTCGGATCCTCGCCGGATCTCCCACCTGCGGAGGCGCTAGAAGGGGGACCCCAGGGGCCCTTGATGGGCTGTGGGACCTCGGCCCCCACCTTCCTCCAGGCTGGGCAGGGCTGGGGGCTGAGGGGCTCGTGGGGACAGGCTCCGAGCAGGGCGCCCCCGTGGAGGGCCAGCCCAGCCACTCCCCAGCTGAGGCTCTCAGCTCCAGCCCACCCTTTCCAACCCGAATAGGGTGGGGAAACTGAGGCCCAGCGCACCGGCCGTCCGGCATGGGCCTGGGAGCTGGCTCTGCCCCGTCTGGCTCTGGCTGGCGGGGACTGCCCTGTGAGAAGGAGCCGGTCCCGCGGGGGGCGGGCAGGCAGGCTGGGAACTGGCCGGTGGCCAGGGTGGCGGGAGGGCAGACACGGAGCAGCTGTGCGGCTTCGGGATGGAAGGGCAGGCAGGATGGAAGGGAGGCGGCGCTCACAGCCTCCGGGCCGGCCGCCCCGCTGCCCACTGCCCACCATACCCTCCTGCCAGCACGTGGTCCCTCAGCCAGAGGGGCGCTCAGGTCCCCTCCCCTGCAGGGGCTCCGGTCCCCCTGCACAGGCCGTGTCCACTGTCGGAGGCACGGGGCAGAGGGCACACGCCGGCTCCTCGCCCCCGCTGGGTGACTCACGCCTGGGGCTGGTAACCCCCACTTGGGGGTATCTGGGGAGGGCTCCGTGAGCCCCTGGAAGGGGACACCTTGGAGACAACACCTGAATTGTGGGGTCACACTCTGCCCCGGGGAAGGGTGTCCAGGGCACCAGGAGGTCGGGGGCACAGGGACGGCGGTGTGGGGTGGGGACTGTGGGTGCAGGTGACACTGGCAGAGACACACGCCGGGCAGAGGGAACAGCATGTGCAAAGGCCGAGAGTACCAGGCCGGATCTGCTGGCAAAGGATGAGGCAGAGGCCAGACGGGGTGCCTGGAGCCCTGCCCCGCCGCCCCCAGAGAGGCTGCCTCGAGGGGTGAGCCGGGGCGGCAGGAGGCTGTCCGAGCACCCCAGGACCCCAGGAGCAGGGACTTGCATTTCATCGGGTGGGAGTGAGGCAGAGTCCGGCGGGCGGGGCGGGCCCAGGTGGCCTCTGCCATCCCCCCCCATGCCCACGAGTGGCCCCTCTCCCCGAGCCCAGGGGAGGGAGCCCTGGCCGGGAGGAGCCTAGATTCTGGCTGGCACCCCCTAGGACCTGCTGGGGGAGCCAGGGCCAGGGGGTCCCTCCTGGGGCCTCAGTAAGGGCCCAGCCGTCCCGGTAGAACCACAGGCGATATTCTCGAGCTGCTGCCATGAAACCAAGAATAACCGGAAAAACAAACAGGAGGACGGTTCCTCTAATATTGGCTATTTTGGCCCTGGAATGTCATCTCGTGGGGGCGTGGGCACACACGGCTGCTGCGTGCCCGAGAATCTCCTTGTGCCCAACAAACCTCAGGTCCAGAGGTGCCCACCCAGCCCGGCCCCCCCAGCCCGGCCCCCCTGCGTGGCCTGGGAGCAGGTGACCTGGCTGCGAGCCACCAGCTTCACGCTGTGTGGCCTCGGGCGCCTCACCCACCTCTCGGGGCCTCCGCTCCCTCGTCTGTGACGCCCAGGCCGGCTGTGGGGGCGCGTGGCCGCCCAGCACCTGGCCCAGCAGAGGCTCCGAGCACCCTGGCCAGGGAAGAGTGTGCGCCCACGGCGGAGGCGCGGCTTCCCTGCACCCCAGACGTGGCAGGTGGGAGGCACCCACAGAGAACACGCAGGGACAGGAGGGGGCAAGGGGGTTCGGAAGGACACACCCCTCCCTGCCAACGAGGGGAGGTCAGCACGGCCCCGACTCCCCCGTGGGGTCTCGGCCTCGTGTTGCTGGGCACAGAGCCGGGGTCCAGGGAGCTGAGCGGAGACAGCCCCCCATGCGTGGGTGTGGCCATCAGGCTGGACAGAGAGGAGCCCCAGGCGGGGACCGGGTCCGAGGACTCGGGAAGGTGCTCATCCTTCCTCTGTGGGCGGATCCCGGGTTCGAGCCTTCACCCAGGCTCTGAGAAGTCCCGCACTGGCACCTGGGAGGCCCATCAGGGCCCCGCTCAGGGGGAGCCCAGAGCCGCCCCCGCTGCTGTTGTCAGGACCGCGAGCCTGGTGTGGGGCGGCTGGCGTGTCCCACTCCCGCAGGCTCCTCCGGCCGCTGCCAGATTGCATTCATGGGTTTGCTCCCTTATTCATTCAACAAACCCGGTTCCCAGCTTCCCAGGTGAGACACCGGGCTCTGAGACCGGAACCAAACACGGTGAATGCCTGGTGGGGGCACACGCCTCCCCCCTGGCCGGCTGCCCTGGCCCAGCCTCCAGGCCACGCCCAGCTCTGTGCTGGGCACCACAGATACACATGGCCCCGCCCAGCTGGCCCAGCGTCAGGGTCTGCTCCACCTCGGCCAGGCCCCGGGCACCGGCCAGGAAGGGGGAGGGGACAGGCCGTGCCTCCCCTGGGAAACCCTAGTGACCCCACTTCCAGGTGAGGACCAGGCCTGCGGGGGGGGGGGGGGGGGGGGGGACAAGGATGGGGACGGCCACTCAGCAGAGAGGATGGAGAAGAGATGGTGGGAATGCAGAGTCAGAGGTGAGGGCCCAGGCTGAGGCCAGATCAGGGCTGAGTGTGACCAGGGTCAGGGCTGAGTGTGACCAGGGTCAGGGCTGAATATGACCAGGGTCAGGGCTCAGTGTGACCAGGGTCAGGGCTCAGTGTGACCAGGCTAAGTGTGACCAGGCTCAAGGCTCACCATGTGACCAGGGTCAGGGCTGAGTGTGACCTGGGTCAGGGCTCAGTGTGACCAGGGTCAGGGCTGAGTGTGACCTGGGTCAGGGCTCAGTGTGAGCAGGGTCAAGGCTGAGTGTGTCCTGGGTCAGGGCTGAGTGTGACCAGGGTCAGGGCTGAGTGTGACCAGGGTCAGGGCTGAGTGTGACCAGGGTCAGGGCTGAGTGTGACCAGGGTCAGGGCTCAGAATGTGACCAGGGTCAGAGCTGAGTGTGACCAGGGTCAGGGCTCAGAATGTGACCAGGATCAGGGCTGAGTGTGACCAGGGTCAGGGCTCAGTGTGAGCAGGGTCAAGGCTGAGTGTGTCCTGGGTCAGGGCTGAGTGTGACCTGGGTCAGGGCTGAGTGAGACCTGGGTCAGGGCTGAGTGTGACCAGGGTCAGGCTCAGTGTGACCTGGAGGACCCGTGAGCGGAGCCCCTGAGCTGGGGATGACTGGCGGGGCCGGGCACAGGCCTGGGCAGCACCTGACCCCTCGCAGCAGCGCAGGGGCCGAGGCAGGTGCTGACCCTGCGCCCAGGACGGGCAGCGCCTGCTCACCAGCCTCCCTGCAGGCCAGCTTGGAACTGAGCGCCGGCCAGTGAGGGCTCCTCTCCTGGGTGCACCCGCCGGGCGCGGCAGTGGGTTCCCCACCCCGGCAGGCAGGGCCGAGTTCTCGCTCCACAGGGTGGGCGCTGCCCGAGGGAGCCTGGAGCCAGGGACGTGGGCAGCGTCTGGCCCGTTCACGGCGGTCGACTTGCTCCCGGTCACTAGGAGAAAGGGGTCTCCCCTCCCCCTGCAGGGGGGGCCCCCTCGCCCCTGGCAGTCCTCACGCCGCCCCTCCCCCTGCTCTCTCCTTTCCCCTGGAAAAGCCAGAAATGCCCTTATTTGGAGGGCCGGCGGTGGGCAGGGGCCGTTAACCCTTCCTTTATAAATAGAGGGATAAATCCCAGCAAGTCAAACAGCTCGGTGGGAACATAAACAGAGGGGCTGCCCCAGCACAGCCCTCCGCCCCCACCAACGTGTCTGGGCCACCGGGGTTTACGTCACTCACACCACTCGGCCCTCCGCCCGGCTCCGGCTCCGGCTCCGGCTCCGGCCTGGTGAACCCGTGCCTGAGCCTCCACCACAACCAGGTGCCTGCCTCTCGGGGCTGGGAGGGAACAGGGCGCCCGAGGGGCTAGAACGTCCCTGCCCCTTGGGGGGTCCCCTAGGAGGACGCTCACCCAGGGCGTTGCCCTGGCGCCGCGTTGGAGGCGGCGAGAACAGGTGGGTGGGCTGAGGACAGGCCGGGCCTCAGGGCGAGGGTCAGCGGGCGGGTGAGCATGGGGGGGGGGGGGACACTGGTTCCCGGCCCCGACCACGTGCGGGCGCTGCTGTGCTTGGTTGGTTCCTCCTCCGCGGCCCTTCCTCCCCCCTGGGCGGGGCGGGACTCAGGCACAGAGCGGCTAAGTGACGCCCCCAAGTCGCCCAGCGTGAGGAGGAGGCGGGTGGGAGCTGGGTTCAAACACCACACACTGCCCGCCCTCTGAGCCGGGCCACCGGTCACCTTCGTCTCCGAGGGGCCTGGGCCCTGCAGGGAGGAGCAGGCTCCAAGCACCAGCTTCCTCCTTCTTCTTTTTAAATATATTTTTTTAAATATATTTTATTGATTTTTTACAGAGAGGAAGGGAAAGGGATAGAGAGAAACATTGGTCAGCTGCCTCCTGTACACTCCCTTCTGGGGATGTGCCCGCAACCAAGGTACATGCCCTTGACTGGAATCGAACCTGGGACCCTTCAGTCCGCAGGCCGATGCTCCATCCACTGAGCCCAACCGGTGAGGGCTTTAAATATATTTTTATTGATCTCAGAGAGGAAGGGGGAGAGAGAGAGAGCAGCATCAATGATGAGAGAGACTCCTTGATCGGATGCCTCCTGCACGCCCCACACTAGGGATCGAGCCCACAACCCAGGCACGTGCCCTTGACCGGAATTGAACCAGGGACCCTTCCATCCGCAGGCCGACGCTCTATCCACTGAGCCACACCGGCCGGGGCAGAGCACCAGTCTTCTGCCAAAGCTCCACACGGGCAACGGCAGGCCGGGGCGGCCGAGGCCGGAGGCAGAACGGCTGGGTGCTCGGTGAGCAGGCCAGCCGGGGCCCCCATGCCGCCAGGGTAACCCCATCTCTCTCCTCCCAGGCCCGGAGCGAGCGCTGGCGGCCGCGTCATGGCCTCTGAGTCTCCGGCGGGGCCCAATGCCACGGCGCCGGCGGCGGCGTGGGCCAACGTCAGCGCGCCCGAGGGGCCCCTGTTCCACGTGTTCGCGGCGCTGGACGAGGAGCTGCACCGCGCCTTCCCGGGCCTGTGGCTGGCGCTGCTGGCCGTGCACGGCATCGTCTTCCTCGCGGGGCTGGCGCTCAACGGGCTGGCGCTCTACGTGTTCTGCTGCCGCACGCGGGCCTCCACGCCCTCCGTCACCTACACCATCAACCTGGTGGTGACCGACCTGCTGGTGGACCTGTCGCTGCCCACGCGCTTCGCCGTCTTCTACGGCACGCGGGGCTGCCTGCGCTGCGCCTTCCCGCACATCTTCGGCTACTTCCTCAACATGCACTGCTCCATCCTCTTCCTCACCTGCATCTGCGTGGACCGCTACCTGGCCATCGTGCAGCCCGAGGGCTCCCGCCGCTGGCGCCAGCCGGCCTGCGCCCGGGCCGTGTGCGCCCTCGTGTGGCTGGTGGCCGGCGCCGTGACGCTGTCGGTGCTGGGCGTGGCGGCCGGCGGGCCCTGCTGCCGCGTGTTCGCGCTGACGGTGCTGGAGTTCCTGCTGCCGCTGCTGGTCATCAGCGTGTTCACCGGCCGCATCGTGTGCGCGCTGTCCCGGCCGGGCCTCCTGCGCCAGGGCCGCCAGCGCCGCGTGCGCGCCATGCAGCTGCTGCTCACCGTGCTCGTCATCTTCCTGGTCTGCTTCACGCCCTTCCACGCGCGCCAGGTGGCCGTGGCGCTGTGGCCCGGCATCCCCCGCCGCACCAGCCTCGTGGTCTACCACGTGGCCGTGACGCTCAGCAGCCTCAACAGCTGCATGGACCCCATCGTGTACTGCTTCGTCACCAGCGGCTTCCAGGCCACCGTCCGCGGCCTCTTCCGCCGGCACGCCGCCGCCGAGGGCGAGCCCGGAGCCGGCGCCGAGGTCGGCCTGCGCAAGAGCTCCCGGGGCTCGGGCCGCCGCCACATCCTCGGCGCCGGCCCCTGTGCCCTCACCCAGGCCCTGGCTAACGGGCCCGAGGCGTGATGGGCAGGACCCCGCCAGGAGGCCAGAGGTCAGGGCTGGGCAGGGTTTGCCAGGTCAGGACCAGCTCTGCCCGGGCAAGTCGGGTTCACCCTGACCCGTGGGCGACGTCTGGGCGGGGCACCGCCGGGATCCCGGGGCCGCTGCGCCTGCTCGGCTCCAGGCCGGGGGGCGCTGACCTACAGCCGCCCCTGGGGTATGGAGGTGCCCGGGACGCGGGGCGGCAGGAGCGCCTTCTCGCTGGGGGTTCTGTCCCCAGAGGGGTCTCCAGCCAAAGGGACAAAGGCTTTTAGAAGCTGGGGCTCCGAGGAGAGTGAGACACTCAGCCCGAAGCCGGGCCCGCGGCTCAGTGGTTAGACTGTTGGCCACGCACTGAAGGGTCTCGGGTTGGACTCCTGGTTCGGGGCACGGACCTGGGTGGCAGGTTCCATCCCCCCTGCCCCGTCAGGGTGCATTTTGGAGGCAACCAACGGATGTGTCCCTCTCGCATCGATGTTTCTCTCTCCCCGCCCTCCCTCCTTTCCACTCTTTCAATAGAAAAAATACATCCTCTGGTGAGGATTAAAACAATAATAGTCAACCCTCCCCCTCCCCATCCCCCTTCTCCATCCCTCCCCCCTTCTCCATCCCTCCCCCCTTCTCTATCCCTCCCCCTCCCCCTCCCCCCTTCTCCATCCCTCCCCTCCTCTCTATCCCTCCCCCTCCCCCCTCCTCCATCCCTCCACCTCCCCTCCCCATCCCCCTTCTCCATCCCTCCCCCCTTCTCTATCCCTCCCTTTCCCAATCCCCCTTCTCCACCCCTCTCCCTCCCCTTCCCCCTTCTCCATCCCTCCTCCTCCCCCTTCTCTATCCCTTCCCTCCCCTCCCCCTCCCCTTTCTCCATCCCTCCCCCTCCCCTCCCCCATCCCTCTCCCTCCCCCTCCCCTTCCCTCCCCCTCCCCCATGGAGATAGAAGAACAAGCACAGAAAGGAAATGGCCGGGGACACAGATTTGCTTACGGGAGTGATGTCTGTGGGACCCCCACCCCAGGCGCCCGGGGGCGCGAGCTCTGAGCCGGCACTTGGGAGTCCGGGTGGGCCTGAGCCTGCCGCCACCCGGCAGAGCAGGGCTAGCTCTGGCCCCTGTGGTGCGGGAGGGCCACCCAACAAGAGCGGTGCCGCGCTGGGAGAGGCCGGGTCCCACTCAAACCCAGTCCTGCCTCCTCCAACCCCCGTGCCGGGAGGCCGCTCAGGTCTCCCCAAAGCCCCAGCCCAGGAGTGGCTCGGAGGCCTGCCTGCTGTCCCGGGAGGACGTGGGCTCTGGCCCCATCCTGCGGATGAGGAAACCCAGAGCAAAGACACACAGGACCCGGACGCAGGCTCCGGCCGCCTCCCCGCACGGCCTCCTGCACGCCCCAGCCAGCGGGGGCTGACCAGCTGCCCGCCCGGCTCCCCCCGGCACCCCCCCCCCCCGGCTCCCGCTCTTTCTGGGGAGGGAGACTTTCTCGGGCTTGAGCTTTTTTAAAATACCGTATTTTCTGGCATATAAGACGACTGGGCGTATAGATTTTCCTGGGTTAAAAAGTCGTCTTATACTCCGGAAAATACAGTGTTTTTATTGCTTTCAGAGAGGAAGGGAGAGGGAGAGAGAGAGAAACATCCGTGGTGAGAGAGAATCAATCTCTGATCGGCTGCCTCCTGCACACCGCACACTGGGGACCGAGCCCGCCACCCGGGCATGGGTCCTGACCGGAAATCGAACCGTGACCTCCTGGGTCATAGGTTGATGCTGAACCCCTGAGCCACGCTGGCCGGGCTCTGGCTTGAGCTTCTGACCGCCTCCTCCCGCCTGGCCTCCAGGATTGCCTCCATGTGCCTCTGGCCCCCAGGTCTGCAATCCCTCCGTCCAACCTGGTTCCTCGGGGACTGCAAGGACCTTGGGGAACCGCCACCATTCGACCTTGAGAGGTGGCCACCTGCCTCCGGGGGCCAGGGCGGGAGTGGGGCCCGCCTCATGCCTTTGCGAAGCCCGCCCAACAGCCCCGGAGAGCCCTCGCCAGACGGACCAGTCTCCCATCTCCGCTCCTCTTCAGGGCCTGGCCACCAGAGGGGGAGGGGCTGGGGGCCGGGCCCCCACATCCACCGAGGCTCGCTCCCTCCTGAGCCTCGGAGGCCAGCCTGTGGGGGGAGGGATGCGGCGGGGAGGTCTCTGCATCGCCCTGCCCTCCTCGCGGCCTCCCTTCCGGATTTTCCGAGAGCCCGAGTGACGCGGATGGCATGTGTATTTATATCTGATGTAAACAGTCTCCTCGACGAGAAGTCTTCGTCCCAAATTAAACCTGTTTATTCCCTCCGTGCCCGGACTCCCTGGTGGGCAGGGGTCCCGGGGGCTGAGCGGGGCGGCCTACGCACCAGCCCTGCACCCACGGCCCGGGCACAGGCGGCTCCGGGAGAGACCGGGCCGGCCGTGGCTTCTTGGTGCTGCCTCCCTGGCCTCGGTGAGGGGCGGGGGTGGAGGGGCTGCGGGGGCAGACTGGTGGGCAGGGTGCGGGCAGTCATTGGTGTGGGGACACAGATGGGCAGAAGGACGAGTGTCCCGGGAGGAGAGGTGGACATGGACAGGGCGGCCAGAAGGCCCGAGTGCCTTATCACCAAAGGCACGTCCTGCAGGGAGAGGGAGGGGTGGGCCCGCCAGCTGACCCCGGGAGAGGGAGGGGCTTGCACAGTGGCACCCTGTCCCCCCTTCCTCTGAAGCGCCCCATAAGCCTGGGAGGTCAGGACTGTCACCCCCATTTCACAAATGGGGAAACTGAGGCTCCGGGCGTGCGGCTCCCCGTTCCTGCGGCACACAGCGGGTCTGGGTCTGCGTCCTGGGCCAGCGAAGCGCGGGGAGGGGGAGCGTGGAGGGGGCGGGGGGGGGCGTAGGACAGGCCCATCGCTCTGGCTGTCTGGCACCCTCCGCGCCGGAGGCGGCGGGTAAATATTAGGGCCTGTTTGGATTAGGCTCCATTAATAGCAGGAAATGTCACGGTGGCGCCCGCCCGGCTTCCTGCAGGCCGGGGCCTGGGGCAGGAGTCGGCGCCCGTGGAGATGGATGTCCCCGCTGCGTCCTGGTTTAGACCCCACACTTGCAGCACGGCCCCCAACACCCGCCTCCCACACCCCTCCGCACACCCCTCCTCCAGGAGGCACAGGCCAGGGCACCCAGGAGGCGTGTGAGCTGAGAAGACACCCTGGGTCAGTCACGCCACATCCTCACGCCCTCTGGGGGGGGGGGGGTGTCCCCACGCCCCGAGGGGTCTGTGTCCCCAGTTCTCAGAGGGGAACAGCGAGGCTCCAAGGCCATCTAATGTCACCTGCAAAGGAGCTAGGGTTCCCACGCAGACCTGCCCGACCCCGGCCACGGCCAGACCACTCCTTAAAGGAGCCAGGAAGGCTGTGGGCTGGGGGGTTCGGACCAGTGGCTGGTGTGGCAGAGGGGAGGGCCCCAGTGCAGGGAGCAGGGGAGGGAGAGGACAGGCCGGGAGAGGACAGCTGGCGGGCCCACCCCTCCCTCTCCCTGCAGGACGTGCCTTTGGTGATAAGACTCTTGGGCCTTCTGGCCGCCCTGCCCATGTCCACCTCTCCTCCCTGGACACTGAGGAAAGCGGGGGACAGGCCCCCTGCAGCCAGGCCTAGGCCCCTGTTCTTTCTCTGCGTCCCCCCACTTCCACATGACCCCCTCCCTGCCCCTCGGAGCCTCCCCTGCCCCGACCAGCAGTCAGCCCTCTGCTGGCAGCCCCTCCCCGGCCCTGCCCTCAGGGCTCCCACACTTCGGGCGGGGGGGGGGGGGTCCATTCCAGTGTGTGGCTTGGTCTTCGTGGTCCCCCCCCCCGACCCCGCCACCAGGCTGCAGCTGAGCAGCTGACCTGGGGCCTCCCAGCTCCACCATCTGCAAGTGGGAGGGAGCCTTGGGCCCCGAGGGCAGGAGCCCCGCTCGGACCCCCTCTCAGCCACCCTTTGCACGTCTGTAATGAGGGCTGAGAACACATGACCCCCCAGCCTGGGGGGGGGGGCGGGGGGCTGGCCTGCTCCCTCCGCCCACCCAGTGGGGCTGCACGCCCCCTCCCTCCGGGCCCAGCTCGGACTTGCTTCTTTCTTTTTTATTAAATGGGTTGGGGTGACGTTGGTTAATAGGATCACCGGTTTCGGGGGTGGGTTTCTGTGTTGTAGGATCTGTGTGGCACCGCGTGCCCACCACCCACAGTCCCACCTTCTCCCGCGGACCCCCCTCAACCCTCCCCTCTGGCAGCCCCCGCCCGCAGCCAGGACGAAGGGAGGGGCTCTGTGCCCCCACACCAGCCGCCCGCCTCCCCTGCCCGTCACTCCCACGGCTCAGCTGGGGAGGGGGTCCTGGACAGAGAGGTGGCCTCACACAGTGTGGGGTCCCCAGTCACACCCCAAGCCAGGGAGGCCTTCCCGGGGTGCCACCTGACAGAGTGGGGCTCCAGGGGGGTAGGGGCGGGCATGAACTCGGTGGGAGGAGCGGCCAGGGGCACAGCCAGCCATCGGCCCCACTGTGGCCCGGGGAGAGTCCGGGAGATGGCAGCGCTCCCCTCACCTCCCGTGTCTCCCAGGGTCCCGGGACCCCAGACCGTCACACCCAGGCCCCGGATGAGGCACCCTGACCCCTGGGAGCCCCACTGGAGGCTTTGGGACCCGTTCCTGGGGGTCCTGGGCCGCCTATGGGCCTGCGGGGGGAGAATCCAGCTGAAGTGCATGGGGTGCGGCCCAGGGGTCTGAACCCCCCTCTGTCCTGCCCCGGGCGAGGGCTGCGGCAGCGCCTGGGACCCGAACCCCAGAGGCTCACGGAGAGGGCGCCACGGCCCCGCCCGGTGGGCGCCACGGGAACAGCACGCCCCTGGGCCACACCAGCCTCTCCGTCTGGAGGGAGGCACGTGCCATCCGGAGCCTCCGTTTCCCCTTCGGTCAGGGAGGTAATCGGCCCCTTCTACCCCGAGGTGGGGCTGTGCGCATGAAACACGTGTGTGTGTGTTGTGTGTGCGAATGTGTATATGTTGTATTGTGAGTGCATGTTTGTGTGTGTGTGTTTATGTGTGCATGTTTACCTGTGTGTGGGTACACACATGGAGCTCAGCACCTCAGCATCAGTGACTGACCTGAGCTAACGGGGAAACAGGGCTGCCCCGAAGGACCCCGCACATCCTTCATTTCCTCTCACTCCTTCCCAGCCTGGCTCACCTTCCCGTGCAGGAGGCCTCCCCGCAGGCCCTCTGCTCCCAGCGCACATGCACACGCATGCACATATGCACACGCATGCACACATACACACATGCATGCACACGGACACACACACACACACGCACACGGGGACTGAGACGCCCCCTTTCTGGAGCACCCCTCTGGGTTAAGCCCTCTCTCCGAGCTTCCCCTGGAGCCTGCACGCACCTGGCAGGGCAGAGCAAGGGGCGCATTCCAGGCCTGGGCTCGGGCACAGGACCGGGGTTCTCAGAGCAGCCCTGACGAGGGCCAGCCCCGCCCACTGATGGGCTGGACGCGCCCGTTGGACACAGGTGTCTGGAGGCCTGAGGCCACCAGGTGGCGCTGCTGGCCTGGGAGAGGCGGCCAGCGTCCCGGCTGGGAGTGACCTCCTGGTGGCCTCCACCACCGACCCGGGGGTCAGCAGTTGGGTGGCCCGGGGGTCAGCAGTCCCGGGCAGGTGCCTGGGGGGTGAGGAGCAGTTTCCTGGCCTACCCAGGAGAGGTGACACTGAGGAGGGAAAGCCAGGCCCCTCCCACGGGAACCTTCCAGGCCTCTCCTCCCACCGGCCAGAGAGGCGGGGAGAGGCCACAGTGACGGGAGGTCAAATGGTGAGCCGCTCCTCCTGTGGAACGAGACCTGACATCACCTCACTCACCACCTTGGGAGCCCAGAGAGGGTCAGACACCTGCCTTGCGTCACACAGCCTGGCGGCGAGCAGGAGAAACCCGCCTGAGGGCTGGGATGTCTGACCAGCAGCATCGGCACTTGCCCCAAACCCAGGTGGCGAGGAAGCAGGAGGCAGACAGACGGGCGGACAACAGGGGAGAAACTGGCCGGGCCATGAGCCACTCGGTGGTCCCGGGCCTCTCTGGTCCGGCGGAAGGGACAGGCCGTGCTTGTGGGGATGGAGAGAGGGGTAGGGCCTGTCGCCTCCAGAAAGACCCAAGCTGTGGGACTGGGTTCACATCCCAGGTCCGACCCTGAGTTGCTGTGTGGTTTTGGGCGAGGGAGCCCGCCTCTCTGAGCCCCCGGTACGTGGCCTCGCTAACACCAGCTCCTCGTGTTGGGATGAAAATGCGGGGAAGGGACAGGCATGCAACTTGGCGCCGCTCACAGGCTCCACTGATCAGACTCAACAAGCACCTACTGCGCTCCTGGGCATGGAATCGGCGGGGGGCGGGGGGGGGGTGCAGCAAGGGACGCGGCACAATCCCCACCTCGAGGGGCTCCCAGCTCTCGTTCGGTCCCTGTGAGGGGCTGGCAGAGAGCCAGCCTAGGGCTCCCCTGCCTGCCACAGGGTTGGGGAAGGCTTCCCGGAGGACGTGGCTTTTAGTTGGGTTTTGAAGGGTGAGTAGGAGTTTGCCTCTGGGAGAGAAGCAGGCGAGGGCATGCCTACCGCAGGCGTGTGGGTGGAGCTCTCAGGCGTGGGCGCGCAGGCCGTGTCCGGGAAGCACGGGCTGAGGCCGGGCTGACGGGCAGAGGACCGGGCAGCGCACTGCCCGCTCTGGCCTCCGTTCCTCGTGTCTAAGGGATGAAGGCGTCACCTTCGCAATGAGGCGGAGGCGGAGGCCGAGGAAAGGGCCAGCGAATGCTAATGTGCCCATTTCATTTCCCACGCTCCCCTCGGGGGCCGGGCCGTTTCTGTCCACACTTGGCTACTCCCAGGCCCAGCGCGTCCTTTCCCACCGAGCACCCGGCTCCCGGCCGCGGTGGGGGGACAGGGGCTGGGGTGCGCCGCGCAGAATCAGAGTCTGTCTTCCGACCAGAGAGCCCGGGCCCCTGGATGGGGCAGAGCCCGGGCACTGTCACCAGGGGTCCCCCACCTCCCCACCCGAGAACCTCCAGGCCCTCGCGGGAGCGGGAGCGGGAGCGGGAGCCCGGGCTCTGTCACCAGGGGTCCCCCACCTCCCCACCCGAGAACCTCCAGGCCCTCGCGGGATCAGGAGCAGGAGCAGGAGCTGGAGCCCGGGCTCTGTCCCAGCTCCCACAGGCCTTGCCTCCTGTGGGGGTACAGGATGGGGTTGGCAGGAGAGAGCCAGGGCTGATGGGTGGGAGGGGCAGGAAGGGCCTGTGGGTGTGGAGGGGGGAGGAGGGGGGACCAGGAGGGCAGGAGGGGTTGGCTGAGGTGGGCAGCTTGCCCGAGGCGGGCCAGCTAAGTCCTGACGAGCCATGCCTGCCTTGGGGTGTGTGTGGGGGGCGGGGGGCGGGCACACACTGGAAGGTTGGAAGCTTAGTGGTGGAGACTCCTCAGACCCAGGGCCTGAGCCCCCCTCGCAGGCAGGACGTGTGGAACCTGCAGCCTCGTCTCCCCCGCGCTCAGGCAGCGGGAGGGCAGGGCAGCCCCTGGGGCGCAGCAGCCACCAGGTCAAGGCCCAGGCCCGAGGGGTGGGCAGGCTCAGCAGTGAGGGGTGGGGAGAGCACAGGGGTCCCCACCCGGAGGAGTGCAAGCCCCGCCCCCCCATGGTCCTGGGCTGGGGCGGCCCCTCCCCCATCGGCTTGGGTCATTCACAGCAGCCAACAGGAGGACAGCGCGAACCCCATCGGCAGGTGGACGGTTCGACCGCCACTGGAATATTCCTCAGCCATGGAAAGGAGGAGGCACCGAGACACACACACACGCACACACACACACGCACGCACACATACGCACGCACACACACATATACACATACACACACGCACACACGTGCGCACATATGCACACACATGCACGCACGCACACACATGCAGTGAATAGGCCCCCAAAACATCGGCTGTGTGAAAGGAGCCAGCACGAGAGCCGCGAGGATGGCACGTGTCCTGCTAGGCCAGGGCAGGCAGGTCCCCAGGAACCCAGGCCGGGGGGAGAGGGGGCGGTGACTGCCCGGGCCCAGGGCCGGCCTGCGGAGCCGGGAGACTCGGGGACTCGGCAGAGGGGGGCTGGCAGCACCGCCCTCCACCAGAGGCACCGGGCGTCCCGCTCTGACTGTGAATTTCACCTCCAGGAAGACGCCTATGGAAAAGCCCTGTCTGAAGGGCAGGGGTCAGGACAGCGCACAGGGCCGGCGAAGCGACCCCCCAACACGCGACGTGTCTACTGGGCGAGGGGGGGCGCGGGGGGGAGAGGGGCGGCACCGGCTCGTCTCCCGCCAAGCCCAGCTCCCCGAAGGCCGGGCTGGCCGGCTCTGGAAGTTTCCAGGGAGAAGGTATCCTAGAGACTGGCCAGGGGGCCCATCAACTTCCACATCACCCCCCACACCTGCCCCTCCAGGAGGGACCCCAAGGCCACGCGTGGGACTGGGGAGGGGAGGGCCGAGGCAGCCTGCGCCCGCCCATCGCTGTGGGCACGCCTGTGGCCGGAGGGCTCCTAGTGGCACCACTGGGGTCCTGGGACAGGCCCCACCCCCCTGCTCTGTGAAGGATGGCGGCGGACGGGGCTCGGCTGGCCTCTGGGCCCACAAAGCCGTTACACAATCGCCCGACTCAGTGGCTTCCGACCACAGTGACTCTCTGACCTTCCCCACGGCCAGGAGTCCTCAGGTCCAGGGGCAGCCTGCTGGCTCCCTCGGGGCTCCAGGGAGATCCCTCGCCTCCCCTCCCCCAGCTCCTCGCACCCGGGCCATGTTGTGCCTCTGCCCCCCCCCCTCACCCAGCGCCCAGGCAGGCCCCACCAACCCTGCCCACCCGCCAGGCCCCACCGTGCCAGGCACACTCCCTCCCCTGCCACCCGGCCAGAGCAGCATCCCTCGGGCAGTCCACGGAGCTGGCACCCGCCTGGGGCCCAGCAGACGGAGGGACAGCGACCAGGTGGCGGAGCGGCGAACAGGCCTCCCGGGCGCCTTCCCACCCCCACCCGGCGCCCTCGGCCCAACCTTGGCCAAGACTCCTCACCTTCCCAGCCCTGGGCCGCGCCAGCCACTCCGAGAAATGAATGTTCCCGTCCGCTGACTCACAGCTGAGAGCACGCCGAGGCCCTGCCAATGGCCACCCGGCCCGGGAGCAGCCTGCGTCGTGGGGACACTGCCCGGAGCAGCCGCCGCTGTCTCGTGGGGGCGGGGGGAGGGGGGGCTCGGCGCCCTGGGCCCTCTGCAAGCTTGTTCGCGCCCCACGAGGAGGCAGGAACCCCATCTCATCTGACAGGAAACTGAGGCTGCAGGGGGAGGAGCCTGTGGTCCAAGTTCCCTCCCAGGTCAGAGGTGAACTGGCTACTCACCCGGAGCCTGCTTCCGGCAGGGACTGGTGCCTAGGCCTGCCCTCTGCCCCCTCCCCCCAGCCCAGCCCTTCCCCCGCCTCTCCCCCTCCTCGGAGGGAGACTTCAGATCCGACTTCTGAGCCTGGGGCACCTGGGACCAGCTGCGCGTGGCTCCTCCCCGTGAACAGCTCAGAGGTGAGCCGGCCCCAGCCCCCAGCCCAGGGGGCCTCAGGGACCCCATCGCCCGAGACTGACACCACCCCAGGGATGGGAAAGACTCCCCAGCCTGGACACCCCACCCCCGTGGCCCCCTGCCCGGAGGGGCCTTGCTGATGGGCGGGCTGGGTCTGCAGCCCTCCCTGGGCGGGGAGGTGAGCGTGGTGACAGGGTCAGCGTGGTCCCAGGCACAGAGGGACCCAGCTGTGCCCAGAGCGAGGTTTGCTGGGTCTCAGGGGGAGTCTGGGGATGCTGGGAGCCGCACTGCTTTGGGCCTGGGTGGAGAGCACCCTGAGCCTCAGTCTCTCCCTCCATGAAATGGGTGGAATCAGACCTCCACACAGGGCTCAGAGGGGCAGGTAAGAGACAGACTCCACTGCCGAGCTGGGGCCTGACCCCTCCCTCAGCTGGTTAGCTCCCAGCATGTGATGCAGGGACTAGAACCCAGCCTGGCTCACCCCAGAGCCCACCCTGAGGCGGAGGTGGGAGAAAGGTCACTCTGCCCAGGCCACCCACCAGAGCCCAGGCACCGGGGTCTTTCAGGATATTGTGTAGACTGTTAACCAGATTTTTTAAAAAAAATTCATATTCAAATCTGGCTAGTGTAGGTCAGTGACCGAGTGTCGATTCCCGGTCGGGGCACATGCCCGGTTGCCGTCTCGATCCCCAGTGTGGGGCGTGCAGGAGGCAGTCGATCCATGATTCTCTCTCATCATGGATGCTTCTGTCTCTCTCCCTCTCCCTTCCTCTCTGAAATCAATAAAAATATATTTAAAAATTCGTATTCCATGAAAACCTATTAGGGCGCGCTCTCATTTGCAGTAAGTATTTAAGATCGGCACTAGCACTCCGTGTGGGGGTCCTCGACAAGGTTCTTTTCAGCAAACATTCTGTAGCGTCACCTTGGAATGGGGGTCAAGTACATGGGGCGGGGAGGGGCCTGGGCTTCGGGCCCTGAGCACACAGTGGGTGTACAGGTGCCACACTATGAAGCTGTACACCTGGAGCTTATGTAAGGTTACGGCCAACGCTACCTCCATACGTTTCATTTACAGATTTTAAAAAGCTTCTGATCCAGGCGCAGGGAAGGTGGGACTCGGACCAGAGAGGCAGGGAGGGGAATGTTGCTCCTCACCCAGGTGTGGCTGGGGCCACAGCATCATTTACCAGCAGCACGGTGGGCCGGTGGGCTGGGAGACGGAGATGCAGAGATGTTATCGCTGCTGCTGAATGTTAATTACAGGCCTCGCCATTGTTCCCGGGTCCCAGGTGCTGTCTCCAATCCTCACCTCCTGGCCCAGGCAGGCCTCCCGGGGCAGGCCCGGGGCAGGGCGTTTTCCGGTTCCGGAGAGTCAACAGGGGCGAGTACACAGAGGCCTCGGGCAAGCCCGCCGAGGCCCAGGCGGGAAGTCTGGGAGTGCCTACGCTGGGTTAAGCATTGCTCTCTGTTTAAAACTTAGAACAGACCCCCGACACCCTGGGGATGTCCAAGAGGGGTCGGGCTGCGGCCCCGGGCAAAGGACTTCCTTAGCTGCTGCGGCCACAGTGGCGAGGCCAGGCGCTGCCTCTTTGCATCTCTCCCGCCTTCCTCTGCTGTGTGGTGCAGGGTGCCCAGGCACCTCTCTGGGCTCAGCTTGCTCCCTGCAGAACGGGGGTGGGTCTCAGGGGCCACGTGCAGCCGGACTCGGCCCTCCTCCTCTCCCCGGGGTCAGCCCGGGGTAGGGGGAGGCTGCCTGCCCGCACCCAGGCGCCCAGGTGCACATGCCCCTGGTTTCCCGCCTCCAGCTGCTCTGCCCCTTCCCCTCCATCTCAGGGGCGTCCAAGCTCCCCGTGACTCAGTGCCACCTGCGGGCAGGCCCGCCCTTCCCACTGGGCATGCGCAGAGGGCACGCCACCTGTGGGGCTGAGCATGCGCAGAGGGCGCACCGCCTGCGGGTGGGGCTCCTGGGTTGAGCATGCGCACGGCCTCCTCCCAGACCCACCAATCAGAGCCGGGGGAGGGGCGGGCGGCCTCCACGTGCACCAAGTCCCGGGACCGGTGGGAGCGCCTCCACGGACCCACGGCAGCCCCGAGGCCAGCCCGTCGGAGGACCCGGGGGCGCTTGCCTCCTGCACGCAGACACCCCCTCCCTCTCCTACCCCTCTGGCCCCTGGCCCCGTCGAGGTCGGAACCCACCGCCCCAGCTCAGTCCCCTTCCCGACGGCCACTGCCCTGGATTGAGATGAACAGCACCCCGCTCCCCCCCACCCCAGCCCCCAGGCCTGGCCAGGCCCTGCCGGGCCCCCAGCCCCACCCACAGCGGCCGCCCGGCAGCGGAGCACCTGCCACAAGACGTTTGGATCCCGGATCCCACCGCTTCCTACGCTCCGTTCGGTTCTCATAGCTGCTGCCCTGGCCCCGATCCCTCTGCGATTCGCCCTCCAGCCAAGCATCTCTCCACAGGCCACAGTCACAGCGCTCACTCACTGTCCTTTACAAGATTAGCGTCTGCCCAGCTGCGCTCCAGAGGGCAGGCTGTCCCTTTCGCTCCCAGCTAGGTCCCCGGGGCCTAGCGTAGCACCTGCCACACAGTAGGTGGTCAGTACATATGTAGGGGGCAGGAATGCACACCCCGAGGCTGGGCGCCGGGCCCAGGTGGAGGACCCAAGGACTCATTCTGAAGGAAGGTGAATGATGAGCGGGAGGCAGGCTTTCTACCCCGGAGCAGAGCTCAGTCCGGGGAGAGAGGCCACACCCAGAAAGGGCGATCCGGGCGGCCTTCCTGGCAAGGCCCCAGACAGCGCTGGGTGGGGACCCACCACGCACACAGAGCACGTGGAGGCCGCCCCGTGGCCGATGACAGGGGTCACGGAGTAGCAATGTGAGGCCCCCCGCCCAGGCCACCAGCTAGACGCGCTCCCAGCCCAGTTCTCTGTGTGCAGAGTCCTGGGGCGGGGCGGGGAGGGGGTAGGAGGACCCGGCCTGCTAGCCTGCTCCCTCAGGGCTCTGGGGGTCTGTGGGGACACCCCCTGCACCCCAGGAGCCACGGGGAGGCCCTCATGCTGGTGCTGGCCCTTTCTTCCCCCAGGCCCTCGGCTCCGGCCCTGCCGGGGGCCGCCCTGGCCCCGTGCCCACCGGGGTGTGAAGTGCTTCCTGAGGGTGTCCCCGGGGGAGCCCCCGCCGGCCGCCTGCTGTGGAGTCCATCAAGGAGGCCTTCCTTCCGGCCTCCAGCCGCCGGGGCCACAGGGGTCAGGCCTTGGGTCACCCTGCAGCTGGGACAGGAAGCCGCACATTAGTCTGGAGCGGGGGTAGCCTGGGCCCGGGAGGCTGACCCCTGGGCTGGGGACACCAGCTGTCTGGGCTGACACTGACCGGGGCAGGCCTGCTGCTCTGCGGCCGCGCACTGGACGCTGGACAGAGCCCAGACGCCGACTGCTCTCTGTGCCGCCCGGGCCAGGGCCCCGAGTCCGTCGGATGGGCCCCACCTGGGCCGGCATCTGAGCGGGGAGTCCGGGCCCTCCCACCAGCCTCCCTGCCTCCAGCGCCCAGGGCTGCCTGCGGAACGGAGCGACAGCAGCGAGCCTCACCCTCCAAGATGGAACTATTGGCTGACCCCTGCCTGGGGTGGTCTTCGCAGTCCCCTGGATAGGTGCTGTGAGCCAGTGGGGAAACTGAGGCACGGGGGGGCGGAGTAGGCCATTGGGTCCACAGTGGGCCCCACCCGGCCTCAGAGGTGCCCGGCAGCCCGGCGGTTCCCAGCTGCACCATCGGGGCTCAGCGGCTGTTTTTGTTTGTGGAGGGCGTGATGTGCTTCTAAATATTCATGAGTCGCCCACACTGATTGGAGGCCAGACCTTGTACTCAGCACTTAACACAGTCATGGGAACGATCTTAACAACCTCCCTGCGCTCCTCAGCTCGGCTGCCGTGACCCACCCCACGGACGGGGCGGCTGGGACGGGGCGGCTGGGCCTCACGGATCAGGGGCTGGGAGTCCGGGGTCAGGCGGCCGCAGGGTTGGCCCCCGAGGCCCCTGGTCCGGCCCGGACCTTGGTCCCCACGTTCGCTCTCCCTGCGTCCCTGGGCCCAAGCGTCCGCCTCTCCTAAGGACGCCAGTCAGACAGGGTCCGGGCCCACCCTAGGGACCCGCTATGGCGGGGTCACCTCTGTGAGGGCCCCTCAACAAGGAAGTCCCCTCCGGGCCCTGCGGGTCGGGACTCAGACATAGGAAACTGGCCGGGCCCATGTGGCTCAGTGGTTGAGCATCAACCCACGAACCAGGAGGTCACGGTTCGATTCCCAGTCAGGGCACAGGCCCGGGTTGTGGGCTCGATCCCCAGTGGGGGGCGTGCAGGAGGCAGCCGATCCATGATTGTCTCTCATCATGGATATTTCTCTCTCCCTCTCCCTTCCTCTCTCTGAAATCAATATTTTTTGATTCAAGAAAAGAAAAGAGAAATCCAGGTGGCACAAGTCAGCCCGTAACACCCCAGAAGGGAAGACTCACCACCCGGTTTCACGGCAGAGGGAGGCCCGGCGGTGAGAAGAGGACCAGGACCCCGCCCACCCAGAGGGCTGCGGGGTCACCTGGAGCGGAGGCTGGAGAAGGGGGCCCGGCCTGTGGGTGAATGAGGCTCACCAGGGCGCTGTCACGGTCACATTTCAACATCTGGATCCTTGCAACAGCCTCCTCCTCCTCCTCCTCCTCCTCCTCCTCCTCCTCCTCCTCCTCCTCCTCCTGGCTAAGTGGCTGTGGGCGCCGGTGAGCCCTGGTTCTTCTCCAGGGCCCGGTGCGTTCCCACAGATGGGGTGGGTCCTGCCCTGCCCGGGGAGCAGCCCAGCGTGGCACCTTCCCTCCCGGCCACCCCACCCCGGGGCCAGGACGCCGCTGTCCCCCGCTGAGCCTCTGTGTGCACATCTGTAAGGCAGGAGGACTGGGTGCCTGGCCACACCCAGGACAGGAAACCCACAGCAGCACCCACGGAGCTTTGCGGGAGGGCGTCGCTGGGAACCCCACCGAGGACAGTCATGTCTCTAATGCTCAGAAAGCCCTGCAGGGCCCGGCCGGTGTGGCTCAGGGGTTGAGCGTCGACCTAGGAACCAGGAGGTCACGGTTCGATTCCCGGTCAAGGCACATGCCCGGGCTGTGGGCTTGGTCCCCAGTGCGGGGCGTGCAGGAGGCAGCCGATGCATGATTCTCTCCCATCATTGATGTTTCTATCTCCCTTCCTCTCTGAAATCAGTAATAAGATGTATATTTTTAAAAAGAAAGCCCGCAGCGGCCTGACCAGCTCTGGTGGGGATGAGAGGCTTGCGGGGGGGGGGGGGGGGGGGGGCAGAGAAAGGCGGGCTGGACCGCCCCTCGGCTTCTCTCAGGCCCTTGCCTGCTCTGGCGTCAGCGCCCGGAAGGCTCTCGCTGTGCATTTGAGCCGGTCCACGCGGCTGTCTCCCTCCCACGCCTCCGTGGCGACGGGAACGCTTTGGGGGCGACGCTGCATTTGGGGTCAGCTTGGGCGGGTGGGGAGCGTGCGCCGGGCGGGCGGCGTGCTGGCAGAAGGAGCAGCCGGTGGGGCGCGTGGCCGGCCACTGGCAGCAGCCCCTCTGGGCACCTCGTAGTGCAGGTGGGGAGCCTCCCGCAGCCCCCGCCCCCCCTCCGGCCCAGCCCTCCCAGGGGCCGCCTGGCTGTGAGCAGATCTCAGGCCTCGGTCCTTTGCAGGTGCTGTTCCTTCGGCAGGAACAGGTTCCCCACCTTGTTTGTGAGTAGAGACCAGCCCCCCGACCACCTGACTCAACGCCACTCACCCAGGAGGACCCCTGAGCGCACCCGGGAGCCCCGGCTGCAACTTGCCTTCCCTGCGACGCTGGCTCTTTCCGAGAGGAGGAAACTGAGGCACGGGGCCCTGGGTGCAGGTGACAGGACATGGGCTGCCATCGGCCGCTGTGCGGGGTCCATGGGTGGAGAATGCTGGGGGTGACCTCGGCCGTGGGGACCCCGCTGGGGCCCAGGTGGCAGCGGTAAGGAGGGGTCTCGGCCAGTGACTGCTGGTGCCTCGTTTCCTGAAGCTGCCCAAACCCTCGGGCCCAAGGCCGACCCTCAGGGGACAGCAGCTCAGAAGCAGGGGTCCGAGGCACGAGGCAGGCGGCAGACAGCAAAGCCGGGGCCTGAGCCAGCTCTGGGTGTGCCTGGGCGCCCGCCAGGGGGTCCGAGGGCCTGCGGGGCGAGGCAGGGGCGAGCGTGTCTGTGTGCGGTGGGAGGTGTGCGGCGCTCCCCGGGGGCGTGGCTGTGGGCACGTGGAGGTGAGTGTGCAGGCCAGGTGTGGCGTGGCACGTCCGTGCATGCACGTGTGTGAGTGGGTTCACCTGCAGGTCTGCGGGCACAGCGTGTGCGTGCGGGCACAGGTCCCCAGCCCGTGGCAGGGGCCCCCCGTGGGTGGGCCACAAGGCTCTCTCCGGAGGCATCAGAGACTCGCATGCCCCCGGCCACCCCTGCCAGTGCCGGGTGGCACTCGGGGAAACCGAGGCAAGGAGCAGGCTGTGTGACTCACAGCTGGCAGAGGGCCGAGGGACTGGAGCATCTGCCTCTGACTCCAGCCCATGCCCTTTGACCCCGTGGAACGAGGAGGCTGAGCTGGTGGGCCGGGCGCTGGGCGCCACTCGGAGCCGTCACTCCAGAGACCGCTGCCCGGGCTCCTGAAAGGGGTGTTCGTTGCCTCAAGTTGCAGATGGGAAAACTAAGGCCCAACCAGCGACTTGACCTGTCCCTGTCACAGGGGGGCTGTCTGTGTCCGGAGCGGCTTCCCGGCACACCGCCTCTGGGCCCGGGCGGGCCTGGCACCTGAGCTCACCGTGAGGCTGGTGGGCTTGCCAGGGGGTCTGAGGGCCTGCGTGAGCGAGGCAGGGAGGCGAGCGGGCGCGTCCCGGGGGCGTGGCTGTGGGCACGTGGAGGTGAGTGTGCAGGCCAGGTGTGCCCGGCTCCTCAAACCCGAAGCTCTCCAGAGACTCAGGAGGGACCCCGAGGTCCACACCCCCGTGGCCACAGCCGACTCTAAAACTCCCTGCTCAGCCCTGGCCGGTTTGGCTCAGTGGACAGAGCGTCAGCCCGCGGACTGAAGGGTCCTGGGTTTGATTTGGGTCAAGGGCACATGCCCGGGTTGGGGCTCGATCCCCAATAGGGGGCGTGCAGAAGGCAGCCGATCAATGCTTCTCTCATCACTGATGTTTCTCTATCTCTCTCCCTCTCCCTTCCTCTCTGAAATCAATAAAAACATATAAAAATAAATAAATAAATGAAAGTCCCGGCTCGGAGAGAATGCTGGTGGGGAAGGCGGCGCAAGCCGGATCCCCAGGCACGGGGCGCGGGCAGGGCCGAACCAACCCGGCAGGTCGGGCGGGAACTGGGTGGCCTGGTTCCATCCCAGCACCCGCCCTGCAGGACGAGGGTGACCTTACTCCTGGCCCGAGGACAGCCTGGGGTGAAGGACAGAGGGTTCAGAGCCGGCTGTCACTCGGCGGGGCCGGGCCAGCACGCAGCTCTCCACCTTGTCCCGGGTGCAGGGTGAGGCGCCGCCGAGAGGGAGGGGAAGGGCTGGGCTCGCCACGGAGTGAACGCTCCGGCAATGCCAGCCGCCGCCGCGTGAATTCAGGCCCACACCGTGTGCCCGACGTCTGCGACCTCGAGCAGGAGTGGGGGCGGCAGGCAGGGCGCTGGGGGGCCTGGGAGATGCTGGGGCGGGGCCCACCAGCACCCCGAGTGCCCAGTGGCCTCTGCACCCTACAGGGGCACCCCCGCTCGGGCCCTCTGCACGCTCCCGCTTCCTGGCTGCTGCTGGTTTCTCTTGCTGGTTTTTTTGTGGTTCGGGAGCTTTATTTACTCTCAGCAACCAGCCTCCATTCCCGCCGGTGCCGGCAGCTCTGGGGGCCTGTCTGGAGCCCAGCCCGGTTCTGCCCGATGCCTGGTGACTTTGGATGCATCCCTGAGCTGCTCTGGGCCTCAGTTTCCTCATCTGAGCAAAGGGAGTGACGGTGGCACCTGGTCCAATGAAGCAGGCTCGGCACTGGCGCTCTGTAGCCCCAGCCCAGAGTCCCCCCTGCTGTGGGGCCTCAGTTTCCCCTCCCCTCAGCCTGACTGGAGGCAGCCCTGCCCCTCTGACAGCCCTGCAGTCACCCCAGAGCCTGGCCTCAGCCCAGCGGCTGCCCTCAGGTGGGGCGGGGGCAGGGGCAGGGGCGGCTGAGCCAGGCTGTGGCCACGCCTGCAGGAGCCGGTGGCCTGGTCCCGGGCCTGGTGCAGGACAGTGGACCTGCTTCCAGTGTTTGGAAAAGGTAACTATTCGGCTCTGTGAAGGCTGTGGAGAGCGGCCACAGCGTTTGGACAGGTTCAAGCCTGGGACTAATGGGAGGGCACGATCCTCTCGTGGCAAAGCCACGTGCAAGTCCCAGCACAATTACAGCCAAACGCTATGGTGTAAGCTTGACCTTATGGTCCGAACCTGTGGCCCCACGTTGGGCACCATATGTGCCGCGCCGGCACAGCCAGGTTCGGTGAGCCTGAGAGGGGGCGGTGAAGGATTGAGAAAAGACAGACAAGAGAAGAAAGCTGGGTCTGGGTGGGACGCTGTCCTCTCTGATGGAGAGCGAGCGACAGCGCCACAGCCTGCAAGCCGAGTCCTTATTTTCTAGCAGATTCCACAAGGCAAAGTGAGGGCGTGGTCACAACCTTCTCACGGGCTTCGAATCCACTCAATTACAGGCACCTGATCAAGCTTTGTTTACTTGCTGCATCTCCCGCAGCCGTATCACTCAGCCACGTGGGGCCACAGGTTCGGACCATAAGGTCAATCTTACAACCACAGCCTTTGGCTGTAACTGTGCTGGGACTTGCACGTGGCTTTGCCACGAGAGGATCGTGCCCTCCCATTAGTCCCAGGCTTGAACCTGTCCAAACGCTGTAGCCGCTCTCCACAAAGGTGGGTGTGCAGTGGGCCAGGCCCAGGCCAAGGCCAAGGCCACGGTCTGGGGAAGGCAGGAGGCCTGGGCCCAGCAGGCCAGGCCCCGCCCCCCCTCAGGCCTGCACACTCCCGCACAGTCGGGAGAGCAGCAGGCGGGAGGTCCCCTGGGCACAAATGCTTGAGCTGGGAAGGGGAGCCCGCAAGGCTACGAGGACTTGGGCAATTGGACAAGCACGCAGAGACGGCGCCCAGATGTCCCAGCGTGTCCCAGGCCCCCCTGCGTGTCCCAGGCCCCACCCCGTGTGTCCCAGAACCCCACTGCGTGTCCCAGGCCCCCCTGTGTGTCCCAGAACCCCACTGCGTGTCCCAGGCCCCCCTGTGTGTCCCAGAACCCCACTGCGTGTCCCAGGCCCCCCTGTGTGTCCCAGAACCCCCTGCGTGTCCCTGGCTGATAGTGGTCCTCCCGGGGCGGTCCCTGGCCTCCACCCGGCCGCCCCTTCCCACCGCCATGCTTGTCTGCGTCACCCCCTCGCATTCCTTCCCATCGTCTCTCTTCAGACCCACCCGAGCAGGGAGGAAGCCGCCTGAAACCTCCAGGAAGCCCGAGGCCCCGGGTGGGAATGGGCCCTGGTTCCTCCCGGGTCTGGAAGGGTCTTATGCGGTGGAGACTTGACTGAGCCACCGGGGGCGGGGGGGGGGGGGGGGGAGCTGCTTTAGGGCTGGGACCCTGGATTCTGAAACACCGTGCCCGGCAATGAGCAGATGATCCTTAAGAGAGAGAGAGAGGGAGAGAGAGAGGGAGGGAGATGAAGGGGCTGAACCGAGCGGGGAGAGGAGACGCGCGTCCGCCGTGGGCTTGTGACTGCCTCCCGTCTGTGTGAGCGCCAGCCCCTCACGGATTCCCGCTGTCGGAGTCCCGATGCCACTCAGAGACCAGTCCCCATCCTCATCAGAGACGGAGACCTGAGCCACCCTGAACTCCGGGTCCTAGTGACACCCTGAGCGCTGACCCCAGTGAACTCCGACCTTGCTCACGGGCGGGGGCTTGGCACCTGCCACTGTCTGAGCCCTGCCCCTGGTCACACCCGGAGCCCTGCCCCCGGTCACACTGAGCCCTGCTCCCTGTCACACTGAGCCCTGCTCCCGGTCACACTGAGCCCTGGTCTTGTTCACACCCGGAGCGCTGACCTTGCTCAGACACTGAACCCCGACACCGATTATACATTAAGCCCTGATCCTGCGCAACTTATCGCTGGCGCTGCTTTACGGGCTGAACCCTGACCCTGTGCGCTCCCCGCCTGGGCAAGTCCCGACTCCTGGGCACCCGCTCGGCCCCTCCCTAGCAGCAAGGGGTCTCCCCTGGCCCCAGCTCTGAGCCCCAATCAGGGGAGGGTCTGGGTGGCTTCCCGGGACTGCAGAATAAGGAGGGGCCGAGCCTCCCCTTTCCTCTCTGCCCGCTGCGCCCCCTGCCCAGCGCCCCCTCCCGCCTCCTGTGGGGAGGAGGACCCTGGGAGCAGAGGAGCTCGCTGGGCAAACACACTGCACGGTCTCCTGGCACCGCCGTCCGGGAACCGGGTCAGCCCGCCGCACCGGCCCTTCTTGGCTCTGGACCCGTCGCCCCCAGCAACCTCTCCTGAGCGGCCGGGCCTCACGGTCAGACAAGTGGCCCTGCGGCAGGCAGCCAGCTCCGGGCGCCCACCCCTGGCCCATTGGCCTTCAGCCCCATTATCATTGGCCCTTCATTCCACCTCACCGCCTTTCCCCGCCTGTTTTTTTAAAAAACAAGAAACCACTTGCCAGGCGGGGCTCAGTGGTGAGCCTGGACCTATGAACAGGAGGTCACAGTTCAATTCCCGGTCAGGGCACAGGCCCAGGCTGCCGGCTGGATCCCCAGTGGGGGACGTGCAGGAGGCAGCCGATCCGTGATTCTCTCTCATCGTTGATGTTTTTATCACTCTTCCTCTCTGAAATCAATAAAACATATTTTTTAAAAGAAACAAAAACAAGAAACCACTCTGTAAAGCACTTGTCACCGCCCTAGACCAGTGCCCAGCTTCAGCCGCCTCAGCGAGGCTGGCTCCACGCCCACACTTCCCAGAGCCTGGGCGGTGAGGTCCCAGCACCCATTCTACAGGTGAGAACACTGAGGCTGAAAGAGGCTCAGACAAGCCCTCTCCCGCGTCCCTCGGCCCATCCGCAGACCCTCGGGGCCTCAGTGTTGATGCGGAGTCCGCCTCCGCTCCCTCCTGCCGCGCCCCCCGCACCCCCCCCCACCCCCCACCCCGCTGCCCAGCGGTCACGGAGGCGCCAGGTGCCGACTCAGCCTTCAGTCCCTCTCCAGGCCCCTCCCCAAAGACCCTGCAAAACCGGAAGCTCGCGTGTCCCTCCTGGGCCCAGGCCCTCCGGACCCCGCGCCCACGGGAGGCCTCCCGGCACCTGCGTGGACAGCAGCCCTCTCCCAGCCTCCGCCCTCGGTTCTTCTCTTCTCGGGGTGCCTATCACCCGGGGCTCCTATCATTGCTTCGCCGCTCTGTGCCCCCTAGAATGAAGCTCCTGGAGGGCAAGGACTTGGTCCGTCTGTGCCAGGCAGGCTCAGGGAGCCCCCGCACCTCGGAGGTGATCGTAGGACTTCGCGTTCATGAATGAACACGGGGGGGGGGGGGGCGGCGGGGGGAGGGCAGCGGAGCCAGGACGCCCCCGATTCGGCTAGTTTCTAAGCGGGGGCTGTTTCCTCTGTGATCTGGCCAAGGCGAAGGGGGCCACCTCCCCTCACTTACTGGGTTACTTGTCTCCCCACGAGGGTGCGCATTCCCGAGGAGGGGAAGGCACGGGTCTGTTTTCGTGGCTGGTTCCCCAGCACCGGTGACAGCGCCGGCACAGCGTGGGTGCTCTGTCCGCAGTGACGGAGGGGACGCACGAAGGGATGCCTGAGGGGATGCGGGGATGGACGCGGGGATGGATGCAGGAATGGACGCGGGGATGGATGCGGGGATGGAAGTCCCGTAGGCCAGACACGGGTGCCCAGGGAGGCTCAGGAAGGGGTAGCCATGTGCAATCATCCCCCCACATGAGCGCAGGCTCCTTCCTCACCTCTTAGGTCTCCACCTGCAAAATGGGGACAAGAACCATCTGGCCCCTAGGGTTCCCAGGAGGCCCCAGTGAGCCTGGGCAGGAGAAGGGCCTGTGACGTGTGGATGGCTCTGTAAGTGGTGACTCAGGACACAATCACGGCCCAGCTTTCTTATTGCCAGGTACTGGGGAAGCAGAGACTGCCGGGCACTGGGGTGGTCTGGGAGGGCTTCCTGGAGGAGGTGCACAGGGCCCAGCCAGCAGACCTGAGGAGGAGGAGGGAGGGGACTGCTGGCAGGAGAAACCGTGAGCAAAGGCAGGAGAGAGCGTCAACCCCGAGGGCTGAGAGGCTGCGGGGTGGGGTTGGAAGTCTGGGGCTGGGTGACTGGCTGGGGACCATGTCCTGGCCAGAGTACCCCACAGGCCCACCCTGCCTTTGTCGACGTCAGCAGGTGGGGCCTGCACCAGGAGCCCTGGTTGGGGTGTCCCCGCCCATCACCTGCCTTCACCCTTCATGCTGAGAGGCTCTGCCCAATGCCCCACCCTGTCACCTGCCGTGGGCGGCTGGCTCCCACTCCTGTCCCAGTCACCCTGGTCATTGGGTTCCCGGCTGAGCCGAAGGACCCGATCCTCCCTCCCTCACTGTCCCGGAGATGCCCAGGGGACACGGCTGCTTCCCGCTCGGCCAGTCTGGGAGCTTCTTGCAAGCCCCGTGACCTTGGGCAGAGGGCACCAGGACGCGGAGCCAGGCGGCCTGGGTTCCAATCCCAGCCCTCCATGTACCCACTGCAGGACGTGGGCCTGCCCCTTCCCTCCTGAGCCTCCATTTCTCCCGGCCCACAGTCCCTAACCCACCGAGCACAGGCTGCGGGGGACGTGAGGTGACCCTGGTCAGCGGGACCCCGAGCTGGCACTCAGCTCCTCACGGCAACCGTCCCTCATCATCTGTGGGCTCTCCGTCCACCCCCGGCAGCGTGGGCTCTGACCCGTGCACTCATTCTATTTTATTTTTAAATATATTGTTATTGATTTGGGAGAGGAGGAGAGAGATAGAAGCATCCATGATGAGAGAGCATCATGGACCGGTTGGCTCCTGCTTGCCCCCCACTGGGGATGGAGCCCACAACCCGGGCATGTGCCCTGACCGGGAATCGAACCGTAACCTCGGTTCATAGGTCGACGCTCAACCACTGAGCCCCGCCGGCCGGGCCGCCGCTCATTTGATAGCGGAGACTGTGCACAGCCAGGACTGGGCGTGGGGCGGGCGCCCAGGGAGGGAGTCTGGCGCTCAGGGCCCCTGCAGCGACAGCTTCCATGAGGGTTCAGGCAGGAGGAAACCCGGGCACCATCATTCTTGCAGCCCAGGTCAGGAAGGCAGTGAGGGGCGGCGTTCCGCGCAGGGTGTGCCCGCTGTGAGGCTGCTGGGACCCTCAGCAGGGCTCCACCGAGGCGAGTAAGCATCCCTGGGACCAGGCCACTGAGCCCTCATCCGCCACGGATTCCTTGGGGGGTGAGCATTGCCACGCTTTAAGAAGCCATCATCCAGCCGAAAACCGGTTTGGCTCAGTGGATAGAGCGTCCGCCTGCGGACTGTAAGGGTCCCAGGTTCGATTCCGGACAAGGGCATGTACCTTGGTTGTGGGCACATCCCCAGTAGGGGGCGTGCAAGAGGCAGCTGATCGATGTTTCTCTCTCTCCGATGTTTCTAACTCTCTATCCCTTTCCCTTCCTCTCTGTAAAAAATCAATAAAATATATATTTTAAAATAAAATTTAAAAAAAAGAAGCCATCACCTGAGGGAGAAGGGGAGAGGGACAGGCAGACATCTGTTGGGGACGCGGAGAGGGCTGGGGGCAGGGGAGGAGGCAGGACCCACGCAGTCTGTCGGGTTACAGGAGGGCAGCCCCGTCACCTGCACGCAGTGTCAGGCCTGCGGCGTGCAGTCAGTCACGCACCTGCTTCCTGGCCTCCTCCCCCACCACTGCCCCCACCCCCTCACCAGTGCGGGAACCCCCACTGCCTCCCGGGCACCCCCATCGGCCTGTAAAGACCTGAGGGCTCCCTCGCCCTCAGGCATGCGGCGATTCCCTGGCCGGCACCCCAGGCCTCTCCATTCTGGCCGGAGCCAGTGTCGTATTTCACGGTTTTGTTTATTTGTTCTACGTGTTTAATTGTGGGACATAAAACAGCGCCAGAAGGAGGCCGGGCAGGGGACACAGGCATCGCCGCCCGCCCATCCCGGGTGGGGCCTGGTGCCCCCTGCAGGTCACCTCCGCACGCATGGCCCGTCCCCGCCCTGACCCCGCGCGTCTCGCCCCAAACAGGTGTATTCTGGGTTCAGCCTTTGCCCGGGCCGCGCCCAGGCCGGGAGGCCGCCCCTTCCAGGTGAGAAGCCTGCACAGTTCCCCCCGGGAGCCTCTGGGTCTGCCCAGGCCGCGCCCAGGCCGGGAGGCCGCCCCCTCCAGGTGAGAAGCCTGCACAGCTCCCCCCGGGGAGCCTCTGGGTCTGCCCAGGCCCGCGGGCGAGTGCTGTGCCCTCGGCGGCTCTGTGCCCGTGGGCCCTGGGCAGCCTCCCCCAGGTCTCGCCCCCGCTCTAGACACAGCGCTCCGGCCACTCACAGGCCAGGAGCCAAGGCTCAGCAGGACGAGAGGACGTGGAATGGCCCGGAAGGAGCCCCGACTTCCAACGAGACACACACCTGTGACCCCAGGTGTCCATCTGACCCTGTAGCGGTGCCAACCCAAGGGGCCATATGACCCTGGGTCACCCGATGACCAGGTAGCCATGTGACTGCTGGCAATCGTCTGCCTCCAGGGACCACGTGACCCCAAGCAGACATATGAGCCTCCATGTGGCCATATGACCTGGGAGGACTTAGATCCCAGGAAGCTGTATGACCCCCAGGGACTGGTGGCCCCTGGACGCTGCAGGACCTCGGGGGAGCCTGCTGCTCTCTTGGCCACTTGAGCACCCGGCAGTCCCCTGTGGCTCCGTCCCCCAGGCCTTCCGGGCAGGCATTGTCCTCTCAGGCTGCAGGTTCTGCCATGGGCATTGGGGGGCTTGGCTTTGCTTGCCACCTGGAACCTGAGGGCGTGGCCCACTGGAGCTCACAGACGTCAGGTATTTCCCCGAGGGCGCCCAGCGGGAAGTGGCGGAGCTGGAATTCTGCCCGTGCCCTCTGCTCTCTCCACCTGAGATGGGCTCACCGGGGAGTGGGGGAGGGGAGGGAGCACAGCTGTCAGGGAGGCAGCTGGATCCGCACCCTGAGAACGTGTGTGTGTGTGTGTGTGTGTGTGTGTGTGTATGTGTGTGTGTGTGGCCTGCCTGGTTCAGAGCAGGGGCTCAGACCTATCTGGGAATCAGTGAGCATGCTAATGGAGAGGCTGGGGATTTGCCAAAGTTTGTTTTAAAAAGTATTTGTTGCTTCAAAAACAAAGGAGAGCTTTGCAGACGAGCAGAGGAGTGTCCTAAAGGGAGGGTCCAGCTGGGACACTGTCTCAGCCTGGGCTCCCCGTCCCCCTTTCCCGGGCTCCTAGAGGCCAGGCCAGGCACGGAGGGCCCAGGGAGAGGGGTTTATTGGTTTAATCACAGTGAAACCCCAGCTGTCCCAGTTGATCGAGCTCCTGGTACATCAATGGCTTGCAGTTGGGTATACAGTAGCCCCGCCTTATCCACGGGGTACATTCCAAGACCCCCAGTGGCTGCCTGACACAGGGACAGCACCAAGCCCCATATACTGTTTCCCTCTAACACACACCTCCATTGGAGTGTGATTTATGCATCAGCAATAGATTAACAGCAGTCACTAATAATCAAGTGATCAATTATAAGTTCCTTGATAAGGATATAGTGAGGGCGACTTGAACACACTGAGCACCGTCGGCCTGATGACCGAAAAGGCTGCTGGGTGGCTACCGGGCGGGGAGCGGCGACAGGTGGATGCGCTGGTCAAAGGGATGCCTTACGTCCCCCGGGGGCCGGAGGGGGCCGGGCGGGATCTCATCTCGCTCCTCCGAAGGGCCTGCAATCGGAAACCTACGAATTGCTTGTTTCTGGAATTTTCCAGCTCATATTTGCAGACGTTTTTTGACTTCAGGTAACTGAACCCATGAAAGCGAAACCACGGAGCAGGGGGCACGGCTGTACGAACTCACCCGCTCCTCACACCGCCGCCGGGCAGGGACTGTCCCCTTCCCTCGGGGAAGCTCGGGGAACCGGCCGGCCGGGCTAAGCGACCGGACAAGGTCAGAGCGCTGGCCAGTGCAGGGCGGGGCTCAGCCCCAGAAGGCGACTCCGTGTCTGTGCTCCCGAGCCAGGGCCACTCCCTCCGCTCCCTCCGATTCACAGGCAGGTTCATTTACAGTGAGGTCAAAGTTCAAGCCCAGGCCCTATAACCCCAACTCTGTCTGCTGGTTGCCCCTCCACTTCCCAAACCCCTACGAGCCCCGATCCTGCTCCTCCCTCTCCCCTCTCCCAGACCAGCGCGCCCACCTGTCCCTGCCTCCTGGCCCCAGGGTCAGAGGTGCTAAAGGTCGCAGGGGCCCTGAACCCAGTGGGCCACAGGCAAAGATGGAAGCTCTTGACCCCTGCAGGCCCGTGACCGTAGGAAACTCCTAGGGGGCTGGGGCGGGCCCTCAGCGAGTGCCCGTCGAAGTCGGCTCATGTTGTTTGAGGGGTGCGTGGACCCCCAGAGTCTCTCCATGGGCCCTCGATCGGAAAGCCCTTTATTCTCTCTTCCTCTGTCTCTCTCTCCATGCAGACATGCCTGCAGCCCTACAGGGGCAGGTTCTGGGCTGCAGCAGTGACCCGGACCTGGGACCAGCCCCTCGGACAGGGCTCGAGACCACTAGGGAGACAGACAATGCCCCGTTACAGTGCGGACGAGGGGTCTGAGCACTGACCCGTGGAAGGAGGGGTGCCTCAGAGCTCATGGGAGTAAGCCACTGATCCTCTGAGGCAGGACACCCAGGAGGGCTTCTTGGAGGAGGTGATTCCTGGCAGACCTCCAGAAATAGTCACGGTGACAGTCTGACCAGTTCTCAGGCCATGGGAGTCCAAGGGTGAAAGGGACACTGCCCTGCTCCAAGGGTCCACAGGTTTGGAGGGGGGGAAGCAAGGCTGCCCAGCAGTGATTAATTAAGACATTGTCACGTCCAGGCTCCCCACAAGCACTCTGGGAGGTCGACGTACGTACAAAAGAGCATATAGGATCAGCTCCAGAATTTGTGGGGCCCATGTTGAAAATGTGAAGAAATTAAAAATGGTGACAGCAGCCCAGATGTGGAGGTCTTCTGAGCACGGGGCCTTGAGACTGCCCAGGTGGCACACCTGTGACAGGTAAGTGCCCGGCAGGCCCTGCTCTGGGGCCAGGCCAGAATCTAGGTCTTTCTAACTCGGGGCAAGAGGGCTCCCCACAGCTCAAGTACTCTCCGCATAGGACCCGGAGCCTAGCCCTTCAAATATGGATCAAGGAAAAGCTGTGTGTGTGTGTGTGGGGGGGGTCCCTGTGGGCCCCGTTCCCAGGCTGCCCTGGCGGCTGGACAGTGGGGCTATGGGCCACAGATACCGCGCACCCTTTGTGGCCGTGGGCTGAGGCTGCTACGACAGAATACCAGACTGGGCAGCTCAAACAGCCAACACTCATTTCTCCCGGTTCTGGAGGCTGGCAGGCCCGAAACCAGGGTGCCAACACGGTCAGGTTCCGGGGGCCTCCTCCTGGTTATGTTCTCACGGGGCCTTCCGTGGGGCGTGTGCGCAGGGAAGGAAGTTCACTCCCATCTCTTCTTATAAGGGCACTAATCCCATCCCGGGGGCCCCACCTTCCTGACCTGACTACCTTCCAAAGGCCCCACCTTCCAACCATCCCTTGGAGGTTAGGGCTTCCACATGGATTCTGGAGGGGCCCCAGCATGCAGTCCACGACACCCTTCTTGTGGTGGCGGGTGGAGAGAGCGTGGTGGAGTGGCCCTGCCCCGGGTCTTCATGCACACGTGCACGCAGATACGTGTGCACATACAAACACGCAGCGTTCAGGCACATGCACACTGGGGCCATGTTTTCCCTAACTTTGCTCTCTGTCCAATCTCTGCGTCAAACTTCAGGTCACGTAAGGAAATTAATCTGATGTTTCCACATCTCTGGCTTAGAACCCGCCTTCCAGCGTTCATTCACATGGAAGCGTGTGCACACACTTTCACGTACGCATTCAGTTATCCTTCCAGAGGGCTGATGGGGCACCTGCTGTGAGTCCGATCCTATGCTGGCTCCGTGGCCGGGATGGCTCGTGGTCCTCCCCTTCTCTGTATGCATTTCCCCTTCTACCGTGGGATCCTTAAGGAGAGCGCGGACCTTGTTGCCAGCGCTAGTCAAAGCACCTGGCGTGGTACGTGGCACACAGCAGGCACTCCGTAGTTGGTTGCTGACTGAATAAAAATGAAGACGAGGCTATAAATACAAGCATGGACTGTTCTGCAAATAATTAAACAAAACGATGAAGTCTGTACTGTATCAAGTTTCTTCTAAAAACGTGATTCCATCCTCCGGACAACGCGTGAGCTGGGTGTTATTAGAAGCTCCTTGTTTTAAGTCAGGTGCCCAAGGCCCGGCAGCTGGCACACAGCACAGCTGGATTCGCCTCTGGCCTTGGGAGCAAAAACCCAGCAGGGGAGGTGGGTAGGCAGCAAGGAGCCCCGGGGAGGGCCAGGTGCCACTGTGGCCTTTTACGTGTACACCACTGATGTTCTTACTCATCCCTCATGGAAGCATCACACTCACACCCCTGTAACCAGCACCCAGATCAAGACACTGAACCTCACCAGCACCCTAGACCCTTCCTTCCCATCCCCGTCCTGTCCTGGCCCTGGCCCCCTCCCTCCACCGTTCACCACGCTCCTGACGTGCACCACCGTCTAGAGAGTTCTACCACTTTCTACCCATGCCATCCGACATGCCGTGGGGTCTGGCTTCTTTCCTTCCTCAGAATCATTTGTGAGAGTCAGCCGTATTCTCGTGTGTGGGTGCAGATTATTCATGGCCATTGTTGTCATTCTATTGCGTGACTGTAACCCAATTTATGTATGTATCTGTTCTATCATTGATAGGCATTTTGGGTAGTTTCCCGTTTTTGTTTATTACAAATGTGCTGCTATGAACACAAATATGATCAGATAAGAGAGGCACCTGGGACGGAATTGCTGGGTCAAAGGGTTTGCGCACGGTTCCCAGGCGGCTGCATCCTTTGGCATCCCCACCTGCACCGTCTGAGAGTTCCGGTTGCTCCACTTTGGCGTCAGCACTTGCTATTGTCAGGTTTTCCCATTCTAACTGCTTGGAGGTGGTGCCACGCCCTTTATGGCTCAATCAGGTCAGCAACCCGATGGTCCCTGGGGGCCCCACGAGGGCACACAGGCTCCGACAGGGGAGGTCATGTGTCCCGTCAGGGTGTAGGGCTGTCTGACCTCAGCCCATGCTATCACCTGTTTCTCTGTCTGTCAAGCTGCCTCCTCTGACCTTGGCCCCAGGGGTTCCCAGCAGCCCCATCCTGGGAATTATAGACAATCTGCTCGCAGGGTGACACTGGATGGGAGTTCCTGGCATGGGTCAGGCTGCGAGTGGGAGGCTCCATCTGGGGTCCTGCAGCTCTCCAGGGAGTTCTGGGGTGGGAGGAGAGTGGGGAGGGAAGGTGGCCCTTAGGGAGACAGGGGGAGGGAAGGATTTGTCCCGGATGGGGAGGCCAGGAGTGTTTGCCGCTGCACCTGGGGAGAGGTGTGTGCGAGTGCGTGCGTGCGTATGCGTATGCGTGTGCATGTGTGCGAGTGCATGTGCGTGTGTGAGCATGTGTGCGTGTGTGTGTGTGTGTGCGAGTGCGTGTGTGCGTGTGTGTGTGTGCGTGTGTGTGTGTGGTGGTGGTGCTGGTGGTGGTGATGGTGATGGAGGGAAGGTGTCTGCAGAGGGGCCTGGCTGGTGAGGCTCCCTGGGTCCCTCTGGGAGGGGGACGTTTGGGGACAGGCAGGCATCGAGGTGAGCAGGGGAGGGGCGGGGGCTGCGGGTTCTCCCTCCCTCGCTCCCTTCCTCCCGCAGCCACGGAGCGGGATGGGCGGGATTCTAGGCCAGGGCTCGTCGGGAGGGCGGGGCTCAGGCCTTGAGGAGCCCGGGTTGGGGGCGCGCGGGACTCAGCTCCGGGGAGGAGGGAGGTGGGATGCGGCAGGGGCGGGGCCTCGGGGCCGGGGCGGGGCCGCGAGGTGGGCGGGGAGACAGGCGGCCAATGGGCACGCGCAGCTCAGGCCCCGCCCCCGCCTCCCGCGGCGGCTGCTGCATAGTCATGAGCGCAGGCCGCGCTGCGTCAGCGGAAGCGGCGCGCGGCGGCTGTTTCCGACCCGATAAAGCGGCGTTGTCCCGGCGCGCCGGCCGCATTCTCGCAGCGCTCCCTCCGCGCCCGCGTCGCCCGCAGCCAGCCTGCCCGGCCGGCCCGCCCGCCGAGGAGCCGCCGCCGCGGTCCCGCCTCAGCCGCCGCTCCCGAGCGCCCGGGGCCCCGCGCCCCCGCCGCCCCCAGCGCCGCCCGGCCCGGCCGCCCCGCCGCCCCGCGGCCCCGGCCGTAGGAGACAGGTGAGCGGCCGCCGCCGGACCAGGCCCCGCACCTGGGCGCCCTGCACCTGGGCGCCCGGCACCTGCCGCTCCCCCACCCCCACCCCCGCGCGGCTGCGGCCTCGAACTCGCCCGCTCCCGGCATCTCTTCCTCGGGGAGGACACCCCACGCCCCGCCCGGACGTCGCCTCCCGCTCCCGCCGGGACACCCGCCCGCACCCTTGACCCCTCCCTCCTCTCTCCGGGCTGCACCTGCCCCTCCTCGTCCCCGTCCCCGCAGCCTCCGGGGCATTCCGGGCCCCGCTCCGAGGTGTACACCTTCCCGGGACCCTGCCCCGCGTCGCACCCCTCCCCGCAGCATCCCCTCCCGGCTTCTCGGGTTTCTCTACTCCCGGAGAAGCCCGGCTGCTCGCCCCCGTGGCCACGACCTTGCCCTGCCTTCCCGACCCGACACCTCCAACTTCTGAGAGTTGCGCCTCTGCCCCCTCGGCCGGGAGCCCGCCCCGCCCCGCCCCGCACGCGGGCCCCCGCGCCCCCAGCCGGTGCCGCACGCACGCCCCGCGCCGCCCCCTGCGCTGCGGGTCTGTCTCACCTGCGCCGAGGCCGGCAGCACCTCTGTCCTGGGGCCCAGCGCGTCCCTCAGGAGGGGAGCCGGCGCGCCCTGCACCAGTCCCTTCCGCCCGTGGGCTCGCCTGCATCCCAGCACCGGTTCCCCTTTCCCGAGCCGCCGACCGCCTAGAGCTTAACCCGTTCCTCTCCGGGCGGGTGGCTCTGCATTGGGTCCCAGGGAGCACCTCCAGCCGCAGCTGCTCCCGGAGCACATGTGGGGGGGCGGGGGGGGAGAGCACAGCCCCCTGGTTCCCTATTTGCAATGTTTCTAGAAGGTTGCGGGGGGGGGGGGGGGTCCTAGGGAGTGTTTTTTTCCTTTGATGCCTCAGCTGACTCGAGCTAAAGGGGCCTGTAGTTTCTGGTTATCGGGGTGCCTCCCACCCTAGGGCCTGGGGAGCAGGGGAGAGTTTGAGTGACTGAAGCCATCGTGGGGCCAAGTGTTTGTCAGAACTAAGCCCGTTTCTACGGGAAAACCCGACTGGCTCTTCCCCGGGTTCTGGGCGCGTGCCCTCACCTTCCCTCCCTGCAGGGTGGGCAGCCAGGTAGGTGCAGGCCAGGCTTCCTTCTGTTTTGTGCTTGACGGAAAAAAAGCAAGAAAAAGCTGGGGGCATGGTCTGCTGATGAAGAAGTGTGACACGCGGCGGGGGATCCGAGACAGTAGCCCCTCACCTCCTTTCCAAGGTGGGGGTGATTTTCTGCTAAACCTGAAGGAGGTGGTGAAGAGTCCGAGGCTACTGAATGCCTGGGAGGGATGTTGCAGAATCTGCTGGAAGGTGGGAAGGGGCAGGGCTGGGGCAGGGCAGGGCCCAGGCCCCAGCTGGAGTGACCAGGCCAGAGGAGGAGGGGGGTGGGGGCGGGGAGATAGGTTGCCTTCACAGTCAGGAATTTCAGCCTGTCCAGGCTGATTGTTTTTAGGGGCAGCAGCTGGAAAGGAAAGAAGTGGCTCGTTTGCGATGCGTTTGAAATGCATGTTGGCGATTTAGTGGTGGAGGGTGTGGAGGGTGCCCCCTGGGGAGGCCGCCCGCTGCTTCTAGCTCCCCGGGGGGCATTCCTGGCCCCTTGAGGCAGTGCTGCAGCCGCGCCCCCTGTCGTGCCCCCTGTCGCATCGTGAAAGCTGAGCGGAGGTTGGACTGGGTGAGCTCCGGGGTGGTTTTCGGCTTTTACCATCCTGGGCTCCCTCTGCCCTCCAGCTTTGCTTCCTGGAGAGGAGGGGAGGTGGGAAGGGGTGAAGGAGTCTGGGAACGGGTCCCAGGCCCTCCAGGTCTGCCCGCGAGGGGGGCTGCGGCAGCCGTGGCTCCCCGGCTCCCGTGGAGGAAAGCGGCCAGCGTCCCGGCTGCTGGGTGTTGGGTTGGTCTCAGGGCCGCGGGGTTGGCGGGAGGAGCAGTGGGCCGAGCTGGGGTCCGGGCCACGCTGTTATTTTCTAATTGGGGTGCCTGTTGTGCCTGTCACGCCTTGTCCCCAAGCCCGAAGCCCAGCCCCGTGTAGCCGGAGGGGTGGTTTGTGACTCAGCCTCACGGGCTGGCACTGAGTGAGGGCGACTGGCGAGCGCTGTAGGTGGCAGACAACCCCAAATTACTAGTGCCCTCTTCGGAAACACCCCTGGCAGAGCCCAGCCTGTAATTTGTGGGGCTGGAATGTGCTGGAAGCCGTGTTCCTACTGCGGACAGGGAGGATGCTGCCCCACGCCGGCCTGGTCCGGTTCCCGGGTTTCTGTGATCACAACAGCACCTCGCTGCTGAAGGCGCTCTCAGCAGAACCCGTTAGGTGGGCTGCCTGGACGCCAAGCCAGGAAACCAGGCATCTAGCTTTGCCAAGCAGAGATCTGACCAGAGAGAAGGAAGAGCCCCCCCCACCCCCCCCAGGAGAAGAGCAGCCGCAGGGAAAGGGAAGGGGTGGGAGAGGACCCTGGAGCTAGGCTCCTGCTGTGCAGGGGGCTCCAGGCCAGGCCGGCCGCCCCTCCCCCGCCGCGCCCAGACAAGGTCCCCTTGTTTAGATTAGCTTAATTACCCTCCCCAAATCAATGAACAAGGGTCTTTTTAGATGTGGAACTTTCAAAGTGCTTGGCCTTTTTCTTTTTTTTAAGGTATCAAATGCTAAGCCTTTGTGAAATCGGGCACCTTCAGGGACCTGGGAGGTGGTGGGCCTTTTAAATGGGACAGAAGGCGTCCCGGTCCCTGCCTGAAATCGAGGGCCTGCTGCCCTCCGGGTGGGAACTGGGGGATGCTGGTGGGGTGCGGGGGCCTAGCAGTGGGAATGAACCTGCTTTCTTGTAAGTGACTCTTAGAGGAGGCATTTTAAGAAGATTAACACTCCACAGACCTGGAGGGCAACAGCAGAACCCACATTCTGCTTTCCTTTTGAGGTTGCATTCCCCCAGGCCCCCCAGCACAGCGCATCGCAGCATCGCAGACCTGAGCCGATGCCCAGGGCTGGGGCCGGTGCCCGGGCTGGGGCAGCAGACGTGGCGCCTGTTGAGTGTGCTCACCTCGGTTCAGCCATCCCAGGCAGGCCTCGGGGTCCTGGGTTCCCTGGCAGACATCGCTTTAAGGCCGGCCAGCCGGCCTGCAGGGGGAGCGGCTGCGTCCTCGGAGCGCAGTAAGCCGCTCTGCCTGCACTCGCTTTCGGAGGTTGTGGGACATGAACCAGCGCCCGAAGGTACAGGGAAAGGCTGAGGCTGTGTGGCTGGTTTGGAACCTCAGGTGAGACAGGGGTCACGCAGAGTCTGGCCACCCCCCACCCCCAGGGGTACACATGGTGCTGGGCATTTGGCCCCCGGGTCCCCAGCAGGTCCTCCCGCAGCTGACGGGATTTGCAGAGCCTCTCGGTCCCCCGAGCCTGGCCACCTGCCCGCCCACCTCTACCTGGCCTGCAGCCCAGGTGAGGGAGCCTGCTTCAGCCCTAAGTCCTTGGTGTTTCCATCCTCCCAAACCTGTTGGAGGATTTTGCTGGCAGCGCGGGGAGCTGCATTCCTGAGCCGGTGCCCGAGAGGCTGCTGGCTGCGTGCAGGAGGGACCTTCCACTGGGGCGTGCGGGCGCTGCAGGCCCGAGGTTTGCCTGGGAGCCCTGGAGCCAGTTGGCTTGGTCAGCGACCAGATTCTGCCCATTTTGAAGAAAGGACACTCGTGCGTGTAAAATACGCAGCAGCTCTTACAACAGGTGCCGGGGAGGGGGCGCGCGCGCTGGTCTGTCCAGATGCGGCCGCTGCGCTCGCACACAGATGCTGCTGCACACGCCGAGCGGCCCCGGGCGGCGCAAGGCCGGCAAACAGTAAACCGGCTCCTCGCTGCCAGCAGTTGAGTCATCGTCTTAGGAAAATATATTTATCCCGAAGAGGACGGCTTTTGGTTTGGAGTGGGAAAGGAATCGTTTCCCCCGAGTTACTCTGAAGGCGGGGGCTCGGCCGCTCCAGGCAGGAGGCGGCCGGGGGCACCCAGCCAGTGGGGAGCAGCGCTTCCTGGCACGGACGCTGCCTGCGCAGCCGCTTCACCGATAGTCGGAGTCGCTGTGGGGTGACTGGAAAACGGGGGGCTGTTAAGTTGACATCTAAACTCTTCCGTGCTGATCTCAAGCAGCTGTAAGAGGCGGTTTCTAGAATATTGTAAATACAGGCATCTAAATGCATCTCACACGTCTCCGCCGTGAAGGGCTCGGGCGGGGCCCCCAGCACCCTTAGAACCTGCTGGAATGCGGATGTGTTTCCCTCTTCTTCCTGAACTTGCGTGTTTGCTCCGCCTCCTCGTGGAGTTTGTTCTGATGGCACGTGCTTTCCTACTGGAGTTGAATGACCACCCTCCTTCTCCGTGACAGAAGGACTGTGACTGCAGCTCAGAACGCTGCTGGGTGGGGAGGTGTGACCCCCCCCCCCCGGGTCCAGAGAGTCTTCTGCGTAGTTGTTACCAGCACAGACTCGATGGCGGAGGAGGGTGTGAAATAGGCGGACCTCGCGTTGCTGCCCTCAGCCTGTGCTCTTAGGAGGTGAAGGCGGGACCCCAGCGGAGGCCGCGCGCTTCCTGGCCGCTCGCCCGCGGCGGCAGCCGTCGGCCCCTGACCCGCAGCCCCCTGTAGCCGGCAGGGGGTTTGTGACCACAGCCGCTCGGGCAGTAAGGACCTCTGGCCCTCAGGACCTCGCCCAGGTCCGCAGGGAGCTGCCCGCACCTTGGAGGAGGCCGGGCTGCCGAGGCCCCGGGGCTCCCGGAGTTTGTGGCCTCGCTGACCCCGAGACACACCTGTCACTAGTTACCACACCACCGAACAGACAGACCGCGGGTGGGGGCCACTGAAGGGGCCTCAATTACAATGAAAGGGATCGTCGACCTGCCCTGGGTGCCAGCGCCGCCCTGTTGCTGGAACATTCCAGGAGAGGAGTGCCTTCTGCTGGCGGGGAGGAAGGGAGTGTGCAGTGGCCGTGGGTGGGGCCCTCGGGGCAGGACTGTGCGTGGAGGTTCGTGGGGACACGGTCTGAGTTCCCACACCTGAGGCTCGAGGCAGCCCCTGCGTGAAGTGCTTCCACGCGCTGTTTCCCCGAGCCCGGGGGCGGGGCGAGGGCCACGTGCTTAATGGGGACCTCGTGCCGCTCATTTGTCTGATGAACTGCCTGTTCGCCCAGGTGGGCGCTGACGGACAGGGAATGGCCCTTCGTAAACGCAGGTGTTTCCCGTGGTCGGGTTAATGGAAGCCTGAGCAGTGTCTGCAGCTCCAGTTTAATTTGTCAGAAAGGCGTGCTGGAAGCGGGCAAGGTCTGGGGGTGTGGGGGCCGGGTTTGGGCGGGGACAGGTTCTCCCTGCGGGTCCCCCGGGGTGTGGGGGGCCGGGTTTGGGCTGGGACAGGTTCTCCCTGCGGGTCCCCCCGGGGTGTGGGGGGCCGGGTTTGGGCGGGGACAGGTTCTCCCTGCGGGTCCCCCCGGGGTGTGGGGGGCCGGGTTTGGGCTGGGACAGGTTCTCCCTGCGGAGTCCAGGAGCCATGCTGCGGGGGTGTGGGGGGCCGGGTTTGAATTGGGACAGGTTCTCCCTGCGGGTCCCCCCGGGGTGTGGGGGGCCGGGTTTGGGCGGGGACAGGTTCTCCCTGCGGGCCCCCCCGGGGTGTGGGGGGCCGGGTTTGGGCGGGGACAGGTTCTCCCTGCGGAGTCCAGGAGCCTGTGCTGCGGGTCCCCCCTGCGCGGAGCACAGTTCTGGGAGGGGTCTGCTCATCCCGGGGAGAGCCACTGGGGGGTGAGAGGGCCCAGGGGTTCCCCAAGGCGGGGCCTCTCCCGAAACCTCCCTGGGCCCCCTCAGTGCGGCAGGAAGCAGGCTGCCGCCCAGCGCTGAGGCTGCTCGTGGGCGGCTGGAAGTGGGACCGGCCTCCTGTTCGCAGCGGCCGGGAAGAACCTGTCGCCGCGGAAGTGGAGTGCGTTTGGGGACAAGACCTGTCCTCAGACTGAGGAGCCCTTTGCTCCCAGGGGTCAGGGATGCTAGGAGCTGCCCCCGATGGCCGTCAGGGTTTGTGGTTCTGACGGCGCAGGAGACACGGGCAGGCAGCGCGCCCCTCGCCCACTCTGGGCACGTGGGTGGAGGAGCCTAAAGGTGCCGCCTCCATTGTCCTGCTTACACCCTCTTGGCGTCTCGGACCTTGACACTGAGTCAGGTTCTTAACCAGAGGCTTGGGAAGGCCGGGGCTGCTGAAGGGGACCCGGGCCTCGGTGACGGCACAGCACGCCGCTTGTCCTAGACTCTCCCCACCTCCCACCCGGGTGCTGCCTGAAACGGGCCCTGGGAAGGCGGGCTGTGGAAATCCGCCGCACCACACCGTGGGAGTCAGCCCCTCAGGCCTGCCCACTGCTACCCTCTGCTGGATGGAGCCAGACCTTCCGGGCCGGCCAGGGCCAGCGCTGCTTCCCGTCCTCCTGCGCCCCGTCCTCCGCCCCGTCCTGCACCCCTCCTGCCCCCGTGCCCCATGCGAAGGCAGCTCTGATTTGGGAGTGGGTGCTGGGTGGCTGTGGAGCCGAGCTGTCTGCTCTCTGATTTGCCAGCTCAGGCTCACGAGCCCAGGGGGACAGGGAAGGGAAGCGCCCCGGAGTTATTCGGGTGGCTAAGTGCTTCCGCTCCTAAGGGGGTACAGAGGCCGGCGCCCCTGTGCTTCAGCTGCGGCGGTCCGGGCCCGGCCTGTGCAGGGAGCGTGGGCGCCCTGGCGGGGCCATCCCTGGCCTCGTGTCCTTGGCCCAGAAGCCGCCCGCTGATCCAAGCTCCAGCTTCTGGGTTGTAACCAGGGAGCGTGATGAGGATTTGTTCCTGGCACTCAGCGGGCCTGGAGAAATAACGCTGAGGGCCGGCCTCCCTCTCTCTGCGGGACGGGACCCGGCCAGGGCTGAGCTGTGTTACCAGGAGCTCCACTCAGCAGGGAGAACAGGAGGCAGAGAGGTTAAGTAACTTGCCCAAAGCCACACAGTAAGTGGCTGAGCTGGGGGTGAACCTTGGAGTGTTGGGTCTTTGCTAACACCGAGCGGGTGTGGGGGCTGCGGGCTGCCCCCACCCCCCGGAAAAGCTGGGTCCTGCACGTGCACCGAGAACGTGTGTGCGCCGTTTGGGACGTCACGTCTTCTTCCTTCCACACTGAGCGAGCAGCGGTGGTAACTCTCCGTAAAGGAGTGCGGTTAGCACGAGTCCGATGCCCGTGGAACTGGGACCCTGTGTCCGAGGACCCACAAGGAGCCGGTGGCAGTGACAGGAGTTCAAAACCCTGTGAGAGATGGAGGCCGGACGGTGTCGGAGCCAGGCGAGCGGACGCGGCCCGGGGCCGGCCCTCGTGGCATTGTCACCAGCTGTTATCGGCCTGTCCTTGGTCCGTCCGGCGGTTGGCGCAGCGGCGGCGAGGCTGCGGGCAGATAAGAGCCTGCGCGTGTGTCCGTTGTGGTTGTGCGGCTCAGATAGGCCTGTGGGCCTGTGGGAGAGCCTGGAAGCCGGGCCAGTGCGGCCGTGGTTGCTGCTGCTCATGATACGGTTTGGGGAAATAGTTCTCAACCATCTTCCTGTGGATTTCCTCAGGATCCCTCAGAACCGGTCCATCTGGGGATGGTTCTGCCCACACAGTCCTGCCTGGGCGGGGAGCCCTCGCGTGGCCAGGACCCGGGGCCTCTCCCCACGGCGCTGCCTTCTGGCCACGCAGTGGCTGCTCGGCTGTGGGGACGTGCTTACCACTCTGCGAAGTCACGGGCACAGGTGACTTAGTCGCCCAGCGGAGGGGCAGGGCCACCAAGTGGGCTGTAGACCGCTTCTGACCTCCTTACTGCCGTCGCGGCGAGCTGAGCACGTTCCTGGTAGTGTGTGCTGAACTTGGGGGCCACTGCTGATTCGTTCTAATGGACCGAGTCACCCTGAGAACCCGGCCGCAGGGTGCTTTGCGGGGTGGTGTGCCCGGCTGTCGGCTCTCCTTCCCGAGTGTTTCCGGGGCCTGCGCAGCCCTGCAGGAGGCCCAGGCGCCCGCGTCTCTGGCAGACACTCAGCGCCGAGGCCACCGTGGGGACCGAGGGAGTGCCAGGCCTCGCTGTCCCTGGGGCATCTGCGTCTCCTGCACCCTGACCTGTGCCCCTGGACCAGCCGGGGCTTCTCTCCTGGACTCGTCCCCCCGGGGGCCAGCTCTCTGCCAACATAAGACCTCGAAACATGGCGGTGCCTGAAGCCCACGGGAAAGACAGTGCGAGCCTGGCAGACCCGGGCCTGCTCTGCGGGACCCCACTCGCCTTCCCGCCTGCCAGCCGAGGCAGCTGGGTGTGGCCCGGGGGGTATCCGCAGACGCTGTTGGCTTTCTGGGCGGAGTGTGTCTCAGCCAGGCGGGCCCTCCTGGTGGGCCCGGGGGAGGGTGGGGGGAGGGCCACCACACGGGAGCCTGGCCTGCGGCTCAGGGTCCTCCGGGCTGAGGGGGGCTGGCCTGGTTCTTTTAGCCACAGCTGGTCTTAAGCCCCAAACCAGGATTTCTCAACTTTTCAACCCATGCTTTCTCCCTTTTATTTATTTTTTGGGGGGGCTGATTTTTAACCCTGGGAAGATCTTGTCTAGATTTACATTTTTTTAAAAAAGTTGCAAGACAGTTTTATGCATGCAGTATTCACTTCCAGCCTGAGCCACAGGTGCCACGCTGTGCTGGCTGCCGTGGGCGTGGTCCCGCGTGTGCCCGTGGAGTGCCCTGCGTGTCCCCCTTCCCCGTGGGGGTAATGTCAGCAGGCCGCCGTCTTGGCAGGGAATTGTTGAGTTCTGACGGTTCTCGTGTGGCTTGTCCCTCGGGGCACCCGGGCCGTGTCTGAGGGACCTGCCTCCAGGCTGCATCTGATAACCAGAGGACCAAGGACTGGGAGCTTCTTTTTTAAGTTTTCACCCGAGGATGTTTATTGATTTCAGGGAGCGAGAGAGAGAGAAACACGGACGTGAGAGAAACATCGACCGCTCGCCTCCTGTGTGTGCCCCACCGGGAGTTGAACCGGCCTCTTTGGAGTAGGGGACGACGCTCCAACCAGTGAGCACCGGCCGGCGACCAGGAGCTTCTCCATCAGCCCCTCCCAGCTGTGGAGCTGGCAGTGCTCATCGCTCACCGCTCCAGCGCCCCGTGCACCTGGCGTGGGGTCGCTGTCACAAGCTGTGGCGGCCTTCTATTGCCAGGAAGTAGGTGGCCTCCGCATGTAGCTGGGGCGGGGGGGTGGCGGGGGGGGTTCGGCCAGGGCCGCCCGGGAGGTGGGCAGCGGCACCGAGGCCCTGGCCGCACAGCCCGCGGCTCGGGCCTGTGGCCAGCAGGTGGGCCCACGGAGCAGAGGCCAGGGGACAGGGTGGCCGTCAGGCCTTCACGGTGCCTCCTCCACTCGGCCGCCCTGCGCGGCCAGGCTGTGCCTGTATGAGGGACCAGCCTCGGCCTTCGGGCCGCCTGGCGTGGTTTCCTGTTTGGCGAGAGCTGGTGGCCATGGTCCGTGGCGCCTGGGCCTCGAGGAGGTGGCAGAGGAAGGAGCTGCGTTGGCCCCGGCGCGGCGGGTGCTTGGCGCCGCTGTCACGGAGCTCGGCGTGGTCACGTCGCATGTGCACGGCCACTTCCTCCTTCCGGGCTCCCGCTGGCTCGGGCAGTCCGAGCCCGGCCGAGGTGCGGGGCAGGAGCCCAGGGAGGGCCGGAGGAGGGCAGCCTCGCCAGCTCAGCCTGAACCCCACCCCCGTGCAGCCAGGCGGGCAGCCCTGCAGGCCACACGGTCCCTGCGCCGGTGCGAGGCCCGCCCGCCCGCGTCACGCACTGCAGCTGCACCAGGTGCGCCTGGAGGGGCTCCGGCCTCTGAGACGGGAGGCCGTGTGCTGCCGGCCTGGTTTCTTCCTCACTCGGTCTTTCCTCCGCTCGATCTGGGCTGGGCCACTTCAAATGAACGGGCTAGCCCTGTACACGGAGCCTCCGCACAGGCCCCCGCCCCGCCAGCCGCGTGGCCAGCCCAGGGGAGCCTCGTCCGCCGCCTGCCGCCGCCCGGCTTCTCCGACGGGGTGCCAGCCCCTCGCCTCTGCGTGCTCAGGTCAGGTCCAGACGAGCGCTTGGTCTCGCGTTTCTGGTGTGACTGTCTCGTGAGGCCCAGAGCACCGTCCGCTCTGCAATGGCCTGGGCGGCCCTCCTCGCTTTCTTAAGCTCAGAACCCACCTACCTTTCTTTCTTTTTTACCTGCTTTTTTTCTGTATGAAACTAAATTGCTCAATCCGTTCTAAAGGAAACTACAGAAGGGAGGACTGACTGAAAAGTTATGAAAAGGTTGTGTAATGACCATCTCGGGGCAAGAATTCCTGTACCCATCGAGGGGCCCTGTTCCCGCCCCTCCCCCACTCTAGCTGGGTGGTTTCTAACCTGGTTGGGGTCATGGATTCCTTTGAAAATGTGGTGAAGGCTGTGGGCCACTTCCCACAAAAACACACGACCCCATTTTCTTAGGGAGGGAGTGCTCACGGGTCTTCGGCTCTCCCGGCCGCGGAGCCCTGTCCTGGAGCTGCCGCCTGGCTGCACTGGGCCCTGCGAGACGGGAACTTGGCTGCCAGTCTGAGTGGGGGATGGGGATGGGGGTGCTCAGTGCTCCAGAAACAGGTGGACGGGCTGGCGCTGGCGTGGGCACGCTGGCCCCTGAGGAGTGGCTGGAGAGGACCCGGAGGGGGTGGTGGCTGTGGTTCCTCGTTGTGACCGTGGTTAGCAGCGACTACCCGCAGGACGGGTGGGGGAGGGAGGGGCACGTGCCTCGGAGGCAGCCTGCGGCGGGTGCCGTGCGGGTGCCCGTTCCTGTTGTGGGAGAATGTAGGGTGGTTAAAATTAGCAGCGAGAGCCACAGCGCAAAGGCTGTCCAGCAGCATTGAGCAATGTGGCGCCCAGATAAGGCTTGGGAGCGGGTGGAATTCCTGGGCCCGAGCCTGCGGGCTCCTGATCCGTGGAGCGGGGGTTCCGTGAGGGGCCCACTCTGCCTGAGGCCGGGCCACCCGCTTGCCCAGCCTTGACCGTCAGTTCCCTGGAGGCCCCCTCAGAGGTCACGCGCACAGGCCCACGGGTCTCTGGCACGTGGCCACTTAGTTCCTCTCAAGTCAGGCCAGTGACCCTCCAGCCCGGCCTCTCGGGCGTCAGCAGAGGCTTGGGCGGCCCAGCTGCGCTCCGAGCCCGGACAGCCGGGTCCCACTCGTGTGCAGTCACCCCCTGCACCCTTCCAGCTGTCAGGGGAGCGGCTCCGGTCCTTGCAGCCTGTGCCCAGCCTGATGGGGAGTCCGCTGACGCCCCGGGCACCTGTGCTATGCTCTCAGGCCGCCCCTGCAGTGGACGGGAGGCGGGAGAGAGGCCTGTTTTGAACTAAGATGTTTGATCTGAGTCTTCCTTAAGGAGCAGGCACCGCCTTCACCACGTGTGCGCTCGCCGCCACCCGGCAGCCCGGACCCTGTGTCCCTCTGCCAGCCTGCCTCTCCCACAGGCAGGCAGGACCCCCGCACCCTGCAGTGCTGCGGGGGCTCCCGGAATCCCTTCCTGCCCAGCCGCAGGCGCACACCACGCGGAGCCGAAGGGCCAGTCTCCGCGGGGAGGGCCGGCGGTGCCGGAGGCTGGCGGGCCTGGCGCAGCCGCTGCTGTGGAAGCGGGCGCCGTGGTGACAGGTGGCAATCACCTTGATGGCCTGTTGTTTCTTTATTCTACAGAGAGAGGAGGGAGGGGGAAGAAACACGGATGTGAGCGCAAAACATGGACCTGCCCGACCCCTACCGGGATCGAGCTCGCAACCCGGCACGTGCCCTGGCCGGGAACCTCACCAGCACCTTTCAACCTTTCAGTGCACGGACGCCGCCAGCCGGCCGGGCCTGCATCGTTTTCTTGGTGGACTCACCCGCCGCCCAGAAGAAGGATCTCTGTAACCAAGCGCATACTTTCCATATTTGTACGTGACCGTCTCTAATTGGTTCAGCCATCTAGGCCGGAGGCGGCATCCTGGTCCCGGGGCTGTTCTTGGAAGGGACCGGGCTGGAGGGGGGGCGTCCTGCGGGGGAGGTGGTCCGGAAAGGGCACACCGCTGCCCTGGCCCTGCCTGAGGCCGTCACGCCCAGGTGACCTCACCTGCCAGGCCGCGGCAGCTGAGTCACGATGCTGCAGATTGCACCCGCGGGAAAGGCTGGCTCTGTGCGCTGCGGTCATGTCTTCTCCCTGTGAACACGGGTCTGAGGAAAGAGCAAGGTGTGTGCGCTTACGGTGTCTCCTACAGGCTCCCTGCCGCCCTGCAGGCCTTTCTCCTGTGCTGCGCGGCCCTGGGTGTGCACGTCAGGGTGGGACTAAGGCTCGTGGAGGCCCAGGCGCTCGCTCCCCCAGCCTCTGGGCTGTGCCCTGGGGTCGCGCGGTGGCCTGGGCCCTGCTGTGCTGCCCGCGCCTTTCTGACTGACGGAGAGCCTGCGCGTGCTGTGGCGGGAGCCGTGCTCTCCACGGGATCGAGAGAGGCATTTCCCGGGCCGCGCACGGGAGGTTGGGGTGTGGCCGGCGTGCTCGGGTGGACATAGGAGGCTGCCCTTTTGTGTCCCATCTCCACCCGTCCTGCGAGGAAGAAGTCCAACCTTATCTTCAAGGCCAAAGCCAAGGCCGTGTCCAGAGCTTCTGTCTCATGTTAAAGCTTAGCATGTGGGGCCCGAGCGGTCTGCCGCAGGCCCACGGCTGCAGACCACGTGGTTGCGTGTGTTCTGGGCGAGAGCTCTCTGTTCCCTGGGGTTCCATTATCTCCGGCGTGGGAACGGCTGGGAGCTTTCTGTGTGAGAGAGTGTGATTGTTAAAACCTCACCAAGGATGTGTGTGCTGTTGTTTTCTAGTTGATCTTAGAGAGGAAGGGAGAGGGGAAACAGTGATGTGAGAGAAACATCGATTGGTTGCCTCCTGTGCACACCCCTCCTAGGGATCGAACCCAAAACCTAGGTTTGTGCCCGGACCGGTACCGGAACCCACGGCCAGCTGCCCCCGGCGACCAGGGCCTAAGCTTTTTCAAAGTAACCACCTTCCCAGCTCCTGTGGGCTTGCGCTGCTCCGGCCTTCCAGCCGGCCTGCACCTCCCCCGGCTAGACCGCGGGCCCCTCTGCTCAGACGCCGCCCCTGCTCCCTGTAGGTGGGGGGGGGGGGTGCTGATCCTTGGCGGGCAATGCCGCGGTCCCCTGGAGTGTGCAGGGTAACTTCCTGGTGCAGCAAGCCCGCCCCGGCTCCCAGGGGTTATCCTTGGCTCCGTCCGCTCCCTCTGCTCCCCCTCAGCGACATCTAGCTCCCGACGCTGCCCCTCTTGCCGGGCAGGTGGCGTGGCAGTGTCCCTTTAACCTGCTGGTGCCAGCGTTTGGAAGAGCAGCTTCTGCCTTCCTCACCGCCTCAGACCCACTGGGTGGGGGAGGGCTGCTGACGCCTGGACAGACCGGGGTCTCCTGGCACGCCCCGCAGGAGGGCAGCGCGGCGTCGCAGGCCACTGTCTCGGTGCCTCCAGGGGAAACCACTCACTCTGCGGGCGCCCTGTTCTGGGAGGGACACAGGAGGTCTGAGGAGAGAACGTGCTGGAAGGTACAGACAGGTGCGGTCTGTTTGCAGGGTGCGTGCTGCCCTCCTGGTGAGAGACCGAGATGGGGTGCACCTCAGGCTGTAAGCTTCCTGGAGGCGCAGAGGGAGGGGCCCCAGTGAAGACTGGCCGTCTGCCTGGGCCCAAACCACCTCTTCGTTCCAAACCCGTCCCTAGAGGGGAGGCTTGCACTCACCCTCCCGGCGCAGCTGCTCCCCGAGGGCTGGCGGCCGGCGCGCTCGTGCCTTTTCGGGCAGCGGGGGTGGGGGTGATTGGGGCTTCCCAGGGGGTAGCATCTTCCCCAGGGCCCCCTGCCTCTGTGCATGGGACAGCCCCCCTCTTTCAGGCTGGTAGGCAGTTGCATCCTGAAAAGCATGTCTCTGGGACACCCCGCTTGACTGACATGGCGAGTTCTGTAAGCCCTGGGGGCACCCCCTCTGAGTCGCCACTCAAGCCCATTCTTGGGCGGCTTCGGGGTCTCTGGGGAAGACGCAGACCTCACGTTTGCCGACGTGCTGGCCCTCGGAGCTGCGGCCCCAGGAGGAGCCCCGGATCCCGCGTGGCTGCTGCTGTGCGTGTCTGTCCGCACCGACCTACCGACCTCCCGACCTCCGCCGCGTCTCTCCTCACCTGTCCCGCCCTCCAGCTGTCTGCTGCTCCATGCTTTCCCTCCTGGGTCCGTCTGCATCTCAGGAAACGGCTTCGGTGGCCCGGCTGGGACCGAGGGCCGGCCCCCCAGGAGTTTAAGGGCGAATCTGTTCAGGAACTGGGGGGCCCTGTCTCCCCCGCGGGCCCTTCTCCAGAAGAGCAGGCCACGCCGAGGCCTGTGCCCCTGCACGGGACACAGCGATGGGTGTGAAGGTTGAGCGACGTGTGCAGTGGGAAAAAGTGGGGCGCCGCCTGTGTGCAGGGCAGCCGTGCGCCCGGCTGGGTGTTAAGTGGAAGCCTGGGAGGTGACGTGAGCTGTGGGAGGCCGGTGGGGGAGGGAGGACGTCAGCTGTGGCGGGTCCCGTGGCTGCCAGTACCCACGACGTCAGGCCCGGAACCACGTGGTGCAGCAGGAGCGCCCTGGGCCGCGGGCGTGGGAGGTGTGAGGTCGTGGGGGGCCTCTGGTTCTGCACTGGCACCTGCTCTCCCCGCGGGGCCTCGCTGGGGCCTGCACTGCACAGAGGCCCACATGGCTCCTGGGCGGGGAGGACATCCCCGGAGCACCCGCTGAGGGAGCAGCCCGCATCCCCCTCTCCCGGCTCGGACGGACGGACGGGTGTCGGGTCGGGTTTCGGCCCCTCCCAGAGCTCAGCTCTAAGCAAACAGCTCCCGGGCCTCTGGCCAGACGAGAAATATTTTGGATCTGGTGACCTTTTTCTTGGGGTCTCCATTCACTGTGCGAGGTTGTGACCTGGATTCTGTTTCAGAACGGGAGGCAGCTAGTTTTCAGAGCGGCAAATAAGGGAAAGAATGAGGGATCTGGGCGTCTGTCTCCGAAGGCTCCCCTGGGAGGGACGTTTTTATAGGCGCCAGACGTCCTCCCAGCTCCGGCCAACTTTCCGTCCGAGGTGGGGGGTGCCCGAGCCGGCCCCCCTCTCACAGGGCCTGGGAGCCAGGCCTGGGCCCCGTGCAGCACACCTGCCCGCTGCGGCCCAGGCACTGTGGCCCCGGCGCTTCACCCTGCAGGTCACTGGCTCGCGGAATGGCAGGGCAGCGTGCGTGCCGTTGAACCCCGAGAAGGAGACGTTGCTCAGCAGGTCCGGCGTGGAGCAGAGCCGTCCACAGCCTTTGTCAGCTGGTGAGGGGCGTGTTCCCGGGAGCACCTGCTGAGAGGACAGCGGGGTCTGCGCTGCTAGATCCCGCCAGCCGGCCTGCACCCTGGCCGCTGCGGTGCGTGTGAGACGTGGCACGTGGGCTGTCCTGCTCCCCACCCACCGCACCCTGCCGTGGACCCTGCACCCACCACACCGCGCGTCCGGCCTGGCTCGGCACCGCACAGGCCTGGGCTGTCTGCCTGGCCGCCGGCCCTGTGCCTCCCCGCGGGGCAGTGGCTGCGGGAAAGCCCCGGAAGCTTTGTGCTTGGGTCGTGGAAGCTGGTTGACTGCAGGCCCTTTGCTGCCTGTGGCCTGCGGGCCCCGGAACCGCCCCAAAGTCAAGGCTGAGATGGGTGCGATGGCGATGCCTGGAGTAACCGGCGAAGCCGAGACATTCCGGGCAGCCGTGCTGGGAGCGTTCAGTTCGGCCTCCATTCCGCCTTGCACCCCGCCTCCTGACCAGCTCTGGCTGGAGCTGAACCTGGGCTCAGGGCGGGCGTCGTCTGGGTTGGTTGTGGGGACAGTCGCGAGGCTTATGGCAAGTGTGGGTGCAGCAGCAGCAAGATGGCAGGCGTTCTAGGCGGTCGGCTGGTTTGTGGAGCCTCTGGACTGCGGCCTTGGCCAGAAACACCTTCTGGCCACCGGGACCGGGCCTGGGGGAGCCGCCGGGAGAGGGCTCGGGGTCCCACCCGGCCGCTGGACGCGGAGGCCCAGACCCGGCCCTGCCTCCTGATCCCATCGCGCCCAGGGAGACACCGCCTCGGAGGCGCAGGAGGAAAGGAAACGGCCCCGGCCTGTGGCCACTTGTCCCGGCTCCAGGGCGACACAGCGGCGTGCGACCTGGCCGAGGCTGCCTCGCGGGAGGGGCGGCTTCTCGGAAGCTGGCTGAGGTTTGTCACCTTGGACGACGACTAGGACACGCTTGCTGTTTGGGAGGCCAGGGAGCCCGAGCAGGAGGGGCGCGCTGAGCACGGTCCTGAGTGCCCCTCGCACCTGTGCAGTGACCTCATGGTGCAGTGACCTCACGCGGGGACAGAGAAAGGCCTGCTGGTGGCGGGACTCGAGCGGAGGCGGGACCGCTGGAGGGAGGAATGGATTCCGCGTGGCCGTGGCGGGGCCGCCTTTCTGCTCCAGTTTGAGGACTCAGGGCAGCGGCCCCCAGGGAGGACCTGCTCTTCCAGGCACCGTGAGCATCACCTGCGTCACCCAGCCCTCAGGGCGGTCGTTGGGTGCTGTCCCCTCACCGATGGGACAGGGTGAGCGTGGGGTCACGGCTGTCGTCAGAGACTTGCGTTTGCGATTCAGACTTGGCACTGTCCTCGGTACCACTTCCTGCCCTCAGGCCGGGCTCTGAGCTGGTTCCAGGGTGGGGCGGGGGCAGGAGCGTGCGGCGCTCCCTTGTTTCAGGGGGGCCTGCCTGTTTCAGGGGGCCTGCCTGTTTCACAAGGGGTCTGTGCTGGGCTGGTCAGACAGGGACATAGGAGTGAGGTCCTTGGGCTGGTCTGTGGGGCCCTGGCTGACCGGCTGCCCCCCCTCAGTGACCCTGGAGGCTGCTCTGGGTCTCACTGAGCTGGTCACTTGCTGGGGAAGCCATCACGTCGCTCGGGCCATGCCTGGCTGTATTCCGAGTTGGCCTCCAGGTCCTGTGGAGGCTCACGCCGTGGTATTGAGTGTGAAAAGCTCCCCGGTGACGCGGGTGAGTGATGGCGAGTCTGGTGCGAAGGGCCGCCTCGGCCCCCGCTGCACGCCACCTGGGGGGGGGGGTGGGTTGGGGGCTGCCAGTGGCAGGGCTGTGTCCGTTGCCTCTGGTCACCCAGGCTGTGTAACTGTCTTTCAGGAAATTAAGTTAAACGGAACCGAAGCTGTACTGCTCCTGTCCTTGAGATCTCCCCTTTTCACCGACTCCTCTTCCCAGGGCTTGGTCTTGCGGTGGCTCCTTGGGGCCCAGCACTGCCCTCCGCGGGGCGCCGGGCGGGCCCCGGGCGAGGGCGGAGGGAGCGGCTGGGCCCTGCCCTCGCCAGCCTGGCTCTTCTCCTTTTCTTTTGGATCGGCTTCTCCGGCAGCTTCCACTTCTCTCGTAGGCGAGCCCAGCTAATATTTATCCTCAAAGTATCTTAACGATGCCGGAGGCCGCGTCTGCAGGGACTCCTCTCTGAAAGGGAGCTATTGTTGCCGATAAACTGAGGCACTGTGCACAATGGCCGGGTTGTGTTTGAACTTGCAACCTTTAATCCAACAGTTGGTTTTTGTGAACAGATAGACTTGTTCGCAGTTCCTGAAGAGGGCTTTATCTTTGTGGCATTTGTTTGTTTCTGGCGAGCCTTGGGCTGGGCTGGGGGAGGGGAGAGCTGGTGGGAACTGGTCTGTAATACTTCCAGGTGCTGCTGGGGTTAGGCTTGGCCGGCTTTTTAGGAATGCGACCTTTGCACTAGAGCCCTGCCTTTCTACGAACTGTTCCTTTAAAGCTGGAGACGCCTCGTCCAGAGGGAACGCTGGCCTCACACGGAAGGAACGGGGATGTGAGTACAAGACGGGGTGGGTGGGTGGTGGTGTCCACGTGTGGTCAGATTCCGGCGTCAAGGAACCCAGCTGATGGTGAACGTACCCCTGAACAGCACGCAGCGCGCCCCGTCCTGAGGAGGCCGCTTCTCAGTGAACGGAGCCCCATTCTGGGTCAGTCCGCTGTCCCTCCCGGCAGCCTCCTGCCGACAGGCGGTGCGGACAGCCGGCTCCCACGTTCATTAGCCCCAGGGCGGTAGAGGGTCCAAGTGAACCGCCCTCGTCAAATGGGGCAGAGTGGCCCCTGCCCGGCCGCGGGCCCCAGCAAGGCCGGCCCAGCACGCGGCGCCTGTGGAGTCTGTTCTGTGGGACCTTAGACCTTAGTCCGGCCCAGCACGCCCTCCGGGTCAGCTGACTCATCATCCTGCTGACTTCCACTCCCGTCTTCCTGCTGTTTGTCTGTCTCCCTCCCTCCTGACTCATCCCGAGCGGGCGTGTGGTCAGCGCGCTGGGCTGCGGGCGGCCACTGGTGGCCCAGCACGCCTGGGAGGCGGCGTCCCCGCCTTCCTGCTGTCCCCACATGCACACAGGCCCGTCCCTGCCCTTGGCCCGCGTCCTCTGGGTTTCAGAGTCGTGCTTAAATGATTGTGGGTTTGCTGAATGGTGGTGGGGCCCTGGGTTCCTACAGGGGAAACCCCACTGTCTCACTAGCTTGGCCTTCCAGGCCATTCCCAGCGGTGCCCTCACGCTGCGTTGCTTACTGGACGCCGTGATGAGATGTGCCTGTCAGAAACGACGCTGTTACAGGGCGCAGCTCTGGCCACTGAAAGTGCGCCCCAGTGTCGTGCAGCCATCACGCCGTCCGTGCCCGGGACGCATCTTCCCAGCGGAAACTCGCCCGCCCTCCTTGGACACTCACGGGAACTGCGTGCTGTGTTCACAGGTTGAACGTGTGGCCCAAGGACGGCAGGGACCTGAGGGCCCTCCTCCCCCACCCCCGGCAGAGCCCGCCCACGGTGCCAGGTGCGCCAGGGCCACATCCTGACTCCGGGTGGGGTGCGGGACGGGTCACCCCGTCTCCATAGGAGGAGAGGGGGCCTGTTTAAGGCCTTTCCTCTCGGCTCATTCAGATCCTGTCACGTGAGTTCACTGCACGCGTGTGTGTGATGTGCTTGGGCCCGCTCTGCCCAGGCGGCCCGGCTTTCGTTCCCAGGAACCCAGCGTTCATGCTCACGGAGGTCTGTCCGCTCAGCGCAGGGCGGCTCTTCGGGGAAGTCAGGGTCCTTCTTGCACTGTGGCCTTCCCGTGCCCCTGACCACACTCCACCTCCATCGTTGTTTGACGGCACGGGAGCTGGCTGGTCTCAGACGGTGTCGGAGTGGCGAGTGGTGCCGGCTGAGTGTGGACCCACACCCTCGGCGCGGGGGGAGGGATCATTCTGTAGAAGGCGGCGTGGGTACGTCTAAGGTGCTGGGAACCGCTCGCCCTCCCACGCTCACCAGGACAGCAGGTGCCGGGACCGCTGGCCTCTTGCCTCTGCTCGCTTTCCTGGCGCTGCTGGGGGCTCATTCTTCGCTGCTCAAGGACAGCACTCGGAGCCGGGCAGGCACTGCGCAGGCCCGAACGGCAGCGCCCACAGGTTAGTTGGGAGGGTGCCTATCAGCTGATGTTTTCGGCTGAGAAACCCAAGTGGGCCTCTGGCCGAAGGCGGGGAGGGTGCGGCCCATCAGCCAGACGCGGAGCAGAGCTCCCGCACTCCGCCGGCCTCGCTGAGGGCTGCTGCTTGTCCCTCGGCCTGGAGAGGGGGGGGGAGAGGGCTGAGTCCTTTCGCCTCAGTGGCCACCGAGCCTAGCAGTCCAGGCCAACCACGCGTTAGCCTGGTACAGTGCATTGTGGGAGAATCTGGGATGAACAAAGCAGGTGGGGTGTGCCTAGGGGGTGGTGCTTGACTTCAGTCCAGTGGGGAGAAGGCTGAATAAAGCAGAGTGAGATCTGAGCTGCCAGCGGGTGGGGCTGTTGAATGAAAAGTCCTGTCATGTGACTGAGGCCTGTGGTGGTCATGTGACAGACCTGGAGTGGATGCGGAGGGAGCAGGCCTGGGCCTACCTGCGTGGCTGGTCTCTGGGCACCACAGCACGGGAGGGTCCCAGCCCTGGCCCAGTGCTGGTCGGACTGGGAAGCTTCTGGATGCACCACGTGCACCTGCAGGAGCTCCTGGGTCCAAAGGGGCTGTCAGACCTGCCCTGCCCCCCCCCCCCCCCCCCGCACCCCTCCAGGGGGGCCGGGCTGCTGGCCTCTGTCTCGCTGTCTAGGCCTCTGCGAGTCAGCGCCACCACTCCTGGGTGTCTCTCCACATGGCAGGACCCTGTGGTGTTGGATAGGCCGGTCAGAAAGTTACTTTGAAAGGTAGTTCATTGTCTTATTAAAAATAAATTTTAGGTTTTATGGGAACAGAAGGAATATGATTGTAAGTCACCCAGCGATTGCACCTTTTCTTCTGCATCCGTCCTTGAAGAGAACTCGGCGTGCCACGTGAGCTGGTCTAGCCCCTGCTCTCTGCACTTCCTGTTAGCTGTCAGCTCCGGGCACTGTGGGCTTTGTTTACCAGGCCTGGTTAGGACACTCAGGGTTACTCTCCCGCTTCCCAGAAGCACCTCATTAATACAGAGACCCCCCTGTCTCCCCACCCCTGGCTCATGCTCCCCGCCCTGGAATTTCCTAGGTGTGTGTGTGTGTGTGTGTGGAGGGGCGAGGGGGGGGGGATGAAGGTGTCTTTGTTACGTTAATGAGGTGGCTTTTGGAAAGCGCTGGAGGGTGGGGGCGGCTGCCAGGAGCCCCGGCCTGGTGATCAGAGGGCTGGAACTCTGCCCCCCAACCCCCACCCCAACTCTGGGGGGGGCTGGAGGGGGAGCTCAGTGGCCGGTGGTGATGAGCCTCATAAACACCCGAGGGCGGCTCCTGGCCTTGGAGCCAGACCACCTCCGCGTGCCACGCGCTGGGCAGGCTCCGGGACAGAGCCGCTTTGTTCGCCTGCCTGCGCATCTTCATCTGGCTGCCGCCTCGCATCCTTAAGATCCTTTGGAAGAAATCCATGACCTAATGAGTAAGCGGGTTTCCCTGAGTTCTGTGAGCCTTTCTGGCCAGTTATTTGAGCCAGGGAAGGGTCCTGGCCCCCCTCTGACTCACCGCCGGCTGGTCAGGCCACAGGCAGCGGCTCTGGAGCGGAGGGCGGCCTCGCGGACAGAGCCCCCTGTGGAGCCGGGTCTCCGGTGGAGAGGATCCGGGCAGAGCTGGATTCCGGGAGCCCTGCCGGGGTCGGGGGGTTGCTGTGGAGCGGGGAAGCCTCCACACGTGTGGGAACGCGCATTTCCAGGCGTCTGATCCGTGTTGGAAGGACTGGTTTCTAAGAAGGCGTCTTGGACGGCGCCTGGACTGTGCGCCTTCCCTCCAGAGGTGACAGTGGGAGAGGAGGTCTCGTCCTCACAGAAAACGGGGCCTCTGGTTACGGGGTCTCCTCTCAGGAGGTTCTGTGGGTTGGTCTCATTTACACGGTAAAGGAGCTCAGGGCAGGCCGCCCCGCCCTCGCCTCCCGGGGGGGCTGGCTCTCCAGCTCCCGGCCACGCCCCTGCGCTGAGCCGGACAGGAGAGGGAGGGCCTGACACCTAGGAGGGGTTATGAGACCAGGGACTTCACACGATGCTGAGGGGCGGCCTTGGACCAGTGTGGGGCTCAGCAGAGCCGTGGTCCTGGGTGGGGGGCAGACCTGACTCCTCCTCGCTGCGCCGCTGACTGGCAACCCCAGCCCAGGGGGACACGGAGTCGGAGGGGCGGCTTTGTGGTTCGTTATGGCTCTGAGGGAAGAAGAGGTGTGACCAGGCCAAGGTCCCCGCCGGCTCTCTTCATCCATCAGAGATTCACCTTTAAAGCCCGTTTTGATTTTGACAACTTCGAGTGTATTTCATACTTCCCCTTTAAGAACACGGGCGGTTTGGGTTTGCCTGACATGTGGACCACGGTGCCAGCCGCTCCCGGTGTGGACCGTCGCTCCGGTTTCCCTGTGCGTGGCGTCCTCTGGAGGGCAGACCCCGAATCGGGAGCCGCTCTGACTGCTGTGACGTCTGCGCACGGCGCAGTACGGGGTTCCCTCCTCAGCCCGTCTCCAAGGTCAGTGGGATTTTCAGACTCTCGTCGCTGGTTGTCATGAGTGTCCCTGGGCAGCCTGGGACCTGCGTGCCCTCCTGTTGAGGGACGGAGGCCGAGCAGACGGGCACCTGCCCGGGCGTCGGCGGGAGTGATCGGACGCCGCAGGCTGCTCACCTGGCCTTGCAGGTGGGCCCTGAGGCTTCCTCTCCCCGGCGATGGCACCGGAGCCGTGCAGTGGAAAGCGGGCTGCCTGTTGCCATGGCAGCCACAGCCTCATTCCTGCTGGAGCTTGTCCTCCGGATCAGGGCTGGGATGTGGAGAGGGGAGAAATCCTTGACTTTTAATTGAAAAACAAGAAGCCGCCTCCTCAGCCCATGTGCAAACCAAGGACACGTGAAGGGCGGAGGCAGAGGGCGTGAGCGCGTCTGTGTTCGGGGCCGGCGACTGGGGCAGCGCGTGTCTGCTGGGGGCAGTTCGCCCGTTTCCGGGTCATTCCCCCTCAGTGGCCTCTGGCCGGGAAGCCGCCTGGGCCCCCAGCGGGATTCGTTAGCAATTTTAGGAAATGACGTGCCCGCAGGTTCGCCTGATGCTCTCCTTCATCCTCGGCGCGGGCCCTGGGAACTCGCTGGGCTCGACGTTACGTCTCTGTGGTCTCGGTCCACGCTGGTCTTCCTCATCGCCTGCTGCCGTGGGTCTGCTCCCCGGCTTCTGTGTCCATGGCGCCCGGAGAGCCCGCGCAGGAGAGGCCGGGGCCAGGACACATCCGACGGGGTCGCTAGTTAATGTCTTTAACAGTTAACGGCTGGCGCCGCTTCAGAAGCGTGGTCGCGGGCAGGGCCTGTGTTAAATGGCGGGTGCGCAAAACAAACAGCTGTGCCACACCCCAGCCACCATGGCACTGGCCGGAGGCCGCCTGCCCGGGCCGTGCGTGCGCGCCTGTGTCACGTGTGCAGGCGTGCTTCAGCCACACTGCGAGCATGCGTGACCTCCTGACCACCTGCGGAGGGGTTGGTCACTGAAGGTGGCCATCGCGTCACGTCGAGTGTGGGACTCCGGGCAGAGGCTCAGGCCCGACCCGAGCGCGGGAGCCGGTCAGGATGGCCCTGCCGTCGGCGTCTCCCCCAGCAAATGATCGGAAGTCACGTGTTTTGGCATCACTTGCCCGTCAGTGAGAAACAGGACAATAGAGGAAGTCGTTGTCGGAGCCATTGTCGCCATTGTCGTTTCACTTATCTGAGTGCATCTGCACAGCACGGCCCTGCTGTCGGCGGGCGGCGTCCCTGGGCGAGGAGCTGTCTCAGGAGCGCTCTGGGCTTGAGTGGAAGGTCCCGGGATAGGTCACAGCGTCCACTTCTGCCGCTTTTCAGCAGCTGAGGAGGCTCTGGTCCAGAGCCCCCGCTTTCGGGGGGAGCAGGCAGCCCCCGAGCTGCTGTCTTGCTCAGCGGGGGCTCTGAACGGGCTCCGCAGAGGGCACACTGCAGCGCCCATGCAGAGCAGCTTCCTGGCAGCCTCCAGGGAGCCCGTTCCTGGGCAGCAGACCTGGCTTAATGGTGTCTGACGGTCCCCCCGAATGTGATGGCCACCCGCCACCCAGGCTTGGCTGACGGGAGGCCGTGGAAAGCTTGGCTTGCTTTTGGCAGTTTTGCTGAGTGTGTGGTGCTCCCGCGCTCAGCTCACCGGGGAGTGAGCTCCCAGAGCTGTGGCCGCGGGAGGCTGTGCACGTGCCCACCGCTGACAGGATGCTAACGGTGTTTGTCGTTTCCGTCATGTAGATGACAGTGACGCTACCTGGGTAACTGCCCTGGGCCGCTGCGTGTGCACTGCCTGACAGAGGGAGCCGCCGCGTTAATGCCTAGACTCCTTGACTAACAGGTAACCCGCCACGCCCTCGCGGTGCATGGGACCCTCCGGGAGCGGCCGCCCCTTCCCCCGCGTCCACTTCCTCCAGCAGCTGGCCGGGCAGCTGTCCTCTTGTTCCCTCCACGGCCTCCTGGGCTCCCGCCGTGCAGCCAGGCTCGGGGGATGGAACGGATGGCGCTGGCTGAGGGGCTCTCCCAGGCGCGCGCCCTGGCCCGGGGGCTGCGTCCCCAAGGACAGGAGCCGTGAGGGCCTGTGCCGGGAAAGGGGGCCGTGGGCAGTGCCGCCGGGCGGGCTGGCCCTTGAGAAGAGACTGCAGGGACTCGGTGGCGGAGTGCAGGCGGGAGGGGTGAGGAACACGGAGGGCAGCAGGTGCCTGCCTGAGCGCGGGTCCTTCGGTCCTCTGCCCCACAGCGCCAGGGCAGGCTCCCCCGAGGTGGCCACGTGTGGCCAGGGTTAAAGTGGGACCTGGGCCATCAGAGGGACTCAGCGGGACTCAGGCTGGGAGCCCTGCAGCCGGCCCGGTGGTTGTGACCAGCTGCGTGGGGCCGGCAGCCCTGACCGCGAGGCCGGCGACAGGTGGTTGGACACTCACCCTCCAGCCGAGCACAGGCCGTCCCTGCTGCTCCCTCCTCCTCAGCCTGTGTTCCCAGGGCGTTAGACATTGGCTAGGAGCCCCCAGCCCTGGTGTCTAACCCCGGGTGGTAACTGGGTCAGGTGACTGTCACCGCGTGGCTTCCCTCCGCGGCTGTCCAGGCAAAGTGGGGACGTCGCTCGGGACTCGGCTGAGTCCGCAGACCTGTCGGCGGGGTCGCTGAGCCTGTGGCCGCTGTGCGCTGGGCGGTCTCAGCCCCTCAGCGAGCCCTGCTCTTCCTCTTGTTGAGAGTAAGCCGCCAAGAACAGCCACTGCTGTGGGCCTCCTCCCTCGTTCTCGGGGCGTGGCCTGACCGCGGGGTCCTTTCCTCTCTTGCAGATTAGCCGGTCGCTCGATGGGGAGCAACGGTGGAGCCCCTTCCCGTGTCAGCGCCCCGCCTCTCCGCAGCCACAGAGACCACGTCTGCACCTCCTCGGTCATAATGATGAAACTGGTATTAACTGAATGGCCATTATGGATTTGTAACTCGCACTCACAGTAATCCACAGCCACATGCTCAGAATCCCGCCAGAAGGCGCTCTGCTGGCTGCGCGCCGTGTCCGAGTGGGCAGTTGTACCGAGAGGAACAGAAGGATTACTCGCCGGGGAACGCCACGGAAGCAGAGAGAGGCGACGTCTTAACTTACCCTCACAGATACACGGTAGTGCTATTTAATAGGTGGAGTAAGTGAGCACAGAGCTGTCCCGGTGGTGATGAGAATGGCCCCGCAGAATGCCGACTCGGAGTCTCTGCCCGTGGCCCTGCCCGAGCTGCGGAAGCCTGCGGGCGCCGGCCCCGAGCCGCGCGACGAGACCGTCAGCGAGGGCTCCATCGACCGCATCCCCGTGCGCCTGTGGGTGATGCACGGGGCCGTGATGTTCGGCAGGGAGTTCTGCTACGCCATGGAGACGGCCCTGGTCACGCCCATCCTGCTGCAGATCGGTGAGTGCCGCCTGCCGGCCCTTCGCTCGCTCGGCACGCGGAGCAGAACGAGGGCTGGGCGTGGGCTCGGGGACCCTGGGGCCCAAGGCCTGGTCTCCTCCCTTCAGCCTCTCCTCTGACCCCTCTGCTCCTGCCTGAACCAGGGCAGGGGAGGGGACGGTCTCCTGATGTTGGGGTGCAATCAGGTTTGGGGGTTTGAACAAGTGCAGTTGGCGTTGACCTGTCCCAACGGGGAGTGCGACCAGCCCGTGGAGGCAAGAGGTGAGCCCTTGCGGGACACCTGGTGGGAGAAGACGCTGAGCAACGTTATCAAAGCCCTGTTGTCGGGGTCGCTGTCACCGCAGTCTGAGTGGAGTGTGGGCCTCGGTGGCGAGGGACCGGGTTGTCGCAAGTCCTGGAGTCCGCGGTCCCCGGGGGCCAGCGTTGCGAGCTGCTGTCCCTTCCACATCACGCGAGGTGTTCCCTCCCCTGTTGTCCAAGGAAGCTTAACGATCTGTAATTTTCCAACCTGGAAGAGATTTGAGGCAGGGACCAAGCCATTTAAAAGCATAGTTTCATTCTAGAGTTTCCCGTGTGCGTGGTAAAGGATCTAAAATCGACGCATTTGGGTTTGGGAACGTCCCTTTCTCCCGATCGGCCCCACTGTGCGGTCCGCCCTGAGAGTCGGGATCTGGAAACGCGAGTTTTCTGCGTGGGCCCGCGGGGTGGGGCAGCGGGCCGTCTGGAAATGCCGCCTGGGCCCGAGACGCCTTTCACCACACAGCGCTGCTCAGAGGGCGTCGGGGACAGAGCCGGTGTTTCTCAGGCTCCGAGGGCGCACAGCGGTCCCGGCCTGCATGAGCCCGTTTCCCAGCAGGGGGCCTGCCCAGCCCAGCGCACTGCCCGCGGCGGGCTGCGTGTGTTCATTGCCGACACCTCCCGCGGGCTTCCTGGGCCTCCCATGGGCTCAGGTGAAGGGTGTGCGGGTTTTCTGCTGGCGTCTCACTGGGGCTTGTCCCATGCGGGCAGTTCTTGTCCATTCCTCTTGGAAGTCCTCGATCACATCCATGTTGCTGTGTTTTTGGCAGGCACCAGCCGTTAACTATCCATGTTGCCCGTGTTGCCCTGTCACTATCTTAGTAGTATCTTGAAATCAGAAGTTTTAAATGGAGATGAGAACTGGCATGCCAGTTTTTTTCTCTTATTGTTCTTTTTTGTTTGAACTAGAACCCTGGCCTGACCCGGTCCCAGTGAGGTCCTACGTTCTGTAGTTCTAGCTCCACGGTCGGGGCTGTGCCCGCCCCGAGTCAGTGTGTACGTGGAAGAAGAGCTGAAGGGTCTGTGCTCACGTCATCTGGGAGGGGCTGGAGGGCAGGGTCCTGGGCCCTCCTCACCTGACCTGGAGCTGACCCTCCCTGCCCACCTGCTCTTGCTGCTGTCCTTCGTGTAGGAACCCCGGAAGGAGAATTCTCAGGCCCCAGGCTCACGTCTTTTACAAGGGAGAGCAGAGCAGAGGGGAGGGCGTGGCAGGGGCCGGACCCCCCTGTCGGCCCAGCATCCGGGCAGAGGAGGCTCCCGCAGACCCAGCCCACTGCACAGGCAGGAGGTGAGGTGCCGGCCTCTTCACGTGCCGCAGCCCGTGAATGGGGGTGAGGGGGCGTCTCCGAGTTAGAATCCAGTGGGAGTGGGGGTCAGTCTTGGGAAACTCGGAACAGCCTGCCCAGCCCCTCCGGGGCCTGTCGCCCACTGGACGTCTGTTCCCACAGCCTTTCCCGGCCACACACCCTCATTGTTTTCTTCTGGGTCCGGAAGCGCCGAGGGAAAGGCAAGTCCTGAAGAAAGGCCGTCTCCTGCCCGGGGTCTGACTAACGAGCGGGCAGGCTGAGGCTCCTGCCGGCCCTGCCGGGAGCCCTGACCGGGAGTCCGGACCCGGCATCCCAGCCAGCGGGGGCGGGGCCACACCCCTGGAGCTGGCAAGGCTCAGGGCACTTTGTTCAGGGCACTTTGTTCGTCCGTCTGTCTGTCTGTCAAAAAGCCAGGCTCTTCCTTCTCCGTTGTAGCCTCAGGAGAAGCAGGGCCCCTGGGGTTTGATTTGGGAGAACGGGGTGTCCCCCTCTCCCTCCTGTGAGAGCACAGAAGGGCCGGTGCCCCCACTCTTCTCCACTCCGGGATCGGGCAAAGGGCCTGGAGGCCGGCGAGGCAGGTGCGAGGTGACTCTGAGTCACCCATACAGCCCCCCCCCCCCGAGCCCCGTGCACCCAGCCCCCCCTCCCAGAGCCGGTGAGGGGGGCCGGGAGCGGTGGGGGGGGGGCAGCTTCAGTTGGAAGGTGACTGTCCTGGAGGAGGATGGGTGGGGTGGCGCACGTAGCGCCGAGCTGCCCGCTTAGCGGTGGATCTGAGTGCGGGTGGGGAACCTTTTCCTGCCAAGGCCCACGTGGGTATTGACAGCATCGTTCGAGGGCCACACAGACCAACCAGGGAGGAAGGGACTGCTCTGTTGGCCACTCACGCACTCACCGCCCCCCGGGCCTGGGCAGCCCCAGACCAAATGGCTGCCCCGTTCCCGGTCTGAACGGTAAAGCTTACACTGGACGTTTTGCTACAATGTTAAAGTGCGGGAAAAGCCTTGGAGGCCCATAGGCTGTCCGGAGGCTGCCTTCCTGCTGCCTGGCGGCTGCGGGAACCCGGGGGCACACGGCCCAGGCTGCCCGGCAGGCTGCCCACCTCGCCCCGGGGACGTGGGCACGCCGTCCTTGCTGGTCCTGATGCGCGAGCCCCGTGTCAGGGCCCCAGGGCGCCTCCGACACGCAGTCAGACCTGCCCGGGAGGCACGCCCCCACGGGGCGGCGTGGGTTCGGGTGGGCCTTGCGGAAGCTCCCGCCTCTGGACCAGAGCGACTGCAGGCCGGAGCGTCGTGGTGTTGTGTTTGGCGGGGAAGTCGGGGTTTCCGTGTGTTTCAGATCATTGTGTTCAGAAACAATGACCTGTCAGCGGTAGTCATTTTTCCCAAGGAGTCGGCCTGTTCTTCCATCAGCCTGAGCCGTACCTGCGGGCCAGGCCAGCGGCTGGAGGGGACGGGACGGGGCGGGGCCAGCAGAGGAGGAAGGCGGCTGGGAGGGATTGCTGTGCGGCCCGGTCCCGGGGCGCAGGGGCTGCAGGTCGGGAGGCTGTCAGGAGGCGGTGCCTGGCGTGGGCGCTCCGCTGGCCTGGGCAAAGGCTGTGACGTGTGGTCTGAGAAGCAAGAGGAGGCACAGTGAGAATGCCGGCCACTGCCCGAGCATGGGGGACAGCAGGAAAGGGCAGCTAGCGCCAACCGGGTGCAGTGAGAGGGGCAGGAAGTGGGAGGCTGCGTTGAGGTGGTGTGAGAGATCTGGGCCCTGGTAGGCAGGGGTCCGGTACAGGGGGCCTCATTCGCCACTCCAAGGAGGTGATTACAGAAGCTCTGGGCCGTTCTGCCCTCTTCCCGGGTTGCACACATTAGCACTAGTAAAGAGCAGCGGTGTTAGGCCGTCCTAATAGGGCTGTATGGTATTACAGCAGCTTTCAAACTTGCTGCATCATGATAATCTCCCAGAATTACAGTAATGACAGAACATGAACCATGTATGTACACAGGGGGACTAAAATTGACAGGAAAAAATGTATCAGAACAACCAGTACAGTATGTGTCCACCACAAAGTACGTCCCAGGTGGCGGTGGTTTTGTCCTGAAAAGTCCTTCACCGACACGAGCCGCCTAAGTGGGAGGGGCGCACCTGGCGGGGAGTAGGTGAGTAGGTGACTAGGTGGGTGAGTAGGTGGGCAGGTGGGTGAGGAGGTGAGGAGGTGGGTGAGGAGGTGACTAGATGAGTAGGTGGGTGAGTGGGTGAGGAGGTGAGTAGGTGGGCAGGTGGGTGAGGAGGTGGGTGAGTAGGTAGGTGGGTGGGCAGGTAGGTGAGAAGGTGAGTAGGTGAGCAGGTGGGTGAGTAGGTGACTAGATGAGTAGGTGGGTGAGGAGGTGACTAGATGAGTAGGTAGGTGAGTGGGTGGGCAGGTGGGTGAGTAGGTGAGGAGGTGGGTGAGGAGGTGAGTAGGTGAGTAGATGAGTAGGTGGTTGAGTAGGTGACTAGGTGGGTGAGTGGGTGGGCAGGTGGGTGAGTAAGGGAGTAGGTAGGCAGGTGGGTGAGGAGGTGGGTGAGGAGGTGACTAGATGAGTAGGTGGGTGAGTGGGTGGGCAGGTGGGTGAGTAGGTGAGTAGAGGAGTAGGTGGGCAGGTGGGTGAGTAGGTGAGGAGGTGGGTGAGTAGGTGAGTAGATGAGTAGGTGGTTGAGTAGGTGACTAGAGTAGGTGGGTGAGTGGGTGGGCAGGTGGGTGAGGAGGTGGGTGAGGAGGTGTGGGTGCCCGGGGCTTGCACAGTTCGGGGGCCTCTCTGAAAGGCACGGTGGTGAGAAGCTCCGCCTCGGTGGGGGACTGGAAGCCACGTGGGAAAGGACTGCTCTGCAGGTCACGATGAGGCCGATCACGAGCTGGGAACCTGGGGGTCGGGGCTGCGCGAGGGTGAACCGATGTGAAGGCAGAAAGTCAGCGGAGCCCAGGGCGGGAGGGCCGGCGCGGAGCCTGGGGCAGGTTCCTGCCGAGTCATCAGTTTCAAGCCGGTTCTGTGTGACCTTGATTCCGCTCCGCTCCCACACACTTCCACTTGCTGTCACTGTAGCTGTGACGCGGGCGGGGGGGAGGGGGGGGGCCTCCCACACCCTTTGCCGGCCCCGGAGGCCCGCGCTACCACGACCGGAGTTCTCAGGCCTCCTAGACCCCGTTCGTGTCCTAGAGCCACAGCCTCCGGAACCGGCCCGTCCTCGGTCCTCACGGCTCTCCTGCTGGACGGTGCCAGCACAGCCCACTCGGCCACACCGCCTGCAGTCCGCGTGGCTGCCGCCCCGGGCGCCCGCATCTGACCCTCGGCTCTCTAACGGCCCACGTGCCTCCCCTGCACCCTGAGGGTTCCCTGGATGCAGGGCCGCGCCTGCGAGCAGAGGAGGCCCTCACAGCTCACTTCCTGTGGGTGCCGGCCACTGGGGTCAGGGCTGCTGCAGTGAAGCTGGGGCCGGGGACCCGCCCAGCCCTCTCCTCCTGCGGCTCAGTGCGCCTGCTTCTCCGGCCCCTCCGTTCCCCTTCCCCGGGAAGTGGGGTGTCAGGCCCTGGAGCTCCAGAAAGTGACCCAGCTCCTGTCCTCAGGGCAGACCAGCACTGGGGGCGGGGGGCACGTTAGCCATCCCACGGTCAGCGGGCAGGACAGCCTCGCAGCAGCTGGGGGAGGACCAGGCCTGAGCTGCAGTGACCTGGCCAGGAGCGTGGCCTCCATGTCCCTGGGTCTCAGCCCTGCAGGGGGGCGGTGTGAGGAGGGCCTGCAGGGGGGACGGTGTGAGGAGGGCCTGCAGGGGGGACGGTGTGAGGAGGGCCTGCGGGGGGAGGGGACGGTGTGAGGAGGGCCTGCGGGGGGAGGGGACGGTGTGAGGAGGGCCTGCAGGGGGAGGGGACGGTGTGAGGAGGGCCTGCGGGGTGACTGACTGTGTGGCCTCTGGTCCAGGTGTTCATCCCCGGGAACTGGCCTGGCCGCTCCCCTGGCCCTGTGCTTGGCACTTGGATCTTGTCCCCCTTCCCAGACCCAGACCTCGGGCCTCTCCGGCCAGGGCCACGCCTGCCCGTGGCCACTGCTGTTCCGGCCGTGGCCGTGGCACTTCTTCAGCCCCCTCCGCCCCGCACTGTCCCGATGACCCTGCGAGGCCTCTTCCGGTGCCTTCGGCCTAGAAACCTGAGCGAGCGCTGTCCCTCGGGAAGGCGGGCAGCGGGCCGGGAGGCGGGCGCTCAGGGGCGGACGCGGCTGCGGGATGAGCGAGGGGCTGGGCGCTGCGTGCCCGTGACTGCTCCTCGGGGAGCCTTGTGCCGGCAGCAGCAGGCGGGCTCGGGGGCCAGGCGCCGGGAGCAGGAGACCATCCCCTGCTTTCCGCGGGTCGGGGTCCCCCGCTTTCCGCGGGTCGGGGTCCCACTTGATTCTGGCCAGTGGGCCCACTGGGTGTTTGAGGCGCCCTCTTGTTTAAAGTAGGACCAGCCCCCTCGCCCAGTGTGGGAGCCAGTGATGCCCTGGAAACCATGCCCGGCCTCGGCCCCGTCGGGCTGGAGAGGGCTCTGCTACCAGGAGGACCATCGGCGCCACCGGGCTGGGTGCAGCTCCCGAGCCCGCGGAGGCCTGGCCGTGCCGCTTCCAAACGGGCCTCCGCCCAGAGCAGCTCGGCTCCACCCGCGTCCCCGGCAGGAGTGCCCCCCCCCCGCCCCCGTGGGCTCGGCGGTTCCCAGGGCTTCCTGCTCGCCACCGATGCCACCGTGTCCCCGAGGTCCAGGGGGCCTGCCCCACCCCCACCCCCCAGGCGGAGGCCTGAGGACCAGGCCTCCATTGTCTGCTCCTTGTCCCTGGGATGAGCGCTGACTTCCAGGGAGCACGGCTGGCTGTCATTCCTCCACTCCCAGGCCAGCAGGCTCAGGCCCAGGCCCAGGCGCGGCCCCGGCCACAGGTCCTCCCGTCCCGCCTCAGGGTGCTGTTCAAGGGGCCTCGGAAAACGCATCCGAGTGTACGTCCTTTCTCTCCATCCCTCCCTCCTCCGTCGGGTGGCTCTGGGATTCTGGAATATTCCTGCAGCTCTGGGGCCCTGGCTCCAGCTGGAGGTGTCGTCTGCCCCCTCGGCTGGGCAGGCAGACCCTGGCTCGGGGGGAGGGGGGCCGCCATGGGCCCGTGCGTGGCCAGAGGCAGGGACGGCGGCTTTTCACGGCTTCCTTCGCGGCCGGCGGAGGTTTCGCAGCTTCATTGCCTTGATCCTGCGGTCCCCGAGGCTGCGAGCGTTTCCCACCCAGAGCCGGTTCCTGGTTCCCAGGAGTGACCCGGGGAAGACGCCTATCTTGATGGGCAGCCTGTCCGCGGAGGGGCGCCTTTCCCATGGCAGGCCTTTGTTACCGCTGCGGCCGCTTTCCGCCCGCCCCTCCCCCGGCGCTTATCAGGAGAGCCGCCGAACGGAGCCCTGCGCGTGACCGAGCGCGGCTGCCGTCACCGTGACCTCACACAGCCTGCGGGCGAGGGTGACACACTGAGCGTTTCCTGTGAGCGCGGGGCCTTCCTGGTCCCACCATTGTTGTTCGGCTGGAAGAAAACAGAAATCATTGACGGCGGCCGCCTTGTTTGTTCAGAGCCGGGCTGGGAAAGGCCGCGGCCGCTGCGTCCCAGCGCCCCGGGCCGGGGCCGGGCCTGTTCCCACCGCCGCGGGGGCGTCCGGACGGGCTCGCTCACAGCGCAGGGCGGCGTGGGGCACGTGAGGGAAGTGGTTACTTTTCTTGCCAATGTTTGGGCGTAAACAGTGTCACCCAGTGTCCTGTGCCATTCCCAGCCGGGTGCCCCGTGGGCCGGGCCGCTGCCCAGCAAGTCCCATCCCCGCGCCCACTAGCTCGGTCAGCCGCCCCGGAAGCCGCCGCTCCTGCCTAGAATGTGCTCCAGGAGAGCGGGCCGCAGGGGGCAGCTGCGCGGACTTCCTAACGCGCTCCGAAGGTCGGGGTTGAAGTTGTGTGACTTCAGAAAGCCACAAGTCCCTCGTCTGTCTGTGAACCCGTCCTGGGGGCCACACCCTCCTCGCATTGCCCTGGGGGGCAGGCACAGTCCCAGCCCAGCGTGCCCCCTGCTGCTCAGGAAGGCCACGGCCACGCACTGGAAGCAGCCCGTGGCGGGGCCGTGCCTGGCTGTGCTGAGGGCTCGGTGGGTCCCAGAGTGAGGCTGCCCTGGGTGCTGCCCTGGACCGGGGCCCCGGGGGAGGGGAGGGAGGGAGGGCGGGCTCTCACCTGTGGCCCGTCTCCCTGCGGCCTGAGCACGGCCGGAGCTCGGGGCCCAGCGTGTGGCCCCAGAAACACAAGCACCGCGTCCCGCGTCCCCCGTCCCGCAGCCTCGGGCGCCTGTGAAGAGGCAGCGCCACCCGAGCGTCACCGCCAGGCACCTCCGGGCGCCCTGCCTCCCGCCCCCGCGGTCCCTCACGGGCGGAAAAGCCGCCTTCCAGGGTCGCCATGAGCTGGTCCGTGTGTGTCCACGTCCGAGCGTGTCCTGGAGAAGAGCACGGGCTTCGCGTGGGCCAGACCCTGTGCACCCGTGTTCGGTTGGCGGGGGCGGCCGGGTCGATGACAGTGGACGCTGCGGACAGCGGGTGGCAGTTTGCATCTGAGCTGTGTCAGGCTCAGCCGCTCCTGGTGCAGCCCTGAGCCCTACACGCCGTCAGGAGCTTGGCGCAGGGGAGCGGGGACGCGCTCCGCCCCAGGCCCCGGCGCCTCCCAGGCCCGGCCACCGCCCCGAGGAGGGGGCAGCACGGCGGCGGTGCCTGCGCACGTGTCTCTGCGAGGGGCCACCTGTCACTCGGCTGGGCAGCGTTTGTTGGTAAAATGGTGACGTTTAAAAATCCCAACGGAAGTGAGAGTCCCCCGGCCAGCATGGCTCGGTGGTTGAGCGTGGGGATCCCCGGCGTCCTGGGAGCCAGGAGGTCACGGTCGGATTTCCGGTCAGGCACATGCCCCTGTTTGGGCGTGACCCCCCGTGAGGGGCGTGCAGGAGGAGGCTTCCTCTCGTCACGGCTGCTTGCCCCTCTCTTCCTCTCTCTCTCTGGAATCCATGGAAATGTATTTTTAAAGAGTGCCCCGTTCTTCGGTTCTTCGGGGAGTTTGCGCAGTCGTTTGTGAGAAACGTGGTGCTGGACAGCGTGTCTTGGGGGACGTGGGCAGTGTCGGCGTGGCCACCGCGGCCGCTGTCCTCACGGCCTGACGGGTGGTGAGAGGCAGGGACCAGGGCCTGGGACCAGGGCTCGTCAGCGGGACACACTCCGCGAGCTCGCGCTTCGCTTCCTGAAACGCGGTGCGCGGCCGGGGGCCGGGGCTCCTCGGGTCCGAGACGGAGTGAGGGCGCTGGTGCTCACATCCACGTCCGTGACGGCACGGCGCCTCCCCTCCTGAAGGCGCCGTCCTCCGCCCAGCGGGCTCCTCGCGCGGTGCCCGGGGTGGGGAACGACCCATCGACGTGCAACGGGCGGGAGGCGCGGGGTCCACTCTGGCTGGGTTGTCCCCAGCGACCCCCGCCCAGGTCAAGACGCGGAGCCCAAACCCCCGGCTCCCGCCAGCAGAGACCCTTTACCGCATACACACGGAGTCCCGGCGGATGCTCTTCTGCGCCCAACGTGGGTGACGCTGTGGCTTGTTCCTCCCGGCGCTGTGTGGTGCTCGTCTGCGGATGAAGGCGCGAGACTCATTGCCCGTCCCCCGTGGGCACTGGGTTTGGGTGGTAGGACGCCAGCGTGGGGGTCAGTGTGGCATAGACCTTGGAATTGGGCAGCCCTGGGTTTAAGCCCTAGGGCTCCCGGCTTCTCACTGTGTGACCCAGGCAGAGTGCCTAACCTCTGAGCGTCAGCTTCCTCATCTGTAAAATGGGCACAAGGGCTTCGATTGGTTTTAATCACACAGCCCCACAGGTAGGACCTTCTGCCCTGACAAGTCTCTAACCGTCCGGGGTGTGTATGTGCAACCTCGTGTGTGTGTCTGTGTGTGTGTGTCTGTGTGTCTGTGTCTGTGTGTGTCTGTGTGTGTGTGTGCCCAGCGGCACCCTGTCGCCAGGCTTCCTGAGCAGTGGCAGCAGACTGGGCTGACGAGCCTGCGAGTGTCTGTGTGCCCACATGTGTGTGCGCGCCCACATGTATGATGGTTGAGTGTGTGTTTACATGCCTATGCATGTGACGGCACACATGTGACGGCCACCCGTCTGTGTGTGTGTGCCTTCCCGTGTGATGGCACATGTCTGCGCGTGTGCGTGCCTGTGTGTGGTGGCACATCTCTGCGCGTGTGCGTGCCTGTGTGTGTGATGGCACATGTCTGTGCATGTGCATGCCTGTGTGTGATGGCACGTCTGTGCGTGTGCGTGCCTGCCGTGTGACAGCGGTGTCTGTTGCAGGCCTCCCGGAGCAGTACTACAGCCTCACCTGGTTCCTGAGCCCCATCCTCGGCCTCATCTTCACGCCTCTCATCGGCTCCGCGAGTGACCGCTGCACCCTGAGCTGGGGCCGGCGGCGGCCCTTCATCCTCGCCCTGTGCGTGGGCGTGCTCTTCGGGGTGGCGCTCTTCCTCAACGGCTCTGCCCTCGGTGAGTGCCCGCCGCCCGGGCCCCGAGCGGGCCGCCTTCCCGCCGTGCAGCCGCTCAGCGGCGGCCGGGCTGTGGGAAAGCGCCGGGAGCCCGTTCACAGGGAGGCGCTTCCTGGGGGGCTGTTTGCTCGGCGCCGATCGGATCCGACCACGTCCTGTTTGCAGCGGGAGTTATCTTTTCCTTTCCCGCCTCGGGGCTGAAAATGCCAGGCCCGCTCGAGGCTCCCGTGTGGTTTCGTGTCCTCGCAGTTGCTGCTTTTTGTTGTTTGTTTTGTCTTTACCTGAAGCAGCTCCAGGAGGGACACGGTGTTTGCCCGCGGGCGCCCGTTAGACTCCGGAGAACAGCACGTTGTTTTCTGCCAGTGGCTTTTCTTTTGCTGTTAAGGGTGATAAAATATTCTTTTTATTGTTTAAAGTATTACACACGTCTCCTTTTTCCCCCATTGCCCCCCCCCCCGCCCGCCCTGTCAGTGACTTTTTAAGACGGGAGCTTGCCCCAGGTCTGTCCACTCGAGTGGCAGCCGGTGGTGCCGGTCATGATGCCAGACACGGAGGAGGAGGCCCCGCTCAGCTTCTCGGAGGCTGCACGGCCGGGCTGGGGCAGGAGGCGCTGCCTGAACCCCACCCCTTGAGGGGCAGCCCCTGCAGCACCGTGTCCCGATAGAAGCCCCGCGTGTCACTCCCGTCCCCGTGCACTCCGCACCATGGACGTCCCTGCAGGCCCACCGTGCAGGCGGGTGGGAAGGACCCTCCCTGTTGGTCGTGGCGCACACAGTGAGGCGCTCTGCGCCCGCGGCCCGTTAGCGTGAGCAGGAGGGAAAGCAGCCCGCGGCGGCAGGAAGGAGGCCGGGCGCGGAGCCCCCTTTCCAGCTGGGCTGGGGCGGCGCCTGGAGCTGAGGCCTGCCCGCTGTGTGCCCGCCAGGCCTGGTCCTCGGGGACGTGCCTGGCCAGCAGCCCATCGGCATCGTGCTCACCGTGCTGGGCGTGGTGGTCCTGGACTTCAGCGCCGACGCGACCGAGGGGCCCATCCGCGCCTACCTGCTGGACGTGGTGGACAGCGAGGAGCAGGACATGGCCCTCAACATCCACGCCTTCTCTGCCGGTGAGCGCCCCGCCCCGCCCTCATCCCGGCCCGCGCTCGGGGGCGGCTGCTCCTGGGGCCGCACCCACATCAGGGCCAGCTGAGCAGGGCCCCGTCCCCGGGCCCAGGGACTGGTGCTGACGGGTGACGTGCTGGCCGCTGGCCCTGCCCGAGGCCCACCACTGCTGCAGCTTGCACCTCCGATGGGAGTGCCCGCTTCCAAGGCCGGGGTGGGGGTGGGGCTGCGGGGTCCCGGGGCTCTGCTCCCGCCTGGCAGTCTGTCCTAGTTTATGAAGCAGGAAGCTGTGGGGTCAGAATTGCAGACCCAGAGTCGGCCGGAGGGGCCTGTGCCGCCTCCCCGCCCGCCCCTCCTTCCCTCCCGAGCCCGCGGGCCCGTCGCAGACCCGGGCTGGCCTGTCTGCTCGGGCCCCGGCCCCGCTCCTCACTGGCTGTCCTTCCGCCGCCAGGCCTCGGCGGGGCCATCGGCTACGTGCTGGGGGGGCTGGACTGGACACAGACCTTCTTGGGCTCCTGGTTCCGGACGCAGAACCAGGTGCTGTTCTTCTTCGCGGCCGTGGTGTTCACGGCGTCGGTGGCCCTGCACCTGTTCAGCATCGAGGAGGAGCAGTACTGCCCCCAGCAGGAGCGTGCCGAGCCCGCCCCGCCCGCCCCGCCCGGCCTCCTGGACGGCGGCCTGTTCCCCGACGAGGTGCAGTCGGAGCAGGAGCTGGCGCTGGACTGCCTGGGCGCGGAGCTGGTGCGGAGCAAGAGCGACTCGGTGCTGCACGTGCCGGACGCGGCGCTGGACCTGGAGCCCGAGCTGCTGTTCCTCCGCGGCATCGAGCCCTCCATCTTCCACGACGCCTCGGGCCCCGGCACGCCCCACAGCGCCAGCCAGGACCTGGGCCCCGCCCCGCCCCGCCTGTCCTCGCCGCTCGGGGACACCACCAAAGAGGACGCCGTGCTGCTGGAGCACCACGTGCCCGAGGCCCACGTCCCCAACGGCAGCGGCTCTCCCCCGAGGGACGGCCCCCCCGGCTACGGCGCCGTGGACCCGAAGCCCTCGGCCGTGTCCAGCGCCCTACGGCGGCGCAGGCACGGCTTCCGCCGCCAGGCCTCCAGCACCTTCTCCTACTACGGCAAGATCGGCTCCCACCGCTACCGCTACCGGCGGGCCAACGCCGTGGTGCTGATCAAGCCCTCGCGCAGCATGAGCGACCTGTACGACCTGCAGAAGCGGCAGCGGCAGCGCAGCCGGCACCGCAACCAGAGCGGGGCCACCACCTCGAGCGGCGACACGGAGAGCGAGGAGGGCGAGGGCGAGACCACCGTGCGGCTGCTGTGGCTGTCCATGCTGAAGATGCCGCGCGAGCTGCTGCGGCTCTGCCTCTGCCACCTGCTCACCTGGTTCTCCGTCATCGCCGAGGCCGTCTTCTACACCGACTTCATGGGCCAGGTCATCTTCGAGGGGGACCCCAAGGTGAGCGGGAGGGGTGCACGGCGGCCGTGAGGGCTCAACAAGGGGCCCGTGCACCGAGCTCAGCAGGGAGGCCGCTCCCCAGGCTGCCGCCTGGAGCCCCAGCGCCGCGGGGTGCGGGTGGGTGGCTCTCCGTGGGCAGCGGCCAGGGTGCTCCAGGGGACGTGGCAGGGCCATCGGGGGAACTTGTCCGCGGCCAGCTGTCAGGATGGCGGGGCACTGAGAACCGTGGGCCAGACCCTCAGCGTCTGACAGTGGCCGTCTGTCCACGCGTGGGCGAGGCCAGCGGCCACAGCGTCTGCCCACGTGTCGCCTGGCTCACACGCGTGGCCGTGTCTCCTGGGACCCAGCTGGGCCTGTGGAGCTGCTCCGTGGGCCGAGGCCGGGCTGCCAGTTGGGTGAGCCCGGACCGGGGAGGAGCGAGGCTGCGGGGAAGCGGACCGCTCAGCGCTGAGCGGGTGGAGGCTGCTGTGCCGGCTGCGCCGAGAGGTGAAGCAGCGCCGGTGCCGGGTGTGGCGCGTGGCCCGAGCCCAGTCTTGTCTCTGGAACAGGCTCCCTCCAACTCCACCGCCTGGCAGGCCTACAACGCCGGCGTGAAGATGGGCTGCTGGGGGCTGGTCATCTACGCGGCCACCGGGGCCATCTGCTCGGGTGAGTGGTTCCCGGGCGCCGCCTCACGGAGGGGGCGCTGCCTCAGAGGAAGCAGGGCTGCCTGCCCCTCCTCCCCGCCCCCCACCCCGGGCAGGGGCACGGGAACACGGCTCCTGTCTCGGCGAAAGGCCGCGGTGTCCTGAGCTCCGCTGCGGCGGGCCTGGGGGTTAACCCTGAGGAACCCTCACAGGGGGCTGTGCCCCTGAGCCCGGGAGGCGCCATGGCCCTCAGCCAGGACAGGGAGTAGGGGTGTGGGCATGGGACCCGGCGAGGCAGTCAGGGTGGCTGCAGGGGCACCTGCCGTGCAGGGGGGCCTTCCCCAGAGACAGCTGTGCCCGGGGGGCGGGGTCGGTGACAGGCTCAGTCCTGGGAGCCCTGTGCCCGGTAGGGGTTCCCTGCCCGTTCTTCACCCACATCCTGGGGAGGCGGTGGCTTCGCCCCAGCCTGGCCTGGACTCGGGCAGCCGAGATCAATGCCGCCCAGCAGCCGGCGCCAGCGTGGCGGTCACAGCGCTGTCCGAGCCTGGACAGTTCTCAGGATGGCGTCCATGATGCCTCCGGAGGAGTGACATCTAGCTGCCGGTCAGGAAGGGGGCCAAGGGGTGCCCGTGAGCAAACCCGCAGCCGCTCGAGTTCCCCGGCAGGACTGGGCACAGCGCTGGAGGCCGCTGAATGGGCTGGGCTGGCGGGCAGAGGCCCAGGGAGCGGCGGGACGGGGCCGATTGCAGAGCCTGGACTGAGGGCTGGAGCCCTGGACAGGGAGTGGGCGCTGCAGTGGGCAGCGGGTGGAGGGAGGCGGGGAGGGGGCGGGGCCGTGAGCACCTGCTCTCCCGGCAGCTCTGCTCCAGAAGTACCTGGACAACTACGACCTGAGCATCCGGGTCATCTACGTGCTGGGGACGCTGGGCTTCTCCGTGGGCACCGCCGTGATGGCCATGTTCGCCAACGTCTACGTGGCCATGATCATGATCAGCACCATGGGCGTCGTGTCCATGAGCATCTCCTACTGCCCCTACGCCCTGCTGGGCCAGTACCACGACATCAAGGAGGTGCGTCCGCGGCCTCGGGGTGCCGCACACTGGCTCCCGCGCCCACGCTCGCTCCCTCGTGCCCAGATCGCTCTGCACTTATCCCGGATGTTCGGGCCACAGCCGGTCCCGGCTCTGTGCTCTGTGCTCTGAAACGGCCACAGGGCGCCGAGGGCGGGTCCCGCCGAGCCGGCTGTGCCTAGCCCTCCCGCTCCTCTCTTGCAGTACATCCACCACAGCCCCGGCAACTCCAAGCGCGGCTTCGGCATCGACTGCGCCATCCTCTCCTGCCAGGTCTACATCTCCCAGATCCTGGTGGCGTCGGCCCTCGGGGGCGTGGTGGACGCCGTGGGCACCGTGCGTGTCATCCCCATGGTGGCCTCCGTGGGCTCCTTCCTCGGCTTCCTGTCCGCCACGTTCCTGGTGATCTACCCCGAGGTGTCGGAGGAGGCCAAGGACGAGCAGAAAGGCCTGTCCGCCCCGCCGCCCGGCGAGGACAGCGGCGAGAAGCCCACGGTTCTGCGGCTGTCGCGGAAGGAGGGCCCGCAGGGGCCCGTGGAGACGGAGTCCATGGTCTGAGGGGCTCCGGTGCGCACACGCCCGTGGGGACAGAGCATGGGCGCCCGCGAGCAGGCCGGCAGCTGCTTCCGCGGCCGCGCCAGCCCAGGCGCCTGCCCGGGCGGAGGGGAGGCTCTGCTGTCGCGTAGGCAGAGCCACGAGGCAGATGCCACAGGATTCACTTTCTCCACGATTAAAAACCATTTGAAATCTTTTTTTTTTAATTGAGAAAGATCTTTTAATTTCACTCTGTCTTTGGCCCGCAGGCACCCTGTGCTGCACGTTTGCATTGCGAGCCAGGCTTACAGTGCGACCGTGAGCCGCTCCGAGACGGGAGGGCCGCGGCCGGGCGCAGTGGGGACCGGAGGCCGGCTCCTCGCCGCGCCTTCTCTGAGCGCTTTAGGTCCCGGTCGCCTGGCGTTTTCACCAGACGTGTTCTCTGTGGTATTGGGACGTGTCCGATCTCGCCACGTCGGTGCTGCAGCTCGCTGCGGGAGAGTATTTTTGTTTCCGATTATTTTAGGAAAAGAATTGTTTTCCAAAACCTGTTTAGACGGCATCTCCTCCGCCTCGGAGAGTTTGACACGTGTGCCCGCTCCTCCTGGGCAGCGGGCATGTGGCAGCCACACACCAAAGCCGGGAGGGCAGGGCCCTGCCCCCGGGGTGGCGCGAGCGTCTGCGGGGTCACTCCTGGCTCCGCCCACGGGGACAAGCGGGCGGCATTGGAGCGGCAGGTTTGCCCCGCAGCGCGTCCCTGCCCAGGTCCCGGCGAGTCGCCGACTCTCATTGCACTTTGTCTTTCAACCGTCTGCCGGGCCCGCCCAGCCCCACCGCGGGGTGCGGGACACGGCCGCCGGCCACGTGCTGGACACTGCTGAACCTCTGACCTCGTCGCCTGGTCCCTCGCTTGACGCTGGAGTCCCCACGGCCACTCGTGAGGAGAGAACCGTCGCCAGGGCCGTTGCTGCCGTCTGCGCCGGCGTGGGCACGCGCTCGGGCCGCAGACTCAGGGGAGGCCCGCGCCCGGATGGAGCACCAGTTGTAAAACTTCTGCCTCAAGTTGATGTTTTTTAAATAAAGGACTTTAAACTGCATGAGAATCATGCTGCAATATGATCCTTCTAGAGCAAATATATATTTCAAGATGAAACTAAGCAGTTTTGAAATAAATTACTTGAATTTCTGTGTATGTAAAGGATGACTGTGCTGTGTACTTGACTGGCCACTGGCCTCACCCAGGTTTTGGGCGTCCGCCCACCTCAGGTGCCCTCCCCGGGCTCCCTCCCGTGTAGGCCAGGACCCCAGAGGCCCGCCCGGCAGACGAGGGGCCCGTGTGTGAGGCCTGGGAGGCCGAGAGCCTCTGGGACGGGCAGGGCCTCCCGAGCGGCCAGGTGCCATCTTCTCACTGCCCTTGAGCTCCCCTGGTTCCAGACACGGGTGCCCCGAGCCCCTGCACCGCCAGGCGGGACGGGCGCCCAGTGTCCCCGGGGCGGGGCAGGACAGCACGCCCCACGGAGTCAGGGCTCCGTAGTCTCGGGTGTTTGCTGAGTCAGCAGCGTATGGAGAAATAGGTCTGACCGCCCCCCTCGCCCCCTGAGGTGTGGGCTGCGGGGGCAGGAGTGGGCGCTAGGACGAGGGCGGTTCCTCCCCGCCCCCAGGTGCAGGCCCCCGAGGCCGGGGTGTGCGTGGCCTGCTCGGTCCGCTCAGAAGTGCCGGCCTTCCTCCTTGGCGGCAGCTCCCGCAGCAGCGCCGGGCCTGGCCCAGACGGGTCCAAGCCAAACCCCTCCACGGAGCGGCCAGGCCCCCCCACAGGCCGCCCCGGCTGCTGGGCTCCTGCGGCCACCAGGACCCAGTTGAGGACCCGGTGGGGCCGGGCCTCCTGCAAGGCGGGGCTGGGACCCTGCCAGCTGCCCCTCCCCCGTTTGCCCCCCCCCCCCCACCGGGCCCCCGAGCCCAGCCTTTCAACGGGCCCGGCGCCACCTTGACCCGTTCCTAAGCTGGAGGTGCCAGCTCCCGCCGTCCCAGCAGTGACACCTGGTGGGAGGACACGTCGTGAAGAATGTCCATGTTCCTTACTCTCCATTGGGTGGGAGTGGGCTGGAGGCGGGCACGGGCTTAGGCCTTGCTGTTCCCTGTGGTGGACGTGGGGTTCGGCCCTGCACCCGCTCTGTGTACCCCGTTCTGTCTGTGGGGTTCGGCCCTGCACCTGCGCTGTGTACCCCGTGTGTGCTTGTACCGCCCCTTGCAGACAGCGTGGGGCCGGGCCTCCTGTTGACTTTGGGGGTTGAATCTGGTAACCTCCCACCAGGTGCCGTGCGTCTGTCCCTTCCTCCTGGCCGGCGTGGCCTCCGTCTGGTGCGAGTGGCCTGTCCCCGAAGGCCTCGCTCACACGGGGCCGTGTCTGAGCCTCACAGGCCCCTCCAGCCCCAGCTCCGGGGCGGCGCCCGCCAGCTGTGGGAGGGGGGGTCACCTGCTCTGGGGGCTCAGGCTGAGCGGCTGGGGAGACCACCCTCCCACCAGCGTGGCTGAGCTGGGGACTCAGGCCCGGGGGGGGGGGGTCCTGGCCACCTGGAGAGCGAGCATGTGCGGCTGGGGGCTTGGGAACGGCCGCCGCCCAGGTGGCCGCGGAGGAAGAGGGGCTGGGACTCCCCCAGGTCACCACGGGCGAGCCCTGAACCCGGGACCGTTCTGTTTGTTAAAAGGCTCCTCTGACTGGTGGGAGGGGGCGCTGAGGGGCCGGCCAGGTGGGGTGGGTGGAGGCGGGAAGGAGAAGGGTCTCCCAAACGCAGGATGGGGTGGGCGTCAGGAGACAGCGGCCTGAACCCCCGATGCCCCCTGTTGTGGGGTCACGGGGGGTAGGGGGACGGCGCTCCCTGCTGGGCACGGGACCGTGGCTTCCTCAGCTAGCACTGGCTCACAGCGCCCCCTGCTGTCCACTCGGCCCCCACGCACGCAAGGGGCCCTTTGGCCCCGGGATGCCCCTCCAGGCCCTCCCAGTGGCTCCCCAGGGCAGCGGGCAGCCCCTCAGCCCCGCCTTCGCGGCCCCCCTCGAGGCTGAGGGCGAACGGGTTTCTGAACTCACCGGAAGCTGCGGCGCCGGCTGCTCTCCGCTCAGCAGCATCTGCTCCTCCTTCCTGAGAGTGTGTGTGTGTGTGTGTGTGTGTGTGTGTGTGTGTGTGTGTGAGTGTGTGTGAGTGTGTGTGTGAGGGAGAGAGGGCTCCTGATTTGAGTTTTTGGGCTTTTTATTAGAAAAAACATCTTGTTCAAATCCACTGTCTGTGGTGCTGACGGGTGAGCCTGCGGGGGCGGTGACGGCTTAGGAAAGAGACGAGAAGAAAGCTGGGCCTCGGCGGGACGCTGCTCCCGGATGGAGAGACAGCGCCGAGTCTTCATGTTATAGCCAGGTCCCCGGGGCACAGTGAGGGCGGGTCACGATGTTTACGACATCCTCGTGGGTTTCGATCCCTCTCAACTACATGCACCTGAACTCGATCAAGCCCACGGCACTCGCACGTGGGGCCACGTGTTCGGACCATCGGTTCAAGCTCACAACCACAGCCTCTGGCTATAACGGTGCTGGGAGGCTGTGCCCTCCACGCTGGGACTTGCACGTGGCTTTGCCACGAGAGGACCGTGCCCTCTCATCAGTCCGAGCTGGACCCTGTCCAGACACTGTGGCCGCACTCCAGCCCGTCTCTACCTGTCGGTCTGGGTCTCGTTTACTCTGAACATTCCGCGCCCGCAGGTGTCTCTGGGTGAGACTAGGAGGTCCCGGGGGCCCGGGCGGCACTGGTGGGCACACGTAAGACGAGCAGAGAATCGGGAAGTTCGGTCTCAGTGAGAAGCCCACTGGCTGTGGACTCGCCCGGGGCGCCCGCGCTCCCTGCCCGCCACGTGCGCGGGTTTTCAGTTTGCTTTTTGTTCATCCTCACGAGGACATTTTCCCATTGCTTTTCAGAGAGAGTGGAAGAGGGGGAGAGAGAAACATCCATCGGTTGCCTCCTGAACCCACCCTGACTGGGCCCGGGGATCGAACCTACGACCCAGGTACATGCCCTTGACTGGGAATCAAACCTGTGACCCTTCGGTGCTTGGGCCGGCGCTCTAACCACTGAGCCACCAGCCAGGCCGCAGGTGGGAGGTTTTCACGCCATCACCTGACTTGGCTTCTCCCACACTGGAGAGGAGACCATTTTTTAGACCAGGACTCTGAGCTCTGAGAGGTGCAGAAAGGGGCACGGACACAGGGTCTCTTCCAGGCCCTTAGAGATGATCGAAAACACACTCACACTCACACTCAAACACACACTCACACTCACACACACTGACACACACACACTCAGTCACACACACACTCTCATACACACACACACATACTCACAGTCACTCAAACACACACTCACAGTCACACACTCTCACACTCACACTGACACACAGTCACACACTCATACACACACACTCACACTCACATTCACACACACAGTCACACACACACAGACACACTCTCACACTCACACTGACACACACACACTCTCACACTGACACACACACAGATACACACACAGTCACACACACACACAGTCACACACACACATTCACTCACACACACACTCATACACACTCACTCTCATACACACAGTCACACACTCACTCATACACACACACTCACACTCACATTCACACACACAGTCACACACACACAGACACACACACACTGATACACACACACTCACACACACACAGTCACACACACACATTCACTCACACACACACACACTCACACACACAGTCACACACACACATTCACTCACACTCACATTCACTCACACACACACACAGTCACACACACACACATTCACTCTCACACACACTCTCACACTCACACAAACTCACTCTCACACACACTCACTCACACACACACTCACACACACACACTCTCACACACACACTCACAGTCACACACACACACACAGTGACAGGCCAGAGTGAGGCCTCTCCCAGGGACCACCAACAGGACTTCCGGCAGCTGGAGGCGGACGGGACGGGACGGAGGGAGCGCCCTCTGTGCTGGGAGTGCCCGGGGGCCGGAGAGGCGCGTGGAGGGCGCGGAGGCAGTGGCCCTGCCCGGCCCAGCTCTGGCACCGGCGCCCGGGAGGTCAGCTCCAATGCGTCCGCACAGCTGAGCGAGCAGGTCCGGGTCCCGCGTGAGAGCCGCCCTGTGCGTACCCTTTGGGCCAGTCCCGGCCCCACCGAGCAGGGCCTGTCCGGGTAGATCTGGCTCCTCGGGGCTCCCGAGACGGGTCCCTCATCACGGGCTCTCCCAGCCCAGAGGAGCCAAGGCCTGAAGTGCCCTTTCCACCCCCGTGACTCAGTGGAGCCCACGCGTGCTGCAGCCCGTGCCCGGCCTCCGACCGTGAGGGGCCGTCTGCTCAGAGCCTCCGGGGTGCCGGCACTCGCTGACTTTTCAATGTGTCTCCACTGGTGTCAGAGGGAGGGACAGACATCCAGGAGGAGAATCACTGACCGGCTGCCTCCTGCACGCACGCCCCCCACTGGGATGGAGCCCACAACCCAGGCATGTGCCCAACCGGGAATCGAACCGTGACCTCCTGAGCCCCGCCGGCCGGGCAGTTGTCAATGCAGTGACTGGCAAACAGGATCTGGGAAAGTCTCGCCAAGAGGGGAGGGAGTGGAGAGCCTGCGGGAGTCGCGTGACGGGCTCGGGTGCATCTCGAGCTAATCCTGCGGCCCTGCCCCCCGCAGGGTCTCTGCCGCGGGTCCCGGAGGGGAAGGAGAGGACGGCAGAGCCGAGTGGACGGCAGAGCCGAGTGGACAGTTCACTACCTGGGAGGCGAGGCCTGGTGTTCAACAGTCTGCTCAGTTCTCAGACTTTCAAGGGAACGTGTCACGTGTTTATAAAAGCAGAATTACACACACACACACACACGCACACGCACACACACACACGCACACACACACGCACACACACACACACACACACACTCCGCTGCTGGCCGAACCGTCCTAGGTGCTGGGAACACGAGCCCCTGGTGAGCAGACTGGGGGAGCCTCCCAAGAGACCCCCAGATGCCGCCACCACTCCGGACCTTCCTAAAGGCCAGAGGCCCGGGCGGGCATCCATCCCGAGGCCGTGGCCTGGGGTCCGACACGCACCTCCCGACCTCTCAGGCGAGCGCGGGCTGCGGGGCCTCCGAGTCCCCAAACCCCACACCTCGGAGCCGGCGACCACACGACCCGTCCCTCCTGGGCTGCAGGGAATGAGACGGCAGCACCACGGGGATCGTGTGCAAAAGGCTTCTTCGCAAACACTGGGTTAGTGACAGTGGGACCACCTTCCGTTAGACGGCGCGGGCGGCGCGAGGGAGGGGCCTGTGCTCCGGTGGACGGGAGGCTGGGGGCTTCTTCGTTATAAAGGCTCCGCGTCCGTTAGGAAGAGCCCCGAGCTGGCCTTCGCTGCCCGCGTCCACAGCCTGTCCCGTCCCTCCCTGGCGGCCTCGCCGGCTCTAGGGCAGCGGGCCTGGAGGCAGGAGCCACGGCGCCCGGGGCTCGGGCGTGAAGGGGGCCAGCAGAGGCGTGCAGCCCGCTCGGCTGAGACCGGCTCCGGGCGGCGTGGGCTCCGGAACCTTCCAAGCCGCGCCCGGGACAGCAGGGCAGCGTCTGGGCAGAGGTTCTCGCCGGGTGGAGCCCGCTGCCCGCCCGGGAGCCGTGGTTTCATCAGGAGCACCGGGAGAGAAGGCCGTCCTCGGAGGGGCAGGCGCGCGGGCAAGCGGGCAGGAGGGCGGCGTTCCCAGGCAGCTCCGCCCCGCACGCACCCTCACTCCACGGTCCAGATGGCGATCTTGCCCTCCTCCGGGCCGGACCCGCTCAGCACGTATCTGTCCTCGGCCGAGCACAGCGTCCTCACGGCGTCCGCGTGCGCCACCAGCTCCTTCTCCACCGTCCTCCTCTCGGCGTCGATCACGTAGATCTTCCCCCGGAACTTGCCCTGAGACAGCCCCGTGCCGCCCACCCACACCTGCCGGACACGGGCGTCAGCACCGGGCAGGAGGGCCCCCGCGGGCGGGTGCAGGGCTGGCCCACGCCCACGCCCACGCCCCGGCGGCCCCTCACCTGCCTCTTCACCCGGATCATGCAGGTGACCTGGGCACAGTCGGGCAGGTGCACCCTCCCGGGCGGCCGGGCCAGGTCCTTCAGGCCCCAGACGTACAGGTCGTCATACCCCGCGCACGCGGCCCACAGCTGCTCCTGCTGAGGCAGAAAGGGCCATGCGGGTGCTGGCGGGTGCTGGCGGGTGCTGGCGCCGGGCGGGGCCCCAGGGCGGGTGGGTACCTCGGGGAGCAGCTGGAAGGCCACGAAGGTGGTGCTGGGCTCCTGGAAGGTCTCGTCGATCCTCAGCTCCTGGCGGACACTGCTGTTCACCGCCACGATGCTGCCCCAGGTGCCTGCGGGAGGGGCGCGTGAGGATGCAGAGCACGCGGGGCCTCCCACCCAACAGCGGAGGGGCTGCGGGCTTCCGAGCTTCTCAGGAATGCAGAACACGCCGCAGGCACAGCGCAAAGCTGGGGTCCCGCCCCCACAGAGGCTGGCTCAGCCCGCAGCCCTCCGCCTGCTCTGCTGGGGTGCAGGGGCACGGCACCCCCGGCTGCTCACAGCGACTCCTGGGAGCGCGCGGCTGTGCCCACGCCACCGGCGGGCAGAGGGGAGAGGCTGTGGAGCTGCCCGCCCAGGGGAGGCAGGGAGAAGGGGCCAGGAAGACTGGGCTTGGACGTGACCGCTGGACGGCGGGAAGCGAGCGGGCCTTCGGCGCGGGTGCTCTGGTGACGGCGGGGGACTCACAGCACCAGAGGCAGCCGGCGTGCAGCTGGATGGACGAAAGGCCGCTGCTGGGCAGCTGGAGCCTGCGGGTCACCTGCAGCGTGCTCACGTCCCACGCCAGGACCGCCCCGTCCACGCTGCACGAATACACCTGGCTGGAGGCACAAACGCGTCTCGTTTTGCCTCTGAAACACACGCTGTGCATTTTAATCCAGAAACGGCAACGCTGCCACGAAAGCTCGCCACCCGCCACCCGCCACCCGCCACCCGCCACCCGGGTAGAATGACAGGCACACACTGGCGCGGTGAGGACAGGCCTTGGCTACGACGTAGCCGACCAGCAGGACGAGGGGGTGTGAGCTGAGCCGCAGCAGGACCACAGGCACCGCGTGGCCCCGAGGCAGGCTGGAGAGCCACGCGCCCCCGGCTCCACCTGAACGGGGCCTCACTGGGGACGGGGAGCCGCGCTGACACTGAGTCAGGGAGCCGGGGGGAGGTGGCCGGGGGGAGGTGGCCGGAGGGAGGTGGCCGGGGGGAGGTGGCGGAGAAGCCTGGGGCCGCTCCCACAGGAGACGGCTGCTCTGCCCCAGAACCAGCAGCAAACAGAACGCCACCGGCGTCTCCTTCCAGACCCGGTCACTGGCCAGGCCTGGCCCTGCGGTGGCTGCTCACACGGTGTCCACAGGGGGCAGGGGGCAGCGCCTCCGGGGAGCCAGTACCTGGGCGCGTCGGGCCCGTCCTGCACCACGAAGCCGGTGACGCTGGCGCGGTGCTCGGTGAGCTGCTTGTTGCAGGACATGCTGTGCACGCTGATGATGTAGATGACGGAGTCCTCCGAGCCCACCCACACCTGGCCCTGCGCCACCATCGCCATGCAGTTCTGCGGGAGGAGGGCGGCCGCGTGAACCGTCCCGGAGCCCGCGAGGACTGAGCCGGCGCTCCTGGGGAGCTCCGACCCAGCGACACGGCGTACTTCATGTGAACTGCTGACTCGTCACCGCGAGCCCACGGCCAACGTCACGGGAGGCGCGTCTGAGCGCGGCCGACCTCACACACCACCTGGGCCAGGCAGGGCACGCCTGCTCGCGCTTCGGGACACCAGCCAGCACGCCGCTGCTCACTGGGGGCCGGCTCACAGCAGAGCCACCCAGGAAAGGCACAGAAACGGGCCCGGCCGGCGAGGCTCGGGGGTGAGCGTGGACCCAGGAACCAGGAGGTCACGGTCAGGGCACATGCCCGGGTTGTGGGCTCCATCCAGTGCGGGGCGCGCAGGAGGCAGCTAATCCATGATTCTCTCTCATCATTGATGTTTCTCTCTCTCCCTCCCTCCCTCCCTCTCTGAAGTCAATAAACACATTTTAAAAAGACAGCCCCGCGTGCCGCATTAGGTGAGCAGAGGACTCCGGCGGAGCCCAGGTGCTGAGGGCCAGGTTAGGTTCGGGGCGAGGGCGCTCAGCCACCACCTGCTCGTTTAAAAAGAACATTTCAGAAAAGCTGGGACCAGCTTACGTTTGACTTAAAAACTGGAAGCAGAAGCGAGAGCCCCGATTCCAGAGCGGAGGGCGCTGCGGGCCCCGTCCGCGGCCTGACTGTCCCCTTCCCTCCGTCGCCGCGTGACCTGGCAGCTTCCCGAGGCGCCCGCCCTCCCGCGAGGGACGCACCAGCGCGGAGGAGCCCACGCGGACGCAGTGCTGGTGGAGGCTCCAGGACGACGCGTCGAACACCACCACTCTGCCCGCCTGCAGGGCGCACCACAGCTTGGGGCGCGCGTCCCCCGCCCTCTCCGCCGGGTCCAGGTGCCCTGAAGCGAAAAGCAACCGGGAGGGGGTCACGGAAAACCCTTCGCTGCGGCAGGCGGGGCCGCGCCACGGCCCAGACTCCTGCGAGGCGCCAGGTGAGCGCCACGGGGACCCCCGTCCCCCTCGGAGCCGCCGGGGGCTCTGCCCGGCGGGGCCTGGAGGGTCGCTGAGTCTCGGACCGTGGGCTTGGGGCTGAGGGGACGGAGCAGCAGGGCTGTGGGCACCAGGGGCGGCGGGAGAGGGGAGACGGCCAGCAGCCGGCCGGTGCCGCCCAGGGGGACTCCTCACTTTGTAACCATGACAACAGGACCAGGTTCACTGGGAGAGGCCCCGTGCACCTGCCCTGCCCCCCCCCTCGGGCTCCTCGGGCTCCTCAGCTCCGGCCTCCACGTGGTGGCGGCCACAGAGGGTCACAGAGCAGCTGCCGGGGTTTTCCCCGCGAAGAGCAGGACCCCCAGTCCCCCCCCCGCACGGCCACCTGCTGACCCTGGACGTGAGCCTGAGCCTGCCGACGCTGCCCCGGCACAGCGAGGCGGTACCTGGCGTGTACAGCAGCACGTCCACGGCTTGCGGGAAGGTCTCCCCGGCCGAAGGGTTGATCTTGTGCTTCAGCGTCTCCGCCGTCGTCTTAGGAACGGCCACGGGCACTGAAACACACGGGCACGGTGAAAGCAGACACGGATCACGGCCACGGCCACGGCCCCCATGCCACGTGCTCCCGGGATTCGTCAGGAGAGGGGAGGGTCAGAACAGTGACAGCGACATAATTCAAAGGCGGAGCCCGGCTGCGTGGCTCAGGGGCTGAGCCTCAACCTGGGAACCAGGAGGTCAGAGTTCGATTCCCGGTCAGGGCACAGGCCGGGTCGTGGGCTCGGTCCCCAGTGCGGGGCGTGCAGGAGGCAGCCGATCCGTGATTCTCTCATATCACGGATGTTTCTCTCTCTCCCTCTCCCGTCCGCTCTGACATCAATAAAATGAACAAAGGCATCAGAGCCTGGGCTGGGACTCCAGCGTCAGCCGCCCCCAGACGGAGCCCCAGGCCCTTACTTTCGCTCCTCATCTTGTCGAAGTAGGACAGCTTGGAGGCCGCGTAGATGGCCCCGGGCGTCTGCAGCGCGCCCACCACGGCGTCCATCAGCAGGGCGTGCGTCAGCGCCTGCTGCACGAACTGCGGGTCCTGCGGGGACACGGCGCTGAGGCCTCTCGCGCCCGGGGGAGCGGGCATCTGGGCTGCCCTCGCGGCTCCGTCCCTCCCAGGTAAGCCCGGAGGGGAGCCTCCGTCTGCGGCCACACGATCGCCACCCCCTTCGCTCCCCGAACGAGACGCTCACTCCGCACCGTGGCCGGAGCCCCTCCCGTGACGGGGACACCCCTCCCCAACGACGGCCCCCACCCCACCACAGTTCCAACCGAGGCCTGCACCGCGCTGGGAGCCGCCGCCTGGGGGATGGGCGGGCGCTCCCCGTGGGAGCCCTGCTCAGGCTGCGGGCCGTTTTGTGAGGTTTCCTGTCTCTGCCCCGGTGACCACACGCTCCCCCACGTCCTCCATCCCGGCACGGTGCCTGCTCTCCGGGATGTGACGTAACAGAGCCACCACCGCGGCCGAAGTAAATGCAGGGGCAGAGCCCCGGCGCACGGGCTGACACGGGGAGGAACGGGGCGCCCGGCACCCACCGGCCCTGCCAGGCCAGCCCCATCCTCCTCCCGGAGCCACCGGACGGCGACGGGGGACAGGGAGTGGCCGCCCACAGGCCCCTGACAGACCGCAGCCTCTTCGCCGCCTCCTGGCCAGGCCTCACCCCGACCCAGCGTCTTCCCAGGGACACGCGACCCGCCCCGGCCGCGTGCCTGACCTTGTGGTCGTCTGCCAGCGCCTTCCCCGCCCACATCTCCTTCACCATCAGGTGCCACAGGTCGCACTCCGCCTTCAGGTTCGCCTCGAAGACGTCCTTCTTGGCCACCGACTTGATCTTCAGCGTCGGGATGCGGAGCAGCAGGAAGGCCACGGTGGTGCTCCTGACCTCCTGCGGGGGGCGGCGGTGAGTGCGGCCCTGCGGCCGGGGCGGGGTGAGGGGGCGGGGTGAGGGGTCGGCAATGAGGGGTGGCGGCACCTAGAGACCACGCAGTGCCCGGCCTGGGGGGGGGGGGGTGTGCTCGGCTGGTTGGGCATCACCTCCTGCCCAGAAGGTCAGAGGTCGATTCCCTCTCGGGCACATACCTAGCTCAGGGGCTTGATCCCCAGTGGGCGTGCGTGCAGGAGGCAGCCAATCTGTGTGTCTCTCTCACACTGATGTTTCTCTCTCTCCCTTCCTCTCCCTAAAAAAATCAATTTAAAAAAACATGTCCTCGAGTGAGGATTTAAAAAAAAGGCAAAACACAAAACTTAAAAACCATGCTGTCCCCCGGCCAACGTGGCTCAGTGGTTGAGCGTCGACCTATGAACCAGGAGGTCACGGTTCGAATCCCGGTCAGGGCACATGCCTGGGTTGTGGGCTCGATCCCCAGCCCAGTAGGGGGTGTGCAGGAGGCAGCCGATCCACAGTTCTCTCTCATCATGGATGTTTCTCTCCCTCTCCTTCTCCCTCCCTCTCTGAAATAAATAAAAATACTTTTTAAAAAATAGTAATAAAAATAAGACCATGCTGTCCCCGTCCACACTCGCTGAGGGACCTGCCAGGGCCCTGACTCACAGCAGCGTGGGGGGTGGGGGGGCACACCCAGAGAGCACAGAGCCTGGGGGCTTGGCCCAGAGCTGGGCTGACGGGGGCTGTGGGAGGGGGGTCCCCGCAGGACAGAGAAGGCCCTGAAATGACCCTGGTCCCCGGAGGGAGGAGGGAGGAGGGAGGAGGAAGAGGGAGGAGGGAGGAGGGAGGAGGAGAGAGGAGGGAGGAGGGAGGAGGGAGGAGGGAGGAGGGAGGAGGGAGAGGGAGGAGGGAGGAGGAGGAGGGAGGAGGGAGGAGGAGGAGGAGGAGGGAGGAGGGAGGAGGGAGGAGGAGGAGGAGGAGGGAGGAGGAGGAGGGAGGAGGGAGGAGGGAGGAGGAGGAGGGAGGAGGGAGGAGGGAGGAGGGAGGAGGAGGAGGGAGGAGGGAGGAGGGGGAGGGAGGGTCTCAGACAGGGAGAAACCCAGCCGGTGGCTGTCCCGGGCTCAGTGTCCTCCTGGGGGTGCCGGCAGCTCCGTCGGCCTCGTGCCCAGCATCTAAATTAAAGGGGTTCCTCTCGCCCCGACTCTCGGGGGGAGGCGGGCACAGCCGTGGGGAGACGAAGGGAAAGCACGAGGGGCCGCGGTCCAGCCGCCGCCAGAGCAGTGAGCGTGTCTCCGAACGCGGGCACGTGGGGAAGGGACAGGTACCGCGGCCGCCCACCTCGATGTTGCGGAAGGTGGAGATCTCCACGTAGCCGGGCCGGCCCTCCGTCAGCAGGAACAGCCGCTTCTGGGTCATGGCGATCTTGCCCACGCCGCGGCTCGTCTTCACGGAGCCGGACAGCTTGTACACGCACTCGTTCTTGTCCAGGTGCTCCGCCACGGCCGCCGGCAGGCTGACCTCCTGCGCCTGGGCCTCCGTCTCCTTCCAGCAGGCGTAGAACTCTCTGAACGTCTCGGGGTCGATCAGCTTCTGCTGCCCTGAGTGGGACGAAGGAGAGAGAGGAGTCTGAGCCCCCTACAGGCCGGGGCACCCCCGCTTGTGCACTCCCTGAGGCAGCGGCGCATTACCCGACCAGGGCAGCAGGTGGCGCCAGGACTCGCCACCTGGAGGGGAAACACCTGGGAGCGAGTCCCCGCTCCCTTCCCTGCAGCCCCAGGCGACCAGGGGTGGGGATCGCTGGGTGAGCGAGGCCAGGCAGTCACAGTGCCTGAGGACGTCGGGGGAACACGGGGACAAGAGCACTCCACGGCGGCAGAGATCCGTGAGAACCCTCACCGGTGGCAGCCGCCCCGGGGCCATGCGGGAGCGAGTCCTCGGGTGAAGCGAGCACTGAAGAGTCCAGACCCTTGATGACCCTCCCACGCCCCTGGATCAAGCCGTGCCTGAGCCAGGCATTTCAGCACTTCTGGGTTATGTGAGCAAATACATTACTTCGATTATCTGTAGCCAAGATGATCTTAATTGCTGCGGTAACCTTTACAAATGTCCAATGCAGCCCGGCCGGCGTGGCTCAGGGGTTGAGCATCGACCTATGAACCAGGAGGTCAGGGTTCGATTCCTGGTCAGGGCACAGGCCCGGGTTTCAGGCTCGATCCCCAGTGTGGGGCGTGCAGGAGGCAGCCTATGGATGATTCTCTCTCAGCATTGATGTTTCTATCTCCCTCTCCCTTCCTCTCTGAAACCAATATAAATATTTTTTTTAAAAAAGGAACATTAAGAACTAGCGTCCTGTGTGCAGGCCCAGCTTGGCGCCCGTTCGCAGTGTGGCTGCAGGCAGCTGTGCGAGGGGCCGCCCTGGGCCTGTAAGTGGAGGTGGCCTGCCCCTCCCCCGCACCCCGCCGAGGGAGTCCGGCCTTCCACCTCCCGCCGGGGCTCTGTTCTGCCTCCGCGCCGGGCCCACCCGTCTGTCCCCCGCCTGCCCCGTCGCACAGCAGCCGCGTTTGTCCGCGCAGGACGCAGCTCCTGAGGCCCTGCCCCGGCTCCCAGCGGCCCCACGCCCACAACGGCGTTTCTAAGATGCCAGTCGGGGCTCCACCCGCCGCTCCAACACTCAGGGCTCCTCGGCCACACCAGGCCCCACACTCCGCCCTCCACACCCCGTTCCGGCACCAGCCTGTTGTCAGGGCCCCTGCACGCGCCTGGCCCCGGGAGCTCCTGCCCGTCCTTCAGACCGGAGAGCATCCGCAGCCTCCCGGACCAGCAGTCTCCTGGCCCCGTGGGGCTAACGGCGCTCCCTGCACCCCCACTACACAGGCCCGTGGGACCCTCCCAACTGCTGCAGGAGGCACCACTACCAGGTTCGTTCACAGATGGGGAAACCGAGGCACGGGCGGGCAAGCCCTTCCTGGCAGTAAGGGTGCAGCGGGGCCTGGGGCCGGGCAGGCAGCCCGCTGCTCTGTGCTCCCGGGTCTGCCTTCCCGCTGGCGCCCTGTCCCAGCCTGGCGTGCGGCCACATCCCCGCTCGGGTTCCGTCACAGTGTCGGGGGACGGGTGCCCGGGGAATTTGATGTCACGGCCACAGCTGAGTTTGGCCCAACTCGGCGGCACAGCAGCTGTCTTCGGGGTGGCCATGTCCTGGGGCGGGGGTGGGGGGGCGGTGAGGAGTAAGAATTGCGGGGACTGTCAGAATTGGGACCTGGAAGTCAGCCCCAGGTGCAGGACCAGACTGTTTGGGAGACTCTCCACCAGGGGGCGCTCACCCGCACTCACGGGCCTGCAGAGCATGGCTGGGGCACATGCATTTTTTTAAAATATATTTTTATTCATTTCAGAGAGGAAGGGAGAGGGAGACAGAGAAAGAAACATCACCGACGAGAGAGAATCGTCGATCGGCTGCCTCCTGCACGCCCCCGACTGGTAAGTAAGCCCGCAACCCGGGCACGTGCCCTTGACCAGAATCGAACCGGGACCCTTCCGTCCGCAGGCCGACGCTCTGAGCCAAACCAGCCAGGGCGCATGAGTTTTTTAAATAAAATCTTGGATGTATTCTTACACACACCAGTTCATTCCAAGACGGCGATACTCAGGCCTGGCCGGTGTGGCTCAGTAGGCAGAGCATCGGCCTGCGGCCCAAAGGGTCCTGGATTTAATTCCGGTCAAGGCCACATACCTACCTTGGTTGCAGGCTCCTCCCCGGCCCGGGCCCTGCTTGGGGCGTGTGCAGGGGGCAACCAATCCATGTGTTTGTCTCACATCGATGTTCCTCTCCGCCTCTCCCTCTAACTCTCTCTAAAAACCACGGGAAAGACCTGGGTGAGGCCCAAACGCCCATCGGTGCCAGCTCACGGCTCCCGTGTCCCAGTCCAGCCACACACTGACTGACGTGAGAGGAGCCACAGCCACAGCGGGCTGTGTGGCTCAGTGGCTGGAGCACCCCCACCCCCTGCCCGCCCCGAGCGAGGGGTGCGCGATGCCCTGGCTGTGGGAACACACCCCACACTTTACGCCCCTATTTCAGGCCTTGCTACTGAACTGGCCGGGCACCTGCGTCCCACAGAGGGAGGGCAGGGCCTGTCCTGACGGGCGCCTGCCCATCGGCACAGCTCACTGTCCCCCACTGCCCTGCCCAGGGCAGCTCCTGGGGGTGTCCACCCGCCCCCAGAGCCCCGGTGACACCAGTCCCCACGGCGGTGCCCTTTCCTCGCGGCATCTCCAGAGCGCGGCCCGCGAGTGGCCAGGGAGCGCCGGGCCGGCTGCGCCTGGAGGAAGACGGTGCGTGTGTGTGCGGCGCGCCCCTCGCTGCGGAGGCACTGCCCCCTTCCTCCCCGCAGGCGCCCGGCAGGGGCACAGCCCTCCCCCCGCAGCCGCCGGTCTCCCCTCCCCGTCCCGGCAGGAGCCTCTCACCGACGGTCAGGGCCTCGAACAGGCGCCCGATGAGGCCGGCGTCCTTCACGATGCCCGACTCCTGCACCCGCTGCACGAAGTCGCCCAGCGGCAGGTGCCGGCTCGGCAGCTCGAAGTGCTTCACGCGGTCGTCGGCCTTGGGGGCCTCGCCCGGCTTGTCCAGGACCCGGCTGATGAGCATGCGCAGCTCGGGCGTGCGCTCGGCCTGGGCGCGCTCGGGGCCCGGCAGGGCCTGCACGGCGCTGCGCACCAGGTCGGCGGGGAAGACGCTGAGGTCGGTCTTGTAGAGGCTCTGGAAGTCCAGCAGGGCGTCCAGCCGCTGGCCCTGCGCCAGGCGCATCAGGCCCCGCAGGTACAGGTACCGCGCCAGCAGCGCCGAGTTGTCGGGGGCCACGCAGCTCATGGCCTTGGTCAGCAGGGACACGCAGTCCGCGTAGTAGGCCTGCACGCACTGGCGCACGCGGGGAAAGTGCACCTCGGGGATCTTGAACGTGTACGCGGGCTTGGGGCTCACGTCCGGAGCTGGAGCGAAGGGGAGGAGCAGGTGGTCAACAGGATCCGCAGACACGCCCCACCCCCCATGGGGCCCCCGAAACATCCACCTCCTGCGGCACAGAGCAAGACCCCGGGGCTGCCCGGCCGGGGGGCTCAGGGGTTGAGCGTCGGCCTAGGAACCAGGAGGTCAGGGCACAGGCCCGCGTGGCAGGCTCGATCCCCAGGGTGGGGTGTGCAAGAGGCAGCCGATCGATGATTCTCTCTCATCAAGGATGATTCTCTCTCTCCGTTTCTCCTTGAAATCCATTAAAAATGTAAAAACAAGAAAAGCATCATGAACACAGCCTGCAACACCAACACTGAGCAGCGTCACCTGGGCTGGGGCAGCTGCAGTCCTCGGCCTCCACCTTCCGCAGCGACGCGTTCCTGGGCGGCAGCTCGGGGCCCGCGATGTCCTGCAGGTTGGGCATGCTGACCACCATGCGCCGGCGGGCGGCGCGCCCGGGCGACGGTTTGTGAGGCGCCTTTTTCTCGACGGTCGGTCTCCTTGGGCCCAGGAGCATCCCGTTCATTCTGAAAGAAGCAATGTTTTACAGACACAAAGACGACTGCCCACGCCGGGTGGCTCAGTGGGTAGAGCGTCAGCCTGCGGACTGAAGGGTCCTGGGTTCGATTCCAGTCAAGGGCACATGTCCTGATTGCGGGCTCCTGGGCCTGGCCCGGAGCATGTGGGAGGCAACCCATCCATGTCTCTCACATCGGTGTTTCTGTCTGTCTCCCCGCTCCCTGCCACGCTCTCTAAAAATCAATGGGAGAATATCCGGGTGAGGATTAACAAAAAGCGACTGACGAGCGAGCCTAGGCTCCGCGGGTCCCCAGGGCGGTGGCCGGTGCCCTGTCCTCGCACTCGAGGGGGAGGCTGAGCGGGGCAGTGGAGGCGGGGAGAGGCCTCAGGAAAAGGTGGGGGGAGAGCCAGAAGGAAGATGGGAGCGAACGGCCCGCACACAGACCCAGAGGTGCAAACACGGGGGGGGGGGGTGCCGGTGTGGGGGTTCAGAGGGACCCCAAATAAATACTCCGAGAGGAGCCAGCCACGCAGCTCATCACGCAGTGCGGCACGTGGGCCCTGCGGCGGATCGACCGTTTATCTGGGCAACTACACGGCACCGCGCGAGGCCCGGGGCCCAGAGCCGCCCACACCCCGCAGCGCACCTGTCCTCCTCCGACTGCGTGCTGAGCTCCATCTGAGCAAAGGCGTCCATCCTCCGGCTGAGCCGGGCTTTAAGGAAGGAGTGAAACATGTAGGTGTCCAGGACCTGAGGGAGACCACGGGTGACCCGCCGCACGCCTGTCTCCTCCGTGCCGCCCGCCCCCGGCCAGCGGCCTCCGCACGGCAGAGGGCACAGGTTCCCAGTCTCTAACGCATCACAGCCGCTAGCACTCCCCCGCCTCACCGCGAGGGGGACATATGCGCCCCTTCGTGATTTAAAACCACCCGCAAGTGCAAAAGCCCCGGCCACGGCCCCCACCCACAGCAGCGAGGCCCAGTCCCCAAGGCCTGTCACCCATCCCGGGAGGGACTGAGGCTCCCCTGCACCCTCCGGCCTCAGGCAGCCGCCCTGCCTGCTCCCCCGCCCTCCCCTCCTCGTCAGCTCGGGACGCCTGCCCTGAGCTCCCTCGACCCAACGGTGAGCCTCCCGCAGCCACAGCCCAGCTGTTTCCACGGTGACCTGCTCTCCGCTGCCCCGGGCGTGGCAGGGGGTGGGGGGCATGCAGGAGGATTGGGGCTCAGAGAGGAGGGGGCTGGCAAACCCCATGTTCAGCAGGAGGATGAAGGGCGGGCGGGGCCATGGAGCCGCCCACAAGGAGGGGGACACACAGGGGCTCAGCCTCCCCTGAAAGTAAGACCTGCCTGGGGCTGAGCCGCCAGAGAAACCCCAAACTCCTTTGCCCAACAGACAAGAACGGAGGCAGCCAGACGCTCCTCAACAGGAGACAGAGGAAGGGCGGGGCCTGGCCCGGGGATTCTGCTGGGGAAGAGGGAGGACCCCTGGGCACAGGCGGTAACCTCACCCAGTGAACCCACGGTGACCTCGTGGCCCCGGGGAACCCGGGGCGGGGAGACTGTTTGGGATGATGGGGAGGTCTCCATCCAGACCGAGGGGGGGTCACCCAGGTGGGCACATTTGTCAAAAGTCTTCACACTCGGCCCGGCCGGCGTGGCTCTGTGGTTGAGTGTTAACCTATGAACCAGGAGGTCACAGTTCGATTCCCGGGCAGGGCACATGCCCGGGTTGTGGGCTCGATCCCCAGTGGGGGGCGTGCAGGAGGCAGCCGACCAGTGATTCTCTCTCATCATGGATGTTTCTCTCTCTCTCCCTCTCCCTTCCTCTCTGAAGTCAATAAAAAATATTGTAAAAAATAATTTTAAAACCCATCACACTCCACACTTAAAATGGGTGTGTTTTGTTCAGTCGCACTCCGAGGCTGGCGGCGAGCCGGCGGGAATAGCGTCGGGGATGACGCACTGGCGGGGCGTGAGCAGGTGCTGGGGACGCGGAGGGCTGCCCGCGGGAGGCCCCGCCGGCCTCTCACCTGCCTGTAGAAGCGCTGGTCGCCGGGGGCGCGGGTTTTGAGGAACTCCTCGCTGTTGAACACTCGGTGCTCATAGTTCAGGTGGTTCTTCACCTCCCTGGCGCGACACGGGGACGCACGTCAGGAGAAGCGGGTCTTCAGAGGCCTCCTGGCGCCCGGGACGAGCGGTTCGGGGCAGAACCACTTCTAGCACAGCTTTCCCTCGACCAGGGTGGCCCAGGCCCCGCCCCTCCCAGAGAGGTCGATGCAAAACCAATCGTGCTTCACGCAAAAGCAGCTGAGTCCAGCCCGACCGGCTGGCTCAGGGGCTGAGCATCGACCTCTGAACCAGGAGATCAGGGTTCGATTCCCGGTCAGAGCACATGCCCAGGTTGCAGGCTCGGTCCCCAGTGTGGGGCGTGCAGGAGGCAGCGGCTGGATGATTCTCTCTCGTTCGTTATTGATGTTTCTCTCTCTCCCCCTCTCCCTTCCTCTCTGGAGTCGATATATTTTAAGAAGAAAAAAAATTAAAGTGTTAAAAAACAGAGTTCCGGGTGGTGAGCCCGTGGGCAGGCTCTGCTCTGAACCCCGGGGGAAGGGCGGTACCTGAAGATGCTGACGAGCAGCTGCAGGGCGAGCTGCTGGATCTGGCCGTTGAGCCTCTGCTGCCAGGCCCACCTGCGGGCTCGGCCCTCGTTCACGTCGGTGCTGGCGCCCAGGTGGGCGAGGTCCAGGTCGTAGTGCAGCTGGAGGCTCTGGACCCTGGAGGGCAGGGCCGTGTCACCTGTGCCCCACTGGGCGGGGGAAGGCTCCGGGAGGCCGGGGCTCAGGGCTCCCAATAACCGGGGCGGGGGGCACGCTACACATACACCCCCCATAAGTTAGTCCCCTCCCCCAGCCAGACACTCAGTGCAGAACTCAGGGCCTGACTGCCTGCACCACATGTTGATCCAGGAATCATTCCGTTCCCCGTGCTCTGCCCAGCGAGGCACATACTCCCACCGCAGGACAGCCAGGCCTCCAGCGCAGGGCCTGACCGCACGCCTGCCTGGTACGCTCAGACGCACCAAACCTCCCGTGTCACCCCCTGGCCCGGAGGGGACGGCCACGGACTCGGCCTGAGTCCCCAAGGACAGGTGGATGGATGGATGGACAGATGGATGGAGGGGTGATGGACAGATGGATGGAGGGGTGATTGACGGATGGAGGGATGGATGGATGGATGGATGGACAGGTAGATGGAGGGATGGAGGGATGGATGGACAGGTAGATGGAGGGATGGATGGACAAGTAGATGGAGGGATGGATGGATGGATGGATGGATGGACAGGTAGATGGAGGGATGGATGGATGGATGGATGGATGGATGGATGGATGGATGGATGGACAGGTGGATGGAGGGATGGATGGACAGGTGAATGGAGGGGTGGATGGACAGGTGGATGGAGGGGTGGATGGACAGGTGGATGGAAGGATGGATGGAAAGGTGGATGGAGGGATGGATGGACAGGTGAATGGAGGGGTGGATGGACAGGTGGATGGAGGGATGGATGGACGGATGGATGGACAGATGGATGGAGGGATGGATGGACAGGTGGATGGAGGGGTGGATGGAGGGATGGATGGATGGATGGATGGATGGATGGATGGATGGATGGACAGGTGGATGGAGGGAATGATGGATGGATGGACAGGTGGATAGAGGGGTGATGGGACAGGTGGATGGAGGGGTGATGGACAGGTGGATGGAGGGGTGATGGACAGGTGGATGGAGGGGTGATGGACAGGTGGATGGAGGGGTGATGGACAGAAGGAACTGCAAAGGTCACGGGCACAGGCTCCTGGGCAAGAAGAGGTACTATTCTGGGAGCCATGACCATCCCGATTCCTCAGGCCATAACTGATACGTGGGGTAGATCAGAATAAAGACAAATGAATTTATTTTTAAAAACTCACAAATAATTTCAAGCTATAAACACATGAACTATCTATAATAATAAAAGCACAATATGCAAATCGACCGAGTGGCCTAACAGCGGAACGACCGTCTGGACGCCCTTCCGGACGGAGCCGGGCTGCGAGGGCCTGCTCTTGCACGAATGTCATGCCTCGGGCCTCTAGTCTGTCAATAACCTAAGACTGAAAAGGAACTCAGAACGGGCCGGTGAGAGTGCTCGCACATGCAGCTCCCACGGTTACCTCTGAATGAAGGTCTGCGCCGCCAGCAGGGGGATGTCGGGGACCTCGCAGCCCGAGCAGGTGACGCTCCCGCTGTCGATGTTGATCAGAACCAAACCGTCGGCTTCCTGGGGAACAGGCGTCGAGGCCGAGGTGAGACTCTGCCTGTGGCTTTGGGGCACAGAATGCACGTGCACACACGGAGGTGGGTCCTCCTTAAACGACCCGGCTCAGCCCGCCGGCGGGGCTCAGTGGGTGAGCATCGACCTCTGAACCAGGAGGTCACGGTTTGATTCCCGGTCAGGGCACAGGCCCGGGTTGCGGGCTCCATCCTCAGTGTGGGGTGCGCAGGAGGCAGCCGATCCATGGTTCTCTCTCATCCCTGGTGTTTCTCTTTCTCCCTCTCCCTTCCTCTCTGACATCAATAAAAATACGCATTTTTAAAAATTACCCAGCCTCATGTGGGCACAGAGCCTTCTGTGACCTCGACCAAAAGTGGGTCAACACCATGAGTGATGTCGACAAGCCAAAGGCCGGTGTCTGATCGAGACCTCAGTGCACATCGAGGGCTTCCGCCTGCCCCGGTACAGACACTGCAGCGCTACTTCGAGGAGCCTGGAGAGAACATTCCAGAACGCCAGCGAAGCATCACCAACATTCCACGCCCGACGTGTCCCTCCGGCTGCCCCGCCAGCTCTGCGCCTCCAAGAACCCGGCCTGGGCAGGGCCGCGGCTCGGTGACCGCACACACTTGGGATTTTTAAAATACGCGCACGGCCTCCTTGTGAAGTCTTATCTGCGACAGAATACACACTGCCCCACCCGCGGCCTCGCCCGCCTGGCGCCACGGCGGCCGCCCTCCGGGGAATGCGGGGCGGACCGGCGGCCTGACCTTGCTGACTTCGTCCAGGTGGCGGAGGTGGCAGCCCATGAGGAAGGCGGTGGGCGCCATGAGGAAGTCCAGCATCTGCCCCGGCAGGATGGGCACCAGCGTGTGCTGCCAGCGCAGCGGGTGCAGGTAGGCCAGGAAGCACGCGGCCACCAGCGGCAGCAGCGCCCAGCTCGCCGAGAAGAGGACTAGCCGCTGCTCCGTCAGCAGGCACGTCAGGATCTGCGGGGACAGACGGACTGCAGGCATGCTCCCGCCCGCACGGCCACCAGGACGCCCTGAACCCCCAACACAGCCAGAGCCTGGGGTGCAGGTTCTGCCCGGGTTTCCCTGCTCCGTTTGCCAAAACAAAAGCCACCTGGACCCCCCCCCCCCACAAAAAAAGTTGCAATTTGTAAATAGTGTGCACAGGAGTGAACGCTAAGTTTTTTTTAAACAAAAAAATTAACATTTACCCGGCCGGGTGTGGCTCAGCGGTTGAGCATTGACCCAGGAACCAAGGGGTCACCAGTTGGATTCCCAATCAGGGCACAGGCCCGGGTTGCGGGCTCCATCCCCAAGAGAGGACATGCAGGAGGCAGCTCGTCAATGATTCTCTCTCATCACTGATGTTTCCATCTCTCTCTTCCTCTCCCTTCCTCTCTGAAATCAATAAAAATATATTTTTTTAAAATGTTAACATTCTGAGCCTTGGCCAGTGTGCTCAGCGGTTAGAGCGTCAGTCCGCGCACCAAAGGGTGGCGGGTTCAACTCCTGGTCAAGGGCACGTACCTGGGCTGCAGACCCCGGCCCCGGCCCCGGTCAGGGCCAGTGCGGGAGGTAACCAACCAATGTGTCTCTCTCGCATCGATGTTTCTCTCTCTCTCCTCCCCGCTCCCCTCTCCCTTCCACTCTCGCTAAAAAAGGGAATGAACACTCGGAGGACAGGGGCCTTGTGCTGTGGGAGACACTTGCGCTGGAGTCATCCCGGATGCCCATGAGGCCGGTGGCAGGCGCCCGGCGTGGGAGGGTGCGCACCTGCAGCACCTTCTCGGGCCGGAAGCACAGCAGCGGCAGGTGGAGGTCCAGGTCGATGACCGGGCTCTCGGGGTCCGCTCGCGAGGGGAACACAATCTGCAGCGGCTTCATGTTGAACATCTGCGGAGACGCGTTTCCGTGGTGAGCCAGGCCCCCGGCAGAGGCGCGAACGCACCTGCGCCCACGGCTTGGGCTCAGAGAGCGGCGGGATTCGATGGTCCCTGCGCGCTTCTAGCGCTTATTTAACGGACCTGGGGTTCGGGGTTTGGTTTTGTTTTTTAAAAAGGAAGCATCGCACAGCTCCATCGGCCTGAACACCGCTGAGTCACACAGGTTGCATCACAGGCAGTCTGAGCTGTTACTCAACAAAGGCAGAATGTGGCCTGCCCGTCCCGACCCCTCCCCCTGAACCCTGAAATCCCCGTCAGGAAACAGCCAAAAACAGCGGGGAGGGGGTGGCGGGGGGGGGGGGGGGGGGAGGGTTCCCACGGAACCCGGTTTGGGAAATGGTTGTTCATTAACTAAATAAGTATATACATATCATTAATCACACCAGACAGGAGAAAACATTAACTAGTTAAATATATTGCCTGATATTCTAGAGAAACAAGTGGGAAATTCGTAATTTAAGTAAATGCTACGTGTTTTCTGCAAAGGGAATAATGGCCTAGCGCAGTGGTCGGCAAACTGCGGCTCTCGAGCCACATGCGGCTCTTTGGCCCCTTGAGTTTTTAGCAAAGGCCAGCTTAGGAGTAACCCTAATTAAGTTAATAACAATGTACCTACCTATATAGTTTGAGTTTTAAAAATTTGGCTCTCCAAAGAAATTTCAATCGTCGTACTGTTGATGTTTGGCTCTGCTGACTGATGGGTTTGCCGACCACGGCACTAGAGGGTTAATGCCTCAAGGGGCCGGTTACCAGCTCCACAGCACTTACCGGGAGCCAATCAGCGGAACTTGAGGCCTACCTACTGGGTGCAAGAACAAAGCGTCATTGCTACACTTTTGGAAAATGAATTTCTAGTTTTGGTTCTTTTGACCTTTAGGGATAGCGTGTAAAAGGCTTGTCAGGAACTTGAGAACCGAAGCAGGAACCCAGCGAGCCCTGAAGACATTGTTCAGGAAACACTGAGGCATCTTCATCCTGTTACCGTTTCTATTGGCAAAGAGACACGCGGGCGACGATTACCAGATGCAGCGGTCCCGGCGGGGGGCTGGGGATCAGAGAGAGTTTTGCAGCAAAATCTTTGATGTGATTGTCAACTTCGAAATCTTTACAGAGCTTCAGATGCGTCAGCAAACTGAAATTGAAAAAGAATCAGTCAGCCCTGGCCAGTGTCGCTCAGTGGATAGAACGTCAGGCTGCGGATGGAAGGGTCCCAGGTTCGATTCCTGGCCAAGGGCACATGCCCGGGTTGCAGGCTCCATCCCCAGTAGGGGGCGTGCAGGAGGCAGCCAATCTATGATCCTCTCTCATCACTGATGTTTCTATCTCTCTCTACCTCTTCCTTCCTCTCTGAAATCAATAAAGAAATATATTTTTTTAAAAGAATCAGCCGAAACCGGTGTGGCTCAGTGGATAGAGCGTCGGCCTGCGGACTGAAGGGTCCCAGGTTCGATTCCGGTCACGGGCATGTGCCTTGGTTGTGGGCACATCCCCAGTAGGGGGTGTGCAGGAGGCAGCTGATTGATGTTTCTCTCTCATCGATGTTTCTAACTCTCTATCCCTCTCCCTTCCTCTCTGTAAAAAATCAATCAAATATATTTTAAAAAGAAAAGAAAGAATCAGTCAGCTCTCTGTTCTTCCACATGTGACGCCCGTGGCCATAAGTGCAGGCTGGACCCCAACTGTGTCGGGAGACGGGCCACAGCTGACAAACTGCAATGGGGGTGCTGGGCCTTGAAGTGCGGGCACGGCTCGTTGGCCGGAGAGGGTGCGGGCTCAGCCCCTGATCCGGGGAGTCCCAGTGGACGGTCCTCCAGCGGAACCAGCAGGACTCGGGACCTGCACACATGGCTCTCGGCGTCAGGACCCGAGGCAACCGCTGCCCACGCCTTTCACGCCGTCTGCGATCAGCACTCCAACCCAAGAGCAGAGCTCGGGCCACACCCCACGAGGGCGGTGGGTCCGGGCACTGCATGCCCTCCTGGCTCCCAGGCCTGCTCCGCTTCCCACTCAGCTTCCGCGTGGAGTCAGTTCTTCTCCCGCACAGGGAGACTGACAACGTGCCGCAGCCCGCCGGCGGCTCAGCGGGTGAGCGGCGACCTATGAACCAGGTCAGGGTTCGATTCCTGGTCCGGGCACAGGCCCGGGTTGCGGGGGCGAGCAGGAGGCAGCGATCCATGATTCTCCCTCATCATGGATGTCTCCCTCTCTCTCCCTCTCCCTTCCTCTCTGAAATCAATAAAAATATATTTTTTTAAAATAAATGAAAATAAAATGCAAACAAAAATCAGAACTGACAGCAGCCGCTGACTTTCTCAGCTGGCCAGGGAAAGCGTTTTTCCTGATTCATGTCCCTTTCTTAAACCCAGGGAAAACCCTCCGTATTAATTACTTCCGACCTCCCTCCCCTCCCTGTCCCTCGGTCCCTCCCTCCCTCCCTGTCCCTCGGTCCCCAGGTCAGCATGGCCCAAGGTCCGGGTCAGGGTTTTAGGAGGTGCCCGCGGCCGAGGGCGCGGTGGCGGCTCACCAGGACAGGCAGTCCCTGAGGGCGTTGTAGTAGGGGAACCGCGAGATCACGCACACGGCGAAGGGCACGAAGCAGCCGCCGGCGCCCACACTCAGCCGCGACGCCTCCCAGTGGGGCCTGCCGCCGTAGAAGCAGTGTTCGTCCTGGGAGAGGGCGAGCGGAGGGGCGTCACCTCCCGCCCGGCGTCCCCGTGTGCACTCTCCACAGCGCCCGCGTCTCCGGACAGAGACGGGCCTGCAGGGCCGGACCCAGTCCTCCCCTCGCACCCCGTTTCCCTGCCAGGTCCGGCGAGGACCGGCCTCTCGGTCACGGTGACGCCCCACCCCCCAGTCAAGTTCAGTTCCTGTCCGGGCACAGGCTCGGTCGCGGGCTCCACCCCCAGTGGTGTTTATGGTGCTTTCAAAGCATTTTCCGCCAAGTCCCATCATCCTCAGGGGCCCGGCAGAGGGAGGGCCCTGGAGCCCTCGGCCACGTCGCCTGCCTGCCCACCACCGTTCAGTGAGTGCACACTCTTGAGGGTCGTTCTGCTCAAGTTCAAATCCTGGCCGCTGTGTGACCTCAGGCAAGTCACTTGACCTCTCTGTGCCACCATCTTCTCATCTGTAAAATGGGACGGTCCCGAGAACCCAGTCAGAGGGAAGGCGCGGGCGTCACCTACGTGCAGCGGCCGGTAGTACTGGGCCACCGCGCCGTACGTCCTGTTCCCGCAGACGTCCGTCAGCACCAGGAAGTGGACAGAGTCCTCCTTCGGTTCCGAGGCCACACACAGGCCCCCTGCAGGCGGGAAGAAGAAAGAATGTGTGCGGCCAGAGTGGCCACGGCCGCCTGAGCACGGGGACCCCTGGTGTACGGTCCCCGGAACGAGGCAGCAGCAGCGGCTTCCCGCGGAAACAGCCGGACGGGCGCCGTGTCCAGTCCTCGGCCTCTGTGCCGTCTCCGGCGGCCAGCTGGAAAGCCAGGCCCGCACGCATCCTGCTGGCTGCGGACCCGGCCAGTGTCGGGGGAAAACAGTCTGTGCATCTGGCCCGAGACCCAGAAAACGGGTGGGAGGGGCCGGGCTGCTCCCCGGACATCACAGGCCCCTGAGGACGAAGATGCTTTAAAAGCATCATAAACACCACGCGACCCTGCCAGGACTCAACTCTCAAAGGTGCCAGGGCTGTGCTAAATGCCCGCTGCCTTTTAGGATTGAAACCCCAAGATCAAGACAGCTCAGTCCCACCCGGCCGGCGGGGCTCAGGGGTTGAGTGTCGACCTGTGAACCAGGAGGTCACAGTTCAATTCCTGGTTGGGGCACAGGCCCGGGTTGTGGGCTCCATCCCCAGTGCGGGACGTGGGACGTGCAGGAGGCAGCCGATCCATGGTTCTCTCTCCTCATTGATGTTTCTCTCTCTCTCCCACTCCCTTCCTCTCTGAAATCAATAAAAATATATTTAAAAAAGAGAAAAGAAGACAGCTCAGTCCTGGGACAGGACGCAGGGCCGAGGCGTGGCCAGCGCCCCTCCGGCTGCACTCTCCCAAGGCGGAGCCTTCCGGACGCGGCCCCGGTGCGGCCTCAGGCACCTCCATCCTGGGTGCGGGGCGGGTACCTGGGAAGCACAGCTGAGGCAGGGCCAGCAGGTCCACGCCGTCGGGGACACTGACGTCCTCGATGTCCGTCTCTCGGGGCCCCGAGGGGCCCTTGGCGGGGTCCGCTCTGGGCTTCTCTCTCTTCTTCCGGAAGGAGCGCCGCTTGGTTTTGCCGAGGGTCCCGCAGCTGGCGCCGGCTGTCTGTCCGTCCTCCTTGCTGACGAAGGGCGGCGCGAAGATGGACAGCACCTCGGGGTCGAGGGCAGGAAGATGTTGGACCCCCCTTTTCTGGGCAACCTGGAGGCAGAAGGAAGGGTTACTGCGATGGCGTCCGCCCTCGTCCCGGCCGCCCCTCCGGCCCACGAACGCACCGCGGGCAGCGGCACTGCCGTGGGGGCGGCGTCTCCCGCCAGCGGCTGTGACAGTGAGGACCTCGGAGGCCGCCCGATGTCCGGGCAAGGGGACGCCGCCGGGGCCTGGGCTGCAGCTCTGACCCGGACGCAGCAGCCAAACAAAGCCCAGTCCCGCGGTGGGCAGACCGGGGTCCGATGCCCTCCGTCTCCCCGGTTGGCCCGTTAGCGCCTCAGCCTTGGGCTTCCCTGCCCGGGGGGAGGGGGAGGCGGGAAGTAAAGGGGACGCCCCAGGCCACGGGCTCAGCCTCTGTGGGTCCCCTCACGGGCTGGGGGGAGGGCAGCGCCATGACGGCTCTGTGCACAGCCCTAGAAATGGCCCCAGGAGGACGTGGCCGTGGCCGGCAGGAAGCAAACAGCCGACATCACATCTCGGTAAGGAGCGGCGCCAGCCGGGGACGCCACACCTCGTGGGCTGGCACGGTGGCTGACAGCGTCTTCGGTCACTAAGTGCCTGCTAGCGTGCTGCCTGCCCAGGGAGGCAGTTGGTTAGAGCGTCGTCCCGACGACCGGGTTATGGGTTCGATCCCGGGTCAGGGCACGTGGCGATGGAAAAAACCAAGAATCAACCCCGTCCCTCCTCACTGCCCTCATCCACCCGCAGGGGGCAGCGCCCGGAGCCCACGCCCGCTCAGACCGCCTCCCACGCCCAGGCTGTCCTCAGGTGCCTCTGACCGGCCTGCACCTGCGCGGGTCCCTTACACCTACAGCTTCAAAAATTAAGCTCCGATCGCCCTCCCATCACCTCCCAGACACCCGCCCCCCCCCCCATCCTCCCTCCAGAGCGCAGCTGCCCCGGCCTGGGCACCGCACCACCTTGGCGCTGCGGGTGGGCGAGGCAGGGACCGCCCTGTTTCCTCTGGGTGTCCCACCCCCAGCACAGACGTGGCTCCCTCCGTCCACCCCCCTCGGCACGCGTCCGTCCCCACCCCCCTCGGCACGCGTCCACCCCCACCCCCCTTGGCACGCGTCCACCCCCCCCGGCACGCATCGTCCCCCCGGCACGAGTCCGTCCCCACCCCCCTCGGCACGCGTCCACCCCCCTCGGCACGCGTCCGTCCCCCTCGGCACGCGTCCGTCCCCCTCGGCACGCGTCCGTCCCCACCCCCCTCGGCACGCGTCCGTCCCCCTCGGCACGCGTCCGTCCCCACCCCCCTCGGCACGCATCCGCCCCCCTCGGCACGCGTCCGTCCCCCTCGGCACGCGTCCGTCCCCACCCCCCTCGGCACGCATCTGCCCCCCTCGGCACGCGTCCGTCCCCCTCGGCACGCGTCCGTCCCCCTCGGCACGCGTCCGTCCCCCTCGGCACGCGTCCGCCCCCCTCGGCATGCGTCCGTCCCCCTCGGCACGCGTCCGTCCCCACCCCCCTCGGCACGCGTCCACCCCCCTCAGCACGCATCTGTCTCCCTCGGCACGCGTCCACCCCCCTCGGCACGCGTCCACCCCCCTCGGCACGCGTCCGCCCCCCTCGGCACGCGTCCGCCCCCCTCGGCACGCGTCCACCCCCATCGGCACGCGTCCACCCCCCTCTGCACGCGGCGACCCGAGGCCCGCTGATCTGGGTTGAATGCAGTCGTCACACTGAGGCCCATGAGCTCCTGGCTTTCCCTCTTTCCGCTTCGGTCACTGAAGAGTGACGTGGCCAACCCCGCCAGCTGGCGGTCAGCGCGCTGCTTCCCAAGTGGGAGCCGGCCTCCTGGTCTGGCTCCGTGGCTAGAGCGCCGGCCTGTGGACCACGGGGTCAGGAGCTCCGTCCCGGTCAAGGACATGGGCCTCGGCTGCAGGAGGCGACCATCGCTGTGCTTCTCTCTCAGCTTCTCTCTGTCTCTCCCTCTCTCTTCCCCTCTCTCCGAAAATCAATGGGAAAGTATCCCTGGGTGAGAATTAAAAAAAAAAGTGGGAACCATTTCCGCCGTTGCCTCTTCTGACCCGACGAGCAATACAGACGCATCTAAAAACAGCTTCCCCGGTGCCCTGACTCACAGGGCGCACGCAGCACAGCGGGCGACCTCCTCGCTTCGTATGGATCTTAAATAGCGTTTCCTCATAAACAGACCATCCCAGTCACAGGGTCCCCGCAGCCGTGGGCTTGTTCCCCCGTAACCTCACACTGCGCTGGCGCCCCCGTTCACACTGCGCAGTGTCACATCCTGCGATGAGGCTGTGATGTGTGCCCCCGTGTCTTCCTGCGGACACCCTGACCGGGACGGCCCGGAAGAGCGTCACTGACACATCAGTGCACGTGCGAGGACGCCTCCATCAGTCAGTCCCGGAAGAACAGCCCTGAACCCTGCGTTACACGTCCCGCTGCCCGCACCCAGGGCGGCCAGTTCCATCTCCACAGACGCTGCCCGAGGGGTCTCCAGCTCCTGTCCCGCAGGCCGGGACTTAATAAGCCCCTTCTCCCCCAAGAAAAACATCATTTGCATTTAAAAAAAATCTAATTCACAGGTAAGACCACAAGCATTCATTCACTTGAGTCACAGATTTTTTGTGAGTCACAGTGGCCCTGACCTTGGGGGGAGGCAGGGGGGGTCCGCCTCATCTGAGAAATAGAACAGGAATTAATCACTGTTTAACGGTCCGGAGCCGCTCTCCAGTGGCCTCCGTGGCCAGTGGCCGGCGTGCTGGGCAGCGCAGATGAAGAACAGCAGCTGTCACGGTCCAGACAGTCCTGCTGGGCGGTGCTGCTCTCGAAACCGAAACCAGGATGCTCTCCACCAAACTGCCAGCGCGACCCGAACTGCAGAGGCTCTGAGCACTTCCTTCCTTCCTCTCTGAGGGATTTGTGCCCCCTGCCTCACGCCCTGTGCGGGTCTCCATAGCAACCACGGAGTGGCGGGAAATGTCACCAACAGGTAACTCACCTGGGGATTGAACTGTACCCTCCAATTCCCTGTCACTGTCATCAGCACAACACACACCACCTCGTCTGAGAAACACATACACCCCGAAGCTAGGACACGACACCGTCCGACGCTTAAGCTGATGGCTGTCACCCCGCGAGGCTCACCAGAATGTCTGCGTCACAGAGAGATGGTGGAGTTTAAAAAAGCAAAATTAAACGTTATTAAACAGCCTTGGGCATTCACAATAGAACAGCTCTAAAAAAATCAAACTAAGTAAGCCTGACTGGCGTGGCTCAGTGGTCGAGCGTTGCCCTATGAACCAGGAGGTCACAGTTCGATTCCCGGTCAGGGCACATGCCCGGGTTGCGGGCTGGATCCCCAGTAGGGGATGTGCAGGAGGCAGCTGATCCATGATTCTCTTTCATCATTGATGTTTTTCTCTCTCCTTCTCCCTTCCTCCCTGAGATCAATAAAAATATATTTTTTTTAAAAAAATCAAACTAAGTAAATAAAATGTTTGGTTCAGCCCTGGCTGGTTTGGCTCAGTGGATAGAGCATCGGCCTGTGGACTGAAGAGTCCTGGGTTTGATTCCAGTCACGGGCACATGTCCAGGTTGCGGGCTCGATCCCCAGTGTGGGATCAGGCCTAAACCGGCAGTCGGACATCCCCTGAGGGGTCCTGGATTGGAGAGGCTGCAGGCTGGGCTGAGGGGACCCCCCCCCCTGCCCGTGCACAAATTTTGTGCACCAGGCCTCTAGTAAATAAATAAAACATTTGGTTCATTTTAACATTCATGTGAGTCATACAAGCAGGGCCACTCCAGGAAGTGTAACACGTGTCTTCACGCTCACTCCTTTTTCCTGCTCCTTCTAGTCTTCTCCCCGCCCTCCTCCAACCCTAACGGAATCCAGCCTAGAACAGAGGCAAAAGGTAGAAGGCAGAGCAGCAGGGCCCCGACCTGGGAGGATGCCGCAGCCTGTCTGGTTCAGGAAGTGGCGCTGTAATAGTTCAGTTCGCTCATCCTGCTCGCAAACACATCTCCCATTGAGGCAACTGACTGGTGTGTGGTAACCGCCCCGAAGCACGGGCGCCTGGCTGCCGGCCGACCCGGCTGAACCCGGCCATTTCCTATCCGGAGAAAAAGGAGGAACAGCCACTTGCCAACGGAGAGGCAGGGAGACAACCCAACCAACCCACAGAGGGTCAGAGGAGCCCGGTCAAAAGGGGGACACAGCCCTGGCTGGTGTGGCTCAGGGGACAGAACGTCGGCCTGCAGACTGAAGGGTCCCAGGTTCGATTCCCGGTCAGGGCACATGCCCGGTTGGATCCCCAGTGTGGGGGCGTGCAGGAGGCCGCCAACCAATGATTCTCTCTCATCACTGATGTTTCTGTCTCTCTCCTTCTCCCTTCCTCTCTGAAATCAATTCTTAAAAATACTTTTTTAAAAAGGGGACACAGACATTTGGGGGTTCAAGGAGAAAAGGGGGGGGGCAATGGCCAAGGAGCAGAGACCAGGAAAGCACGGGCAGGTGTAAATCGGTAAATTTCAGTAACATTGAGCTTCTCCCGGCCACGTCCATCAATCCTGCGGTCCCAACGCGCAAACGCCTCGCTCTGCTCTCATGGCCTCTCTGATGCGCTTGCCGGGGAGACTGGGGTAAAGGCGGGGCCTCTGAGCACACGGGGCATCGCTCTAACCCCGAAAAATGGCAGTGACGGCCACCCTCGGCCAAGAGAAGAAGAAGAGAGCGGGTCAGGACTGAGAAAAGGGAGAGCACACGGAAAAGCACGGAGGAGAAAGTCCGGAGCTGCCGCTCTCCGGGCAGCCGGTGGGGAGAGGGAACAGGGCGGTGGGGGCCGCCGCTGGGGTGACAAAAACAGCTGGTTTCACCGGAGGCGAAGCACCGAGAGCGCGGGCCGGGCCCAGGCTCTCCTCCCAGGAATCTCTGGAAGGACTCCAGCGGGTCCCCACCCCGGGGGTGCTGCGGGGGCGGGGGAGCCCCCAGGGGCAGCCAATCACACTCCGCCTCTGGGAAGAACAGCTGCGGTTCTCGGGCCCCGGCAGACGGGAGGCAGCCCGGCCCGGCAGGACCTCGGGCGCCGCGCCTCGTCCTGCGCGCACCCCGCAGACGTGCAGGGTCCCCGCCCGGGGGTGGGGGAGGCGCGGCGCGGACGAGGAGGTGGTGCGGGAGTCCTCAGGGACACTGACTCGGGGGGCGCCGGGTCCTGAACCCGCTCAGAACCGCCGCGCCGCCTGAGTTTCCCGCGGGGTGCTCGCTTACCAGCTCGGGGCCGCGGAGGCTGTCCCGGGGGGCCCCCAGCAGCACGCACAGCTCCAACAGCCCCGAGGGCAGCGCCAGGTGCTGCGGCGCCGCCTCCGCCATGGCTGCTATGCCGCCGCCGCCTGCGGGGCGCACCCGGGGGGCCCGATGCCGACCTCGCGCCCAGCAGCGCCCCGGAGCGCACTACCCGCCGCGGCCGGATCCCCGAAGAGCGCCGCCCGCGGGGCGGGGCCTGGACAGAGGCGGGGCCTGTGGGGGCGGGGCCTGTGGGCGGGGCCTGGAGGGGCGGGGCGGAGTCTGAGGGCTGGAGCGCGGCCTGGCGGGGCCTGTGGTGGGCGGGGCCTGGAGGGGGCGGGGCGGAGTCTGAGGGCTGGAGAGAGGCCTGGCGTGGGCGGGGCCTTGTGGGGCGGGGCGGGGCCTGGCGGGGCAGGGGCGGGGCCTGGCGGGGGCGGGGGCGGGGGCGGGGGCGGGGGCGGAGGGCTGGAGCGGAGCCGGCAGGAGAGGGGCGGGCGCAGGGCCCGGCTGGAGCAAGTCATTTCCGAACCGGACTGGCGGGTCCTGGCGCGCGGCCCCCTCCCCGGGGAATCAGAGAAGGAGTGGGCGGGGTCCCCAGATGGGGCCCGGTGACCCGGAGGGACTAAGGTCCCTCGGGCTCCCCCTCTCCCCCCGCCCAGCCGCCTCCTCCAGGAAGCCCTCTGGCCCTGGGCCTGGGAGTTGGCTGGGCGTGGACAGCAGGAAGGGCCGGCGCAGAAAGGGAGTGGAAAGCTCCATTCCTGGTTAGTAACTCGTGCCGGTTAACCCAAGACTGGCCATGTCCAGTAAGAGGTTGAGTAAAATTCAGCAGGAAAAAAGAATAAAATAAACTAAATTTCAGGAGGAAACGGGGTGGGGTGCGCGCTACTGGAATGGAGGCCTGGGAGCAGAGGGCTGGGAAGGGTCGGAGACAGAAGGCCCTGGCCCACCAGCTCCAGGCCTGGCCGGTCTCTGTGGACCGTGGGCCTCTCCCAGCCGTCAGGCCAGTGAAACGGGGCTATCGGCGACCTCCCGGTCCGGCTTTGGAGCCTGGTCATTGGACACAACGGAAGGGGCCGGAGTCCCAGCTGACCTTGGACAGAGCCCGGCTGGACCCTCGCATATGCATCTATAAAACGAAAAGGGAAATGATTCCAAAGAAACTTGTAGTTCTAATAATCTATGATTTAAAAGCCGGCAGTGCCCAATAATAACTTCAAAGTACAAAAGAACAATAACTGGGAGACAGTGGAAATGCCTGGGGTGGGGGTGGGGTGGGTGGGGGTGGGGCAGGCCTGGGCCCCGAGGTGAAGGATTCCTTCACCCCCTCCAGCCGGCCCCACAGCCTGACTCACGGCGGGTTTGTGTTCCACTTAGTAGTAAGTCACCTCAGGATCCTGAGTCACGCTCTGTCAGTCCGCAGGTGGCCGGGCAGCCAGGGCTCTCCCCCGCCTGCTGGCAAGCAGTTAGTCATTGCCTTCCAAAGGACAGATGTGGCCCTGGCTGGTGTGGCTCAGTGGATAGAGCGCCGGCCTGTGGACTGAAGGGTCCTGGGTTTGATTCCTTTCAAGGGCACATTCCCCGGGTTGCTGGCTCAATCCCCAACAGGGGGCGTGTAGGAGGCAGCCGATCCATGATTCTCTCTCATCATTGATGTTTCCATCTCTCGCTCCCTCTCCCTTCCTCTCTGAAATCAATAAAAATATATTTTTTAAAAAGGAGAGATTTGCCGGCCGGCACAGCTCGGTGGTTGAGCGTAGACCCATATATGAACCAGGAGGTCACGGTGCAATTCCGGGCCAAGGCACATGTCTGGGGAGAAAGCCAGACAAGTATGAGCAAAATCTATCCTTTAAAAAAATTTTTAAATTAATGTCAGGGAGAGAGGAGGGGGGAGGGAGAGAGACAGAAACATCAACGATGAGAGAGAAACATTGACGGCTGCCTCCTACATGCCCGAAACCCCAAACCCGAAACCCGGTGGGAAAGGACGGCAGAACCTTGAGAGACCAGAGGGCAGAGACACAGAGCATCCAGGCTGTGGGCCCGGCCTCAGGGACAAGCCCAGCACACGAGCCCCCGGGGAAGGGCATCTCGCCCAGCCAGCTGAAACCCATTGTGACAAGTTGTTTTCTCTTTTAAAAATAAATAAGAGGAAGTCACATGCTGGTAAGTGCTGCCCGCCAGGCTCCTGTGGAGACTGCAACCTCCGGCTTCGGGGTCTCCCGGCTCCTACCCGGGCAGGTCGGAATCCCTGGGGACGGTTCCAGGAAGCCCTCCGTGGCAGCCGGAGCCCACAGGCAGCCCAGCCAGCAGAGGACCGGCCAGGCTGCAAGACCACTGGGCGCAGGCTCTCCTGTGTCCGCGGTAAACGGAAGTCCTGGGCCTTCCCTCTCCCAAACACACACATTTCCTTCTGCTCAGCAAACACCTTCTGAGCGCCCACTATGCGCTGGCCACCGTCGTGCCTGACAGAGCTGGCGCGTAGTGGGGCTGACTATCTGCGGTGAATTACAATCTGACCCGGCCCAGTGCCCACAGGCTGGCTGACCCCGCCCTGGGCACGTGAGTTCCCAGCACACCCGGGCGCACACGAGTATTTGATGAAGAAGAGAATCCAGTGCCACTGCCCATCGGCGAGGGCCCATCGGTGCAGTGGGTGCCACTCCACAGCCGCTCAGCAACCTGAGGCCGAGGGAAAGGATCGGTCACAGGAAAACACACCGAGACGCCATTTCAGAGTCCGCGCTTGGGCAGAACACACATCCATAAAGAGGCTATTAAAGAAAGCGAGGGCCTGGCCGAAGCCGGTTTGACTCAGTGGATGGAGCTTCGGTCTGCGGACTGGAAGGTCCCAGGTTCGATCCCGGTCAAGGGCATGTACATTGGTTGCGGGCACATCCCCCAGTGGGGGGTGTGCAGGAGGCAGCTGGTCGATGTCTCTCTCTCATCGATGTTTCTAGCTCTCTATCCCTCTTCCTTCCTCTCTGTGAAAAATCAATAAAATATTTTTTTTTTTAAAAAAGAAAGAAAGCGAGGGCCTGGCCGGTGTGGCCCAGTGGTTGAGCGCTGACCCATGAACCAGGAGGTCACGGTTCGATTCCCGGTCAGGGCACATGCCTGGGTTGCAGGCTCCAGTGTGGGGCGAGCAGGAGGCAGCCGATCCATGATTCTCTCTCATCACGGATGTTTCTATCTCTCTCTCCCTCTCCCTTCCTCTCTGAAATCAATAAAAAATATATATATGCTTTTTTTTTAAAAGGACAGCAAGGGATGGCAACACAAGTTCAGGAGGGGAGGGGTCCGGGTGACGCTTCAGCGGGTGGGGCAGGGTGTCCATGTTGTAGTTGAACACGTTCTTTGTAAACACGAAAAACTTCCTCAGAGAAAAAGAGGCAACCCATGGTCTGGCCTATTTCCGGAACATTGTTGTAGTCAAACAATGTGGCTGCCGTGGGCTGCCCCGGGGTCCCCACGCTGGTGGCCGGGAGGGTGCCTCGGACCAAGGCTGTGTCCCACTCTCAGGGACCACACTCAGAGGGTCTCGCTTAGAGCGAATCCTAGGGCGGGAAGGATGACAGGCGGAGAGGCTGCAGGGCTGTGGGGCAGAGCCGCCGGGTCCCCCGCGGGGGGGGGGGGGGGGGGGCTGGCCACACTTGCCCTTTGCTGTGAAGAAAGACAGGAAGCTGCGGTCCAGCTGCGGTCCAGCTGCTGCTGTGCGCCAGGCATGGAGGAAGGGGACAGATGTGAGAACTCTCTTAACCCACCCAGACTGGGAATCAAGACGAATACCAACAGGCCGCTGACAGTAAGTGTGTGGGAAAGGGGAAGTCAGGTACCCACCGGCACTCGAGGGCCCGAGAGAGAAGGAAGCCCAAGGTTATTCGAGGTTATTTTCCTCTGCACCCGCTGGTCCTGCAGCCCTGAAATGTCCTTTTCCCTTTTCTGCCCAGACAGCGGGCTCTCCTTTCATTGGCTCAGATGCTGCCTCCTCCAGGAAGCCCTCTCTGCTTTGCCTACTCAGGTGGGAGTGGCCGCCCCCCTCCCCCATCCCATCACTCCTCCTGGGCCCTCATCATGGCCCTTTGACTACGAGCGCCACCTGGGCGGGTCCTGCCCTCTGTGCCTGCCCTGGGGCCTCCAACCGACTAACTGACCTGACCCCTCACTTGTTTCTGGCTCCAGAGCCTCAGTCTAGTCCCATCTCACCTGGCACTTCCTGGGAGACAGGGCAGCCCTGGACTCTCCCCTCTTTGGGACCCTCTGCAGGCTTGCAGGGTGTGGCCGGCGCAGACACACAAGGGGCAGGGGGGATGGCAATGATGCTGACTGCTCCCCTGATGGGCGCTGGGGAGTCTGTCAAGGGTGGATTTGTTGAAAACCAGCCCTGGCTTGGGGCCCAGGACGTTTTCACTACCTGAAATTCTAGGTGGTTCTTCAATTTGCTCCGCGGTGAGGAGTGGCCCTCCCCCAGCTGAATGCTAGCTTTCCAGGGATTGGGGCCTCTTGGCCCAACTCCCATCGACTCACACTCCCCGGGCCCTGCGAAAGGTCCCAGCTGCGTCCTCCCGGTCACCCCACAGCCCGTGGTCAGCACCCGCGGGGTGGGCGATCTGGCTCCGGCCCAGGGCTGGCTGGAGCGTGGAGGGCAGTCTTGGAGAGGAGAGCAGGGCTCAGGCCCCCAAGAGGTGCCCACGGCCAGACTGGAAGCACGGCCTCCCCGACACACCTCCCGGACAGAAGGCGCCTCCCTCAGGGCTCTCCCGGAGCCGGGAGGTCCGGCTGCACCCCCCACGGAGAAGGGCGCCGCCTCACACCCGCAGGGAGTGGCCGGGCCGCTGGCAGCTCAGCCTCCGCCACAAACCCCTCTGGGCCCCGGGGCTGCTCAGGCCCGGCCGCCGCCGGCTCTGCTGTCCGTCTCCGTCCCTCTTCAACTGCACGCCAGGCCTGGCTGCCCGGGCAAGGAGAGCAGAGGCCTGGGCCCAGCACATTGCTTCCCGTCCAGCCGGCCTCACCCACTGCCAGGTGCGTGCACGTGCGTGGGCATGTGTGTGAGCGTGTGAGTGAGTGTGAGTGTATGAGCATGTGTGAGTGTGTGAGCATGTGTGAATGTAAGCATGTGAGTGTGTGAGCGTGTGAGTGTGTGAGCATGTGTGAGCATGTGAGTATGAGTGTGTGAGCATGTGAGTGTGTGAGCGTGTGTGAATGTGAGCATGTGAGTGTGTGAGCATGTGAGTGAGTGTGTGAGTGTATGAGCATGTGTGAGTGTGTGAGCGTGTGTGAATGTAAGCATGTGAGTGTGTGAGCGTGTGAGCGTGAGCATGTGAGTGTGAGCGTGTGTGAGTATGAGCATGTGTGAGCATGTGAGTGTGAGTGTGTGAGCATGTGTGAGTGTGTGAGCGTGTGTGAATGTGAGCATGTGAGTGTGTGAGCGTGTGAGTGTGAGTGTGAGTGTATGAGCATGTGTGAGTGTGTGAGCGTGTGTGAATGTAAGCATGTGAGTGTGTGAGTGAGTGTATGAGCATGTGTGAGTGTGTGAGCGTGTGAGAATGTAAGCATGTGAATGTGTGAGCGTGTGAGTGTGAGCGTGTGAGTGAGTGTGAGTGTGTGTGAGCATGTGTGAGCATGTGCGTGTGTGAGCATGTGAGTGTGAGCATGTGCGTGTGTGAGTGTGAGCATGTGCATGTGTGAGTGTGTGAGCATGTGCGTGTGTGAGCGTGTGAGTGTGAGCATGTATGTGTGAGCATGTGTGTGTGTGAGTGTGTGAGTGTGAGCATGTGTGTGTGAGCACATGTGAGTGTGAGTGTGTGTGTCGGGTGGGGAAGGGACCTGAGAGCCGTCCTGTGGAGTGTGGTCCGGATGAAGGTGGTCCTGGAACCGGGTCGCCCCCCCCAGGTCCCCATTCGGCCTTGACCTGGAGACATTCCGTCCAGGCCGGGAGCCCCCGCAGCCCCGCAGGCAGCCGGGAAGGAAGGGTGCTCCCACTTCCCGGAAGGGCCCGGCCGGGCGCGGCCGCAGCAGAGTCCTGTCCCGCGGGGAGGTCTGGGGACCGGACGTCGCCTCAGATTCGTCCCATCAAAGCGACAGGAGGGCCGGCTGGGCGGGCAGCCAAGGCGCTGTCCCAACCGCACAGCCCTGGCCGCGGGGCTCGGGGCTCCTTCCCGCCCGGAGGTCAGGCCCTGCAGAGGGGGCGCTGCCGCCCGGGAGGGTGCCCTGCCCGCAGGCTGCTCCCCTGCCGCCACCCCAGGCCGGCCCCCCCTCGGCGGGGGCTGTGGGCAGCGGTGTCTACTGCTCCACGTACTGTGGGTCCGTCCCCCGCCCGGACAAGGGTCACAGGAACCTGCGGGGGGCTCGCAGCGCCCCCACACCTGCCCGCCCCGCGGCCACGCCCTGGCGGGGTCTGCTCGCGCCCAGCCCGCCTGCTCCGAATGGTTTGGAGGACTTAGCCGGGAGAAGGTAAACATCCTGTCACTAACTGCACAGCCATCACATGTTGAGGTGACACATATTAGACGTGCTGAGCTAAGAGAATGGGTATTTTTAGGTTTTTAGTTGGTTTTGAGAGAGAGGAAGGGAGAGGGCGAGAGAGAAACATCGGTTGGCTGCCTCCTGCACGTCCCCACCCGGCACGGAGACCACAAGCCAGGCCTGTGCCCTGCCTGGGAGTCCAACTGGCAGCCTTTCAGTGCCCGGGGCGACGCCCAACCAACGGAGCCACACCAGCCAGGGCAATGGAATGTCCTAGAAGACTCCATCGCGCTCCTTCCTTTCACTTCGTTAGCATGGCTGCTAAGGCTGCTCTGTGCTGACCTTCGACTGCTGGTCACCGCACAGCCAGTCCTGACAGGCCGCCTGGGCGAGAAGTCCACGGATGCCCCTACACTGACATTAACTGGGCGCTTACTAATGTCGGGGCGCAGGACACGTCAGCCAGGTGCCCGCCTCTGGACCTCGCAGAAGGCCAGGTTCCCTGCCCCAGGCCACGCGCCAAGGCGGTGGGGGGGGAGGGGGGTGCGGAGACCCAGGTCGGGGAGCCGCTCCAGGCCTAGGCCCCGAGCTGGCGGCTGGCCGCCCCACCCTGAGACGGTGGCTGGAGGCTCCGCCCAGCTGCTCCTTCTCCCGCCTGAGTGGCTGCCTCCTGTCACTGCTCCTCGGAGTCCAGCGGGGGTGGTCGAGGGGGACACTGAGCTGGGGGGCGGCACGCCCACACCGTGCCCAGCGCCCTCCCACCAGCACAGACCCGAGGCGGGAGGCGGAGGCCTGGCTCCGGACGCACTGCGCTGCGGGCTTCCGTACCCCGTGTTGCGCCTGCTTCTCTCAGCCGCTTCGAAAGGAGGGGACAGGAGAGGCTCAAGCAGCCGGAACCTGCTCCTCCCCTCGAGAACTCGCTCTTTACGATTTTAAAAATATATTCTTACTGATGTCAGAGAGGGAGGGAGAGGAGAGGGACGCTGCTGCGAGGCCGTGCTTCCTTGCTTGGTGCAGAACCTGCCCAGTGTGGCCCGCCCCCCCCCCCCCAGCACCCACTCCCACGCAGCCCTTGGCCAGCACCCCCAGGAACTAGGCAGAGGAGACAGTGCAGACTCTGGGGCCGCTGTCCCACCTCCTGGGGTCCCAGCGTCGGAGGCAGACAAAAAAACAGAAATAAAACTTTGGTCCAAAACTTGCAGGAAAAGAGAAACCCTGGAAGTTCAAGAGGGCTTGTCCCCCCAGACAGGCCAGGTGAGGCTGGGGCTTCTGACGGGCAGCTCCCCCCTGCCCCCCAAGCCTGTTCTAGGAGGGACCTGGCTCCCCAAGGCCCCCACGGGGTCTGCCCTGTACCGCCACTACCAGGAGGACACTTAGGTGCTGCTCCTGCTGTGTGAAAGGTACGTAAGGCCCGGCCCGCGTGGCTCCGTGGTAGAGCGTCGACCTCCGCACCAGGAGGTCACAGCACAGGCCCGGACTGCGGGCTCGATCCCCAGTGCCGGGCGTGCAGGAGGCAGCTGATCGGTGATCCTCTCTCATCATTGATGTTTCTCTCTCTCTCCCTCTTCCTTCCTCTCTGAAATAAAAAAATATACATTTTTATTGATTTCAGAGAGGAAGGGAGAGAGAGATAGAAACATCAATGATGAGAGAGAACCATCGATCGGCCGAGCCCGCAACCAAACCGGCAACCCAGGCATATGCCCCCGACCAGAATCAAACCCGTGACCCCTCAGTCCGCACGCCTACGCTCTATCCACTGAGCCAAGCTGGCTAGGGCAAAAATATTTTTTTAATAAAATAAAAAGATACGTAAAAGTATTTCTCTTGCCTACACATGGGAGACTAGGCGCTGGGTCGTCTGGAACCCTTGCTGGGCTCGGATGTTGGCCGCACATCGAGGCGCGCTGCAGAGGTGACGATGAAAACAGCGCGCCAGCTAAGGAAGGGCGGGGACTGGCCCTCGGGCTGGTTTGGGGAGCACCAAGCACTTGATTAAAGGGGTTGGGGTGCTGGCTGACCCTGCCACTCACAGCTTTCCGCCATGCCGGGCACATGACCCCACGTGGCGCCCTGGCAGGTGGAGGGCTCACCGGAGCCTGACCCTCCCTGCACGCACCTGCTTTGGGGGAGGGGGGGACCCCTCGTCCTCAGGTGCCTGCTCAGGCTGCTGGAGCATGCTGGTGCCCCTGTGGCTGTCCTGGCCGCAGGCCCACCGCTGCCCACTGTGTCCTAGGCAGCTGGAGTGACAGGAGCCGAGCAAGGGCGAGGGGCCGGCTACGGAGGCCACCACGGCGGAGAGCCAGGGGCAAAACCTGGAAAACAAGGACCTCACTCCCAGGTGACCTCTCCTCCCTGGCAGGTCGCTGGTCATACGATTTGGACCCCCTGACCTTTGCCCTCGGGAGATAACATCTGGGCCTCAGTTGTATTTCAGCTCCAGGCCCAGAAAGGCAGCCAAACCAGGCCAGGGACGCCACGGCTGCCTCAGGACAGCTGCCCGGGTGCTGGCCCTGCCCTGGAGCCGCCAGTCCGTCAGGAAGCCCCGGATGGGAGCACACACCTGGGGAGCGGCCGCACGTTCTGCTGACCCTCCTCGGAGACCTGCCCTGAGCGTCCCCGCTGCAGGAGAGAAATAAACGCCCTCAGGACCCAGGGCCCCCCGGGCGCTCTCCCTCTGGGGTGTGCTGGTGCCATCCCCTCCTCCCTCCCTCCTTCCCGCACGGCTGCATCTGCTAGACGCCCAGGGACCCGGCCAGACTTGTGACCAGGGCAGCCGCGGGCAGCGGCAGCTCGTCCCAGGCTCACCCCGGGGCCTGTCTCCAAGGCCCCCTTTTCTCGGACTCCCCAGGGGGCCAGAGCAGCGGCCGGCCGGCCGGGGCGCTCCTGTGGCTTCCTGAGCCCCTCCTGGTCTCACTGGCGTGGGTGTGGCTTGGCCGCGGCCGATACACTCCTGCCGATACACTCCTGCTCGCCTCGCTGCATTTTCTCTCTTGACTCAGTTCTTTCCTGCAAGAAGACCAGAACCCAGGGCTCATCGGCGTGCTGGCAACAGTTCCGTCCTTCCTTTCCTCTCACCTAAACTTAGATACCGGCCAGCCGGCCAGGCCCCGCGGGCAGAGATGCTGTGCTCAGCCGGAAGCCAGGCGGTGCCCCCGGGGACAGCTAGGCTGGGAGGCCCCAGGGTGCGGAGCCGGGGCCCAGCCCCTGTCACCTGCACACCACTCACTCACCCTGGCAGCTGGGCCTCGGCTCCAGACCAGATGTGGGGTGCAGCTGGATGGGCTTGCAGAGCAAACTCGCATGCCCCCCGCCCCCGCAGGCCATTTTGAGGTCCCCGTGTAGACATCCACACCATGACTTGTTGGGGGGAGGGGAGGTTGGATGGCAGAGCCTCAGGCACGGAGCTGGCCCAGCTCTGTAAATGCAGGTGTGTTTTATTCATTTCCCCACCCCAGGCCTAACCATGCCTGGCGCACAGTGGGTGCTCAATAAGTGGATGAGTAACAGACAAGGGGGTTAGACTGCCAGGCAGCAGGGGGGTTGCGGGGGGGGGGGGTGTTTTCTTAGTTTTAAATATTTTTTCTGTAATTAGATAGAATTCCTAATGTGAGGGGGAAACCCACTTATTTCAAAATCTGGTCACTGCACAGCCAATGTGGCCACAGGGAAACGAAGGGGCTTTTGGCCAAAAGCAGCCCGGGGGTCCCTTAGGGTCACCATGACCAACGTGACACGGGCACGTGGTGGCCCGATGTGGACAGGGCCTGGAAAGAACCAAGCAGTGGGGGCCTGGGGGCGGGGCGTTCCTCTCTGCGGGTCACGCTGCCGGGCAATCCATTAACTTCAGGAAGAAAGTCGCAGCTGGCCTCAGCGGTGTGGGCTGAGGGGGAGCCTTGCTTTTCCCAGCTGTGAAATGGGTGATGGCACAGCCCTCTGGCTCTTCTGAGAAGTGACTGGGGCCACCCCAGGCTTGGCAACCACTGTGTGCTCGGGGCGGCCTCACTTCCTTCCCCTTTCCATGCCCCGCTGCTCGCAGGGTCAGGCAAGACTTGGCCGGTGCTTGCTGACTGACTGTCTGCAAGGGCAGAGCCTGCGCCGCTGCCCAGGCCGGAGAAGGGCTGGCCCGAGCTGGGGGACGGGAGGGCGGCAGTGAGCCAGGGTCCTCGGCCTGGCTCCGCACCGCTCTGTAAAGTGGGCACAGCAGAGCCCACCCCTCAGAGCTTCTGATGGGTGGCTGTGCCCAGAGGACCCTCTGTGCCCAGCCCCTCCCGAGGGACCCACCGCTCGGCCTCCAGCCTCCGCTGCCCTTTCTCCCACCCGCTTTCTGCCAGGCCCTCAGCGAAGACGGGCCTCTAGTGCCCGTTTTATTTCGTAGCAATTTGGGAGACGAGGGGAAATACAAGGCAGAACTTTGGAGCGTTCGGGCGCATCTACATGTTAAACTGCTCTGTGCCGACAGCTCACAAACATGCTCTTGTTGTAACATTGTTACAAGTACGGCACCCTCACCTACCACAGAGGCCACGTTCACCACGTGGTCACCACTGTGGCTCCCAGGAGACTTCAAAAATATTAGTGGATGGATGGATGGATTGACAGGGTAGATAGGTGGATAAATGTATGAGTGGGTAGATGGAATGGGGGATGGATGGATGGATGGATGGTTAGATGGATGGATGGATGGATGGATGGATGGATGGAGAGTATATGGATGGGTGGATGGGTGAGGGGTAGATGGAATGGGTGATGGATGGATGGTTAGATGGATGGATGGATGGATGGATGGATGGATGGATGGATGGATGGTTAGATTGATGGGTGGGTGGGTGGATGGATGGATGGATGGATGGTTAGATTGATGGATGGATGGATGGATGGATGGATGGATGGATGGTTAGATTGATAGGTGGGTGGGTGGGTGGGTGGATGGATGGATGGATGGATGGATGGATGGTTAAATTGATGTGTGGGTGGATGGATGGATGGATGGATGAGGGGTAGATGGAATGGGTGATGGATGGATGGATTGTTAGATTGATGGATGGATGGATGGATGGATGGATGGTTAGATTGATGGGTGGGTGGGTGGGTGGATGGATGGATGGATGGTTAGATTGATGGGTGGGTGGATGGATGGATGGATGGATAGATGAGGGGTAGATGGAATGGGTGATGGATGGATGGATGGATGGATAGATGGATGGATGGATGGATAGATGGATGGATGAGGGGTAGGTGGAATGGATGGTGGATGGTGGGTAGATGGGTGGATGGGGGAACTGGTGAATGGAGGGGTAGCTGGACAGGTGAGAGTTTAAGTCACCTGCTCAGAGCTTATCAATGGCAGAGCTGGCCAGGGTCTGACTTCAAGTCCAGACTCTTCCTACTTCTCCCCTGGGGCCTTTGCCTTCCTCACGCACCCCCAGCATGTCCACATTCACTGGATCTACATGTCAGCGACCCCCACACTCATGTCCCTGCCCTGTCCTTCCCCGAGCCCAGCACCTTCTATCTCAGAGTGTTAATTTCTCCCTCCGGACATGTCAGGGGCAGGGCCAGGCTCAGGGACTCGCACTGTGCACAGTCACATAGGCCCCCGCTCGGAAGAGCCCCCCGTCCTGGGCTCTGCTGTCACCTCGTGGTGGGACAATGAGGGAGCCCGTGAGCAGACGGGACCCCTGCATGTGGGTAGTTCTGGTCCCGTGGGCCCCGGGAGCATGTGGTGTTTGCAGTGTCACGTGGGCCTAGGATCCTGGAGGAGCCACGACCACAGGAGCTCAGCGAGACCCAGCGAGATGGCCTCTGTGCAGGAGGCGTGGCCTGCGCGTGCCAGGAGTGACAAGCAGGGGTTCGATCCGCAGTCTTTCCGCTGTTCTCCTGAGGACAGAAGGCATTTGCGTGTACAAACGGCGAAACACGGTCTGTGGTCCTGGAGAGGCCTCCGCGAGCTCAATGCTTTCCATCTAAAACTGGCCTCCCACAGTAAAACCATGAAGAATAAAATGCCAATTGTGGGTTATGTTATTAGCATTATTCATTTCATTAGTATTTATTCAAAATACCATGATGTAAAGTTTTATTTTTACTTAAAAGCACATTAGCCTGGCCAGTGTGGCTCAGTGGTTGAGCGTCGACCTATGAACCAGGAGGTCATGGTTCGATTCCCAGTCAGGGCACATGCCCAGCTTGTGGGCTCAATCCCCAGTGTAGGGCATGCAGAAGGCAGTTGATGGATAATCCTCTTATCATTGATCTCTCTCTCTCTCTCTTCCCCTTCCTCCCTGAAATAAATAAAAAAATACATTTTAAAAAATCCATTAAATAGCACATTAGAAACACCATGACGAGTCAGAAGGAAGGAAAGAACGGACAAGACCAGGTGCCCCCAGGAGCAGGAGGACTCAGCTGCTGCCCGCCCATCCCCCACGCCCTCCCAGCAGGCCCTGTGCCGCTGTGGTTCCGGGTTTGAGCATCCTTCGTTCCCGCTCGCGCACTCCGCGGCACTGCCCTCGCCAGCTGGGACCGGGCAGGGGATGGGTCCGGTCGGGCCGGCACCGCCCCGCCAGCTGGGACCGGGCCGGGGATGGGTCCGGTCGGGCCGGGCGGGGCAGGAGAGACCGCTGGGCTGTGTGCGGCGTCACCAGCGTGGACAGCGCGGGGCCCACGGCACACAGAGCCGACCCTCGGGCTCCCTGCGCCTCGGTTTCCCCCGAAGGAAGCAAAGGGTCGGACCGGGTCTCTCCTCCCCCAACAGGAGCCGGGACCTGCCTTCCCCGCGGGGTGCGGGCGCCCCCTGGAGGCGGCGAGGAGGCCGGGCCGCTGCCTCCACAAAGCTGTCCGCTCGCTGACCCCTCGGAGCTCTCGGGCTGACCTGCCGCCTCTCTGCAGGGCGCACGGCGACATGGCCGGTGACCCGTGCCCGGGCCCCGGAGCCTCCGGGTTCCTGAGGGGCCACGCGCCTCAGCGGCAGGGCCCCCGGGTCCCGTCCAGCTCCGCTCGGTCCGGCTGCGGGAGGCCGGCGGGCTTGACTGTGAGATGGAGCGGGGCTGGGCCGGCCCGTGGGCACCGGCTGGGGCGGGGCGGCTCTACCTTCTGCAGGAACGGGAGCGGCCGGCAGAGGGCGACAGCGCCCGCCGCCTCCCGAGGGGAACCACACTGGACCCCCTTCCGCGGGGCGAGGGGAGGCCGAGCAGGGCCGGCGGCGCCCATGGTGTCCCCTCCGGCGGCCGCCTGCGCAGGCCGGGCCCTCCAGGAGCTGCACGTCAGCCCAGACCCGGCGCTCCGGCATTTCCGAGGGGCGGGGGCCCACCTGGGTCTGCACCCCTCCGTCTACGGGGGTTTGAGGGCCCGGCTGCAGGCAGGACCTGGGGGACAGAGACAGGCCGGGCCGGCTCAGCGGTCCCTGGAGCTGCAGGGAGCGCTGAGGGTGCTGTGCGCTGCGCGGGGCTCCGGGGTGAGAGGTGCTGCCAGGAGGTGGGGTGGCCTCAGGGACGTGGAGGTGGCACTGGGCAGACCAGGCAGGGCGAATGCAGGAGGTCAGCTGGCCGGTTTGCACACCCGAATCCATGTCTTTTCGAGGTAAAACAATCTGCCCGGGGAGGCAGGCGGGAGAGACCCAGAACAAATGAGGGCCTTTGTAATCTAAGCCACAGACGGGAGGGGAGGGGAGGGGTGGGGAGGGGAGGGGTGGGGAGGGGAGGGGAGGGGAGGGGAGGGGAGGGGAGGGGAGGGGGGAGGCGGCATTCTCCACACCAGGCCCTCGCCCCAGGTAGGTTACCAGCTGGGAGGGACCACTGGACACAGAGAGGAGTCACCCGGAGGCCCTGGGGCCATGACAGCACCCCTGTCCGCTGGGGGCTGGGGGAGGCGGGAGGGGGAAGGGGTGAAGCCCATCAGAGCCAATGGCCACAGGTGAGGGGCCCTTGCCCAGAGGTCACAGGTCAAGCAGACTCAGGCTGGGGCAGCCCCTGGTTCCCTTTCTAGCTCCGCCTTTAGGCTGTGTGCCCTCAAGGAAGCCGCTGGCCCTCTCTGTGCTGCCGTAGCCTCACCTGTGGGATGGGCCACAGCTGCTCCTCACAGGGGTGTGGGGTGATGTGTGTACCCCGCTTTCCCTGAGGGCTTTCTGCTCCCTAATCAGCACCCCGCCTCACCACCCTCCCCTCCCCCAGCCCTCCAGGGAGGCACAGGCCCCGCTGGACCTCCTGCGTGGACTCTGGCCTGCCCCCTGCTCTCCTGCCTCCTTTGCAAGCCCGGCGGGCGCCGCCCAGCAGGAGAGACAGGGCACGCGCACTCGTTCTGGAAGGACTTTGCCAAAGGGACTGGACAGGGGTGAGCGCGGGGCGGACAGCCAGCCCGGGAGGTGGCACCCCGGAAACAAAGACCTGCCAAGGTCTCAAGGGCCGGGGCCACGTGATCGGCCGGAAGTGCGCACGTGAACAGGCAGGAGAAGGCACGTGACCGAGGAGCGGCCATGGGAAGACTGAGGGGTGCGGCCAGGAGCCAGGAGCACCAGGAGCCCCGGAGCTGGGAGGCAGGGAGCCCCCCCCCCTGGCGCCCTCGGAGGGACCCGGCTCGGGACGCCCTGAGGTCAGGTTCCGGCCCCAGAGCGGCCACAGCGCGTGTCCCGGGGGCTGAGGCCCGTCTGCGTCCTCGGAGCCGCAGCTCCCGGCTCCCCGCTCCCCGCTCCCGCAGGGACAGCGCAGCTCCGGGCCCCCAGCTGCGGGATGGTGCAGCCCCCAGCCCCGCCCTCCCCGCCGGCCTCCGCTTCCCGGAGCCCCTGGGGTGACAGGAGCCCCCCTGGGTGGTGGTGCCCGTATTCCAGAGGCCAAGACTGAGGCTCAGAGAGGGGAGCAGAGGGCCCTCCCCCAGCCCCCGCCCCCCCACTCCGCCCAGCTCACAGGCGCCCCCCAGCGGCCACCTGGTTGCCATGGTGCCAGAGGAGGAGGAGGAGGGGCCGGTTTCTGCGAGGCCACCCCAAAACACACACAGCTGGCCCTCCTTCCCCATCCCTCCCGCCTCACAGCCTCCTTTGGGGCAGGCAGCCGGGAGCCCAGGAGGTCCGGGGCAGAGGGTCCGGGAGTGGGTGCTGGGACCCCAGCCTCACCCAGCAGGTCTCCTGGGCCTGGGCTCCCTCGCCCTCCCGCAGCCCCCAGACCAGCGGCCGGATCCTGCCTCCCTGCCTTCGCACATGCAGTTCCCTCTGCCTGGAAGGGCCCAGCTGGCTGTGAGTCCCTCGGGGCGCCCCCTGCACCCCCCAAGGTCACAGCCGTTTTCTCGATGATGCTCTCCCGGGCTGAGGTCTTGGGGTGCGAGCTCTGCCTTTGTGCCCCAGCCCCTGGCACAGACCGGTGCTCAGTGACCCCGGGAGGGAGGGAGGGAGGGAACACCGCTCAGGATCGGGGTGGGGGGCGGGAGAGAACCTGCCGCAGGACTGGGTGCTGAGCCTGGGCCCCGCCTGCCGCCTCCTCCTGAGCCTGGGCCCCAGCACCTGCCCGCCTCCGGCTCGGAGCCGTCCTCACCCGCAGGCCTGGTGCTGCCCGTTAGGATGCGGTCAGGACACCGGGACCAGACGGGCCTGGGCTTCCCCAGGGGCTGCCGGGTCTGGGGAAAGGCCTCCGTCTCCGAAGTCCCAGCCTGTGCGCTCCAAGGGCCTGAGGGCGGACCGTGAGCGGGGTTCCCACGGAACCCTTTCTGCAAACAGCGCCCCCGGAGGCCGTTGTGTGAAACACGGACGCTGAGCTGCTGGGCGGAGCGGTGCCTGTGAAGGCGCCTGGGGACCAGAGTCCCTTCCCCGCGGCGCTGGGTCCGGGAGGCGGGGCGGGGCCGGTCCTGGCGGTGGGAGGGGAGCCCTGGGGAGCGTCCGGGCTGACAGTTACTAACGGTACCGGTACCGAAGGGCTTCAGTACCTTCAGAACCGCCTGTTCGTGCCCGTGTGGCTGGGCCAACGAACTCCTCTTCCGCAGCAAGAAGTCGGTCTAGGGCTTAACCACCAGGAACAACAGCCTGTAATTATTGGAATCGAGAGTCTAGGTCAGTGGTCGGCAAACTCGTTAGTCAACAGAGCGGCAAACCGCAGCTCGCGAGCCGCAGTTTGCCGACCACTGGTCTAGACGAACAGAAATGAAAATACGTCCTTGGGAAAAATCATAATGACTTCAACATTTGATGTTCTCACAGGTTTGTTTTGTTTTTTTATCTCGAACTGATATTTTAGGGGACATATCTCTTGTCTAGAGGAAATATTTCTATGAATTCAGCAATTCCATCAACTTCTCTTTTTCTTTTGTGAAATTCACATAAAAGTAAATTTAAAATTGCATCTGAAATGTGATTGTGATGGTTTTATAACAGTATCTCTGCCCACCGGTGCCTCGCCCAGGCTTCTCTGTGCGTGTTGCACGCTAATTTGTCCAAAATGAAGTTCACCCGATGGTGTTGGCTCTTCTGGCTGCTGGGATTGGGGTTGTTTTTTGACTTCCATCTTTGGGGTTTCAGCTTGTTTTACTGAATTCTTTATAATGCACAGATGTCACTCTGTATTTTAATATTATTTTTCTTAAAAATAAATACAGGCGGAGAACATAGCAATGACCTATTCATCCGACAGACACTGACTGAACAACTTGATGCCAGGTGCCCTGTTTCCTGGTACCTAGGTTTGGGGCTACACCTTTAATCTCTCCTCCGACAGCTTCTTGCAGTTACTGTGCGCTGCCACCAGGTGGCAGTGGGCGCAGCAGGATGTGGGCGGGGCATGTTTTTGCCGGGGCTCCGGTAAGTCTTTGGGTCCCAGATGTGTAAGTTCCCGGTGACAACGGTTTTGTTTTGTTAATTATGTTATTGTGAGTATGTTTCAATCCCACAAGATGTCATTTACAGCGGTCAACGTTTCCTAGTTTGATCTGCCTTCTGCTTTGGCGCCCTTTATTCTTACTTCATTTCCTCCCTTCATCTGGGATCCTTTTCCCTCCGCCTGATGCGCGTTTAGTGTTTCTTCTGCGTGTGGTGAGCTGACCGCCCTTCGTGACCCCGAAACGTCTGAATTGCGTGTTCCCTCCCGGAGGTCTTCTAGCCTCGTGCTTCTTGCTCCACTTAACATGGCTGTGTCTCTCCTGCTGGCCACGGTGCCTCGCGCTTCTCTCCTGTTGCTCTGTCTGTTCCGTCCCAGGGCCTCTCCATGCCGCCGTCTGCGTGTCCCTACAAAGCTCACTTCTCGCTCAGCATGCGCTCCTCTGCTCGCACAGGGACCCCCTCGTTTCTGAGCGGAGCGCCCGGCAGGCTGTCCCTGCAGCGCGTGGAGGGAAGAGCAGAGGCTCGGACCCTGGAGGCTGCGTGCAAGTCCTGGCCGCGGAGGGACTCCGTGAGCTGCTGTTTCTCTCTGCGGAACTGCCACGGTGCCGGCTCCTGGGGGTTGGGACAACAGACGACGGCACCACCTCACACGTTCACACCACACGTGCGCAGGTGCACGCGCCCACACGCACACAGGCCTGAGCGCGGCTCTTGAGCCAGAGCCACTGGCACTTCCCCTGGAAGCACCCACACCCCCTCGGCCACCAGACAGTCCACACGGACGGCCACCCGGTGCTGACGGGGAAGGAGCCGGTGCTGATGGAGAAGGAGCCTGTGCTGATGGAGAAGGAGCCGGTGCTGACGGGGAAGGAGCCGGCTTCTCCGGGCTCTTTTCTTTGGGCCAAATGACCGTCATCACATTCGAGCTGGGAACCCTGCCCCCACCGCCCGGGGGCCTGGGGAGGCTTTTATATAGTTTGACCAGCGAGCCAGGGAGCTGGAAATCCCAGCACCTTCCAGCCGGGCTGCCTCGCGGATTTGGAGAAAATCACGCTGGCTCAGGGCCTGCAGCCCCAGCGAGCAGGGGCCCTCCCTCCATCTCTCCATCTGTCTGTCTCTCTCCATCTGTCTCGCCTCTCCCTCTCTCTGTCTCTCTCTCTGTTTCTGTCTGTCTGTCTGTCTCTCTCTGTCTCTCTCCCTCTCTGTCTGTCCCTGGGTGTGCCCAGCAATCCCACTTCTGCGTATCTGCTCCAAAGGACCGGAGCAGAGCCTCGGCTACCGGCACAGTGTTCCCAGCGGCACTATTCACAGCGGCCGAAGGTGGGGCCACGCCGGTCCACGGGCCGATGGTGGGAAACAATGGCGGCCCAGGTGTAGGAAGGAATATCACTCAGCCTTGAACATGAGGGCGATTCCGCCTCGTGCTGCAGCCTGGGGCAGCCTTGAGGATGCGCTGAGTGAGAGAAGCCAGTCACAGAAGGACCCTGTGTCTGAGGCGCCTGGAGAGGTCAAGGTCAGAGAGAGGCAGAGAAGGCCGGGTGCCAGGGGCTGCGGGAGGGGAGGGACGGGTGTTTCATGGGACGGTTTCCATTTGGGAAGACGAGAAGGTTCTGAAAGTGGAAGGTGGTGATGATTGCACAACAGTTTGAGCTTCCTTTGTGCGAATGAACTGTACCCTTAGAAATGGTGACGCTGTAGTCTGGTCAGTGTGGCTCAGGGGTTGAGCGTTGACCTATGAACCAGGAGGTCACAGTTCGATTCCTGGTCAGGTGTGGGGTGTGCAGGAGGCAGCTGATCAATGATTTCTCTCATCATCGCGTCATTGATGTTTCTATCTCCCTTTGCTTCTCCATCTCTGACATCAATTTAAATATGTATGTATATATACATTTTCTTTTAAGTAAATGGTTACAGTGTAAATTTTGTTCCGTGTATTTTACCACAATGACAGTGGCTGTCTTACCCTCTATGTCCGTCTCCATCTCTGTCTCGGTGCTGAGCTCGGGAGGCCGGGCTGGAAGGAGTCGGGTGGTCCTGAGGGTCTGCGTCTCCAGCCACTCCCTCATCTCCAGGGCAGGAGCCCGGGGCCTCCTCGGCCTCGTATTTGTTGGCTGACGGGCTGAGCTCCGCAGGGACCCGCCGGGGCCTCTGGGAGAGCCAGGCCCTGGCCCCTGGGCAGCTGGGAAGGCCAGGAGCCCGGCTCCGGAACCGCGGCCACTGCCAAGGAGGAAATGCCAAACAATGGCCAGATGGACTTCCCGGGGGGGCTTCCGCCCCGGGCCCAGGGGCTGGGGAGGCCCAGGCCGGAGCAAGGGCGGCCTGGACACCCGCTACCCCGGCCCTGGGCACCCAAGGCCATCAGGGTGGGCAGCCCCCTCCCCAGGTCCCCCAGGTCCTGGAGCCTGGCCGCCAGTCACCACGTTGGGGCAGGAAGTCACGCGCTGCAGCTTCCCAGTCACCCCGCCCCCCCATCCCTCTCTGGAAAGGGGGATCACGCCCACCTGGGCTCGCCTGCCATCCCCAGCCCCGCCACCCCCCTGCCTCATCGCCGCCCTGGGGAAACAGACAGACATACCCAAGTCACCCGGAACCCCAATGCGGGGTGGGGTGCCCGCTGACCTCACCCTGCCCTCTGTGTCCTGAGTCATTAGGAAACTGAGTCGGGAGGAGATAAGTACCCCCCGCGGCACCAGGGCTGGGAAGGGGGGACGGGAAGTGGCGGGAGAATTCTGACTCAGGACCAGATGGGCTCCCTCAGCCCCCCCCCACCCTGCGCTCAGGGGGCTTCTCCAGGGAGGGGGCCCTGTGCTCGGGTGGAGGGCCGGGGGCGGTCCAGGCAGGGGGGAGGCAGGCCCACGCTCACCCCCTCAGGGCCAGCACTGGGCGCGGGGACCAGGTGTGTGGCCACGGTCCCTCCACGCTGGAGGCTCAGGAGGGGTGCCTTCCTGCCCCTGCACTCCTGTGTGGGGGCCCCCTGAGAGTGCCCAGTGACGGCTAGCACCCTCTGCCTGGAGCAGGGAAAGGTCAGGAGAGTCCAGGGAGCAGGGGCGGGGGAGAAGGAAGGGAGCAGCTGGAACTTAGGCCGAGGGAGGGAGGGAGGGAGGGAGGGAGGGAGGGAGAGCTGAGAGCCATGCGGGCGGCTGGGACCTCTGTGGGGCACAGTGTGACAGGGCAGGGCAGGGGGCGGGGGGGGGGGGGGGGTGTAAGACACAGCTCTGCCCCCAAGGAGCAGGTGGTCCTGCTGCCCAGACAGACAGAGCTGAGGAGAGGCCTGGCGGCTTAGCTGTCTGGGTGGGGCCTGGGGCGGGCGGGGCTGCGCCCCCTGCACCTCACCCCTGGCACTGCACACGGCTCCAGCCCTCTGCTTGTGTCTCACTCCTCCTCCTGCCGCCCCGTCCACGGGGCTGGGTCAGATCCCTGTCCCCACATGCAGCGGGGGAGGGGGCAGAGATGTGTCCCCAAAAGATGTGTTCAAGTCCTGACCCCAGTTCCTGGGAGCGTGACCCTATTTGGGGAAAGTCTTGGCGGACGGACGTTAAGGATCTTGAGAGGAGACCCTCCTGGATGTAGGGTGAGACTTAGGCCCGAGGAGAGGACCTTGGAGGAGGGGCCACGGAGGCGGGGCCACGGGACCCAGAGCCCGCGAGGCTGGGAGGAGGGGGGAAGGATGACACCGGACCTGGAGGCCGGGCCTGTGGGCGGAGTTTCTGGGCCTGTGGGCGGAGTTTCTGGGCCTGTGGGCGGAGTTTCTGGGCCTGTGGGCGGAGTTTCTGTGCGTTAACCGCCCGCTGTGACAGCAGCTTTGGGAGCAGACACAAACCCCGAGGAACAGGCCCCGAGGCCCACCCCAGGTCAGGAGCCTGCAAGCGAGGAACAGAAACCTGGAACTTTTAAAATATGTATATTTGTATTGATTTCAGAGAGGGAGGGAGAGGGAGAGAGAAACATCGATGATGAGAGAGCGTCACTGACCGTCTGCCTCCTGCACCCCCACACTGGGGATCCGGCCCACAATCCTGGGCATGTGCCCTGACCGGGAATCGAACCTGGGACCCTTCCGTCTGCAGGCCGACGCTCTACCCACTGAGCCAAACTGGCCAGGGCAGAAACACTGGGCTCCTGGGCTCCGCGTCCAGCCAGGGGCCGGTGTGGAAAGTTGAGGGCAGGAGTTGCCGCTGCCATACGGACCCCGTTCACCCTGGCCAGGCAGCCGCTGACTCAGACCAGTGCTTCCCGGCGCCTCGGCCTGTAATCTCGGGGGAAGGATCTCAGCGAAAGTGCCGTCTGCGGTCGGCGGTCAGAGAGAGAGGAAGTGGGAGAGGCACCCGTGACCCCGGCGCCCAGCCCCGCGGGCGGGGGGGTGCGGGGGGGCTCTGCACCTAAACCCACAACTTGGCTTTCTTTTTTTTTTTTTTTGAAGCAAGCCCATCAGCAGAGGTGGATCTGCACCCCTCCCCCCTTTGCGAAGTCCCGCAGGCGCAGGGCAGGCCCCAGAGAGGCGGGGTGTGGTCGGCAGAGAGACAGACAGGAGCCGGCAAGGACGCTGGGTCCCGGACAGAGGCCACCAGGGCAGAACGCCCAGGTGCCTAGCAGTGGACAATCGGGACCCGGCCCAGGGTGACCTCTCCTCCCTGGCGGGTGGCTGGTCATGCGGTTCGGACCCCTTGACCTTTGCCCCTGGAGATAACATCTGGGCTCAGTTGTATTTCAGCTCCAGGCCCAGAAAAGCAGCCAAACCAGGCCAGGGACGCCACGGCTGCCTCAGGACAGCTGCCCGGGTGCTGGCCCTGCCCTGGAGCCGCCAGTCCGTCCGGGAGCCCCGACGGGAGCACACACCTGGGGAGCAGCCGCAGGTTCCAGTAAGATCTCCTGGGAGCTGCCCTACCTTCTCCGCCCTAACACCCTCAGGACGGGACCCCGTGCGCCCTCCCCAGCACCCCTGTGCCTCCCCCGCCGCCCCTCCCTCCGCACATGACCATCCCCCTCCGCACGCCCAGGGCCGTCTCTGTGCCGGCTCCCTCAGCCCACCTCTCCGCGGGCCTCTCCTGCGGCTCTGCGCTCCTAGAAGGATGTCCTCGCAGGGTGGGCCTTGCTCTGAACGCTTCCCCAGCCAGAACCCGAGGACCGCGGGGACCGAACCCGCCGGCCAGACACCTGTGCCTTCCTGCCGCCTGCTGTCACCTCGGCTCACACACAGCAGACAGCCATGTCACCTCCTCCGCCCCGTCGTCCACGCGAGAAACGCCCAGGCCTGCAGGGAGGGTCTGAGTTCCCGGGAAGCGAGGCCTCACATGCGCGAGGGGACGGTATGAAGGCGGGAAGGGAAGGCGGGCGACGAGGAGGCGGGGCCGAGGCACCGGAGGTTAAAGGTATGTGCCCCCTGGAGGGCCGGTACCGCTTATGTCAAAGGCGAGTAACCCGAGACGCCCTGGAACAAGGGCCAGGGCTGGCTGAGGGCGGACCTCGCCCTTTACCCGCAGCTACAGGCCTGGACCTGACTGCCGCCATGACGGGCCTCGTTAGGGGTTTATGACCAAATCCCCAGCCAGGCGGCTTTCCACAGAACCCCTTCCTCCTCCACGGGGCATCCCTCGGGCTGCCTTGACCCCTGAGTGAGTTGAAGGTCAAGAATTCACACCCTAGAGCAGGTCGGCTGCTTCCTTCCTTCTTCCTCCTCCTTGCACCTGGATGACCCTGCACAGGTAACGCCTCTTAGCGGACTTCCTCATCTTTGGGAAGACGATGCCCTGGCTGGTGGCTCAGTGGTTAGAGCGTCGGCCCCAGCACCAAAGGGCCGTGGGCCCACTTCCTGGTCAAGGGCACGTACTTGGGTTGTAGGTCAATCCCCAGTCCCGGTTGGAGTGCGTGGGGGAGCAACCTATTGATGTGTGTCTCTCACATCAATGCCTCTCTCTCTTTTTTTTCTCTCTCCCTCCCTCCCCTTCCTTCCCTTCTACTCTCTCTAAAAATCAATGAAAAAACACCCTCAGGTGCCTGGCTCAGTGGTTGAGCGTTGACCTCTGAACCAGGAGGTCACGGTTCAATTCCCGGTCAGGGCACATGCCCGGGTTGCAGGCTTGATCCTCAGTGTGGGGTGTGCAGGAGGCAGCTGATCAATGATTCTCTCTGATCACTGATGTTTCTCTCTCTCCCTCTCCCTTCTTCTCTGAAATAAAAAATATATATAATACACACACACACACACACACACACACACACACTCAGGTGAGGATTAACAAAAAGCAAAAGAAAGAAAGAAGCCCATCAGGGCCCCTCCTCCCAAGTTTGCTGTGGAGAAGAATCTATATGTATAAAAGCCTAAGCGACTGAACAACCGGTCGACCGGTCACTATGATGTGCACTGACCACCAGGGGCAGTGCACTCCCACAGGCAACCACCCCAGCATCCCCCTCACCCCACCCCCGCTATCTAGCCCCTATCAGCCCCAGGCCCTGATCAGAGTGGGAGACAGCCCCGATCGGCTGGATCGCTGGCCAGGCCGAGGGACCCCACCCATGCACGGATCGGTGCACCGGGCCTCCAGTGAGATACTAGACGTGAAGGCCGGGCATACGGTGCGTGCTCCCTCGGAAAACTCTCATGGTTATGACAGCCAGCGGCCAGCCTGTGGAAGCCGGGGCCCCGGGGCTACGTGGACGGGCCTTTGATTCAGAGATGCACAGGTTTTGCCTCCACAGATGGGCTTGCACACGGACTCCCCACAGAGAGCACGGACGGCGTGGTCAGAGGAGAGCGCGGACGGCGTGGGCAGTGGAGAGCCCCTCCCCTCAGGGTGGCCTAAGTTCCCTACAACCGCCCCTCCCGCCGGACACCTCTGGCCCCCGCTGCTCCCTTCCTCGGTCACGGTCACGGTCACGGTGGGTCAGAAACGCCATCTGGAGGGATGCCACGGCCGCTGTTCCTGCGCCCCCCCGGAGGCCGCCTGGGCCGCCTGCAGGGCGGGGCTGCCCGGAGCCCTCAGCACGGGCGCAGGCCGCGGTTTGGCCGCGCAGATGGCCGGCTCCGAGTTGGCGACTGGCATCTGGCTTCTTTGCTGTTGTCACGGGGCTGCCGTTGCCATGGCGTTGGTGTGTGCTGGGAGGCAGGGTGCCTCTCCAGAGAGCTGCTGGGAGGCAGGGGGTGGGAAGGCTGGGGGAGGGGGCCGGAGGCGTGGAGGGTGGGAGGGAGCGATGGGGGGTCCGCACCTGGGTGGTGGAGGCGGGGGGGGGGGGGCAGGGGAGGCCCAGGGCCGTGCAGAGAGCACCCGACTCATCCAGAGCAGTGCCCCCCGAGCAGCAGGCCTTCATCTGGGCCCCCTGGGGGCACCGCTCCCGGGAGACCCCCCTCAGCGCTTGGGCTTCCTCACCACGGTTCCCAGACCTTCGGCTTCCTCCTCACTTTACCTCCTGGCGCCATCCTGGCCCTCCTGCCTCAGGGTCCCTTACCTTCCCCCCTCCTCCCCGACCCCAGGGTTCCCTCCCCGTCGCTCCGCCCAAATCCTGAGACACGCCCGCCTGCCCGCCCTGCGCTCGCAGCCGGGGCCTTGGGGAGGTCAGGGCCTTCCTGCTTTGAGGGGCGCCAGGACAGCGCCCCCGGGGAGGGCAGGTGTGCAGGCTCGTGACGGGCCGTGTCTGCGGCCCCTACCTCCCTGGCGCTCGGTCAGCACCGGCGTCCTCTCTCCCGGCACCTTCGCTCTGGGCCGCCTTCTGCCTGGAACGCTTCTGGCTCTGCCACCTCAGCTCAGGGCCACCTCCTCCAGGGGGGCCTCCCAGAGCCCCGCAGTCCCCCTCGCTCCCCCTTCTTGGGCCACTCGGCCCTTTGTCCCACCTGGATTCTTCAACGGGCTGTCACCGTGACTGCGGGAGCAGTGACGGCCCTCGGACTAACCCTGGGCCCTGCAGACAGTGACCTTCGGTGGCGAGAGGGACGTGGGGGTGTGGTTAAGGGCAGGTCGCCTGGGCCATGCAGTGGGCCCCGTCATTGTGGGGCAAAAGTAGAACGCTGGGGCCGAGCTATGGTTATGGGAAATACTGATCATGCTCTTAACCAGGACTGCCTTGTGCTGGTTAAAGAGAGGACATTCGCCCCAGCTGGTGTGGCTCAGTGGGTAGAGCATCGGCCTGCCCACTGAAGGGTCCTGGGTTCGATTCCGATCAAGGGCACCTGCCCAGGTTTCAGGCTTCATCCCCAGTAGGGGGCATGCAGGAGGCAGCCAATCAATGATTCTCTCTCATCAATGATGTTTCTGTCTCTCTCTCTCCCTGCCTCTCTGAAATCAATAAAAATATATAATAAGAAAGGATGGAAGACAGGAAGGGAGGAAGGAAGGCGGGAAGGAAGGAGGGAAGGACACTCTAACCTGGTTGGGGGTTGTATGCCCCTGGGACCTGGGAGTCACCCTAGGAATGTGGTCCAGTCTCTTTCACCTGCCTGTTATCAGGGAGAGATGAACAGCCTTGTTGCCCAAACAGTGGAGTCCCACCCCAGCCCCCACCCCGCCCCCCTGGCCTGTCATTCCTGCTCCTGTGTAACCTCCCTCCTCCCACCCAGTGAGCAGCGGCTTGGGGGTGCAGAGCAGATGCCTGTGGAGGGCCTGCCGCCCCCCACGCTGCCCCAGGACTGGAATAAACGCTCATCTGGGATTCGCCCCGCTCGGCCTCTGCTCAATTGGCCGCAGCAGCAACAGGCGGCCGCACCCCGGGTTGTCCGGTTCCATGTTCACACGGGTCCCTAAGAGAGGGCAGCAGCGGCTCGGCTCTGTGGGAAGGCGATGTGGCGAGGGAAGCGAGGCGGGAGGTGCCCGGGAGGAGGGAGGAAGGGCTGGGAGCCGAGGGGTGCAGGCCCGGACGCGGGAAAGCCGGGGCAGGTTCTCCTGGGAAGGCACCTGCTCTGCCAGCACCTGGGGGTGAGCCGGCCCCCCGTCAGCTCCCGCCTCCAGGTAACTGTGCGGTGGAGGCCGCCTCCCCTGCTTTGCGGTCAGCTGCGCGCTCCTGCCATCAGCACCTGTGGCTGCTCCTGTGCTAGAACATTCTCGAGGAGGGATGCTGTCTGTGCGTCTCACACATCGCACACGGATCTTAAAATCTCTCTACCCCACCCATCAGTTCTCCCCCGTCAGCCATTCCCTCCCCCGTCCCTCCCCTGCCCTGGAGCAGCCCGGGGGGGGGGGGGGGGACATTTCCTAGAAAAAGGGGGTTTCCCCGCAGCACCAGCTGCTGTGTCCCTCCGTGGCGTCTCCTGAGTGTTTTCAGGGAGTGGACCGCGCCTCTCCTCGGCAGTGCGGGTCACACGCAGCGTGAGGAGACGCCGGGAAATGTCAGGGACGAGTCTGCTTCAATAAAGCTTCCGCTTGGGCCTCTACCGCTGGCCACCTGATATGGCTGGGAACGAACCAGAAAGATAAAATCCCAACTTTGGTGGCTCCTGCGCAAGGCCCTTCAGCCTGCCCCGCCTCCGCCAGCCCTCGCGGCTCCTCCCTGCCTCCAAGCCCCCCCCCCCCCCCCGGCACACGCCCAGGTTCCCCCCAACATCAAGACGCTTCCAAGCTTAGGACTCCTAGCACATGCTGTTCCACCCGCGGAGAGCGCCCTTCCCGGCTGGCCCCAGCCCTGCTCTGGGCGGAAGAGGCAAGCCATTGTCATCTCCTCCAGGAAGGTCCTCCTGCCCCTGGCTCCACGCGGGGCCACGGGGGCCGAGCGCTTGTGGGATGAGTCACCGGCTTCCATGCCACGCTGTCACCCTGAGGAGAGGCCTGGGGCCCTGGAGAGCCCTCCCCGTGTGCCAGGGTTAGCAGCTGCGGAATCTGCAGGGCTCCAGGCAAAACGAAAACGGGACGCTCCAGCCGGGAGCCAGAAGCCGTCCCTGCCTCTCAGGGCCCGCCCCCAGCCACGTGGGGGACGGCCCCAAAGGATGGCCCGGCTCGGAGGGGGATGCCGGGGCACTGCCAGCCGAGGGTGGGGCCAGCCTCTGCCATGCCCACCTGCCGGGGGTGGAGGGCGGCCGCTGCCCCAGGGAGGGGGCAGGAAGGGTGAGGTCGGGCGGGACCCGGGGCGTTGGGAGGTGATGGGGGACCACATGCCGAGGCTTCGAGTGCCCCCGAGGGTCCTTAGGAAACGCAGATGCAAAGACAAAAGATGAAGCATTTTGAGGCGGTGACGGCAGGGCCCTGCGTGGAAGGCCGGTCCCCCTCCGCGGGGGCCTCTGGCTGCACCCTGGTCGGGGCAGACAGGCGGGGCCCGGGCTGGCCGCCTGCCTCCTGCGGCCTGGCCCTGACCATTGGGCAGGGAGGTCGCCGCGGGCCAGGCCCAGGCCCGTCACCAGGCGCTCACAGCAGCCTCTGAGGGCTTGTTCAGCCCCGTCTGCGCGGCCAGCATTTTCCTGGACCCGACTGGCTCAGACAACCAGGGTCCGAGGCCCTGGTGGAAATATTTCTCCCCAGCCCCGGTCTCCCCCTGCCTTCCCCTCCCCCCTCTCCCCCCACCAAATCCTGAAGGAACAGCTTGTGGCCACGATGGCCAATCTGATGGAGAAACGGGGGTTCGGAGGTTCAAGGCCACGGAGCCGGTGAGTGGGGGAGGGGGCCTCAGCAGAGCTGTCAGCCCCGGGGCCCTCCCGGGTTTGGGAGGCCACAGCACGCCCCCTTCCTCCCTGCTCCCCTCGCCGCGTGCACGCTTGCGGGCGGCTTTTGCATCCATTATTGAAGAGAAGGCGGGCGCGCGCTCTGAATAGCTGCTCTGTCTCCCTGGGCCCCGGGGCGTCTTCCTTCGGGCAGGGACCCAGGCCCCTGGCTCAGCGCCCGCCTTCGCAGCTCCACGTCCCCTCCCCTCCTGGTAGTTTCCACGCGCTTGTGAGTTTGCTCGCGCTGGCTTGTGTGTTTGGATGTCCACTTAGCGGTTTCCGCCGGAGGCACGCAGGCCGGCAGGGAGCCGCCCCCGTGCCCCTGGGACCTCTCCCGGCCTCACCCCCTCACCCGTCTGCGGCTCGGCTCCCGCTCCTCGCGATGGGAGGGTCTGCCCGGCCCTGGGCTCCGGAAGCACACTCCTTATCTGTTTCCTGCAGCCGCGGCTCGGTCTTAAAATAGGAAGCCGGGAACTAACATCTTTCACAGGCCAGGCTCCGGGGTGGAATGCGAGTTCCCGACGCACCGCAGAGGCTGCGCCCGCAGCAGCGGAGAGGCGCCTGGGCACCGGGCCCCTGAGCCCAGACCCTGCCGCTGCCGCTCCTGCGCTGTGGGCTCTGGGCCAGGTCCTCTCTGCTCCTCGTCTACAAAGTGGGGGTAACAGCAGTCGCTTCCTCTTCAAGCTGGTGGGGGGTCGCTATAAGTGACGATTGGTAAAAGGCTTAGAATGGGGTCTGTGCCCCTTGGACCCCTGTCTGGAACTCTGGGCAGAGGCCTGGCCTGAGGTCCAGCTTTGAGGGTCATCGGTGCAGGGTGACCACGGTGGAGAATGAGGGACAATGCCCAGGGACAGCAGGAACCAGGGACTGGGGGGACAGGATCTGGCCTAGGACCACGCCCCCAGGAATGTCCCCCACCTTCCCCAGAGCCCTTCCTCCCCCGAGCTGGCACCCCACTGTGACACCCACAGGCAGCCGGAGCCTGGACGCTCCTGCTTCTTTGCCTTTGCAGCACCTGGTAGCATCCCACACATAGTAGGTCTCCAGGACACCTGCCTGCAGCGGATTTATGGACGGGAGGGGGCAGCTGGGCGCAGAATGCCCCGCCGTGCCAGGCCTCCCCCTCCCCCTCCCCCAGGGCTGCGTGGAAGTCAGCATCCGCCATGGAGCATGGGGTCACCCCAGCTAGTTGCTCTTTCCCGACCCCCTAGAGCAGTGGTCGGCAAACTGCGGCTGGCCCGGAGCACCAGCGCCTGGCATTTGTCCGTCCTCCACATCCACCCGCTGCCATGCAGTCTGTGGGAGGCGGGGGCTTCCGAAAGCACTGGCTCCGTGGGCTGCGCCCCTGCCCTCAACACCCGTCAGTGTCTGCGCTGGCACCTGCCCAGAGGGGACCACTGATCGCCTGCGGCCGACTGACCGTCCCCTGCGGTGGCTCACAGGATCTCAGACCAGGGGCGCGAGGCTGCGGAGGGCGCGGTGACCGTGGCCGGAGAGGCGGCTGTGAGTCCCGCGTGTGCCCTTTCCCGTGGGGCAGCCCACGCTGACTTCCACCGGGAGTCGGGGAGCCGCAGGCCTGGCGGGGCTGGCTGAGGGCCCAGACCTTTTCCTGTTCCCGAGGCGTTTCCACCCCGTGAGTCACCGGGACTTTCCCAGGTGGGGATGCTAATTACCAGCGCGGGTGAGCCGGGCCCTCCATCCCTGCAGGCCGGTCCCTCCATCCCTGCGGGCCTGTCCCTCCATCCCTGTGATCCGGTCCCTCCATCCCTGTGATCCGGTCCCTCCATCCCTGTGATCCGGTCCCTCCATCCCTGTGATCCGGTCCCTCCATCCCTGTGATCCGGTCCCTCCATCCCTGCGGGCCGGGTCCCTCCATCCCTGCGGGCCGGGTCCCTCCATCCCTCCGGGCCAGCTCTGGGCTGCTGTTGAGAAACATGTCCCTCTCCGCCCAGCCGGTGTGGCTCAGCAGTTGAGCATTGACCTATGAACCAGGAGGTCACGTTGGTTCGGTTCCCGGTCAGGGCACACGCCCGGGGTGCAGACTGGCGCCGCAGTGTGGGGCGAGCAGGAGGCAGCCGATCCATGATTCTCATCATTGATGTTTCTCTCTCTCTCTCTCCTTTCCTCTCTGAAATCAATAAAAATATTTTTTTTAAAAGAGAGAAAAGAAACATGTCCCTCTCCATATACGCATCCCCAGAGCCCCTCTGTAGGAGATGCAGAGTCCTGGACGCTCCGGATGAATTACAAACTACGGCCACGTTTAAAGTAAGAATGACGGCCACAGAATTCTGTGAACTCCAACCAACAGACGTTGGAGCGCCTGCGATCAGCTGCGTGTCCGAACGGGGCGTGTGCGGTGAGCAGCTGCGTGTCCGAACGGGCGTGCGCCGTGAGCGGGACGCAGCTCCGTCCTGGGGGTGGACTGCTTTCCCTCGGCGAGTTCATAGTTAGGCGAGTGCCCGGTACCACACTGTCCACGCTCATGGGGAGAAGCGAGTGGCCAAGGAGACCTTCATTCAGTCCTTCAACAAACACCGGATCCGGCACAAGGTTCTCCCACCCGTGGTAGAGTTGGGCCCACAACACCTATTGCCCACATGCCTCTCGTGCTGATTGGCTGATGCCACGGGTGAGCCTCAGTCTCCCCTCAGGGCGACCACACGTGTGGCTGCTGGCCAACGCGAGTGACGGACGTGGTGCGAGTGACGGATGCCACCTGTAGTGTGAGTCCCCCGGGGGGGGGGGTGTGGGACGGGCCTTTTCCCGTGGATGCCTTCCCGCCCCGCCGCCGAAGTCTGCGCCACGCCTGTGGGCGCCACACGCATACTTACCTGGCGGGTTATAAACTGCCCCTTGCTTTGGCTAGATAACTTTTAAATCATTTGTAAGAAATGTTTTTATTGAGGGCGAGAGAGATAGGAACATCCATGAGGAGAGAGAATCATGCATCGGCTGCCTCCTGCATGCCCCACACTGGGGACCGAGTCCACAGCCCGGGCCTGTGCCCTGACCGGGAATCGAACCGTCACCGCCTGGTTCATAGGTCGACGCGCACCCACTGAGCCGCGCCCAGCCAGGTTGGCTAGATGACTTTCAGAAAAGAAAAGGGCGTTCTCACGGTCACAGTGAAAAGCGATGGCACGCAGCTGGAGAAGACGGAAGGAAAACAGCTCAAGCCAAAGAACAGTGACATCTCAGAACAAGCAGAAGGGTCAGTGCGGACACCTGTTGGAATTTAAAGTGGCATTTCTGATTTCATAATTGCTGGCTTCTGGGTTGTTTCCGAGGAGTACACACCAAGCCAGATAAAAGGCCCTGTGGCTGGGAGCCAAAGCTTTGACCTTGGGCAGTCTCTTAATCTCTCTGTGCCTCAGTTTTCCAATCCATAAAATGGGATAATGAGAACATCTCACTGGGAAGTGATGGTAAGAGATATGAATTAATATGCCTGGGATCTAACAGTTACTAAAAAATTATAGCCATGCCCTGGCCAGTGTGCTCGTGGTTAGAGTGTCAGCCCTCACACCGAAGGTCGTGGGTTCAAATCCCGTGAAGGGCATGTACCTGGGTTGCAGGTTTGATCCCCAGCTGGAGGCAACCAATCAATGTGTCTCTCATGACGATGTTTCTCTGTCTCTCCCCCTCCCTTCCCCTCTCCCTAAAAATCAATGGAAGAAGATCCTGGGGTGAGGATCAACAACAAGACCCAGCGCAAACACCACCTCTGCAATAGCGCGGCGCGGCTCGCTGCCTGAGTCCTGATTCCGTTTACCGTCTGCTCCCACCAGAACGAAGCAAGCCGGTGCTTAGCACGCTGTGCGGCGCATCCCCAGGGCTCGGCTCGAGTGGTGTGAATGAGGGAACGAACATTACAGACCTGGGAGGTGCGTTCAAGCTCTATAACCAGACCCGTCAATCTCCCCGCCCGCTGCCTCGCTGGCTCTTCCACGCGCGGAGGTCTCTGTGTGTGGCCAGGGCGGATTCTCTGCCACGAGGCAGCTCTACCTGAGCAAACACTGGCCTGGTTCTGAATGGGTGATGTCAGGCTTGACGGTGTTTTGGACGTTAACAACGTCCAAAGAAAGAGCAACAAAATGAAGTGGTGATGGGTTGTAACCCAAAGTGCAAAATACATATACCCATGAGCCCACACTGATGTAAACGGAGTACCTGAACACACGGGGGAGAAGAGACCAGGCTCCCACACAGAAGAACCCCAAGTGACCTGTATAGATGCTTCCCACGCTCTCTCGTTGGGGCTTTACACAGACCTCCTTCCGAGGCACTCAGTCTGGCAAGGCGTGTGGGCGAGTGACAGTCTTCAGTCGTGTTGATAGTATGAACTATTGATACGATGAGCTATGATGGCAACGCCTGTGGTCTCTCCTGTGGTCTCTCCCCAGTAACCCATCACGAGAAAGACATCAGTGAATTCCCACGGCGGGTCATCTTACAGAATACCCAGACGGCACCTGCTCTCTGTCTCGTCGCTTCTTTCTTCTCTGAGCCACAGTGTGTTTGTTTTTTAAATCTATCTTTACTGATTTCGGAGAGGAAGGGGGAGGGAGAGATGGCAACATCTCTGATGAGAGAGAATCATGGATCGGCTGCCTCCTGCACGCTCCACACTGGGGATGGAGCCCTAGTTTTCACATCAAGGAAATGGGATGATGACAACAGGGTGTAAGCTGCAGGGCTGCTATGAGGTTTAGAGGGAGTGTTTGCAGGACTGACCCACAGAGCCCACGTCACGTCGGCCTTTGCTAACACTATGCCCTGGGGAGCCGTGATCGTCAAGGTGAGTGGTAATGCTATAGCTAACCAATAACACGTATGATGCCACGCACACTGCTGAGGGTCTCACGGCATGGTTCATTCCGTCCTACAACCACCCGATGTCACGCAGGTCCTTCACGAGCCCCACTTTGCCGACGAGGAATGAGGTTCAGAGATGCTGTGCAGCCTGCCCAGCTTGCGGAGGGAAGGCGGGGGAGGCGGGAGGGGGGCAGGGGGAGCGCACTTCAGTTCTCCTCCACCGGCCTCCCTAGGCTCGCTGGGGCCGGCCTCTGGAGGCCTCGGCTTAGAAGTCGGACATCACGGTAACACATTTTATGGGTCAAAGCGACTTACAACATCAGTCCAGGTTCAAGGGGTGGCGAGCTGGATCCCATCTCTTATAGGGAGCAACGTCGGACTTGGTGGCTGTGTTTAGTCTACCACACGAAGCCGCCCCTCCCCCCAGAGACATCTCTTTACTATGATGCCTTTTGTCCCTTCACTCCCCTCCCCACTCCCATCCCCTCCTTTTACTTGAAATAATACTTCCTCACTTCGTACCACCCAAAGCTTCATTCAATCACTCAACAAGTATGTTATTATGTGCCGGGGACCCAGAAGCGAACAAAACAAAGTCGCTGCTCTCATGAATCTGACGGTCTCGTGGAGGGAGCAGACCATCCAGAAACAAACAAGCACCTCCTGCCAGGCTGTGAACAATGGGTGCTCTGGAGAACAGCAGAGTGGGCGGGAGGGGGTGCAAGGTTCTTCATATACCTGGGTCAGTCACATCCACTACGATGCCGTCTGCGGGCTTGAGGAAGTGAGGGAAGGAGGAGGGCCAGGCAGAGGGGGGAGCGGTCCAGGTAGAGCAAGCAGCAAGGGCAAAGGCCCTGGGCTGGCATTGGCAGAGAGGACGCTTACAAGTTGAAATGTAGTCAAAAGACACCCACCCACCCAGCAACCACAATACATTCCCCTGAGGAACAATATACAAAGAAAACTTTCTATGGGAAAGGTCTTGCTAAGCAAAAGCATGTTCTTCCACCCTATTCTGTTACCATGAGAACCAAGTGACAGCTGCTGAAAGCGGGGTCGTCGGGCCGGCCGTCAGCTCTGCCAGCTTCGGGGAGCTCACCCTTCTAAAGGGGGACCCTGGCTTGTGGTGAGGGTCAGGGCGACACCATCAACATGAAAGCTCTTTCACTTCCCACCGCAGTTGCCAGTGATTTTTTTTTTAAAGAACACAAGTCAGCTATCACTTTCTGTGTACACCCTTCCCCAGGTCCCCGCTGCCTCAAGAGTAAAGGCCAGGCACCCAAGCCCAACTACCAGGCCCCGCCACCTGCCGACACCCCGTCGTCCTAAGCCGTCAGCTCTCCAAAACTGGCCGGCCCTCAGCCGCCCTCTGCCTGGTGATGCCCCGATTCCCGGATCCTCCTCCCAGTCCCCAGGCCTGGGCCCAGAGCACCTGGCCCCAGACCAGGGCCAGGGCCATGGCCGCCCACCTGACTTGCAAGCCCCTTTCGGACTGTCCCCAAGAGCAACCTCAGCAGGCCCAGCCTCAGCTCCGAGGCCGCTGACACACGCCCCCGAGCCTCCGCCTGCAAAGGGCACCGAGCTCCTTAGGGTGGGCGCGAAGCCTGGGGAGGTCACGGACCAGGCCCACAGCGGCGCCCGACACGGGCGGTTCCGACTCTGGGGCGGGACTGCTGGGTCGCCGACCAGGGCGTCCAGAGCCGCCGCGTTTGCGGTCTGGGGACAGGGAAGTGTCCCACCCGCCGGCCCGGAGGCCCCCACGGCGGCCCCCGGACGTCCGCAAGGCCGGCGCCCCCTCCCGCCCCGGGCAAGGCTTCCCCGGCCCGCAGCCCCGCCCCCGCAGCCCCGGGCCCTCCACAGCCCCGGCCCGGCGTCCCCCGCGCGACCTCGGAGAGGAGCCCGGCGGCGTCCTGCGCATGCGCATCCCGCGGCGCGCAGGCCCGGTCCTGCAGGAGGCGGAAGCGCGGGGCGCGGACACGCGTAGTGGAGCGGGGAGCGCGCGCCTCCGCCGGCCGCCGCGCACGCGCAGCACGGCCCCGAGGGCGCGAGCCCGCCGCCGCCGCCGCCGCCGCCGCCGGGCCGGGACCGCTGTGCGCCCGCGGCGTGAGGCGTGGGAGGGAGCGCGGCCAGTCCGCCCGCGGCGCCGCCCCGTTGTCGTCGGTCTTCGCCTCCCCGCGCCGAGCGCGGTCCGAGTGAGTGAGTGCGGGGCCGGGCCGGGCCGGGGCGCGGGCGGGCCACTCCCGGAGCTGGTGGTTGGCAGGGCCGCGGCCCGAGGGCGGAGGGCCGAGCGGGGCCGGACAGACCAGTCCCGGAGGCGGATGCGACGGAGGCCGGCTCCTCCCGCGCTGCCCGCCCGCCGCCGCCGCCGTTCCGGGGGCTGGGGACGTGGGGAGGCCGCGGACGTGAGGAGGCCGGGGGCTCGGGGAGGCCGGGGCGGTGGGGACGCCGGGGGACGTGAGGAGGCCGGGGGCTCGGGGAGCACTGAGAGGCCGGGGACGTGGGGGGACGGGGACTCGGGGAGGCCGGGGCGGTGGGGACGCGGGGGGCTCCGGGGAGACGGAGAGGCCGGGGACGTGGGGGGCCGGGCGCCTCACAAAAGGGGAGAGCAAGGAGGAGGAGGCGGGAGCCCCGCGGGGACGCCGGGGGGATCGGGATGGAGACCCACCCTCGGGGCCTCTCCGGAGCCTGGCGCCCACGGAGGGCGAAGGGGTGTCCGTCAGAGCAGGGCCGCGGGCGGGTGACCTCGAACCGGGCCGGGCGGGCTCCATCCCTGCCGCCGGCGCTCCGGTTCCCCGTGGCCCCGCGACCCCAGGGCCGTGGCCGGGGCGCTCGGCGGGGTCCCTGTGCCGCCCGCGTTTCCTCCGCGGGCCCCCGCCCCCCGCCCCCCGCCGGCCAGGGGCCCCGGGCCGGCCGGCCCTCCCGGTTCCTCCCTCGCACCCGGCCTTTGTCGGGAGGGTGGGAGGGTTTGCGTGTTGGATTGTTTGTTGGGGCTCTTTGCAGGGGTTTGTGGCTTAACGCGCTCACGGTGTTTTCTCCTTTGGAGCCATCTCAGCGGTCCCGATCTGGCGGCGTGGCCTGCAGCTGGGCTTCGGGCCGTGGGGGGCAGAGAATGGTGACATTGTAGGGGCGCCGGGGCCGGGGCCGGGGCGCGCTCGGGCATCGGTGTGGACGGCGGCCATCCTCGGGTGTTTCCCCGCACGGTAAATCGGTCCGTGGCTGGAAGAACAGGCCGCTGCTCCTTGGACCGGCTCGCAGAGCCTCACCCTTCGAGTGTGTGAAATGGGCAGTGAGACAGCCCCTCTCCTCTCGGAGTGACACAGCGGGCCCTCTGCTCGGCCGTCCCGCCTCGGACGCCCTGCGAGGGGCGGGAGGGGAGTGCGGGGAGGGAGAGACCCCGGAGACAGCTGCGCCCGCCCGCCGCCGTGTGCTCCCGTGGAGGGGCGCCCTCGGTAGGGCTCCGTCCAGTGGTCCTGGGGTGCGTGTCCAAGCCCCGCCGTCTTCAAACGCGGGGAACGCGTCCAGGAAGTTGGTGTTTCAGTGCCTCCGCGAGCAGGCTGCGAGGTCTGCGCTCTGCTGGGAGGGGAACCCGGCCGAGCCCATTGTTCATCCTCTTGAGCACTGTGTGCCGATTGCGACCGCCTCGGCCAGGCCGGATCTTCCAGAGCCTGCTCTGGAGCATCTCTAGGCGGTACCAAGCAACCCAGCTTCGGAATGAGCACCCGGAGAGGCGGGCAAAAAGCCTGTTCCCTGCTAAGCCACACGGACTGGGCGCCCAGAGGCAGAGAGAGGAGCACGGGCAGCAGACAGCGAGTCTTGGGCCAATAAGACACTGCACCCCAAACTTAACGTTCCTGGTTCGGGCAGATACCGGGGTTCGGAGAGGAGGTGTGACTTGAGCCTCTTCTGAGACTGGCACCCACGGAGGGTGAGTGAGTGTCAGATGAGGAGTGGAGCTCCGTGAACGCAGGCGTGATGAAGGGTCTGTGGGGAGGGGGGTTCTGAGCAGCCTCGAGGATCAACATGTTTTTAACATTGTTTCTGCACTCCAGGCCCATTGTTGGAAATCATGAAAACGTTTTTAACTGGAATCGTTTCTGCAACACTCCATGCCCAGGGTTGGGATTACAGAATTTAATGCCCCAGTTCTCAAAACTAGTCAGATCATTTTCTTGTTAGGAAGTTGGAGAAATTGTTTAAATAACAAACTTGTATTGTTAAAGTTAGTTCCTTTAAAAAAGATGATTAGCTTCCCCAGAAGAAATTATTATACTAGTTTATATATGTGGGGTGTGTGTGTGTGTGTGTGTGTGTGTATGTACATACACTGTAACATAGTAAAAATAATTTTGAAAATTACTACCCTTTCTTTGGATGTTATTTGGATAAGAGAAATAGGATCTTAGTTCTTATCTCTATTAAACTCTATAAAATACTATGGAAACCTTTTTTCCCTATATTTTAAAATTTCTTGATTTTGATAAAATAATTAAAAATTGTCATTAGGGCAATAAAAGATTAGATTTAAAGTGTTAATATATTATGTAAATCTTTAACTTTTGAAGTTAAATATTTGCAGTTAAGACATTTTCAGCTAGACTAAATCTTGTTTTAAATTTCAATAGCATTGAAAGTTCTGTTCTTGTTATCATATTTGTGAAATGAGTTTTTTTGTTAAAAAATGATAAAAGCTTATTTCTGTAGTACTTTATCTTAAAGCTTGTTTAAGAACATATTGTCATTACTGTTTCCCCTTTAAAAAGCCCTAAATAATTAGCAAAAAATTGCTGTGAACGTCTTTGAGACTTTTTACTGATGCCTGTATTAATTACTTAAAAATGCCAATTAAAAATTTGGGCAAAGTAAGTGACCTTGAGTCAATAGTAATAAAAGTCCAGGAAGTTTGTGAATGCGAGTAAGCATTCACACGCGAAGTTGCTTGTCAGTCCTCAGAAGGTGCCCTTTAAGAGGATGGAAAGCAGTTCCGGCTGAGCTCCGGGTGCACCTGGGTTTCACCCTCTCCCAGTTACACTGAGAGTGATTTTTTACTTCCCTTCTGTAAACAGTGTTTGAACTCTCTCTTTTTTTATTTCTTTGCCTGAGGATATATATATTTTTTACTGACTTTTAGAAAGAGTGGGAGGGAGGAAGGGAGACAGAGAGAGAGAAACATCGATGTGAGAGACACACGTATCCTTGGTTGCTTCCTGCACACACCCTGGTACGTGACCTTCCAGGAATCAAAGCTGAGACCCTTTGTGCTCTGGCCGACACTCTAACCACTGAGTAACACTGCCGGGGCTATATTTTTTTAAAAATATGTTTTTATTGATTTCAGAGAGAGGAAGGGAGAGGGATAGAAACATCAACGATGAGAGAGAATCATCGATCAGTTGCCTCCTGCACACACCCTACTGGGGATGGAGCCCACAACTGGGGCATGTGACCTTCTGGTTCATAGGTTGATACTCTAACCACGGAGCACACTGGCTAGGGGCTATTTGAACTCTTTGTTGCTCTTTCTCTCCACCAATGTTTCGTGTTTCTGACTATAAAACAGCAGAGAAGCCCCGTCTGTTCCTGTCTAATAATTGGATTGCTTTTTTACTAGGCTTTCTGATGAAAATAAATCCAGATAAGCATAGATAGTTCAACTTTGAGTCTAAAAGAGTTTTTAGCACATGCTGTTAATTATCGTCTGATTTGTATCAACACTATTGACATGGTTTGTAGACAGAAGGAGGAAAGAGATGTTTTACCCACGTGGCACCATTCCCCCTCTTTAGCAGCTGGAAGCCTCAGGGAAAAATCCTGGTAGCCCCACCACAGACTTTACCTGGTTTTAAGAACATGAAGGTGTTTCTCTACAGACTTTGTGTTTAATTAAAATAATTCTACCTAAACTTCATGTACATTGCCATTTACTGTAAACTCTTTACAGAACTAGAAAAATGACCCAAATTAATACAGTTGAACATTATCCAATGCTAGGGGAAGGCATGCGACATCACTGTGTGGGACACAGGCTGTTGGTAGGCGTCACTACCTTCTCACAGGTGCTCGACCTGGGAGAGGCTCCGCACTGTAAGGAAGTCACAGTGGTTAAGCACCGCGGGCAGACCTGAGCGGGTGCTTTAATGCTTCCTCTCCTTTACTCCTCACAAGGGCTAGAGAGCTGTCGAGCTGTTCATATCCTCATTTTGTAAATGAAACACTGCGAGTTTGGAGTTAGAGTAGCTCACCCTCGGGCTTTCGACCCCAAAGTGGTGGGTCCTCCTTGGCCAGGCCTGAGGGACTGACCAGAGCCCCTCTAACTAGAGAAGGAGCAGTCTCGAACATCTTAACCCAGCCTTCTGACGTAGGAGTGAGTAATGTGCTAGAGTAATGACCGTGTCTGGGAAGGTTGAAACTTGTGTTTTCTGTTTGAATCTGATACTTTCAGAACTTGAAGTTCTGATGTGGCTAACATAGTGTTGGTAAACATTGTAATGAAATACCAAAATTGTTTAATTGTTTAAAATTAGAATCAGTTGAATAAAAATGGGCAGTGCCTTGTGCAGTGACGGATGCTTATTTGTCAGTGGACGTGCCTTAGTAACTTCTGTATTGACGGAGTTCTGTCATTGGTGACTTTTGGGGGTTAGTGTTGTTTACGAATACAGTTTTGTGGGAAGCAAGGAGTAACAGAAGGGAAAAGCAATTGCAAGTGTCTCACAAATAAGCTCTGTAGCACTCCTGGTGTTTCTCATCTGTAACACACTGCTGCTCTAAAAATGTCTGAAATGACGGTGCTCATTCTCACCAGCTTAGAGTTTCCATCCTGTTTTACCAGTTGACACACTCTCTACTCCTTTATTTGGCGTCAATGGACCAAAACCAGGGCTTAGAAGAACCTACAAAGTCGTGCCTGCGGGCTGTCTGTGCCCAGCATCTCCTCCTGCCTTCACGTTCTAGCCTAAAAGACCTGCCATCTGGTGGCTTGGATTCTGCTGTGAACTTTGGGTGCTTGTTGTGTCTACTCATGACCTTGTCTTTGCTGCACTGGAGATTCCACGGTTTACATTACATATTTTCAGTGGATTGTGTATCTTCCCGTCAGAGTTTAAGCGCCATGAGGGCGGCACTTTGGTTTACACGCTATTGCATGTCCAGCGTCTGATCAAACACTGACAGTTGGAGAACTGCGCTGCGCCAGGAGGCTGCTGCTTGGTGTGCCTTGGTGAAGGCCCTCATTTACAGACCACATCGGACTGGATTCCAGGGAAGGACTTTGAATCCCGATTCAAAATGAACAATTTTAAATGAACGGTTTTACATTGCAATAGTTTGTGTGGCTCCTGGACTTGGGGCTTTTGGTTAATGGCAGGAGAGTGTGTATGTGTGAGTGCCTAAGGCACGTGTTCCCTGGTAGTTTTGTTTTGGTGCTGAAAATTGGCTAGCTTCTGCCGGAGTCAGGGCGATTGCCCAGTCTTGGTATGACTAATGGAGGTGTGGTGTGAATTGATTCTCTGCCTAGCCTTAAATTCATTTCTAACTTTAATACATTTTGTTTAGCCTTTTGTTCGTTCCTTTTTTCCTAAGAAAAAGGCTAAGTAAAAGTTTCACGGTACCAAGTTGGGATTGGTGATGTGCCTGTCCCAGATGCAGAATCAGGTGTACCTATTGGCAGATGGAAGGCGTGAGTTCAGGGACAAGGACTTTGTTATCCTTTCCAGATCCTGGGTCCCCACAGCTTCCCCGCTCTACTAGCGTAGGTGGGTGGTCAGTGCTCTGGCTGATTGGAGACAGTCTCTCCTGCGGAGGTCCTGAAGGGAGTCAAGGACTTGGTTGTGGGCTTTGTAGGAAGGAGGGGTCTTGACCATATGAGCGTTGTTACAAAGGTAGAGGAGAAGAGTTAGGGATAGGCAGATGGAATTAAGTGGAATCCCCAAACAGGGAGAGGGAGTTTCCACATAAATCCCCCCACCCCCCGTTCTGCCCCCACACCCCATGATCCAACTTTCAGTCAACTGCACAGCTCTGTGAAGGGGAAAGAGAAATGAGCTGGTGGAAAGAGCCTTCTGGAACAGTGTCTTCCTTAAAATTGGTCAAATGAAGTGAAAGTTAGCGTTCAGTCAGTTACAGCCGTGACCCCATGAAATGTGCTTCAGGTGCCTGGCCCAGAGGAGCTGCTCAGAGAAGGCCAGCCCACGGTTCTCCTGGTGCCCCTCACTGACGCGGGGGCGCCGCTGACCCGCCGCTCTGCTGCTCCCTTCCGCAGCCCTCTCTGGGCTCCTGGGCCGTTCCTCCCACCGCTGGTGGCTTCTGTAGCATCACCACTCTGCGGTTTTAAATAGCCTTTTCCCGGTTCGAATGAGGTTGCATGTCTTTGTACATTTGCTGGCCATTCACTGTTTCACGAAGTGCCCATGTTTTTCTATTTAAAAATTGGTTGTGGACTTTATTCAGAAGTCTTTTGTTAGTTATATATTTTGCCACTGTCTCTTCCCACTTTGTCATATGCAGTTTTACTGACTCAGTGTTTCTGTTTGTTTTTGTTGTTGTTAATCCTCACCTGAGGGTAGTTTTGCATGATTTTTAGGGAGAGTGGAAGGGAGGGGGAGAGAGAAACATCCATGTGAGAGAGACACATTAATTGGTTGACTCTCGCACGCGCCCTGACCAGGGCTGGAATTGAGCCTGCAACCCAGGTATGTGCCCTTGACAGGAATCAACCCCGGGGCCCTTCAGTCCAAGGCCTGATGCTCTAGCGCAGTAGTCGGCAAACTCATTAGTCAACAGAGCCAAATATCAACAGTACAACGATTGAAATTTCTTTTGAGAGCCAAATTTTTTAAATTTAAACTTCTTCTAACGCCACTTCTTCAAAATAGACTTGCCCAGGCCGTGGTATTTTGTGGAAGAGCCACACTCAAGGGACCAAAGAGCCGCATGTGGCTCGAGAGCCGCAGTTTGCCGACCACGGCTCTATCCACTGAGCCAAACCAGCCAGGGCTTGTTTTGTGTGTGTGTTTTTTATGAATAGAAGTTCTTAAGTCTTATCAGTCTTTTCCTTTATAGTTGGTGCTTTTCGTGTCTTTCCCTACCCTGATGTCATGAATTAATTCCTCTGTTATATTCTAAATGCTTCATGGTTTGCCTCCCTCCTTTAACTGTCTAATTCTCTTGAATTGATTTTGGTGTATAGTATGAAGAAGGGTCAGTTTCATTAACGTGCGGTTAGTCTTCTGAATTTTAGCCATTGTAATCGGTGTCTAATGGTATTTCATTGTTGTTTTAATTTACATTCCCCAAATGCCTAATAATGTTGAGTATCTTTTCATATGCTTATTTGACATCCCTAACATCTTGGGTGTTCAAATATTTTGCCCATTAAAATTTTTTTTCCTTTAGTGGTGCATTCTTTATATATTCTGTTACAAGTCCTTTATCAGATACGAGCAATGCTTTTGTCCTATGCTGTGGCTTGTTTTTCATTCTCTTAACAGTTTCCTGAAGGGCAGAAGTTACATTTTGATGATGTCCCATTTATCAATTTGTTTTATGGATTGTGCTTTTTTGGTGTCATATTTTAAAAATCTTTGCCTGATTTTGGTCACATAGACTTTTTCCCATTCCCCCCCCCCGTAGAAGATTTGTGGTTTTAGTTTTCACATGGAGGCCTCTGATTCATTTTGAGATCATCTAGATTTGTGGTGTGGCATGTGGACCCACGGTATTTAAGGCATAGGCTGTAGAAGGTAGCTCCTCCGGAGAGCGTTTGATTTTGTGTCACCCACTCTGCGATCACCTGAAGCCAAGGTCCAGGCTGGAGGGTCTGTGCCCGTCCAGAGCTGTAATTCCACTAGCGATGGCTCACTGCTGGCCACGCCCATCCGGAGCCGGGTAGCGAGGGGCCCTGCTCATTGAGGTCGGTTAGACACTCGGGGGACTGAGCCTTTGAATCCTGTCTCTTTCCCCGCACTATTGTGGAAGCAAAGTTGAAAATTTCAGAACTGGCAAATGACTCAGGGCAAAGGTGGTTTCTGTGCTGGTTTATCTCTGGGTTCCTGATTTCACTTTAATTTTGTCCCGGTATTTCCTTGTTGTCTTGTCAGTTTCTGGTTGCTTTTAAGATTAAAGTATTCCACCCGTCTTTTTAAGTCTTTTTTTCAGACAATATAGTCTTTTTCAAATAATATAGCCTGCTGTTAGGACAAAGGAAACTTTTCATTTCTACTCCAGTGTCTACCATCAAACTTGGTGCTGCCGTCTCTCCTGTAGTACCACTAGCCACATGTGCTATTAAAATTAAGTGAAATGAAGTTAAAAGTTGTATTCCACAGTCACACTAGCCCCATTTCAAGTGCTCAGTCCCCACAGGTGGCTAGTGGCTCCTACCTGGGACACTGCAGACACAGCATTTGCATCATTGCACGAAATTCTATTGGACGGCACTGGCTACACTGAGAACGTCACGGGGACTGGCCGTGGCGCACTGGTCTGCCTTGAGAACCACGGATACAGGTGTCCTTGTTGCGTAAAGTTTGACTTTTTCTGCAGTCTGCCTGCGGCTAGAACAGATGATTGAGCCCCTTTATAAGCTTGTCGTGAAGCCACCCCGTGAGGTGTGTGGGGGTTCTCAGACTGGGCAGGTGGGGCACTGAGTAGAAACCACTGAGTACTGAGAGTTAGCTTCCAAATATCTGCCAATTTCACTGAGAGTTACTGAAAATATTTATGATGTGTTGACTTGAATCCCTGCCCTTGGGGGTTGTTGTCTAAATAGGCAATTGCCATGCCATTTCACGTGCTTTACAAAGCTGCAGGGGACTGCCGGGCTTGCAGGGGGGCTGCACCCTCTGTGGAGGGGTCAGTAGGAGCTAGCCTGGGGGAGAGGGGAAAGATGGGGACAGTGTTCTAGGCAGAGGAAGAACACAGGCCAAGATAGATAGATGATGGTGGTGGGAACGTGCAGATGGTTTACTGCACCACAGATTAGCCTCTCGTATCAAGAAAGGGGCAGAAACCACAGATTTAAGAAAATGTCATGAGTGGAAAACCTGAAACGGTGCTCCGTCCATTCACGCAGGCATCCCTGCTAATTGGTAAGAGTGTGGTAGGATTAGGGATGGCTTGGAACCTCTTTGTAGCCACTGAGCCCCAGTCCGAGAGTGCTTGCAGGTAGGACAGGGACAGGTGGACCAGGGCCCTGCGGCAGCAGCCCGCTCGCTGTCCCTCTCGGCCAGCTTTCCATGCTGCGGGTGGGCCCTGGCACTCACTGGGCACAATTCCAGCCTTTTTGTCAGTCTTGTTATCCTCACCTGAATGTACTTTTTCCATTGCTTTTTCACAGAGAGTGGAAGGGAGGGAAGGGAGGGGGTGGGGAAAGAGAGAGAGAGAGAGAGAGAGAGAGCGCGAGAGCGAGCAAGAAACATAGATGTGAGAAAGACACATTTATTGGTTGCCTTCTGCACGCACCCTGACCTGGGGTGGGGAGCAAACACGCAACCTAGGTACATATTCTCGACTTGGAATTGAACCCACAACCTTTTGGTGCTTGGGGCAACGCTCCAACCATTGAGCACACCAGCCAGGGCTGAACTTTTTACTAAGGGAGTCACACTATATGTGTTTTTACGACTTCCTTTTTGCACTCAGCTCTGATCCTGAGACTCACCTGAGGGGTGTACATCGTCAGTGTTCGTTCATTTTCACTGTTTGTTGTGTAATCTGGCCTACAATTGATGGGCACTTGGCTGGCCTCTAGCCTTTTGCTATTGCAAACGCTGCTGTATGTTTCCTGCTGCCCACATGCGTGCAGATGTCCAGCCCATCCGTCTAGGAGCGCCATTGCTGGGCTCTGGGCTGGCCAGTGTTCAGCGTGACTAGTTGCTGCCAAATTGCTTTCAAAGTGCTTGTACCAATTTGCTCCCCCATGAATGTGAGAAAGTGACTCCTGGTTCCACATCCTGGCCAGCAGTTTGTTTTGTCTGGCTTTCTAGTCCTGCCATTCTGTTGAGTGTGTAATCATACCTATTGTGGCTTTAGATTGAATTTCCCGCATTACTAATGTTGTTGAGCTTCTTTTAATCTATTGGCCGTATCTCTTCTCTGTTTTAGGACGGACTTGTGAGCTCATTGGCCCAATCTCCTCTCTGTTTGGCTTCCTGGCTCTAGCCCTTCTTTCTGGGTGTGGATCTCAGCAGTCCTTTGTCTTCCTTTTGACGTGTCTTAGAACGAAAGTTTTTAATATTAAAATTCTTTATCAATATTTTCTTTAATGATTAGCATTTTTTGTTTCATTTAAGGAATCTTTCTTTATTGGAGGGCTAAATTTTGATATGAAGTATTTTTATTTAGTTCATAAAGCATTTATTGTTCTATTCAGTAAGTTCATTATGTAGATACTCTACTTTTTAATTGCCATTCAGATTCCTGAAAAGTGTTTGATAAATTACAAATGAGTGCATTTTTTGATGTACCTGGTTGTGACTTATTTCTAAAATTGGATTGTAGTCACAATTTGTTGTGTATGAAACTAGTTTTTTGAAATGTTATCTTAACTAGACCCATGTCATAGGTCACTTTGGCTACGATCTTGGTCTAACTTAGAAACTTCTGGGCTCTGAGCTACTTACGTAGTTTATCCCTTGGTTATGAAAAATAGACTTGAGTAGTAGATTAGCCTAAACTTTCAGTTAATGGAGTTCCTCAGTTTATTTCTGCCTCTGGAAGCCTGCTGGTTCCTGGCTCAGGTCGAGGTGTACATGTGCACGCCCAGCTCTTGGCCCTGTTCTCCCAAACCGAAGCTTTCGGAGAAGTGACCAGAAAAGAGACCATCTCGCCTGCCAGTCTGTTTGAGCTCAGCTGTCAGACAGGGGCTCATGCTGGGCCTGCAGCTGCCTTCCTTTCACTGAATTTGTTAATTAAGCTGTTTAATTTTACTTTCTCAGGGACCGATTTTTTTTAAAAAAGGAAAGAAAGAAAATTTTTGGTTTGTGATTATTTTGAGGCCATTTAGTCTAGTCCTTATTTTGGGTGTCCTTTTCAATTTTATTTTATTTATTTTTACAAAAAGTAATATTAATGTGAAACATTATAAACACTAAATAATGAGTCAAAAATTAAATTTTGTCCCTTCCCCAAAGCCTCAGGAATTAGTAATTGAAGGGTCTAGGTATCCTGGTGTGTGTAGAGGGGCAGGTCTTTCTAGTGGAAAGAGCACCTCATCTCGGAGACAGAAGGCCTAGGTGCACATGTTGGCTCTGTGCCTTTGGTCATGGGACTTCTGACAAGTTGTCTAGTTTCTGTGATCCCAGTGTCCTTGCCGATCAAGCCTGTGCTTGTGGTGACCTCAGCCTTCGAGGCTGTGTGTACAGTCACCATGGTAAGTGGGTACAGACGTGAAGTGTTGGCATTGGATCGTTAACAGACCTGTATAGTGTTTTGCTACTGAAGGCTACCCTTTGTGCTAAATGTGTTTCCCTAGTTTGTCCTTGAGCTGTTCTGTTCACTTATTTCATTTGTTCAGCATCTATTGAATGCCTGTCTTGTAACAGGTACAGACCTGAGGGGACCAAGCCTGACACAGTGCAGTGTGATGCCCACAGTGCTCATGTCGCAGCAGGTGCTCTGAGGACTCAGAAGGCACGTCCCCAGTGCTGGTCAAGTTCAGGCGTTGCCAGACAGTAAACACTTCAGACTTTGTGGGTCGCATTTTTTTTAGCCCTTTAAAAAGGTAAAGATCATTCTTAATCCAGGACCTCTACCAAAAACTGGCTGCGGACCAGATGTGGCCACCTCTGCAGGATGTAGCTGAGTGAAAGGACCTGGAGAAGGTCAGTGGACAAGGGGAAGCAGGAAGGGCCTTCCAGACAGAGGACACCTGTGCAAAGGCGCAGGTGTGAGAGGCTGGGCTCTGTGGAACTGAATGTTTTTGTCAAGTTGCGAGTACAGGATGGGTTGTGCAGAGAAGACGGTGAAGTTGATATTACAGACAAGATCAATGCAGTTTGTACTTGATTCTAATTCAGAGAAGGTTTATGGGGCAGGAGGGTGGTTGGACTGGAGTTACAAAGCTCAGCAAGGGGGTATTGCAGTTACACACTTTAGAAGTCATTAAGGAAACAACTGCCCAGTGTCGCCTCACTGGTAAAGTGGCGAGCAAAGTTCAGAGGGTGCGATATAATTATATACTTACTAGTGTCCCAGTGCACGAATTCGTGCACATTGAAAGGAAATTAATTAGAATAAATATTTTAATATCACTATCCGCACTTTCTCTATAATAGTTTCTCTATAATAGAAGTGTCAACTAAATTCACGATTGGCAATGCTAGATTGAAACATACGCGTGTGATTGGTGCCAGTGAGAGCTTTATATGTATCGAACATGTGCGAGTCAACTTAGCCTTTTATATATTTAGAATAAACTTGCTTAATCAGACCTGCTTTCTGATGTTGCTAAACTTCTCCCAGCCCAGTGAAGCACCCAAACTTCTCTTTCAGGTAATTGTCAGCAACACAGCAGTAAATATCAACATGAAGCAGATTATTATTGTAGATCACGCAGGGAGAACAAAGGGTAAAATATTTAACTGCAGCAGTGTTTGACTATAATCTGCGCAGTGAGAAAACCTGAAGTCATTTTCAAGGTCCACCATTTCTTACTTCTTTTCAGTGGGGTCAAGTTTCTAAACTTTCTAAATCTCCATTTTCTGGCTAATGAAAAGAAAATAAGATTCTACCGGAATCTCCTGACTGCCTACTCCAGGACTTCTGTGAGGATCAAATGACATGAAGCATAGGAAAACGCTTCACAGACATTTGGTTAAAGTGTAAAATGTTTGCACCTGGCGATAAAGCAAGTCTGTTCCTGGGCTGAAGAAACTCCAAGGAGGCTAGTTGCTAGGGAGAGGAAGCTGGGCGTTGCTACATGATGTCATTACCTGTGCCCACAGTGACCATTTCCAGGCTGGGCTGGGCTGTGGGCCGCATTTTGCACCATGGGGTCTTGGCAGCGTTGGCTGCGATTTGGTGGGGTGTCGCTCTGGGGTGGTGGCAGGGCCTCTGTCCCACTTGGGGGAAGCCGAGTGTTGGTTTGTCGGCGCCAGGTCCGTGGTGCCATTTATTTTTAAATGACCAGTGCGCGTCATGGCAGCTCCTGCATTGAGCGTTTTCCCCCTGGTGGTCAGTGCGCGTCATGGCTACCGGTTGGACAGATGGACACTTAGCCTTTTATGTGTATGGCTGTTGTACAAATAAATGAAGAAAGCCTTAATTAAGGGTGCAGCTGAGACTGGGAGAGAGGCGTGTGAGGCCTGCTCTAAGTTCATCTCCAGGCCCTGAGCTGGGAAGTGCAGCAGCAGGGCCTAGAGGGAGTCCAGGGTACGTCCAGCCTGGCTCCCGGGTTTCCCCTTTGGTGATAAGTTCATGAAGCTCTTTTGCTCTTATGCAAATGCTAGTGATTGAACAAAAGCTTTGAGGAGGAAACATTTACTCCTAGGTTCATGAACCCCAGAAATCTTAAGAGGATTGTGTGAGCATGTGAGCTGTTGCCCTGGGGAGAGACTCGGGGGCTTTCATCAGATGATTGAAGGGAGCCCACCCCCAAGGGAGCCAGTCCTTGTTAGACGGCGGACACCTGGTGCTCGTCAGCGGTTTGGGGCCTGAGCAAAGGCGAAGCATCCAGATTACAGGAATCTCACTTTAAATGTGAGATACCCCAAACTGCCACATCAAATTCAGACAGATGCAGCTGCCTCCTACATTGAACCATCGCAACCGGCAATTAAAATGTTTCCCCTGGCCTCCCCCACCCTCCAGTCCAAACAAGACACGTTTTGGAACATGGAGGCCAGCCAGGTATTTGGGACTCTAGTTGGCATGAAATGTTTTCAACACTATTTTACACTTGACAAAGCTAAAGTTTATATTATTAGGCATTCTTAATAGTCACATGGCTACAAGAGATGGACAAGTGTCAATGTTAAGTGTAGGATATGCTAACACAAAAAATGAATGCAGTCCTTCTCTCGAGCTAGACTTGTGTGAGCAGTGCGTTGTAGAACAATACTTAAGTCGTGTTGTTACGGCGAGCCCTCAGGTGACACGTGCAGGAGCAGCAGTGGGCGCTCGGTACAGGAATAAGTAGCAGGAAACCTTTGCTTCTGTGTGGAGTCTGGTAGCAGGCATTCTGCTGGGTCTGAAAGGGACAGCCGCTGAGATGGGCCCTCTCCACAAGCTCTTCCGTCAGCGAGGGAGAGAGCAGTCACCGCACACTGTGCGGTCGGTGAGGCCCAGGATGGCGATGTCCCAGGGGAGTGGGGTGGACAGTCACCTTTCTGTGACAGCTCAGTTCCCCATTTCTTAGTTCTTTTTACACCTATTGCTTATTTCCTCATAGTTTCTGATAGCCTGTTAGCCAATTTCCCATGAAGTCAGTCACACAGACTCATCTGTTCGCATTATTTCTGGGAGACAGTTTCCTAGAGGCCTCTGTTCTCCTCTTTGCCGAGCTGGGTGCTCCTCTGCCCTTCACTCTGTTGTCCGGATATTCCTGTGCTCTCCTCCTGTGGCTTTCTCCGGAGCTGGGTTTGTGTTTATGTTATCTCATCCTTGTGTTTCTTGGCCGACTTCTTGTTTTGGTAGGGTACATCACCCCGCCGTGATCCCCGTAAGGAGATGGCGCAGTGCCTTTGGGCTAGGTGAAGACAGCCTCCACACCCTGCTCTGGGCCGGCCTGCTCCAGCTGGGCCGCAGTCCACTGCTGGTGCACAGCTGCCGTTCCAGAGCCTCCCTCCCCCTTACCCTGGGGAGTCCCTGTCCTTAGTGCTTCTCCGTTGGAGCTCATGTTTTCTGTGCCCATGTCTTCCTCATGTTTGTTTCTGCTCATCACAGTTTGGTGGAGACATTCTCCAGTGGCTTTTGGAGATAGGATGCTTGGAGGTAAAATGTTAGAGACAAAATGCATGATTGAAACCGTGATTGATAGTTTGTATAGTTTCTCTTTCCACTTTCTTTCTTCCTTTCCCTCCCACCTCTTTCCTGTCTGTCTCCTTCCTGCTGCCCTCTGACATGGGTGGGGGACCTGGAGAGTTCACTGTTCCGGGCGGACCGGGATGAGCTCCACCTCGTTTTGTGTAGCTGGGCTGGGTGCCTCAGACCACAGACACTGCCTTTTCCAGGGAATGGCCCTCCAGCCTCTGTCCGGGGGAGGAGAGTCACAGGGAGGCGTGGCGTGAGTCCTCGCTGCAGCTCAGACAGCCTCTGCCCCCAGCTCTGTCTGCAGGTGCTGCCAGGGTGAGCCTCCTGGGGCACCGCTGGGCCCCTGCAGCGGCTCTCCGTGTCCCACTCTGGCGCGGGGCCTGGCTTTCTTGGCCTGTGGAGTCATTTATGTGCTTCCAATCTTTGTATAATGGGTTTCCTCCAAGTTTTTTCTCCTGCTTTTTAAAAAAATATATTTTATTGATTTTTTTACAGAGAGGAAGGGAGAGGGATAGAGAGTTAGAAACATCGATGAGAGGGAAGCATCAATCAGCTGCCTCCTGCACACCCCCCACTGGGGATGTGCCCGCAACCAAGGTACATGCCCTTGACCGGAATCGAACCTGGGACCCTTTAGTCAGCAGGCTGACGCTCTATCCACTGAGCCAAACCGGTTAGGGCTCTCCTGCTTTTTTTCTATTTGTTTTGGTCTCTCTCTTCCATGTTAGAATTAGAACTAAGCTTTTCTTATAATTTCCAAAATTTTTGTTCCTTTTTTCCTTTTAGTTCTCCCGGTGCTGTTGTAAAATAATTTTTAAAAATGCCTCTTTAGTATAATTTTAGTGGGAGGGGGTGAAATAGATGTGTATATTCTGTTGCCATATTAATTTGTGATTATTGATATGTTTCAGTCGTTTTCAGTTACTTCACATGTATTTTCTTAGCTGGGATGTAGGTTTGAAGACAGGAACTTGCCGTCAGATTTTCACCCCCGTTCCCCAGAGAGAGGGGGCAGGGAAGCGGACTGAGGGGTGACCACAGCAGGCCTCAGGGCCGAAGGTGGTCTCTTACGTGCAGTCTCTCTTGGCAGGTTCTCCGCGGCTACGGAAGGAGGAAAGAGCAGCTAGGGTGTTTCCGCACACTGGCACTGACTCCTCCACAGGGCTGCGCCCCTCTGACCGTGAGTACGTTCTCTTGCTCCGCTTGTGCCTTGGTTTTTCGTTTTATTTGATTTTCCTTTCACCTGCCCTGGGTGACGGTGACACACAGCAGAAACAAACCCAAGGCATTGGATTTTGCAGGGCAGGTGAGGGCGGAAGTGCGAGGTGAGTTGTGTAGTGCCTTCTGTGTGTACACACTTCACCCGTATTTTCTGAGATAGGCAGCATTATGAGAGCGGGAACAGTGCTGCTAGTCAGTGACGGCCGCGCCTTAGAACAGTGCCCGGTGCACATGGACATGCTCAGTCACAACTACTGACTGCGTCCTCACAGTAACCTGGGAGTAGGGTCACTTTTCCCGTGTCATACTTGCGTAACCAAGATACAGACGGTTCAAGGTTACTAAGTTAGTAACGCCGAGCTCGATGCACACTCCATGTGGCTTCCGCGTGTGTGCTCGCTACTACCCATTCTCGTGGGCCTCGGATGCGGATATGAGCTTCCTTAGGAACTCTTCACTGACACCCAAGCCCAGCTTTCTCCTCGGACAGAGCGTGTAGTTCTGGGACCTCCTGCCCGGTGGGGAAGACGCTGTGAGGCGTGTGCAGTGTGCTCAGCACTCACACCCGATAGCGATTCCGTGGGTCTTTCCCATTCTACAAGAGGAAACAGCCCAGAGCGATGGGCTATTTTGTGATTTGTTAATTTGGAGCTTGTCTTTGCTCACAGGTGGGAAGTTGTAGAGTCGAGATTCTGTCCCAGTTTGTCTGAACCAGACTGCTCTTTCCCGTGAGTTAGTGGAAAATTGAGGACGGATAGTTGATAGAAGGTTCGTAAATCTTGCTGGGGGTGTTTTACTAATACGTTGGTATGGTAAAAGCCTCATGAACTTGGACTTCATGGACCCAGAATTCATAGTGCTTTATAATTTATGTTGAACTTGGCTTTGGCAGTGTCTTTGTCTTAGATGTCCGAGGGGCAGGGCCCTGGATTGTTTCTTTCATTTCCTTTTGAGGGTCAGTTCACTTTCCTCTTTTGTTCTTTCTCCCCCACACCTACTTCTGTCTCTCCAGAGCCTAGGCAGGAGGGAGAGGAAATTACATCATGCAGTTTCCGGTTCCTAGCGAGCCTGGAAGCGCGGCTCCTGTTCTTCCAGTCCCCTGCTCAGTCCTGGCTGCGGGAGCGCCTGCTCTGTGGGTGTGCTGGGCCAGGTGTGATGGTGTTGCAGGGGGAGAAGGTCACAGCCCCGCTACTTGCTTCCCTGTGGAACTCCCCTCCTAGTCCATAGAATGTGTCTCTTTGTTCAGCAGTGTGTTTGTGTATTTGGGGGTAAGTGTTTCTGAGAGTCTTCGAGGGCAAAGATTGTATTTCTTCTCTGCATCTTTTCTGCTTAAGCCACAGTTAGTTTCCATTAAATGCTGAACCAAGGACTGTTTAATGTTTACCACAAAATAAGTTTTCTTTTCTTAATAGATCCGAACAATTTTTCCACATCCTTGCCAACACTAGTTATTTTCTGTTTTGTTTTTTACATAGTGATCATCTGAATAAGTATGAGGTTGCTTTTAACATCATAAAAATTTTGAGTAGAATTAGAAAAGTGACTGCATAAATTTCTTGCTAAGTTGGAATAGTATCTGTCAATACCAATAAGACAAAACCAAACGTGTAGGGGAGGGCAGTTGACAAAGAAAACCGGCCACTGTGTAGCTGTGTTCGGAAAGAGAAGTGATTTACATCTCCTCCTATCACTGGAGCACGGAGTGGGTCCGCACCAGAGGCTGCTGCTGTTTCTGGAAGACAGTGCGGCGTCAGATTGTAGAACAGTTGGCTCTTTTAAGCCACCACAGGGGTAGTTTAAAGTGTAGTGTTGGTTTTCCCTCTTCGTGGCTGAGAAATGTAGGTGGTAGAAGGGACTCCCATTCACCACCAGGGGCCCTCCTGACACCAGCATGCCTTCCTGCGATAGCTGGGATAGCTGGCCTCACAGCCGATTTCTCGCAGGCCGCCCAGAGGTCCCTCTGCTTCCGGATCTAACACAGAGGCGCAGTGCTCTGATGCTGGTGCTGTTTGCTAACTAAGGTGAGTGATCACACCAGGGATACATTGGATTTATAGGGTAAAAAAGAAAATTGATGAAATGCTCAAGTTAGTTAGGTGTGTACATGCATGTTCAATAAAATAAAGTTTTATTTGAGCAGTGTCAACATTAAAGTCAATAACTACTTGACTCTCTTTTGATGTTTGTGTTATTTTGATCAAAAACAAAAACCCCTCTATTTTATGACATATATCGTTACGTTGAAATGTTTGCGGCGTTTCTTGGCATGCACTGTGTCATCATGCCCCTCCCGGTATATTTGAAAAACTAAAGTGGCATCTGACAGCTTTCAGGGGCTGTTTTTTTTCCTCTTAAACTTGATGACAAGTAACTTCCCAATAGTTTCTAAGCCTGGAATTTAGCTTTGATCTCCTGTATGGCGAAACAATTAGAGATGGCCACTAATTAGTGCCTGGGAAAGTGCTCTGGCCCAGTGATTTTCAACCTTTTTCATCTCATGGCACACATGCACTAATTACTGACATTCTGGAACACACCAAAACATATATCACATTTTTTGCCGACCTGACAAAAACAAAGTATAATTTTGATTCATTCACCCCGGACGGCTATTGTTATGTTGACTGCTGTCATTTTTTAATTTGACAATCTACGGGAAAAGAGGTCAGTGCCCCGCACTAAATAGTCAGGTACTACACGATTAAAACGTTCTCGCAGCGCCCGGGGAAAGCCTCTGCTCTGGTTCGGGATTGGTTAGCGTAAGAACACGGTCAGAATTTCCTGCCTTCTGGTGTCGCATACCTCGGTGCGGCTTCCCTCTGTGCCGTGCTTATTTCCTGGGCGTTTCGATGCACTTCTCTGCCACCAGCTACGAGTCCAGCAGGTACTGCGATGGCTTTGTCTGCCTTTGTGCTGGGGCAGGATTGCTGTCACCAGGGGACTGTCACCCGAGCGCAGGGTTTGGTGATGTGCGTGTTGCGTAGGCCCCCTGAGAGCAGCTCGCCTGTCTCATGCTCTTTCTGTGGCGCGTCTCTCCTCTTCCTTTCTTGTCCCTGTGGTCCCCCTGGCTCAGTCACTCTCCATAGGGCGAGCAGGGCCTTCTTCCTGACTCGCTCCGCACACCTGGCAGCAGCGAGGTAGTGACACTGTCGGTGGTGGGTTAAGTGTGTGGTCTGGTCTGGCTGGGGTCCGAGTGCTGGAGCCTGTCCTAGCTCTGCCACTGACCAGTTAGCTGTCGTAGTGGGTATGTACTTCATGACTCTGTTCCTCCTTCTTTCACATGCCACGTGGATTACAGCAGCATGCACCTCATTGGCTGCTGGGAGTGCCAACTGAGAAAATAGGTGAGGAACACAGACTGTGGAGCTGGCTGCCCGAGGTGGAGGCCTCCCAGCTTTGCTACTTAGAAGCTCTGTGACCTTGAACAAGTTGCTTAGCTCTCTGTGCTTCAGTTTCTTCATCTGTGAATCGTGGTAATAGAATCTACCTCGTGGGATTGGCCGTTAATAATAAATGAGTCAATATTTTGAAAATACTTAGAACAGGGCTTGGCATGCAGTAAACATGAGCTGGGTGTCATCATTATCTCGTCCTTGTCATTGTATTGGCATTGTTATCAGTGTGGCTATTTTACTACTTTGCGACGGACACGTAGTTGCTGTTCAGTAAGTGATAGCTGTTGTCATCATCCTCGTTTTAAGCATGGACAAACTGAGGTTCAGGATAGTAAATATTCACTCAGTATTTCTCATACTGGATCTTGGGGGCCATGCTGTCAGGATTCTGGAACTAATCCCTGTGGATACTGAAGGAGGACTGCACTTAAGTTTTGGGGGAGTCAAAGTTATGTGTGGATTTTCTTTTTTGAGAGAAAGTGGAAGGGAGGGAGGGAGATAGAGAGAGAAACATCTTTGTGAGAGAGAGAGACATCAACTGATTGCCTCTTGCACACACCCTGACTAAGGCTGGGGATCGAACCTGCAACCCAGGTATGTGCCCTTGACTGGGAATCAAACCCATGACCCTCTGGTGCACAGGCTGATGCTCTGACCATTGGGCAGACTGGCCAGGGCTGTGTGTGGACTTTTGACTCTGCAGGGTTGGTACCCCTAACCTCGTGCTGTTAAGGGTTCTGCTGATGGATGCTTTGCGCCAGGAGACAGAGATGTCAGGATGACTAAGGTTTGTGTCTGAGTATCTTTCTTGTAAAGAAAAGTCTTTCAATTAAGACCTGTTAAGTAGGACTTAGCAGAGTTGCTTTTAACTATACTGATACTATAAAAAATTTGTTTTTAAAATTATAGAATTTTGCCCTAGCTGGTTAGGCTCAGTGGATAGAGCGCCAACCTGTGGCTGAAGGGTCCCGGGTTCGATTCCAGTCCAGGGCACTTACCTTGGTTTCAGGCTTCTTCCTGGTCCGGGCACGTTGTCGATGTGTCTCTCTCACATCGATGTTTCTCTCTGTCTCTCCCCCTCCCACTCTCTCTAAAAATCAATGGAAAAATACCCTCGAGTGAGGATTTTTTAAAAAAATTATAGAACTTTTAATGAATGATGACCTTTATAAATTAGTATATAGAATTGTAAGTCAGAAAGCATGAAGGACTGCTTACTTTTTTGCTTATGTTGCATTAACTGTAGGCTATTCCAGTTCTTTTCAAGATGTCACTGGCTGGGGAATTTAAAAGCATAAGTTCTTAATATTTAGCAAGAAGAAAATACGGGTGATGCTACACCACCAAGCTGCCTGGTGCCCGGGGCATTGTTCAGCTCTTTGGCCGCGGGCAAGTTGCTCGACCTTTTTGAACCTCAGTTTCTTCTTCTCAGAGATGGGGATGGTCTTATATATAAAAGCACTGGCACAGGTGAGCCGCTCTGTACTGTGGTGGTGGCACCTGTTTCCTGTCGTCTCCCCCCCCCCCCCACACACACACACACTTCTCTCTCTCTCTCTCTCTCTCTCTCTCTCTCTCTCTCTCTCTCTCACTGTCTGGTCTGCTCTTTTTTCTTAGTGACCTGATTGGTTCTTAACGTTTCCACAGCTGCTGCTTCCACGCGCCTGCTCCCTGGCCTGGAGGGATTTGTGATCCCTTATCTGTGGTCCTTCTAGGCCCTCGGGCCCTTGTACGTGTGGAGGTGACGCCTGGGTATCACCGAAGCTGGACGGGGTGGGGGAAAGCTGCCGTTCGCTGGTTACTACAACATCAGGGTCCCGGCTTCGCCTCTTCCTCACTCTCCACACTCACTTTCCACATCCTAGAAAGCTCCACGTCGGCCCGGCCGCCTCCACTGCCCTGCCTTCGCCCAGCCTCCGCCTCCGCTCGCTCGCTCGCTTGCGCCAGCCCCGCTCTGCACAGGTGGTGCTTAGCTCATGTCCCTCCGGAGGCGGGTGTGTGTGAAGACCCCGGCTTCCTGGGTAGCGGGTGGGCTCAGTGACCTCTTCCTGGTTGTGTGAGCCTGTCTTCACAGATGTGCTAGCACTGCTTTTGCTGAGAAGATGTGAAAATGCGATGTTATCTGCATTTAGTGAGAAGAACGTGCAGGGGACTAGGAGAGGAGCTTCAGGTTTTATCGTTGGAGAGTCCCAGCTCTAAGAGAGACTTACACTGGCGAGGGTGGTTTGTGCAGTCTCGTTCTCCCTGGTTCAGAGGCAGCCCCGCATTCTCAGGGGTCTGATCAGACATCAGACGTGCTTCTCCCAGGGCGGCAGCGGGCCTTTGTGTCCTGCTCTCCTCGGAAGTGGTGGAAGCTGGCGTAGTTCCATGTATTCGCATTGATCTGTCTGCTGTCTCTTCTGTTCTTTTTCTAGCCTGCTTGCCTGTGTTTTCGGGAGCCCCTTTTCTTCCCAGTGTTGCCTGGGGTCAGAGTTCACCCTGGTGACTGATGTGTTTTCACTGGGGCACATACAAGGTCACTTGAGCCCCGCTGCTGTTAGGAGCCTGACTGTGAAGCCTGGAGACAGAGCCATCATCAAGAGCAGCGCGTTAGAAATGAGACAGACTGCCCGGGCATCCCTGGACGCAGATATGCCTCTTGTCCTCAGCCTTTGCTCAGCTCATTTTCAGACGTTAGTGAACGCATAAAGCCTCAGTCACGTTCACAGTTAAGTAAAGCACTTGATTTTTTTGTTAGTTCGTGGGATTGGCTACTAACAAAATGACCCGTATGTTTGGACACCTACACCCAGCCGGCAAGGGCTCCAGGAGCCTGGCTACTGTGACCTGCTGCTGCGTGGGGCGTTCCGATCGCTGCGTTCTGAGCGGACCGTGACTCTCGCAGCTCGAATGCATGAGTGAGCGGTGTTTCAGTTTAAAGACGTCGCTGGTAAGCTCGTCTTCCGTGCTGCTTCTCCACTGTGAGATTCTTACATTTTGAAGCTAAGAAAAGCGATCAAGCATTTGGATCCCTCAGATTCCTCAAAGCTAATTCCAAAACAAGTTGGCACCCTCAAGTTTCTGTTTCTGTGTGTTTTCTAGATAGTTTTATACATTTACAAACTTACTCTGAAAGGATCAATTTGGAAACATTTTACCTAAAAAAGATTTGGGTTCCTATGGACATATATTTATTTTACAGCCTGTTTTTTTAATGACAATAAGGATTTTGTTTTCAAAATGATTTTTATTTTATCAAGGTAATTATTTTAACTATAAGGTCAGAATTAGGCTGGAAAATGCCCAAGGCATGACTTTGAAAACAGCAGTGGTCTGCGGTGGCCTGTGCAGACCTGGGCTCTGTGGGTTTGATCCTCAGCTCACTCAGTGCTGGGCTCGGGACCGACTGTTGTGTCAACAGGCTGCTGGACGAGCTGACCAAGGCTGAGATTAGCATATTAATAAGGGGCTGGCTGCTGGCCTGCCTCCTCCCTCCTCCCCTCCTCCCTTCCTCCCCTCCTCCCCTCCTATCCTCCTCCCCTCCTATCCTCCTCCCTTCCTCCCCCCTCCCCTTTCCCCTCCTCCCCTCCTCCCCTCCTCCCCTCCTCCCCTCCTCCCCTCCTCCTGCCCTGAATGAATCTAGGAACACAGACCCGTGGGGTCACGTTACTGGTTACTGGCTGGTTTCTTTCTGTTCGGTGGCCTAATCTGGCCAGGATGGTCTGTTTCAGATTGCGGAAGCAGGAGGAGACTGTAACAGAGGCATTCTTCAGCGGCTGCGGGCTGCCCAGAAGCAGCACCTCCCGAGTGTGCCTGGAGCTCTGAGAGAAGGAGCCCAGGGAAGCTTGGTCTCCTGCGGACGGACGGACAGAAGCACACGCGGTGGGAGCGATGACCCGGGACTTTGTGTGCGGACTCCGGGCTTGGTCTCTGTAGCACTGAGTTGATGTTGCTGGAACTGGCGGGCCGACAGGCCCTGAAGCCAGCAGGGGCCGGCTGTATGGAGAAGAGTGGCTGTAGTCCGTTCCCAGTGTGTTGGGCTAAAGGTATAAATAACCTAAAAATCGGTTTGGTTTACATTTATTTACATTCACACTTGGCGCTAAAACGGTAGATAAGAGTTTTGTAGAATTTATTTCAAATAGATTTACAGTTAAATTGATGGGAAAATGAACATTGATGTGGCATGAGTTTGCAGCTACTGCAGGGAACCAATTAGATAGCTTTTCACATAGTAAAAGGACTTCTGTGGAAATGCATTTTAAGTGTGTAAACTATCTTTTTTTTTTTAAACTATCTTTTTTATATGCGCTGTCCTATGTCTCTTGAAGTTGTATGTTTTATTTTGTATTTTAATCAAGACATCCATATCTGTTCTATGATGTGGAAATGTTAAAAGAATAATGAGACTAATTTTAACTTAAATAAGACAATAGAAAAAGAAGAGTAGCATGGATTTTCTTGTTTTAAAAGTTGTTTACCTTCACTCCCTGTGAAGATGGTATATTTATTTAACTTGACACTCCATGGTGCTGTAAGGTGGGCTGATCATTAAGGGTCATCAACACTCTGAATAGACAGCTTTCCATTCCACAGTTGTTAGGGCCTTTATTTATATAAAAAATGTAAAGAGAAAATGTAGCGTTTTTATTATAATATTTAAGGCAATATTTGGGGAGCATGCTTAGAAGTTAAAAATGCCAGAAAATTCATGCAGAAATAAGACCAAAACCTTTAGCTGCTTTGCTTAAAGTAGGAGTGAATATTCAGCCTGGAGACAAGTCCTCAGGGGAGAAGTTAATGAAAGTATTCTTATTTTAAAATATACCATTTAAATATTATGGGACTGCACTTCAGGAATATTGTTGAAGGCAGCTCCTGTGCCGGTGAAGAGCGGTGGTGTTAGGGATGGCTCAGCACCAACCCAGCAGCATTGTTAAATGGGCTCTCCTTTATGAGGGGCCCGCTAACGTCCTGTGAATTCTTTCCTAGGCTTTCAGGCATCTAACTCATATGACATTAGAACAGTCATAGTATGGCGCTCTCTGAATAAAGCACCTGTCACCTTGTTAAATAATTAGATATCTAGAGTAAAGATTTTGCCGAGTTAATTCAAGCTCTTGAATGTTAAAGGGCTTTGGGTTCGGGAACCTCAGGACCGCCTAGTATGATTGAGCATGACCAGCAGTGAGTGTTCAGAGGCAGAGTTCTGTGCTGGTGCAACAGTTTGGTCTTTCCCTAGACCTGCTGGGGCGCGTTCGCATGGAGCCACCTCCATTGTGTGGTAGCGCCTGTTGGTGCTGACCCTTCAGAGTAAGGCTGGCACCGCACTCACCAAGTCTGGGCTGGACTCAGACCTACGGATCCAGCAGCAATGGGGTATGAAATAAGCAGCTACTAGGTCTTTACAAATTCAAAGTGACTTTAGAAATAGGAACTTTGAAGAGAGATTGCAGCGTTTTTGTTCATCCTAAAGCAGTTGAATTGAAGCAATCTATTTTTTAAAATTATTTTTGCTAACAGAGCAAATGAATAGAGGCATTTTTAACTGAAATACCTTTAATAAGAGGTTGGGGTTGGGCAAGCGATGGAGCTCACGTGTGTAGAGGACGGGAAGAGGGACGGCTTCAGGTCAGAGTCGGTCTCTGTGGGGCTGGAACAGGCTGTTTGGGAGGAATGGTCCTGCTTTTGGGTCATTCGGGACGAAGGCACTTGTCCCCGGCCCCCTTCTGGGGGCTGAGCGTGCTCCTGCCCCACTGAGCTGTGCGCCCTCCCGCCCCCGGGACAGGAAGGCCGGGGAGCTGGCTTCATGCTGATCAGTTGTGTGATGAAGGCAAAGATGGGGTGGGCATAGGAACTGGCTGCATTGGTGGTGCCAAGCGTAGAAGCTGCTGCTTTTAGATAAAGACAAAATGAAAAAGCTCACATCTGAAGAAGATACAAATCTGTTTGCAGTGAGACATCCAAACCTCACTTTGATTTTATCAGTCACATTAACCTCAAAAAACAGCAGCGTCCCAATTTAGGAGGACGTATAAAATACTTACTAGAACAGGCTAAAAATAGTGGGACAGACCTATATTGTGTACTCTGAACTGAACCCTAAGGCATCCTGGGAACCCTCTGGGGTCCCCTCGGTCATACAGTGGGCTGTAATGTGAGTGTGGTGTGAGGGAGCCCTCTTCGGTCCTGCCCTCGGAAGATCAGATTTTAACATGTTTAAAAGGACGTGTTATAAGGAGTCCAGCCGCATCACAGAGTCCTGGTCTTAAAGAGATGTAATTCGGAGTGCTGAGGAAAACTCATGTCCACAGGCTGAGCCAGGACTGAATGCAGAAAGCCCTGTGATCGTATCAGTGTCTGCAGTGTTTGTTTGATGTGTTGAAACGCTGGGAAGGATTACAGAGGTGCTAGGAAAAAAGGCAGGTGAAAACTTACAATGAAAAAGAAGGCAGTTTCCCTGAATTACGAGGTGCGGAAAGCGGAGCTTGAAGAAAGTTGAGGAAGGGGGCTGAAAGGGGCTGGAGGAGGAGGGATTTCGGCGGAGCAGGGGCAGCGCTGGTCTGGGAAGAAGTTCGGGGTGCTCTCCAGCCAGGAAAGAGCGAGGAGGGTCCCCGGTGGTTGGTGTTTAGGGTGCAGATGCTGCGAACCAGAGCTCCGCTTGTGCCCCCTGGTTTCTGCTCTCAGTGTCCCGGGGCAGCGCTGCAAGAGGCCGGGGGTTGAGCGGGGACATCCGGAGCAGCCGCTTTCCAGGGCAGTGTCCCCCGCTTTCTGACACTTGCCCTTTCAGACTCTCCAGGTGATTTGGAGGCCCTACACATTTTATTTGGATTTGACTTGAGGCTTCTTCACACATACTTTTGTTTAAAATTATAATGAGTTTGGGGGATGTAAATATTCATCTTCCGTATATTTCCATTGGCCAGAAGACATATTGAAAGATGTGTACTCTGCCGTATGGAAAACACCGGGAAAGAACCCGGGCCTGCTAACCAGGTTGACGCCAGCGTTTGTACCTCCCGAGGTCTGCTTTGGTAACTATTTTTTTTTAAGAGACAAAGTACTGCTAGAATGTCATCTATTAATTATTAATTTTTTTACTGTAAAAATCTTACTGTTTTTTAAAGTAGACTCATTGAGAAGATAAGAATCCCAGGCTGTTGAATAGTCTTTGCAGTTCAGCTTCTATGTAAGTTCGTGACGGGATGGTGTATTGGTGGCATGTTTTCCGTTTTGAAAAATCCGTATTTTTTATAGGCAAGGTTTAGGAGGAAATTTTAAAGGCCCATGTGTGCTGGACTTGGTTTTGGATTTAATAACACATTTCAAACATACCAGAGGCAGTCAGTAAGAACGGTGGCCTGTGCGTTTCACCGGAAAGCTGCTTTTTCGGGCTGGGATGGGCTTCTGAAGCGTTGATGAAGGGGTGGGCCTGACGATTTCCATTTAGAGAGCAGTCCTGCTTAGTGCGCCCCTGTCCTTGGCCTGGAGAATTCAGGTCACCCTTCTTCAGCGACTGTCATCATCTGTTGACGCTACTGTCAGCTCACAGGGGAGGTTTTCTACTTGCACTTACAGATAAGGAACCTTCGTAACCAGTCTCCTAGTGGTGAGTGGGGGGCCAGGCACAGTTTTTAACATTCTGAAGCGAGGTGTTCCCCTCTTTAATCAGATGTTGCTCAGGCGGCACTGCTGATATCTCTGAGATGTGCCTCCACCGTGCATTTCCAGCTTGTTCAGTTCGAGTCTCCGTGCTGGGCTCATTCTTTTAAATGTTTATTCTGCGATTGAACTGAAGTTTTAGCTGACTTGTGATCCTAGGGTGTCTTGTGATCCTAGGGTGTCTTGCCCATAGAAAGTGAATAAATGGCTCAAGGAGAGATGATTTAGTCTCTTAGTCTCGATATTCTGAGGAATGCACCTAACCAGTGAAAGTCTTCAAAGCCATAATAATTGAAATGCTGTTGTATTAAATTACATTCCCCATTGTGCTTTGCCTACATATATGTGTTTTTTTAAAATATATTTTTTAATTGATTTCAGAGAGGAAGGGAGAGGTAGAGAGAGATAGAAACATCAATGATGAGAGAGAATCATTGATCGACTGCCTCCTGCATGCCCCACACTGGGGATCGAGCCCGCAACCCGGGCCTATGCCCTTGACTGGAATCGAACCCAGGACCCTTCAGTCCGCAGGCCGACGCTCTATCCACTGAGCCAAACCAGCTAGGGCAAGTTTTAAAAACTTTACTGTGGGCCGAAACCGGTTTGGCTCAGTGGATAGAGCGTCAGCCTGCGGACTGAAAGGTCCCAGGTTCGATTCCGGTCAAGGGCATGTACCTGGGTTGCGGGCACATCCCCAGTGGGGGGTGTGCAGGAGGCAGCTGATTGATGTTTCTCTCGCATCGGTGTTTCCAGCTCTCTATCCCTCTCTCTTCCTCTCTGTAAAAAATTAATAACATATATTAAAAAAAAAAACTTTACTGTGGAAAACTTCTGGTAACCCATATACTAAATACTAGGATAATGCATTCTGGTACTCATCGTTGGGGCTTGAGTGAAATGAGGCGCCCTCTCTCTCCTTGGCTTCTGGAATCCTGTAAGGAGGCTTGTGCCCAGCCATGGCGGGAGGTGGAAACATCGTTTTCTGAGGAGCCTGGCCAAGAGCGCAGGCAGTTCTCACACTTGGGCTCTGCTGATGGCTCTGTCTCTAGGTCATCAGGCCTCCCTCAGGCCCAGGGTTCCTGTGTTTAAAGACAGCCTCTGCCTTCAAAGCAGGAGACCAAAACAGAGACAGCAGAGAAAGCAAAGATGGCACAGCAGGCAGCAGGAAACGAAGAGCAGGAGACAAACAGTCACATCTCAGTGCACCATGTCCAGAAGCCAGGAGAAGAGCAAAGACCAACAGATTCTTTAAAGTGCATCGAGACCAAGGCCATGGGAAGTGGCAGAGCGGAAACCAGCGCAGTTTGGGGAAGCACTGGGAGGTCGTGTGGAGAAGGCCTCACAACCTGGCATGGAAAGATGAGTGGAGGAAAAAGAAGGAAACTGGCGTGGCAAATGCGGAAGGTCCAACATCCAAATAAGTAGAGCCCAGAAAGCAAAGGGAGGAAGGCATCAAGGCAGTGACGCAGGAACGTTTCCTGGAGCCGGAGGAGGAGGGTTTGGATTGAAGGTTCCCGAGCGAAGCCCCGTGGCTGCCTCAGGCTGCCTGCCCTCCTGCCAGCCCTGAAGTGGCCTTCCCCGGCTCTGACAACATCAGTGCAGCTCGAGCCACACTGTCAGTTTCCATTAGCACTCACACAGCTGTCATTAAATCACGGTGCGTGTGGAGCCTGAGTAGGCCGAAAGCTCTGAAGGGTGGGAGTTGATGCATACAGATGTGTGGGTGTGTATGTACAGTTTACCATCCACATCCACACGTTGGTCCCAGGCCTAGCTAGAAGTGGGCTCCGTAAACGTCGGTAGGATTAGTGAGTGTGAGGGAGGGTGGCGGCACATCATTTGCCTACAGAGACATGAACAGACGAATGAGTGAGAAGGTGGGCGGAGCTCTAATAAACCGCAGCTGGCTCTTGGCCAAGAACAGTAGCGCAGTGACTCCTCTGATGACAGGAGAGTGCTGTCACTCAGCCGGTGACAAGTTTTCAAAGCAAGATGGAAACCAGCAAACCCTGCAAAGCAGGGGTGGTCTTCAGGTGGACTGCCTGGCCTGAGTACCCTGCACCAGTCACGTGGCCACTGACAAGTCGCTTCTCCGTTCCCACACCTGGAAGTGGGACGTGAAGTTATTCTGAGGGTGAAGTGACTTCATCTCTAAGTAGGACAGGCCTGGTAAATGCTGCGCAGGTTAGGGAAATAACCCGGGGCCGTCTACACTCAGTGCAAGCCAGTGTCTGCATTCCAGGAAGGGTGCTTGCCATAGGCTGTTTTGATTTTGCAAAATGCCCTGAGAGAGAGAGCAACGCACCCCCGCCGCCTCCCCCGGAATCTTTCTCCCAAAGGTAAATTGACTTCTCCTTAGGACTGCAAAGACTCCGTTTCTCTACGGGGTTATAGTTTTCCTTCAGAGGTTTCAAAGAGCCAAAATCAAAGTGTCACTCATGTGTCCCCCACCCTCATCCCTCAGCCAGAAAGCAGATGGGATGAGGGTGGGGGACACATGATGTCTCTTTGCACAGTCAACTTCCCGCTTCCCGCCAAGGCTCCCCGCTTCCCCCGCCCTCCTTCACTCCAGGCATGAAGGGCCTCCTTCATTTTGGTGAGGTTCAGGCACTTAGGCCGGTGATGTTCCTCAAACTGGATTAATCTCTTACTTCCTGCCCTCCCCAGACAGTGTCTCCCTCTGTGCTCCTCATCTCAGCCTGCGGGGCCCTTGAAGACAGAATTGGCAAATACCCTCAGAGAGCAGGCAGCCGTCTCTGCACCTGTGGTCAGGTGGCCTCCCTGTGTCTGAGGCTCCTTCGGGTGGTGGTAGCCGGCTTTGCTGGGTTTTCCCGGGGGAGTTTCAGTCTTGCCCAAGCTTTTCCTTCACACTCACATGCGAGCCCTATCCTCCTTTTAAAAAGCCGGTGGTTTCTGGGTTTAGTTTGGCTTGGTTTTCTGTTGTGACGCGTCTGACTCTCCTGCAAGGTGACTGACTAAGCAGGAGGGCTTTGTTTTTCGCTAAAGCCTGGTATGTGTAGTGACTACTCACTCAATTGTTATTTTGTGAACAAGGAACCTGTATCTCAGGTAAAAGTTTTCAAAAGTAGGGAGCAAAATTAACATACCCGGTGATTAAAAGTGGGTAAGTTACATAGTTTATAGATAACAGTGGATTTTTGACAGAGTTGAAATAGGACTCCTGGCCTTTTAAGAGTTTGTATAATACATATTATGCTACGGTGAATCAGGTTCTGCTCTGGTTGCGGGGGGGGGGGGGGGGGGGCAGTGACTATCTTGCTGTCCTAGGTCTCAGTTCTCAAGCAGGGGGAGAGGCTATAAAACTTGTTAATGGAATCATTAGCGGGTCATTTCCATCAGTAGACTTCTAATATTGCACAGTGAACATCTTTTTTCCTCTCTTACAGAATATGACAGGTACCTAGCATCTAGCAAAACAATGGCAGCTGCTTACCTGGACCCAAACTTGAATCACACACCGAATTCGAGTGCCAAGACGCACCTGGGTACCGGTGCGGAACGGTCCCCGGGCGCCATGGAGCGAGTGCTAAAAGTCTTTCATTATTTTGAAAGCAACAGCGAGCCGACCACTTGGGCCAGTATTATCAGGCATGGAGACGCTACTGATGTCAGGGTAAGTGCGTTTCCTAGGCACCCAAGGCAGTGTGTGCAGGTCAGTGTTAACAGCACTCACCACAGATAGAGCAGCACTTCCTGTCCCCACAGTACGGAGATGGTACTTTTTCTCCATAGGCTCGTTCTCCTAGTGTGTGCCTGACCAGAGTTCAGATGGTTGTAAAATTTCTTAGGAAAAGAATAACCGAATTATATGTTATCTATAGGATGCCATCGACTTGCCCCCCCCCCCCCCCCGGGTTTTCTTTTTAATTCTTTAAAGGACACAAAAAACACAAAGCAATGAAAACAGCCTCTGATACTTAGGAAATAAGAAGTCATTTTCTAGAAAGTGTGATTTTGGAGGTATTTGCATGACTCCAAAGAGGATAGATCGTTCCTTAAAAGCCGTTGACTGTCTTCTACGTACCAGACATGGGCAGGTTCCGGAGAGGGAGGAGTCCCCTGCTCGCACAGCGCGCAGTCTGTTGGGGAGATGCAGCGCAGCAGGTGCTCCTCCAGGCATTCCCAGAGACGGGGGGGTGGGGGGGTGGGGGGGTGGGGGGGGGAACGACACCCCTGGATGTGCGCGTTAGCCTGGGCAGGTTTCCTGTGGGGGGCGGGGGGTGAGAGTGGGTGAGCCTGTCCGGTCAGTGCTGCTGCTCGGTGGGGCTCCTGTGGGTGCCCCCGAGTCCTGAGGACATGGAGAGCCTGGCAGGGTCCTGAGGAAGGGCACCAGAGACGCTGGGGTTTTTCCTGGGGTGCTGACGGCAACTGCAGTGTAAGGAATGGGGTGTGCCCTGCACTTGCACGGTGTCTGCGCGTGGGAGACAGACGTGAACATAGATGACTAGACAGACAGACGGGCGCTGCAGCCCAGCCGAGGAAGGAAGGCTGCACACTGAGCTGCCGTGGCAGAGAGGAGCTGTGCTGCTCAGGGTGGCGGGTGTCAGTGTGCGCTTGCTTGTGAACTGGCAGAGCTGAGGGCACGGACAAAGGCGCCTTTGTGGGAATTTGAAAGAGGCGCCAGCCCGTCCTGTGTAGTCAGGGAGCTGCGTGTTGGCAAGGAGAAGCTGCAGAAGTCGTCTGTGAGAGAATTACTAGAAAAGGTGTCCCTTCCTCTGGGCAGACCCCCACCCCGGAGCCTGGGCCCCCTTGGCTGGGCACCCTCTGGTGGGACAGCCTGCACCGGCCTTCCGGGTGGCCCTGTCACCAATTCCTGGCCTTGAATCCAAAGCCAGACAGGGCATTTTATGCCTAGCTTGGTTCCACCCACCCGGCCTGTCCTGTGAGAATTCCTCAGAAAGCTGTCTTTGACTCTTCCAGCCTGGTCCTTTGTTCCCTCCCTCTGCCCCCCGCCCCCCCATCCTTCCATCCCCTCCCCTGACGCTCTCCTGGGCTGGACACACAGCTTGTCCGGGACTGAGCAGTCTGGCTGGGAGGCTGGCCACGTGCAGGCACCAGGAGCTCAGCACACGACCTGCCTTAGTGTGGACACTGGGGTCCTCGCCAGTGTTTGTGTGTGATGTTCCTAGCTCATGGGGAGGCCTGGGAGCTCCTTAATAGTATCATCGACAGCATTGTGCTGTCATAAAGAACTGTACCAGTGTGGGACTTTTAAGATGTGTCTTACATCTTAAGTTATATGATAGCTTCAGGTAATGGTAAGTTTTTAAAAACCAGTGATTTTCTTTATTTTTAAATATATTTTTATTGATTTCAGAGAGGAAGGGAGAGGGAGAGAAAGATGGAAACATCAATGATGTGAGAAACTCATTGATTGGCTGCCTCCTGCATGCCCCACACTGGAGATTGAGCTCGCAACCCAGGCATGTGCCCTTGACCGGAATCGAACCCGGGACCCCTCAGTCCGTAGGCCGACGCTCTATCCACTGAGCCAAACTGGCTAGGGCCCAGTGATTTTCTCTAATAGACATTTATGTGTTAATAGCAGCATCATTTAAAAATTTATTAACGGCCTAGAAGATTGGGAAGGTTTCAGGGACTGTGACTAGCACACCCTCACACAAGGGCAGTGGAGGGTTTTGTCATTCTCAAGTGAGTATCCATGTGTGCCTGTTCATAGATACGTGTGCCCGTGACTGCCACACCCGTGCAGGTACAGGGCGAGAGCCAGGCCTGCCGCTTCCCTCGCCACAGCCCCCTGAGAAACGCCCTTCCCCTAGGACTTCCCCGGTGGCCTCTTTCAGAGATGACCTTCACCTTCTCTCAAACCCTGGGCCGCAGGTGTGAGAAGCACCAGAGTTGGGGCTCTTTAGGCTGCTGCATATTAGTCTGTGGAGCGCAAATAGAGTGGTTAGGCCCCCCCTTCAAATAACTTTCCATACATCATCAGTGTTATTAGGAATACGATCTTAATTGTATGTTCCCAAATGTGTGTGCTTTAAAAAAGGACATTAGTTGCAGCCGGGTCTCCAACAGCATGCTGTCCTTGGTTCAGAAAGGGGAACGCCCCGGGGTCTGCTCCTGAGCAGCGAGGGAAGGTGGCGGGAAGGTGGCACGGCGGGGCGGTGCGAGGCCCGCAGACTCTTGTTTACCAGCAGAGAAAGGGAAGAGCCTCTTTTTGTTTTAACTCTTCCCTGTTCATAAAAATGCTATTGGAGGGGAGAGGGTCCTAGGTGAAATTCAGGGATTTACTTACCTTGAAACGCCTTTACCGAAGATTTCTGATAATTAATGAAAAGAAGTGCCCATTGCATTAGCTTTTAGCACATAGTTTTGTGTGTAACAGCTGTTTTGTGGGGATGTTTTCAGGGCATCATTCAGAAGATAGTGGACAGTCACAAAGTGAAGCACGTGGCCTGCTACGGGTTTCGGCTCAGTCACCTCCGGTCCGAGGAGGTCCACTGGCTCCACCTGGACATGGGCGTCTCCAGCGTGAGGGAGAAGTACGAGCTCGCGCACCCGCCGGAGGAGTGGAAGTAAGACCACACACCTGCTGCGTGTCACTCTCGCTGGCCTGTTTTCTGTGTGTAGTCACGCACAAGAGGGTGAACGTGTTAGCTTTCTTTTCACACTGGTTGTCCTTGCGACTCCTGGCGAAGTTGGCTGGTAACCGTTAACCAGTGACCTGTCCTAACTTCCGCTCAGTCTGCCTGGGCACCGCTGACTTCTTCCGCCAGGATGGTCTGTTGCTGCTCCCACTTCCCTTGTCTGTGCTGCTTGTTCGGATTCCACTCCGACAGCTCCGGCCCGACTCCCACGTCCGTTCGGCGGCACCCTTTAGTGCAGCAGGACTTGACGCGCCCAGGAGGCCACACCAGCGACCTCGTTACTGGGCTGCATCGCTGGCTCTGCGGTCTGGGCTGAGTGATGGATGTTCGCAGGGGGCATTACAGCAGGAAGGGACCGCCTAGTGCCTCGCGCTAATGAAACTGGCCCTGCAGTGAGCTAGAGGAGTCCCCTGCAGTGTGCTTTCCCTGTCTCACCGGGCGGTGGTAGGAGGAGGCCGCACGTCTGACAGTTACACGGAGAGAGTATGGCTTGTGAAGACGGGCCTTGTTTGTCGCCACTGCAGGAATAGAGGGGATTGTGATGGAAGCGGACGGTCAGATGGCAGCAAGCTCCATGGAACATCGGCATCAGTTCTACATTTTCAGAGAAAAACTAACATGTTTAGGTCCATAAACCTCTAGTTGAATTAAATCTTGTGCCAGTTAGAGTTTATTAAAAAAATGACTTGTATTTTCAGATTTATCCAGTAGCAGGAACAGAGCGAACAAAATATTACGTGACAACATAGTTTGGTTGGTTTACATCAATGGCTAGTGGAGGTTTGACCTCCAACTGTTTAGTCTGTTAATCAAGTAAGTGTTTTTAAAACTTAAGACTGTCTTTCCCTGTATTGCTTAGTGGTTAGGGCGTTGGCCATGCACCGAAGGGTCTTGGGTTCAATTCCCAGTCAAGGGCATGTACCTGGGTTGCAGGCCCTATCACTGGCCCTGACGTGTGGGAGGCAACCAATCGATGTGTTTCTTTCACATCAACGTTTCTCTGTCTCCCCCCTTCCCTCCCTTCCACTCTCTCTAAAAATATAAATGGAAAGAAATACCCTCAGGTGAGGATTAACAACAACAAGAAAATTAAAAAACCAAATAAGTCAGAATGAGTGAGCTGCAGGGACATGCAACTGTGTGGATGGATCTTAGCCAGACACCACTGTGTGACACAAGTCCCAGGACAACGCACTGCTGCATCTGTTTGTTTTTTGTTATGTGATTTTTACCTTCATCTTTAAAAAAGAGTAAGTTCCAAAAGATGACATGACATGACATGACATGCTGTTATAAAGTTAAAAGCAAAATAAACCTAAAACTGCCGTTGGGAAATATCCGCTGGGGAAGACAACATGGACACACAGCTAAAGGGGCAGAGGGCAGTGGGCAGTCCAGAGCCCCTGCAGGGGGAGCAGCCTTCCCCGGCCCCGTGAGACCCCAAAGGGACCGGGGACCGGGGCTGAACTGGGTCCTTCCTGGTGCACACGAGCCCCGGTCCCTGCTTCCTTCTCAGCTGGTCCAAGAGCTTGCCCACCTGTCATGGGGTCCCTGGGCGATGCCAGTTAAGTAGGTGGTACTGGTAGCACCTGAGTCAGCCAAAAACGTTTAAACTGCGATGCCACACCGAGTTTATAGTGCAGCAAAAGGTGTTACGCAGTTTCGAGAGGTTTCTGTCAAACAGACTTAAACTTAAAAGTCTTACGCTTTGATAATTAAGTTCTAGCTAAGGGAATTTTGGTAACCATTTCAGTGATCTGGAATCCCCTAGTGGTGGAGGGGTCGCTATGGCTTCCGGTGGGTTAAGCAGCTGGGCTTAGGCTGTAGGAGTTTGGGGACTGGCGGTCCTTTCAGATGCCGAGTCGGCGCTTGGAGGGCCAGGTCCCGGAGGAGGCTCCCTTGGCATTGGGAGTGTTGGGGGCTTTGCAGAGCAACTGAAAAAGAAAATCCTTTTCATTGTTGCCAAGATGGGGGTCATGTCCTCCTGTTCAGCGCGTCCCTGCTCACTGGGCTCACCGCTCGCTCTGCAAAGAGGGCTTTTCTCAGATCTTTACGGGAGAAAACTCGTAGCTAGACGAAAGGCATCCTTTTCCGAAGAGGACAAAAGGAAACGAGACTGGGAGTTCAGGGCGTTTCAGATTGTATTTTGGTACAGTTTTTGTGTGTGTGTGTGCTCTTGAAATGACATTCCCTATGCGTGTACCTTAATTTGAAAAGCCAGTGTTTTGTTGTAATACTGAGTTCAACCAAGAGATCTTAAAAAGATTGACAGCCATAGACAGTACGCAGGAACCTCTGATACGTTTGGAAGTGACACCTTTAAACACCAGGATGGACTTCTGAATGTGCTGACTCAGTAAACGTTCACTGATGCTCCTGCACCAGACACTGACAGACAAGGACGGTGCGTTTCTAGTCTGTGCTGGACAGCTGGTCTTTACCAGCCAAGCTTACTAACCCAGTTTCATTGTTCACCCAGGACATGCCAGCTAAAGTCACCATGTCCTATTGCAGTAAACAAACATCCGTGTGACCAAAATGAACAGGTTAGAAATGCCAGGGCGAGAGGAGGGTGTGGAGGAGCCAGGACACCCCGTGCTGCTGGTGGGAGTGTCAGCTGGTACATCTGCTTATTCACTGCTTGGTGATAGCAGATAAAGCTACAGTGTACATTTGTTATCATCAAATAACAAATTATTGTGCAGCTCCAGTGGCTACGCCGCAGAAATGTGTACAAGGGCTCCCCAGAATTTGTGCAGGAGCCTTCGTTATGGGAGACTCACACACACACACACACACACACACACACACACACACACACAGAAAGAGAGAGAGAATGAGAATGAGAATGAGAGAATTCTGGTGAAATCCATTTGTTTCAACCCTTGAAGCTTGGCTTCCTGAGCAGATAGATTACCTTTTTTATGCTGAGAGGAAGAAAACAATGAGTGTTTGGCATTATTCCGAATAGTCAAAAAATGGAAACAACTCAAGTGGCCATCAGCAGTTATGGGCTGAATAGTTGTGTGTGTCACACTTTTCAGCTTTGAGCAAACTCCAGCTGCTAGATGTGGGCAAATCTCACGAACATGTTGGTGAATGAAGGGAGCCAGGCACCAAGGCTGTTCCTGTGTGAGTCCATGTGGGCAAGTCAGCCATGCGGGGCGTGCGAGGGCGCGGCCCCGGCAGCGGTGGACAGTGGCCAAGGGCTGGAGGGGCTGCTGGGCTTCTCACCAGGCCCTCTCTGCAGAATCATGGAGCTGAAGACACGCGCACACTTTTGTGCTGAAAAATAAAACATTTATAGATTAATCGATTATATTTTAACTTACTTTTTAAATATGTCAGAGTAATTGGCAATGCCATACACACCGTCATATTGTAACTGTAGCGATGAATTGAGGAAATTACTGCTTTCTAATTGTTCTATTTTGTGAATTATTTTTTAGATATGAATTGAGAATTCGTTACTTGCCAAAAGGATTTCTAAACCAGTTTACTGAAGACAAGCCAACTTTGAACTTCTTCTATCAACAGGTATAGGAGGGTGATTTAATATACTTTTTTCTTTATTTCTTTGAATTTTATTTATTGCACTAATGATCCGGTGCACGAAATTTGTGCACATTAAAAGGGGATTAATTAGAGGAAATAATTTAATATTGCTATTTGCCCTTTCTCTATAAGAGAAGTGTCAGAAATGAAAGAAAATTAGTAAAATGTATATGAAAACCTTCCTCCTGTCAGAGTCTGGGGCTCACCATGGGACCCAGAGTCAAGTCCCCACCCACCCACATGCAACCTCAAAATCGTGTGAGACCCAGACCCGGCCGGCCCCCCCACCCCCCATTTGGGCTAGAACCAAACCCAGCCAGTCCCACCCTTGTCAAGCCCTGATGGGCAGAGGGCATACCCTCAGGTCCCTTGGCCTGGCGCCAGGATAGGGGGTGTGGCCTGAGGTCCCCCAGCCCAGACCGGGGCAGGGGGATGCCTTGAGGTCCTTTGTCAAGCCCCGCCAGGTGGGAGACACGGCCTGAGATCCCCTGTCAGGCCCCGCTGGGTGGGGGGCATGGCCTGAGGTCCCCTGCCAAGCCCTGCCAGGTGCGGGGGGGCGCATCCTCAGGTCCCCCGTCAAGCCCCGCTGGTTGGGGGGCATGGCCTGAGGTCCCCTGTCAAGGCCAGCCAGGCAGGGGGGTGCAGCCTCAGGTCCCCTGGCCCGATGCTGGGGCGGGGGGTGCGGCCTGAGGTCCCCTGTCAAGCCCCGCCGGGCAGGGGGTGCGGTCTGAGGTCCCCCGGCTTGGTGCCAGGGCGGGGGGAGCAGCCTAAGGTGTCCTAGCCCAGCACCAGGACGGGAAGTGCACCTTGAGGTCCCCTGTCAAGCCCCGCCGGGTGGGGGGCACGACCTGAGGTTCCCTGTCAAGCCCCCCGGGGGCGGGGGCGGGCATAGCCTCAGGTCCCTGCTGATTGCTTGTTAAGGCTCCTTATGGGAACTTGGCCTCAGCTGTGGGTGCAGCCATCTTTGTGATGGAGTGATGGTCAATTTGCATATTCCCTCTTTATTGTATAGGATAGCTTTATTTTAAGAATTAGATGAAATCTAACATTTGGGAGAATATAAGTTTGTCACTCTTAGCTAGTAAGAACTTAGGAACTTTGGACACTTGGTGAATTTTTGTATGCTTGGGCATCTCTTAAAAGATCCTTTTATGTGGAGACAGTAAGTCCAGGTGACACAGCTGTTGTTCATCCTCTGATTGCCAGTTTAGTTCACATGCCTGAATATCAGCACACTCAGCAGATGCAGAATTTGTTGTCAGAGATAACTGTACCTGGACAACCTCAATAGCCGTTTCTATACTAAAGCCAGGATTGACATTTTTCACCAAGAGGAGCTTGCTCTTTGCACCTTACGGTATGAGTTAGGCAATAAATACATGTGGCATAAATGAGCCAACACAATTTTACGACCAAATAAATGTTACTTGTTAGTATTAGTGAGCTGTGCCCGTCAAAATGTCTAATGAATATCAGAGACATTTGAATTACAATTTTGCCACTAAATGCACTTTTATTTCTTTATCATTTTTAAAAAATATATTTTATTGATTTTTTACAGAGAGGAAGGGAGAGGGATAGAGAGTTAGAAACATCGCTGAGAGAGGAACATCGATTAGCTGCCTCCTGCACACCCCCCACTGGGGATGTGCCTGCAACCAAGGTACATGCCCTTGACTGGAATCGAACCCGGGACCCTTTAGTCCGCAGGCCGCCGCTCTATCCACTGAGCCAAACCGGTCAAGGCTCTTCATCATTTTATTGAGAGTCAGTGTCTCAAAATGACAGCACCCGAATCCCTTGGGCGTGCTGTGTGCGGGGCGGCGTGCTTGGACTCTTGTGTAGTGGCGCGTTTTCTCGTGTGTTTGTTGTGCCCGTTATTTTGTTGAACTTCGCATCTGGGAATCTTGAGGGTCTATACGGGGGAATGGTGAACACCCCTGAGCATTAACTCTTGTTGTTCGTTCTGTTTCAGAAGAATCTGTATTTTTGTTTTGGCTTTTTTATCAGGTTAGATATGAAGGAACTATGTTTAGATTCTCTCTACCACCATTTCCAGAGAAGCGGAGAGAGAACGTACAGTACCCTCCCTTACTGCTGTTATTGATTCTGAAAGCTCATCTGTGCTCCACTGTTCCTGTGTCCCATGCTCTGGGGTGTGTCGTGAGGAAAACCTGTCAGTGGAGTAGTGGGTGTGGGTGGCTGACTTGTTGGACATTCTTCTGTGGATGCAGTTTCATTTAAAGATGTCCCAAACGGGACTCCCAGGGTGAGACAGGGTGAATGAGTCACTCAGTGTTTTTGACCCATTTTAGAATTTCTGAAAGATATTAATCAGCACACTCTAAAAATAACCTAGAATCTTGTTATAACTTACTCACTGTAGAGCAGGAGTCTATAAAAGTAAGTTTTGACACTAAAGCTAATGGCTCATTATAAAACAAGAAAACGATTGTCTTACCCTGAAATAGAGTTTTCCCTTTGCCATATAGCATTTTATTCCTCTTTATCTCTCTGAACTTGTACTTGTTAAAAGTGTGAATATTTGGTTGGTAACCTTTTGCAAGTAGTGGTGGCCATTGGTTTGAAGGGCTACGTCAGTGTTTAGTCAAAGAAGTATTCATATTTCCCGGCTGGCATGTCTCAGTGGTTGAGTATCACCCTATGAACCAGCTGGTCATGGTTCCATTCCTGGTCAGAGCACACGCCCAGGTTGCAGGCTCCATCCCCAGCGTGGGGCGAGCAGGAGGCAGCTGATCAATGGTTTTCTCTCATCATTGAGGTTTCTGTCTCTCTCTCCCTCTCCCTTCCTCTCTGAAATCAATGAAAATAGTTATTTTTTTAAAAAAGAAGTTGTCATATTAGCTGAGCTTGGACAGAAACCATTGGCATTACTGAAATGGTTAGCTCTCAGGACGCCTGTCTGACATGAAGTTGTCATTGTTCTGTCTACAGATATTTTAAGAGCTAAGTGAGTATGTCCGTCCCTTGGCTCACAACATTGAATGGAACGCCTGACTTAACTCGGTGTAGGAGCTAAACTCGCCGGGGGCGTGCCTGGCGCGGGCACGCTGTGTTCTGTTGTCCAGTCTTACTTCGGGGCTTCGGGGCTATTGAGAATTGGCTAGCTGACAGAGTGTTCAGAAGAGAGCAAAGCAAAACGCACACTCCCCTGTGGGGCCGCAGCACTGAGCTGACAGACAGAATAAAGTATGGAGTAATTTAGGGGTAAACTTTCTGTTAGAGCCCTAGCTAGTGTGGCTCAGTGGATAAAGCGCTGGCCTGTGGACTGAAGGGCCCTAGGTTCAATACTGGTCAAGGGCATGTACCTTGGTTGCAGGCTCTTCCCCAGCCAGGCCCTGGTCGGGGCTCATGCAGGAGCAACCAATCAATGTGTTTGTCTCACATCGATGTTTCTTTCAGTCTTTTCCTCTCTCTTCCAGTCTCTAAAAATCAATGGAAAAATACCCTCAGGTGAGGATTAACAAAACCAGAAACTTCCTGTTAGAGATGTGAGTGGGTTTTATATTACACCCTGTGCTGCATTCTATTGCACAGTCAGATGAAAAACTCAAATATAATACATGAATTCGGTTTTGATGAATGAAATAAAGCAAATGATTACATTTTCCCACCTGAAAATAGTGTTTAAAATCATGGGATTAATCTTTAAGACAGTCTTGTGGTGATGTATTTTCCTCGACAGGAATTGATATTGTGCTGTGGGGAGAGTGGAGCTCTGTTTGGAGGGAGAGCATTTTCCTTCACTGAGGTTCCCACGGGTGCTTCCCAGCATCAGCATCAATGCGGGTGCTGAGCCCGTAACGGCCATTGTGAAGAGGCATGTTACCTGCTTCACCTGACACGTCCTCCCGCTGAGCGGTGCTGTCTGTCGCGTGTACTCATTGTGGGAAGGCATTTGTAAAATCCTGTTAGATTCTTCTCTTCACGTGAGATGTTGAGCGTGTTTTATTGTTTTGCAGATGGATCACAGGTGGTGGGTAGGCGGAAACACATCAGTTGCAGAGTTCGCTGAATCTTGAAATATGTAGATGTTCCTGGTCTTGCACGAAGGTCCAGAAAATGCTGAAGTTTGAGTTAGGAAATAGGTCCACTGCGAATTTGTGTGGGAATGGAGGTCTCCCCTCTGGCTTTCCCTCTGACAGTGGGGAAGGGTGTAGAGGGGCTCGGAGTTACTGTGATTCTGATGAAGTTTGTTGGTTCTTAAAGTCCCGTGTGAGTGCTCATAGGTTACATCAGCTCTTCTTAGCAGGAGAGACTCTTGTTATATCTTTCACTATTTTTTATATTATTCATCTTCATATCCAGCATCGAACATCATTATTGACACAGTATGTATACAGTATGTAAAAGTAAACATCTATTGAATGAATAAGTCTAAAATGTATTTTTTTAAAAACAGCATTGTTTTCCATTCCTTTCTATTGTAGGTGAAGAGTGATTATATGTTAGAGATCGCTGACCAAGTAGACCAGGACATCGCTCTGAAGTTGGGTTGTCTAGAAATACGGTAAGGCACTCACTGTACATTGATGTTTTTATTCATCAGTGGTTTTTGTTATTTTGGGAAATCACTCAGGTATTTTCCTTTTCTCATAAAGATTATCAATAAAATATTGAATAAAATGTGAGCGACAATGTGAGACGATTCTATTGCATGTCTGATGCGGTTGCCCTGTGGTGTGGGCCCCCACCAGAGTGGGTGTGGCTCTGACTGTGTGCGGGCCCTGGAGGGAAGGTGACGTTCAGAAGTAGTGAACGTAGCTGGTCCCTTACAGCTGGAATCGGCGCCTCGTCTTTCCAGAGAGTCAGACCTGCTTCCCCTTAAAGGGGAAAGGAGGCTGTTCGGTAGAAATAGTCTGGGTTGCCCTGGCTGGGTGGCTCAGTTGTTGAGTGTTGTCCTGTGCACTGAAAGGTCGCTGGTTCGGTTCCCAGTCAGGGCACATACCCGGATTGCAGGTTCACTCTCCAGTCAGGGTGCGTGCGTGTGGGAGGCAACCAGTCAATGTTTCTCTCTCGTGCTCTCCCTCTCCCTTTTTCTCTCTAAAAAATTAATAAAAACATTTTTTTAAAATAGTAAAAATTTCAAAGAAAGAAATCGGCCTGGGTTAATCCATTGTGCTTCATTAGGGTGTGGGGACAATCAGATTCGTTCTGTATTTCAGTTCTTCAGAATGTTTTCGGCTGAGCCACGGGGTAGTGAAGTCCCTCCCACCCTACGGTTTTTATCATTGGACAACGTATGTGTATAAAACTTCATCTCTTTCCTGACTTTAGGCGATCGTACTGGGAGATGCGGGGCAATGCACTAGAGAAGAAGTCTAACTATGAAGTATTAGAGTAAGTATCACACGTTGGAAATGAGCCTTCTAGAAGCAAATATTCAGAACTAGCTCATTCTTCAAATTGTAGTTTTTATTAGTTTATCTTTACTTGAAAGTAAATATTATTTAAAAAATACTAGGAACTAATGTAGAAGTTTCTAGAGGGTGTCGGGGTGGGGGGCAGTACTTGATATCTCAGATGGTTGTCCACCCCAAGTTTTGGAGAAGGAGTGTGGGCAGGTGGCGGGCTGCTGATCGGGCAGCAGGCTAATCCAGGAGGGGAGACCAGCTTTTGCAAAGGCCCAGAAACTTGATGAGATAACGGCTGGAAAACCGTCCCTTTGTTTTGGATAGAACACCTTGCTCTGAGGAGACAGTTTGGTTACTTTTAATATTTTTATTCTAAAAATCATCAGATCCAACTTTAGAGAATGGGAAAAGCACTATCTAGAAATTTAAATTTTCAGCATGGAGTCACATCGGTGCTACAGATTTGAAAAGATGAGAAATTAGAGAAGTAAATGGAAACCAGGGGCTTCGTGAATGAGCGGATAGCTGAAACCCGGGAAAGTATGCTATAGAGCCCAGCAAGATGGAGTGAACCCCGCCGTAAAGACCAGTCAGGTTGTAGAGGAGAGGGGTAGGCTTTGGATGTGGGATCAGCCACATGCACTGGCGTGATTTCTGTATGATGCCGCTGACTTCCAAGTGTTTTTTAAATACCTTATATCCAGTTTATTTGTTTGCTAATGTAATCCTGAACAGATACCTGTATTTCACTTTTCTCCCTGATCCTTTTGTACATCCCCGGGACTCCTGCCATTCCTTGCCTTGTCCAGGCTTTATCTCATCTTACCAGCACATGACTGCCACCTAGTGGCCAAAAGCCTTGGGCACTTGGTCCTCAAAGGAAAAAAGAAAGCTCCTTGCCCATCCGTTTTCTTGGCCAGAGTGCTGGAGGCTCTTGGTAATGTGATTGATTTGTAGCCTGATCTAAAGAAAGTTAGCGTTCCAGCGTTTTCACACTCAGCTTTTGTCCTCAGGCAAATCCCTTAATCTCTTGTTTCCTGTGTGAGCCCGAGATGATGAACCTTGACTAACGGTGTCCCTTAGTCAAAAAGTTCAGTTTAAAAAAGAATCCGCCTTTAGGATTAATTCACAGTTTATTTTTTAAAACTCCCATAGTATGTCCCCTTTCTTTAACCAACCAGGCCCATCTGCAAATACAGCATTGCCCCTTCACATGGATATTGGAAGAAGAGCAGTTTATCTGTCCATTGCCGTTCAAAGAGGCAATATTTAAAATGGGTTTCCAGTAAGTGTTAAAAGGACAGAAGGCCTTCTACTTAAACCACATTGCATTGATGTCTTGTGCATATGTGTAGATCAGCGGTCGCCAACCTTTCGGACCTCACGGACCACCGGTTGGCAACCGCTGTTCTAGATGGTGACCAGTCCTGCCTCTTCGGTGGCCTTGCTGGGGAGCTGGAATGTTGTTGTGCTTCCTTCCTGGATCACGTGTGCAGGGAAATAGGTCACACTCCTGGGCTCCAGCAGTACTGTCACTGTGTTCATTGACCTGGTGGTGTTACTGTTACAAATCTTCTTCTATTTCAGGAAAGATGTTGGTTTGAAGCGGTTTTTCCCCAGGAGTTTACTGGATTCTGTAAAGGTAATTAGAATTCTGAATCACAGTCAGACGGCCACCTACTCACACCCCCTGTGATATGCGGTTTCCTCCCTCGTGTGTGAGTTGTGATGTTGTAGGTACAGCTTTCTGATCCTTACTCTTCAAGAGCGTCAGAAGCTGTCACAGCTGAGGAGACAGGAGACTCGAGTAAGTGAGCACCTGACGGTCAAAGGGAGGAGTGCACAGTGTCCTTGGTGGATAGACAGTGACACGTGGGCACAGTGCAGTGCAGTGGGCAGGGCCGGAGCAGGGCCACGGAAGGTGTCCCCTCAGGTGGGCTGAGGAAGGCCGGGGGCTCTGCTGTCTGCTGGTTTGAGAAGCTGCTCTCCAATTCCCAAGTGATGAAATAAAGTGCTTTCTAGAGCACCATTGGGGCGCTTATTCTTAGAGAAAACAGTAATTCTCATGTCTGATTAGCAGGTGACCATTGCGGGTCTGGCACTTAGTCAGGCACAGAATACCCGGCTGAGGAGTCACTCAGCACTCCATTGTGGGCATCTGCTGCGTGCCCGGTCCTGAGCGTGGGCGCCAAGGAGAGGGAACCTGGTGCCTGCATGAAAAGTCCCATCTGATACAGGCCCCGTGGGCAGGGTGAGAAGCAGCCCGTGCTCATGGCAGCAGCATTTACAGTAGCCGAGGCAGGGAGCAACTTCTGTGTCCATCGGTGGATGAGGGGATAAAGAAGATGCACACACACTGGAACAGTACTCAGCCCTAAAAAGCAGCAGATCCTGCCCTAGCCGGTTTGGCTCAGTGGATAGAGCATCAGCCTGTGCTAGTTTCCTCTGTATGTGAGTCCGTGTGAAATGGAATAGCATGCGGGGATAGGTGGGTGCCTTGTTTCCCACACAGGTGAAGGGCAAATTGTTTCTCTCCTTCCTCATGCATTAATGCCGGTGAGCGTGTGCTCCCCTGTGTCCGTGTGAGTCCCACCCCGTGCACAGTGTGCTTCCCTGTGTCCGTGTGAGTCCCACCCGTGCACAGTGTGCTCCCCTGTGTCCGTGTGTGAGTCCCACCCCATGCACAGTGTGCTCCCACGTGTCCGTGTGTGAGTCCCACTCCATGCACAGTGTGCTCCCACGTGTCCGTGTGTGAGTCCCACCCCATGCACAGTGTGCTCCCCTGTGTCTGTGTGTGAGTCCCACCCCGTGCACAGTGTGCTCCCACGTGTCCGTGTGTGAGTCCCACCTCGTGCACAGTGTGCTCCCACGTGTCCGTGTGTGAGTCCCACCCCATGCACAGTGTGCTCCCCTGTGTCCGTGTGTGAGTCCCACCTCGTGCACAGTGTGCTCCCCTGTGTCCGTGTGTGAGTCCCACCCTGTGCACAGTGTGCTCCCACGTGTCCGTGTGTGAGTCCCACCCCATGCACAGTGTGCTCCCCTGTGTCTGTGTGTGAGTCCCACCCGTGCACAGTGTGCTCCCACATCCTCCGTGTGTGAGTCCCACCCCGTGCACAGTGTGCTCCCACATCCTCCGTGTGTGAGTCCCACCTGTGCACAGTGTGCTCCCACGTGTCCGTGTGTGAGTCCCACCCCATGCACAGTGTGCTCCCACGTGTCCGTGTGTGAGTCCCACTCCATGCACAGTGTGCTCTCACGTGTCCGTGTGTGAGTCCCACCTCGTGCACAGTGTGTTCCCACGTGTCCGTGTGTGAGTCCCACCCCGTGCACAGTGTGCTCCCATGTGTCCGTGTGTGAGTCCCACCCCATGCACAGTGTGCTCCTACGTGTCCGTGTGTGAGTCCTATCCCATGCACAGTGTGTTCCCACGTGTCCATGTGTGAGTCCCACCCCGTGCACAGTGTGCTCGCATGTGTCTGTGTGTGAGTCCTATCCCATGCACAGTGTGTTCCCACGTGTCCGTGTGTGAGTCCCACCCCGTGCACAGTGTGCTCCCACATCTCCGTGTGTGAGTCCCACCCCATGCACAGTGTGCTCCCACGTGTCCGTGTGTGAGTCCCATCCCATGCACAGTGTGCTCCCATGTGTCTGTATCTTAGTCCCACCCCATGCACAGTGTGCTCCCATGTGTCTGTATCTTAGTCCCACCCCATGCACAGTGTGCTCCCATGTGTCTGTATCTTAGTCCCACCCCGTGCTCTCCTCTTCAAAGCACCTGTGTGTGCATAGTTTTCTCATATTTCTCCATGGAATTCCGTGATGGGATTTTAATGTCTGTCACCATCACACAGCCGTTCTTAGGGCTGGGGAGAGAGCTGGGGAGACAGACCCAGCAGCGTGCGTTCCTACAGACAGCCCTGCAGAGCCTCTGTGCCAAGCCTGCCGCTCTGTGACCATCCTCAGCCGGCATGCCCCGGATTTCCCAGGCTGGGTCAGGGTGTGGTTTTCTAAGGTTTCTGATGGGAGATGCCCAGTCCTTCAGAAAGGCTGCACTGACTGCCCCAGCAGTGGGCACGTGAGTGCCGCGGCTCCTCACCTGTGCCAGGTTCCTGTCACAGGCAGGGGCATGTTTTTAATGCCTCACTCTTTACATGTTCTAATGAACCAGCATTACCTTACACATTTCTGTCTAAGATACAAAGCTCGGAGCCACTGAACTGCACACTGGAAAGTGGTGAAGATGGTATTTCTGTGTAGTTGTATTTTATTATAGCTATTTAGAAAGAAACAGCTCCGACGAGGATGACATTGCAAAGCTGTGACATAGGTGCATTGAGTGGCACGGAAGACCGCTTCCTCGAAGTCAGCTGGCATTGCCGGGCTCTTGACTCGCTCTCGACGCTGAAGAGGTTTTTGTGATTGTGTCGTGCAGGCCAAAACGCTGCGAAAGCTGATCCAGCAGACGTTCAGACAGTTTGCCAACCTCAACCGCGAGGAGAGTATCCTGAAGTTCTTCGAGATCCTCTCCCCAGTGTACAGATTCGACAAGGAGTGCTTCAAGTGCGCGCTCGGGGTAAGTGCGGCCCGCTGGCTTTTCTTACCTGGGTCTATCTACATTTCTGATGGAAATGGAATTTGTCACATTGTAAACATCACAGAATGTGGGGAAAAGGCCCCCAAAATGAATCAGTGGGAGTATAGTCACCTTTCTTGATAGCATGCCTGTGTTCAGTCAGACCCTTTCTTCCAGCCGCGCAGTCTGTTGGTACCTGTTCCCGAAGGGCTAGTTTGCCCTGTTCAGACTGTCTTCCCAAGCAGCCTTGAGCTTCAGACCCACTGGCAGGAGCGCAGTCTCTGGCTAGGCTAGGGAGATGCGGATCGATGAGGTTATAAATACTTCATGTTATTTATCCGGTTAGACAGATGATGGCCAGCTAAGCCAGCCTCCCATTGGTCCTTTAACGTGCCCCGGGCGCTTTATCTAAAATAGTTCTTTCCTTCCGGTACCTCTGCCTTCACCCGTCTCACCTTCAAAAGTCAAGCTGGATTATTTCGGTGGAGCTGGCGATCGGCCCCGAGGAAGGCATCAGCTACCTCACGGACAAGGGCTGCAACGTAAGTCTGCTCCGGGGCATCCCGGCCCCTGCTGCACACGCCCCTCACGTGGGGTTCCTGCCCTAAAGACAGGTGTGACGTGGGGAGTGGGCTGGCTGCAGGCCGAGGGCTGAGCTAAGGAATGGGGTTCGCTGGGTCTGTGGCACTTGAACACTTGTCACTGAGCGAGGGAGAAGCCAGTGAAGGAGCTGTGAGAGCGCCGGGGCGGTGGCAGGAACCCCACGGGCGCCTGTCCCCTGGGCCCAGAGGAGAGTGAGCCTTGGGGTCGTGCTGCCCAGACGCCAGGGCAGGGGGCGTGGAGGATACCCAGGGGCATCTCCGAAGACTCCTGTGCCTGAAAGCAAAGCTGTAAAGACGCTTTGCTGGGGAGGAAGCTGAGTTTGAGTCCTTGGTGATCCAGAATTCCAGCTCCGCCCCAGGGGTGTAACCCATGCTTTGGGAGGCACTTGGCAGGAGAAGCTGATAGCTTGTGATGTGCTAAGAGCAAGAGGCCTCAGCCAGGCTGATGGTTTTGGATAACGGTGTCGGAATTGACTGCATGCAGAGGAGTCCCTTTGGTGAAATGCTGAGGGCCACACGGAGAGGCATCCTTAGCCTCCTAAGAAGTTAATTCTGCTGGGAAGCTGAGCACAGGCCCTGGGCCTGTCTGCATGGGCAGGTCCTTGGGCACCTCCCACCTCCCGAGCTCCGTTCCACCCTGGCACTGGAGGCCTCAGGGACTCATGCGGCTCAGGATATGCTGGGGCTGATGTGCTGGGAGTGGGTGGGCCAGCCCCTCCCTGTGGGAAGGGGAGCAGAACATCCGCTCCAACCAGGCATTTCTCACGGCTCCATCTCCCCCTCACTCCCCGGGTGCCAGGAGCCAAGTCAAGGGCTCCCTTCTACTTCCTTCGCCTCTTTGTCTCCTTGTCTGGTACCTGTGTGGCTCGTGGCCAGCTCCTTGGCCATCAGGAGCACAGAGAGCAGGCACGTCCCAGGCCCTGCAGTGAGCAGACGGTTCCAGCGGCTCCACCACTGCTCAGAGAGAAGCCCCTGGTGCTGCTGGGACCGTCCCTTCCCCGCAGACACCCAGAGTCAGGGGAGGGCGTCCTCAGGAGAGCGGGACGGTGGGCCTGAGGGCCACCTGGGATGCGCGGAGTCGTCTTTGATCTGTGGTCCACAGTGTGTGCCTTTTCTTCCCAAAGCCCACACATCTGGCCGACTTCAATCAAGTGCAGACCATTCAGTATTCCAACAGCGAAGACAAGGACAGGAAAGGGATGCTCCAGCTCAAGATCGCGGGCGCGCCTGAGGTACGGACGCTCACCGCAGTCGCGGGGAGACGGAAACGAAGGGGCATTTTAGAAGCCATGGTGCTTTTAGGGTGAGGTGTCCATGGATCCTCAGCACTGTTACATTACAAATAATCGTGATTAAATGTCCCAAGAGTAGAACAGGACACAGATTTAAAAATCAATTGAGAGCATCGTTGTGAAGATGATTGAAGATTAATGCAAATTACCAAGGCAATCAACTTCTTAAAATCGTATAAAAACACATGTACTCTGTAAACTGTTATTTCCCAGACCGCGGTGTCTGGCCCCAGAACCTGGGTTCTCCATCAGCGAGCCGCGAGGGCACTAAAGACAGCTGGGCGTGGGAGTGCGCACCTGGCAGTGCTGCCCAAGGGAGCCTTTCTGAAGGCGGGCGGAGCACCCACGTGTGGAAGGGCCTGGCCAGCGCGGCACCGACACTGTGCGTGTGTGGAAGCGTGTCAGGCGCTCACCCACTCCCCTGTGGTGCGCGGTGCACGCGGCCCCGGCAGCACCTCCCCCCCCCCGGGCGTGCTCGCCGGCAGCGCCTCTCACCGGCCCTCAGGCCTCTGCGCCTTGGGGGGCGTTTCTGAGGCTCTGGGAAAGGCACTGATTCTTAGGGTTCAGCGACACCATAACATATTGATTCCTTGTCGCAGATGGAAATCTCCCGCAAATAGCTCAGGAATGTCCTTGTGAGGCACTGTCATTTTCACACGTTCTCTGCTTTCCCCCAAGGAACCAGGGTAATGCAGTGAGGCAGGTTGTTCCTTACAAGGGGATTGTAAATACTACGTGAAGTAGCACAAGCCTGTTTTTGAAAGTCAAGTACAGCTGCGATTGTCGCCCGGATGGCACTCAGTGGCAGGGTGTTAGGAAGGTTATCAAAGTGCATGTGTTCTGTTGGAAAGAGGGATGTCTAAGCTCTTAGGCAAAACATGGCTGTACCTGCTTAAGAATAATGATATTTTACTAATTTCCTTTCATTTAGAAAAGCTACGAAGGTTGCTTGATAAAAATGTACTCCACGTTGGTGTAGTTTCTAAAATAAGCCCTACTTTAGCTCCCTGGTTACCTGCATGCTGCCTTTAGAGTGTGCCAGAGGGACAGGCGTTCTGCAGGGAAATACTTTTTCACCTCCTTGTATTCTAGAAAGCGAGTCTCCGTGTGAGTGATGCTTCCCTTTTCGTCTGGGTTTGCCTTCTGTCACAGTCTAGGAATAGCATCTTAAATATCAAATTCCCTTTTTCCCTCAAACCTTATGACAAGCCTGTTTCACTCCCACTCTCCTGTCTCCACGGCCTCTGGCGGTCTGATGTCACACGCAGCTGTCCCTCTGGTTGTGGGGAGAACAATAGCGGCTCTTTCTCGGTCTGTTCCCCTTTTAGCCTCTGACAGTGACAGCACCGTCCCTGACCATTGCCGAGAACATGGCCGACTTGATCGATGGGTACTGCCGGCTGGTGAACGGAGCCTCCCAGTCCTTCATCATCCGACCCCAGAAAGGTGAGCTTCTGTGTCGTTTGCGCGTTCCACCGAGTTGTGAGACGAGCTACCCCGTAGCCTGGAGCCCTTTCGATGACTCTGAACGTGAACGCAGACGAGTGACTCAGCCGTCAGTCTGCATTGTGGTTTTCCTAGGGAAGCGGCCCAGCTCCCGCCCAAGCGCTGGGTGTGACTGGAGCTTAAAGGAAGCCGGTGTGTTGTAGTGTTCTCTAGGTGACCTTAGTACTTTTAAATAAACTTTTGGGATAATGTTCTGGGTTTTGTTTTTAGTTTCTCTTCTAACTCATGTAAATAAATCATGAGGTAAAAGCAACGATTACGATGAATGGTTACCCTAGCAGGGGGGCTGTATTGCTTCAGAAATGGTGTGTGGGTTTTGCAAAGCAGTAGGAAGGGATGTGTCAGAGGCTTGGGCTTCTGAACATCAAAGAACGCTTTCCCAGCAGGACAGTCGCGTGGTGAGAGCAGCGGGAAACGGGGCTTTGGAAGTGAGTCGCCTGTGGCTCCAGTCCGAGCCTCTGCTGCCCTCTGTGCGCCTCCTCTCTGCCACGGCCCTCATCTCTGAGCAAAGTGTGGCCTGGCTTCTGTGGGCTTGGGAGGGTCACCGCTCCCGTGTGCGTGAAGGCCTGGGACGGCGCCTGTGCACACGTGTTCCCAGTGTCAGTTCTTGTGTTCCCCTGGCTGCCATGGCTGCCGTGTGTTCGGGACGCACTCTGGGAACCCTGACTTTGAGATTGCTCATCTGTGAGAGACACGTGACACCGACTTTAGAGCCTGGTAGGTGGCTCCACAGTCGTCCCCACAGAGCAGCCAGTGTGTGGCAGGCGGACACAGGATCCCTCCGGCATGCACCTGGTGGCGAGGGTGGCTCCAGAGGAGAGTCCGCAAGGGCTGGGTGGGGTGTGCCCACGTGAGCAGGCTGGGTTTATTGTGGAGAGTATAGAAAAGCATGAGCCCTAGCCGATTTGGTTCTGTGGATAGAGCGTTGGCCTGCAGACTGAAGGGTCTCGGGTTCAATTCCGGTCAGAGGCACATGCCCAGGTTGTGGGCTTGATTCCCAGTAGGGGGGTGCAGGAGGCAGCCAATCAATGATTCTCTCTCTTCACTGATGCTTCTATCTCTCCCTCTTCCTTCATCCCTGAAATCAATAAAAATATGTTAAAAAAAAAAAAGCACGAGGAGAACAGAGAGCCCCAGACCAGGGATGGAGGAGCAGTGTGTGTGTGTGCACACGTGTGTATCACAGGAATCATTTGGAACCTTGGTTGCTGCTAATAAGCTCATTTATCAAAATGTAAAAATGTGGAATGTCCAGGCCTTTGTTATGGATGTTCCTGGGACCATAAGGCACCTGGTCTTTGAGAGCCTCCTGGGAAGACACCTTTCATCGTTTTGTCACTTTCACACTTGAACTTCCTTTAAAGGGCTATTGCTGAGATACTGGAATGGGACTCCTCCTTCTCAGCCCTGATTTCTACGCAGGATCTTCCGAAAGGAATAGAAGGAACCTCACCATTGTCTTTCTTTTTTCCCCAGAAGGCGAACGGGCTTTGCCATCAATACCAAAGTAAGTGCTGCTGTGTGCACGTGTGACCCACTGGCTAGAAACTGGAACCACTGCTTCCTTACCCCGGCCTGGCAGCCAGGCCGCCACACTTCCCAATGGGGCCTAGCAAGCATTTGCAGATGGAAATCGAGCCCGTTGTGGTCACGTGATGTGTGAGGGTCTGATGAGAAGCCGCTTTCCGTTCAGTGAGGAGCTCAAGGACAGGCAGAGTGGCGAGCCTGGGGCCGGGTGAACGGTCAGTCACCGCTGGTCTTTTAGGAACCTGGAGAGAGGGGCCGTTCTGGCTATTTGACAAGTGAGAACGTTAAAAATTATGAAGTAACTTAAGTTCATTTTTTTTGCTTGTTTATGTCATTAATTTCGTAGTCAATGTGTTGACATATAAAAATTTAAAATTGATAGTAATGCCTAAAGAACTTACTTAATAATGTCTCTTTCTCAGCCACTGTGCTGGGAACTGGTGACCAAATGACAGCTGAGGCTGGGGTACAGGGCAGTCTAGGCGGGCGGCCAGAGTCCCGGGCCTGCTGAGGAGCACTGCCGAGGAGCACTCCCTTGGAGCCTGGGGCGAAGGGGCACCCAGCACCCCCTGCTCTGCCCCCACTGTTCGCCGCCCACGGCTCCTCCCGTTTTCAGCTCTTGTTCTCTTCTGTCTGGGCGGCCCCAGTGGAGCTCTGTGTCAGAGTCACAGCAAAAGGACACCAAGCCCAACTGGCACGGAGGGGGCACAGGGGTGACGTGCGGAGGACACAAGGACAGGCTCCCAAGAGCGCTCTCCCAGCACACTCAGCAGGACACCCCTGTTCCTCCAGCAGCAGTGAGAACATGGGAGGGTTGTTGATCCAGGAGGCTGGTTAGAGCTCAGTGCCCGTGGTTCTTATGGGCTCCTGGGCACAGACACTCTCTGCCTGGAATGGCCTAGAACTCCGGACTCCCCAAAGGAAGCAGGCCTGGAGCAGGACCCGTGTTGTTGGTGCCGTGTAGGCACAGTGCTCTTCTCCCCTCCTGAACCCAGGTCCCCAGCACCAGCCACAGGCGCCTCAGGACAGCAGCCCAGGCTGTGGGTTAGCTTTTTGTCTGCTCACCTACTGCCCACCTTGGTCCAGCTTTGCCCATTGTCCTGCCATTGTCGGCATCCAGCATGAGGGCGCTTCCTCAATCAAGCCCTTGCCTGACGGTGGCTCTGAGGATAAATGCCAGCGTCCTAAGCCCGCTGGGCCCCGGGTGATCACTCCCCTGACGCTCACCGGCCTCGTGCCGCCACTCCCCACACTCTGTGCTCAGCTGCAGTGAACTTTGAGTTGCTGGAGTGCCACCCTCGCTCCTGCCAGCCTTTGCGAATGCTCTTCCTCCAGCCCCCTTGTCGCAGCCAGGGCCTGGTCACCGCTCAGGTCTCACCCACCTCCCTCCCTGCCTCTGGGAACGTCCCGTGAGCCCGTCCTGGAAGCGGCCTGTGTGCTTTCCCACAACATACCCGACTTCACCGTGTCCTCACACTTTGCACAGCATCGCTCTGCTCGCCCACCCCCCGTGACCTTGTTGAAGGCCAGGGTCATGTTGTGTCCTAGCCCTGGGCGGTGTCTGGCACACAGTAGGCACAGTATGTGTGTGAGTGAATGGAGGGATGGGGCGGGGGCAGCTTTCTCTTAGCTTTTAGGCAGGGTGCTTCACAAACTCAGTGATGTTTAATAAATATTTATTCATGTCCCATACCAGGCCAGGAACTAATGCTCAGAGTATCTTCAGTTGTGGAAAGTCTTTAAGGATGACTTTGAGGATTAACACACAGGAAGCGTAAGTGTAGACGTAAATGTGAGTGGAGAAGGTGCTAGGTTAGAAATGGTCACAGACACTAGAGAACCTGAACAATAAAGCAAGCTTAAGTCAGAGCAGCAGCCCCCGTTGTTGCCGTTGACCAGGAAGTGTAAGAAGGTGACTTTCCACAACAGACAGGCAGACCCTGGGGAAGGGGACCCGGGCCCGAGCAGCAGGGGACGGAAGAAGGCGAGGCAGCCTCTGCCCACGCGCCCCGACGGCCAGGCAGGGGCTCCCGGCAGAGGCAGCTGCAGTGCAGAGGCGCGGGGTTCGTGGGAAAACAGCTTTGTCTAGACTTTTCTTACTTCAAGGCACCGACTTAGGTAGAGAATTCCACAAATGGAGCTCAACTCTGTGGCTTTGTGCAGAAACCATTCCTTACCCAGGTTTACAGTTTCATAGGGACTGTTTCTAGTTCTCAGAATCGATGTGCTATTTAAGTTTCAGTTTTTCCTAGGTGCCATTCCGTATACTAGGCAGAGTTTTATTCCAGACTCCCATAGCCAAAGCCTACGTGTCTGGGAAAAGTTTCTTTTGTAAAAAGATCAAAGTGACTTTGACTTCTGAAGACTATAGGGTTCCTTTATTCTGTGTTTTCCAAACATTTTTAACTGAGCTCTACTTTCATTTTTTAAATGTCACTAAAACCTTCGGCAGCACTTTATGTGGAAGGACATGTGAACCGCTAACGTGGCGCCGTCTCCTGCCACCAGGAGCCAGCCTGTGAGTGGCGATGTCTGCGCGCTGCCACCTGCTCGTGCCTGTGCTCTGGGCCAGGGGCCCGTCCTGAGCGGGTTTCAGACTCCGCTCTAGAGAGCACATCCAGTTCCAGCTCACAGAGCCTTCAGTGTCACCTTAATTTCTGACCTCTGAAAGGTTAAGGCAGCTTGGTGAGTTCAGGGTTTGGGTAGTAGAATCCAGTTTTTTCCAAAGTCTGTCCTCTGAAACGTGAGTCTCCGCGGGAAATGGCCTGGTCCTCCTGATGGCCGCAGTGTGGTTTGAAAGCGTGATGGCCGCTTGGTCCTGAGCACGGCGCTCACAGCAGTCCCCTCTGTGTTGCAGGCTGGCCAACAGTGAGAAGCAGGGCGTGCGGACACATGCAGTCTCCGTGTCAGGTAAGGGGCTCGGCCTGGAAGCCCACAGAGCCAGCTGCGCAGGCTTCGCTCCCAGCAGTGCGGTAGGAGGTGGCAGGTTCTGCTCCTTCTATTACAACCGCTCCTTCGGAGCAGCCCATGAGTAAGACATTCTGACACCCAGCTTCATCACTTTACCTTCGTTAAATAGGTGTGAGTATGGCTCATAGTTTTTTGTGTAGATGAGATGTACATGTATAATTTCAGATTACTCACGATTATATAGAATTCCAAGTTATTCTTCAGTTTCACTGTCATGTTAATCATATCTACTGTGAACATTTTTACTTTTTGAATTGCCATTATAATTTATCTTTGCAGTTCAGCAGACTTCAACAGAATATACTTTGTATATCATTGTTTCTGGAAGTTCAGAATATGTGAAACATTTTTAGATGGTTTTTGTCTTTCACAATTAACATAAAATGGTGTTTGAATATTGCTTTTAAAAACTATAGTTAAGATAATGGCTAAGCACTATCTTAACTATTTGTTGGCGTGATGAGTGTGGTGTACTTGCCTTGGTGTGTTTTCAAAATACATGTGTCCTTTTCCCCGTGAAAACAGGAAGCGGGGGCGGGGTGGGGAGAAAGAGCATCTTGGATGGACCCAAGTTTGCTCCCTTACAGTACACATTATATATGTAGACACACACACACACACACAGTCTACACATGTATCTGAACACACATGTAATCTGTTCTTAGATATATGTCACATTTCTAACGTATGAAACAGCTTCCTAGCAGCTCTGGTATCTGACAATCTGACTTAGGAGAAACCTAGTTCCTATTAGTTTAATTTGTCCTGAGTCCATCTTTCCTGAAATTTAGTTTTGTGCTTTTGCCTAGTTGACGACTCGGCTTCTTTTTGTTTTCCAGCACACACATGTCATCGCTCATTCTCTCACTGTGCGCCAGCATCCTCTAGGCCCTCTCAGGAGTATTGTGCGGTATTGACACGCTGAGCAAAGATACCCCTCAGAAGTCACTGAGCACTTCCCGCCAGGGTGGAGCGGAGGGTGGTGTGCCTGAGCGGAGCTGTGCTGGTGGGCGGTGTCCCAGGCCTGCTGGCTGCAGGGTGGCCAGCAAGTGACAGATGTTTTTAAATGAATCTCTGTGCTGGAACTTAGAGGAATGCGTTCAGGTAGCGGGAAAGGAGAAAGGCAGGGACAGTCGGAGCCAAGTGAGCGTCCCTGGTCTCCCGGATGATCCCTGGGAGCCGCTCCCTGTGATTGGTTCTGGCCGCTTTCTAGGAGGTTTGAGGCAAGGGCCTTGGAGGCCCTCGGGGGGTCTGGCTCCCGCTGGGTCCCTGGTCGGGAAATAGAGCCATCTCCTGACATTGGAGACGCTGGCAGCCCTCACTCACACTTCACTGCCAGGGAAGACAATGACTAGGTCCTGAGTGAGACAGCAACAGTTGGTGCTCAGTGTGTGGAGAGTTTACCTTTGACATCAACACCAGGTTTCTCTATAAAAATGAGTGAGATCCACAAAAAGTCTAATGTAGAACAGTGTGCTTCTTTGGGCACATTCTGGGCCTAGAGTAGGTTTTTAGCTTAATTACCAAGTGGGTTTTTTGTTTTTGTTTTTTTAAATGAAACCTGTGCATATTATAGAGCACAGGTAGAACTTAGAACCCAGAGGCCAGTGCTTGTAATAAGGGGCCTGTAAATGTGGTCACAGCGGGAGGGGGGCTTTAATAAACTTTAATAACCTTTTGCAAACTTGTTAATAAAATACGAGAAGCCCAAGTGTCATCTTGCGAAATGTATTGCTAATATCAAAAGGCCCATTATTTATTTTCTTGAAAGAGAAAAACTTTAAAGGAAGGCTGGAAACTTTTAAATGCAAATTTTGGAATTTGAACTCAAAGTTTCTCCCCTCTCCCCCCAGGCGTGTAGCATGTTGTGGCTGCATAATAATGGTGGAATTTATTAAAATCAGCCTGCATGAATCAAGACAAAAATATGTTTGATACTTTTACAAGCAAGAAACCATCCGAAGGCATGGGTATTGTCATGCTTTTGAGTGTGTCATTTTTAAAACGTTTTCATGGGGAATTTTATACTCAGAGAGGGTGGCACTGGTACGCTCCTCCCGCACTCACACCGTGCAGCCGCTGATCATGCTCTTCGCAGCTTCCACCCCACACAGGTATTCCCGCAGCTGGTTTAAAGCACCGAAGGCGAATTTCATCTACAAATATTTCTGAAAGTTCAGGGCTCTTTTAAAAAATATCTGCTGCAAGAAAATGCACAGTAATTCCTTAACACCACCTCTCCCGTGGGTGCGCAGCCCCCTCTGACCTGACCTCTGCCCGGTCACGCTCAGTCTGCTGGCGGGGGTCGGAGCAAGCACTGCTCGCACTGCTGCCTCTCCCGTCCGCCAGGCCGTCAGTCAGGTCTCCTCGCCTTTCCTTTTCTGATGGCAAGTTGTTTGTTGAAGGCATGGTGTGCTGTTTTCCCAAACTCCGGGTCTGGCTGCTCCGTCTCTGTGAGGTCATGCTGGGTGCATCGCTCTCAGGCCCCTGTATTCCTGCCTTTCCTCTGAGCTGGGCGTTAGGATCCAGAAAAGTTTGATCAGAGTCGGGGTCAGTGGTTTGGCTTTTTTTTACAAGACTACATCCTGGGTGATGCACATGCCACCTGGCTGTCTTTCTGCGACATCCAGAGCAATCGATAGATTTGGTACGTATGATGCATCTGTTATAAAGCTCCTGTGAGCATGTCCTGATGGCTTTAGCAGCTACTGACCTCCATTCCACGCCTGTATTCCATGAGGGCTGCAGCGGGAGGACATGCGACTTCTGCCATGTCCTTGTTGGTTATTTAGCTGGGCTGTGTCTAAAGACATCTTCCCCTCATCAGCTGCTCCGTCACACTGAGGAATGGTTCCTACTGCAAAGGCTGTCCGGTCCTTTCCCTCCATTCACCAGATTCTAAAAAAAGTTGCCTCCCTCCCCAGGTGATGTTGTTCTGTGGTTCCTCTTTCTGAGCCCCCTTAGGAGGACATGGGTTTTTAACATTGCTGAGGGCTGGAGTTCCCGTGACCACCCAGGTTGGATGATTTGCCAGAAGGACTGTTTTTTCAGAACTCGGGGCTGAGATCAAATTAATGTGGTTAGCACTGAACCATCACGTCAGGAAAGGAGTGGGACTGAGAGACCTGGTCACTTCTGTGACTGAAGGTCAGAGGACACACTCACCACGTGGACTGGCCTTGGTATGCCCCGCTGCTGCGAGAAGTATGCTCCACCTCCCAGGCCTCCTGGCTTGTTGATGGCCATAGCTTGTTGCCATCTGGACCCTGACTTGGGCTCTCCCTGAAACCACACCTGACGTCCTCATCTTTTTTTTTTTTTTTAATAATTCTTTATTGTTGAAAGCATTACATATATTCCCCTTCCCCCTTCATTGACCCACTCCAGCACGCCCCCGCCCTCCACCCCAGGCTGTCCCCGCCCCCTCTCATCTTTCTTGATGGGTCCCTGTGGGTTTGCGGTTACATTTTCATGCCTCTTCTGTCACATGTCACTGCTGCATCTGAAAAGGCTGTGCTGTGTGTCCCTTGTTTGAATTCCCTGTGACATGCCTGCTGTTGCCCTGCTCTACTGCCCATGTTTCTTCTCTGCTTCTCACTGTGCTGAGCTCCTGGGGGCTGGGGTGTGTCTGTGGATCCAGCAGGTGCCTCCTCTAGAGATAGTTGACTTTCAAATGAGCTGTGAGTATGTGAATGAGGGAGTGAATGCGGAAATGATGCTGGTGGGTAGAGAGCTTTGCAACCTGTATTCAAACATCCTCATCACCAGTGTACACAAACGGTCTGTGAGTCTGTCTTTCTGATGATTTGGGGGAAATTGCCCATAAAGCTCTTTCACAAATCAGGATCTGATGGGCTAGTTTCTGCATCGTTTTCTTTGTGGTTGAATGTTAGGTGTTCGCAAGAATCTGGAATCATATGTTGGTCTTTATTTTTCATCCTGTTTTGTTGTTTCGGTTCTGTTGTTTGTAAAGGTGTCTGTGCCTTCACTTGGCTGACTGGGGAGTCTTGGGAGTCTCCTTATGTCTTGCTGGAAGTTTGTGTACCTAGTGCTAATCTTTGCTAAAAGAGGAAATTGCATGTTAAAATGTTAATTTTTTCCAAGCCCAAGTTAATCATAGTAAGAAATTATGTGTCAATAGTCAAAGTATTGCAGTTTTATGTTTATTTTATAGCTATGTCTTAAAAATGTTCCTTTTGTACTGAAATAACGTTTCTGTTTCTCTCTTTCTCTCGCCTCTTTACAAAGGAGTGAGTCACTGCCAGCATAAGGCTCAGAAACCTAGGCGCTTTCTCCCCTTGCTCTTCTGTTCCCACGAGCCTCCTGCGGGTACTGCACTCCTGTTTGCACAGCCGTTGTTAGCCACAGCCCCCAGGCCAGCGTCTGCCCAGATGCGGGCAGATGGTCTCGAGCAGAGCGCATCCTTACAGGGTGCCTGCGTATGTGCTGGCCCTGTCCAGCAGCGACATGGGGCGAGTGTTTGTGTAAAGGTCTTTGGGCTGCTCTGTGGATAGCAGACTCTCTGTTTGCCTGTTTGCTGATGTGTAATGCATGGCAGGGCGAGAAGGAGCTTCCGGTTCCCCGTGGGGGGCGCGGGGTGTGGGACCGCACTGCTGTGTTTGCACCGGGTTTCCTGGCGGAGCATGCGGCTGGGTGCAGGGAGTGGCCGTGCGCCGCGATGCTTCCGGGCTTTGGGCAGCTGTGGAGGGATGCGGGGCAGCACAGGCTGCCAGGCCACGTGGAGAGGGTCTAGGAGAGCAGACTCTAGCGAGGGAGCAGGAGCTTCTCCCAGCACCGGCGGATCCCCATGGAAACGGGCCCGTGAGCCCGCCTGCCGGCCTCGGGCTGGGCTCCCGAAGAGCCCCAGGGCCGCCCTGCTTCCCCTTGAGCTCACACACCAGTGACACCTCACTTTCATCTGTACCGAGCGGGTCCACTCTCCTTCGGGGGGAGGGGGCTGAAGCCATTTTAACACTTAATTGTGAGAGGCAATCCAATCAATTGTGTTCGGTGAGGTAGAGACCGACTTGAACGCTGCCGCGCGCAGAGTGACTGTGTCACTGTTGGCAGCAATGCCTGAAGTCAAGTACACACACGGCCACCTCTTTCCTGTCTTCTGAAGTGGACCTTGGGGGTAATTTTTTTGTTTTCCTTACACTTGGATTTACTTGTCATTTTAATAGTGTTTTCCCTCTCTCTCCTTCCTCTCCTCCCTTCTCCACCCCTCCCCCTTTCTTTGCATGCCACCTGGACCTGCAGATGAAGTTAGTGGGGACGGTAATGTTTATTTTACATTCATGTTACTAATGTGAGATGGCTATCTGCTGATGTCATGTAGCTCAGGACTGAGTGAAAGGCAGGGGGTGGTTCTGTGTGGCGGCACGTGTGCGGAATGCTGGTGTGAGCGCACGTCTCCTGGGGGTTGCTTAGGGCTTCGACATGGAAAGAGAACTCCATCTCTTCACCACGTCTCCCTGGTACACTGACTTGTAGTACATATTCACGGTCTATCTTCCAGGTTGTGTTATCAAACCGAAGTTGTAGAAAAGAGGTCCAGACGTATCGTTCAGCAAGACGCGTCCCCCTCGAGAGCACACTGCCCCCCAAGTGCAGGATCTGGAGCCGTGCTCCGTGTGGGAGGGAGCAGAGAGGAAGGGAGGAAGGGATCAGTCAGAGTCACACTGAAACACTGAGGGGGGTGTCAGCGGTGGTGGGGACCGCTGTTGCCCAAGCCGCTGAGGAGAGCACCCAGTCAGCTGGAAGTCTCCCTGCCCGTCAGGGTCTCCTTGGTCCACCTGTGCCCGCCATGCGCAGGAGGCAGAGTTCACCCACGGACACTGAGCGAGGGCGCGCTTCTCCTCGGGGGCGACGAACGGCTGCGTCCCGGCCATTCTCATCTCGGTCCGCTCCGGGGATGGGACGCTTGCAGGGGAAGAGCTCAAGGCAGCGGGGCTGGGACAGTGCATCCGGGGCCCTGCAGCCGGGAGCGAGCGCACTTCCAGACACTCCTGGGAGTGGCGGGTGGGCGGCTTCCGCTCCGGTAGTTCTGTGCGCGGCGATGCTCTGTTGTGCAGGTGTGGCCGCTGGTGACCCGAGGCCACCACGAGATGAGCGGCCCGGTCTCAGGCTGCAGCCGCCGTGCGCCCTCTGCCCGTGCTGCCCTCCGCTGACATGGCGATCCCGGGCGGTGGCTCCTCTCCTGTGCCCTCACCTCTGAGCCGTCTCCCCGCGGCTGTGCGATTGGTCATGAAAACGCCTCGCGCATGCTCCCGCATTTGAATTCTAGTGCTGTGAACCAGGCAGGGCCAGTACTGTTCTCCCCATTGACAGACAGACAGACAGACTGGGCCTCTGCCTTCCATCACGTAGTCCAGCTCAGGGGCCCACAAACCCAGGGCCACGGGCCAAACACGGCCGCTGCTGTTTTCACATTGCCCCGGAGCTCAGAGTGATGACTACATGTTCGATGGGTGGAGGGAGACAAAAGTAGAAGAGTATTGTCGCATGGAAACCATATGAACTTCAGATGCCAGTGTCCATAAGTCGGTTTTATTGGAACACAGTCACGTGGCTCATTCACGTAGTGGCCGTGGCTCTTACCCATGGGGTGTGAGCCACCTGGGTGAGCGTGATCAGCGGAGGCGGTGTGAACAGCATGTGGCCTCTTACACAAAGTTCCTGACTCTGGCTGGGTCACTGGTTAGCGGACAGGAAAGAGCAGGGCGAGTCAGAGCAGGTGGATGGAAGCTGTGAAGTTGGCCAGTCCCCCTGAGTGGCCGAGGAGCCTAGTCACTGAGCAGATGTCACCCTGTGGGACGGATGACTCATTCACTCCCTGCGGGCCGAGGAACAGGTTGTTAGAATTGCAGGTGTTCAAGCCAACACGAGGGGAGAGGGCCACCGTTTCCTGCCAGCGAGCAGAGGGGGCCTGGTGACAGGCCCACCTTGTCTGCAGCCTGTGGGCGCTGGAGAAGTCGGGAGCCTGTGCAGCCCCCCACCAGCAACTGTGAGGGTATTGCCGCCACTGCCGCGCCCCTCCCGGACTCCAGGGCGTCGGGCTCTTCCGCTGCGTGTCCATAGCGTCAGGAGTGACTCCGTGTCTCCTCCCTCTGCTTCAGATGAGAACCTGGTACTTCCTCTCAGGTCTCTGAGCTGCTGCTTTCTGTCCTTCTATATGTCTTTGTATCATTTTTATTTTACCACATACTGTGATACCAAGCCTTTCCAGTCACAATGTCTGCGGTTTTAGAAGTCCCCATTTTTAAAAATGGTTTATTTCAAAATGGCCAGCTCCTGTTTCTTACAGGTGCCCGATGGCTCCCTTCTGCCCCCACATTGCATTTCAGGGGTATCTTTTGTTAAGCTATCTCCCACCAAGAAAGCAAAGCCGTTGGCCTAAATCATGACAATTTGTTGTTCTTAAGTATTCCCTGAGAACAGACAAGCGGGAGCAATACAGAAATAAAAGCTTGAAAGCTTTGGGTAGATGAGTTGTTTTTCTTCAATCCTGCACGTAGTATTAGGTTAGGGGAGACATGTAGGAATGACATACATTATCTGCCTGCGTATGGAATTTCCTTGGTAAGTGTGTTAAAGAGACCTGGTTCATCTACTTTACATTCTGCCAGTTGACTTTCTCTTTACTTAATAACTTGTAATGATGGTTACAAACTAAGGAACGAACTCCCCTGGGCACTCCTAGGTTTGCTCTCCATCATTATGTAGCCGCGTGGGACAACTAGTGCCCGAGAGTGTAAACGGCCCCCGTTTCCTGGGTTCCATAGTTTTAATGTCGGAATGCAGTATGCATGGCATCAGAGAAGAAAGAGCTTTTAGTTTCTCGTTTCTCTGGGGTTTCCGGCAGCCGCCAGGTCAGTTTCAAACCGAGCCCCAGTCAGATGATGGTTCCCCAGAACTCACTGCCCTTCCCTGGCCCCGCTTCGTCCCTGCACGGAGGTGCCGGTCCCCAGTGCGCAGTGGCTCTCCCCAGGTGGCTCCCCAGCACGTGGTGGTGGGTTTTTACGTAGCTGCGTCATGGAAAGGAGTAAGTGGAAACCCTGGAAGTCCTTGTCCTCATCTCAGAAAAGAACTCCTTTTAGCATGCTGTTTGATCCCATTCCATCCTTCACGTGCACTCTTCAAATGTCTGAGCGAGGAAGTCAGCGGAGATCAATCTGGGTTGCCTCCGCCCTGAACCAAGGAAATAAGTCAGCCCGGTGACCCTGCTGAAGGCGGCTGCCACTCTTATTTCCCAAGGAAGCACGGTGGTCACCTCAGGAGTGCCGTCGGGTGTGTGTGAGCTCCGTCTCGCGTGGAGACGGGAGACCAGGGCGTGGTCTTCCAGGTGCTGCCGGGCTGCGGGAGGCGGCCGTGCGCGCCCGTGGCGGGTTGGAGCTCCGCGTGGTTGTCTCGTGTCTTTCTGTCTCCACAAGGGCGTTCTGTGCCAGCTCTGCCTGCTCGCTGAGAAGCGGTCTGCCTTCTGACGTAGTGGGGCATGACGTCACTGTCACCTCCATGACGACTCGGGCAGCCGCTGCGTGACTGTGTAGAACACGACCGCGCAGTGGGGTCCCCAGGCCCGGAGGCCGGCGTGTAACCTCTCCGCTGCGCCTGTCTCCTTCCCTGCAGAAACGGACGACTACGCCGAGATCATCGATGAAGAGGACACCTACACCATGCCCTCAAGTAAGCAGCCCGCCTGCTCGGCGCCCATGCCACAGGCTCACCCAGCGCTTCAGACACTCACTGTCCTTCTCCGCCGTGTTCAGTGCCTCCCTGTGACACAACACGCTTCTCAGCCCCCAGAATTCCACACTTTATGTGCCTAACACTCAAATTCAAGTTAGTTTAGTTACAGGCTTTGTGTCATCTTGCTTTCGGGCTCTGTGATAGTATGATTTTATTGATTAGAGTATTTCCTCTCTATAGAGTGTTATTTAAAGTTTAAAAATCTGTATTTAATTTTTAAATATGTCTGTCCAGTGACTTGCATTTCTCCTTGGAATTGTTTTTTCTTTTCTTTTTTAAATACATTTTTTATTGATTTCAGAGAGGGAGGGAGAGGGAGAGAGAAACATCAGTGATGAGAGAGAATCATTGATCAGCCGCCTCCTGCACGTCTCCTACTGGGAATCGAGCCCACAACCCAGGCATGTGCCCTTGACCGGAATTGAACCTGGGACCCTGCAGTCCGCAGGCCAGCGCTCTATCCACCAAAGCAAACCAGCTATGGCAAATTGTTGTTCTTCACTGCCCTTGACTAACCAGCTAAAAAGAGCTGCTCTGATTCAGCGCTGCAGCGGTGGGAGGAGTGGGAAGCTGACCTCCCGCAGCCTGGGAACAGCAGCATCCGCTTCTCTGCTGAGCTGCCTGCTGCCTGAGGAGAGTCTGGAAGCCCCGGGTCTACTTGCAGTTTACAGTCCCAGACCTAGAATTGGAGATGCCCTTGAAATGTCCTTCCCATTTTAAAATTGTACCCTCCCTCTTAAAGAGGCCCCATTATGGTTCCGGCTTACAGCCTCAAAGGCCTAGATAATTCGAGTTGACATCCTGATTTCAGTAGAGCTGTGCATATTTGTAGCATGTTTGGGTGCTTTACCCTGTTGTGTAAATATCTTAAAAGATGCTCGCGTTCAGATTTACTAGGTACATTGAGGAGCTGTTACCAAAATACAGAAAAACTGCCGGCCTGCTGAGGCATGCGCAGTCCCAGGTGGGCCCTTGGGCCTCTCAGCCCCTGTGTTACTAGAGAGAGATGTGGAACAGGCGGGCGAAAGCCACACTTCTGTGAACGTTTTGACTTGCAGCAGCAATTTGGGAAAATGTTAATTTTTGTTTAGTCATTTTGTTATTTGCACATTCCTGCAGAGAATCCAAATTTTTATTTGTATATTTATTATTCAGAGTTGAGTAGTAAATGCCCAAATGGCTGCTTTCACCCAGACCCCCACAAAAATGAGTTATCATAAAGGAGTTTATGAAATAGAACTTGGGAGTCTTGTTTATATCACACTGAGTTAACTGGAGGGGAGTAGTTTTTCCTTGTGTCTGGTCCTCTTTTTTTTTTTAACTCATATTCATGGTTAAAGTATTTAATAAAGTGAATATTATTGACATGTACTCTCCATGTTTATTGTTGTTAACCTAAATGCTATTAGCTATTTCTAAGCAAGGTCTTCAATTTTTTTCTCTCTTAATTGCAATACAGAAAGCTATGGAATAGATGAAGGTAACAGGATCCTTTAAAATAACTGCATTTGCTTGCAATTGCAACCTATGGAATGATACGGGATGTTTCTTTTATTTTTAAGCTATTTTTCATTGATTTACTCATGCTGTTAATTGAATGGAACTACTAGCTAAAGGATTTTAAAGAGGAAAATCACCATCTAAATTTTGGGTTGAATTTTTACATGATTTATAACTTGATAACCCAGGGGAAAGTTGTGTTATTCCATTGGTGATCACACTAATGGGGTATGTGCAGTAAGGGCTGCGGGGAGGACTTTCCTGACTGGGAGAAATCAAAACGCATACGAAGTAGTGAATTGATTAGAACCAATCTCCTAGGTCCCTAGTGGATATTCCTTTCCGTGTACCTTTGGATCATTGGTGTTGTGTAAATCAACGATCTAATACATTAATTTGAGGGATATGCTCTCAAAAATATAAAATACTCATAATTTATGTGATGTCCTCAACCTGATTCCAAGTCATCTAATTTTGAAATTAATTTTTAGAAGCTACCTCTTTAAACTCTTTTAGCTCCATGAATAATATTGAGATAGGGTTATAATAAAGTGGAACACTCTTAAACTTTTAGAACATACAATTACTCACGACATAATTTTTTTGTTGCCTCCATAACTTACAAATTTAAGTTATTTGTAAGATAATTGCTTTAAATAACTTTTTAGCCTTCATATATTAATACCTGAACTAATAGCACTTATTAATAAGCATATAAGTTAATATTTAGAGAAATTATTTAAAAACTACCAAATAAATATAAACTAAATCAGACATTAAAAATGTGAAAACAAATCTGCCTGCAGTAGAACTCGGTGTTTGGTAGTTTAATCAGTGCCTGCAGACACGAGTTCCTTCAAAGATGCCGTTTAAGAGAATTCCACTGGTTGAAAGCGTTTTCATAGGAAGATGTGCCACTGTTGACAGTGTTACTCAGGGGTGTTCATGAGATGAACCGTGTAGAGTGTCATTTCCACATCTAGTGTGGCTGTGCTCGTGTTTCTGATGTGTGGATCCTGTCTTGCAGCCAGAGATTATGAGATTCAAAGAGAAAGAATAGAGCTGGGACGATGTATTGGAGAAGGCCAGTTCGGAGATGTCCACCAAGGCATTTACGTGAGCCCCGTAAGTCCCGAAGTCTGGACTGCTTTGACTGTTTAAGTTGAAATGGCCTTTTGTTTGTCTTCGTAAGCCCTGAGGTCTTCAAGGTATTTGCAGTTGGCTTTTTTTTTTTTTTTTGCAGTTGGCTTTTTAAAGCTCATCATATATGTCAACTTCCTTAATATATTCAAAAATGACAAAATGGCAAAAGAGCTCCTAGAGTGCCGGGTCTGTCTTTTACCCTTTACTCTTCCAGCCTCTGTCATCAGTTCTAGATTCCATAGAAGATTGTCCCCTTGGCTGGGATTAACAAACACATGACCAAAGTGAACAGCAGCCAGCCAATATTCCCACCCTCCTGCATTTTCAAGAAAAGACCGTTTATTTGTTCCATATTGCTCTCCACTGAGATGAGAATTTTAAAAATTGGTTATTTAATAATAGCTTTATTGAGATAATTCACAAACTCTCACATTTACTCTTTCATATGTATCATTCCGTGTTTTTAGCATGTTCACAGAGTTGTGCAGCCATCACCACAGGACACTCTAGAACATTATTTTTATCCCCAGAAGAAACCCTGCTAGCATTTACTTCCTTTTGCCTCTCCCAGCACTTGGCAGCCACACATCTACTTGCTCTTTCTTTAAGTTGGCCTTTTCTGGACATTTCATCCAGTGGAATCATACGATGTGTGGCTTTTGTGGCTGTTTTCTCAGCACGATGGTTTCAGGGTTTGCCATTTCGTGTCATGTAGAACTTCACTCCTTTTTATCAGCAAATAACACGCTGTTGTGTGGATACCCACTTTTTGTTCATCTTCTCATCTGTTGGTGGTCATTTGGGTCATCACCACTTGGGCTGTTATAAGTAATTCTGCTGTGGACGTTCATGTACCGTTTCTGGGCACAGTTTCCATTCTCCTGAGTTCACATCTGGTCTGTCAGGCCCCGGGTCCCCCTGGCTGCAGAGCAGACAGCCACCTGAGCCTGCCCTGCCGCAGGCAGAGGCCCTCGCTGGCACGTGTGTGACGCTGTGGTTTCCCCACAGGAGAATCCAGCTCTGGCGGTTGCAATTAAAACATGTAAAAACTGTACTTCCGACAGCGTGAGAGAGAAATTCCTGCAGGAAGCCTGTAAGTTTCTAGAAATTTCTTTGGAACGCCATTTGACTTTATCTGTGAAATCCAGACGGTCTCTGAAGAAGAAAAATAATGTTTTGACTTTTATGAGGCAACTCCTTTTATTAATCTTGCCTTGCACATTGATATCTGTATTTGTAGAGGCCGTATCTGTAGATTTTCCCGGGTAAGCCATGAACACAGATTGATTTTGCTGTCCCTTTGTCCTTCGGTACCTTGTACCATTGAAATCTTCGCCCTGGAATTGGGCAGATAGAGAAGTGGTCCCAGCCCACGTGCTGCAAGCCCTGGGGTTGGGGAGAGCAGGACAGGCAGCCCCTGGCCCCGCTGCTCGGTCACGCTCCCTGACCAGGCTGCCCGGGGGTCTTCTCTGCTGGAGGCGCACACGCGGAGCCGCCAGGCTGCCGCCCTCCTGCCCTGGAGCTGGGAGCCCTTCCCCCTCACATGTCCCCGCATCCAGCCGCAGGCAGGTCTCTCCTTCCCAAGCACCTACCGCTCAGCGGCCTTGCTTGCAAGTAGTGTTGTCGCTCCCGCCCTGACTCTGAGCTCCATGGGGGACAGGGACCGTGTCTGTTTTGCTCACAGAAGGCACCTGGCGGACATTGGTTGTATAAATGAATCTCAGTGTTCTTCATTCCATGAGCCCTGACCAACCTGCTGCTTTCCGCTCTCCCTCTCTGGGATTTTACCACGTGACAGTCAGTAAATGAATAAATCTGGGACCCTACGCGACTTCATCAGCTGTCTAAGCATAGCCTTAGCCCTGCTGTGTCTCTCTGACTCAGTAGACTGGGGCCTGGTAGGGATGCTGCCTCAGCTAGTCTATTGCTGCGAGTGTAGGCCAAGAAAACACAGAGCGAGCCAGCCATCACCACCTAACGGCCTGGCGAGAAAGTAACTGTGGACACTGTTCTCCCCAGTAACCATGCGCCAGTTTGACCACCCTCATATTGTGAAGCTGATTGGCGTCATCACGGAGAACCCGGTCTGGATCATCATGGAGCTGTGCACTCTCGGAGAGGTACCATGTGCCAGACCCGGCCTGTGGGCGGGCTTCCCCTGTGCCAGACCCGGCCTGTGTGGGCTGGCTGCCCCGTGTGCCATGATCTGGCCTGTGTGGGCGGGCCGCTGGTGCAGGTCAGCTGGGCTCAGTACTCATGCAGTCCACACTGGCTGTGTGATGTCCTTTGTTAAGAAAGGGAGGTATCTGTTGTGTGGTTTTGATTCAGAGGATATAGTACAATGTCCTCATCCTTACATTCCCCAGTCGTCCCCTAACTCAGGCCAAGCAGCGCATCTGCCCCAGCCAAAAGTTTTGTTGGGACTGGAAGCAACAGTCCTGACAAAGTGGATCTCTTTTCCTCTCCGGTGCTGGGAGGGTGAGAGAAGCAGTGGCGAAGTAGTGCTGGATTTGGGTAAATCTGAAGGGTTCCTTAAGCTTTTTAGAATTCCCATTGGACCTGCTGACATTAGTCACAGTTTTAAAGATGAGTAACAGTGTGAGCAGCTCTCCTTACTTAACTTTCTCCAGAACACGGAACTAATCACTGTACACCATCACCTGGGACCTTGTTCCAAATGGAAACTCTTGTGCCCCACCCCAGGCCTGCTGGCTGCTACCCTCCCGCGGGGGCAGGGGCGGGGCGGGGCACAGCAGCGAGGGCCCAGAGCCCTGCTGTCATCTGCACGCCGCTTCGGTAGCCTGGCCTGGTTGGGGATCAACAGGTTGATTTTTCAGATGCAGTTTTCTGCTACTGAAGGTTAATGCAACCTTCGAAAACATTACACACATTCCTTGTTTTTTAAAGGCTCCCAAATACAGTTTTGCTTGTGATGAGTATTGGGGTTACCAGCGACCGGGAACCGAAGTGTAGTTTGGTCCTTCCTCCGCTTTGCAACAGCATCACCCCCACGCCCGCCTTTGAAAGGGCCCTGCCTGAGGTCCCCACGCTCTTCTCCCCACGTATGCTAACAAAGTTTGCTGGCTGGAGCATTTTAAGGTCCCTACAACGTCTTGCCTCCTCTGCTCTACCTTTCCGTATTTTTGTGTTTTTTTAAAATATATTTTTATTGCTTTCAGAGAGGAAGGGAGAGAGGAGAGAGATAGAAAGATCAATGATGAGAGAAATCATTGATTGGCTGCCTACTGTACGTCCCCTACTGGGGATTGAGCCTGCAACCCGGGCATGTACCCTTGACCAGAATCGAACCCAGGACCTTTCAGTCCGCAGGCCGGCGCTCTATCCACTGAGCCAAACTGGCTAGGGCTGTTTCCATATTTTTGTACAGTATTTTCCTGCTTTGCTTTTGAAGAATTTGCTAATTCATTGGGATTAAAAAATGTCTCTCCTTTATATGTTGATTTTGTAGAATTAGAGTATTCAGCTCCTCTACCTTTCTTTGCTATGTTAGCATTTAGCTGAATGAACCATGACAGTGGTAGGCACCACTGGGAAGCCCAGTGGGATAAACACAACCAGTTGACCTTTCTGCACCCAAAGCTCCATAGGGGTGGCGAGGAGGGGGGTACTACCCCTCCCACCCTCCCCTCCTCACCTATCCTCAGGTCTGCCCGGGATGGGGTAGTGTGAGCTGACCATGCTTGTGTATTGGATTTTTTTGAGAGGTGACTAGATCTTTTTGTTTTCTAACAAATATTATTTAGTAACTAGTGCCCCGGTGCATGGATTCGTGCACATTGAAAGGAAATTAATTAGAAGGTGGCCGGAGGGGCAGGACTGGGTGAGATGGACCAGACATGCCCTGGAGCCAACCTCCCGCGGTCCCTCCCAGGCCAGTGGCAGTGCAGCTCTGTGGAGTGAGCGGGATCCCTCTGGCAGGTGGGGTCCCTTGGCCTGGCCTGCGGAGATTGGGCTGAAACCGGCTCTCTGACATCCCCTGAGGGGTCCCGGATTGCGAGAGGGCGGTTCTTGGGTGACGCACCCTGGAATCGGACTCCCTCCTCTCTGGTTCCGGGGTGTGTCACCCGAGAACTGCCGTTGCCAAGTCACCGTAGCTCAGCAGCTCCTGTGTTGAGCGTCTGCCCCCTAGTGGTCATTGTGCATCATAGCTACTAGTTGGATGGTTGGATGGTCACTTAGCCTTTTATATATATTTTGTGCTTTTATTCATTCCCTGGAAACATCTTTCTGATTTTTTTCAAAAGTTTGTCTATAGTCAAGAAGATTCCAACTTGACAATAGGATTTCAAATAAAGAATGATTAACCATAATTTCTGAGCTAGTACGTTTGGTTCGTCATGCTTTGCTCTTAGGGGAGAATTGAAGCCATTCTCCTAAGTGCATTAGCGATGGGCAGCACTGGGTTGGAGTAGCTCTTTGGCTGTGGATTTCTGTTCTCCACTAATCCTTCCATTTTGTCTTGGTCACTGTCCCAAAGCTGAGGTCATTTCTGCAAGTCCGGAAGTACAGCTTGGATCTGGCGTCCTTAATCCTGTACGCCTACCAGCTTAGCACAGCTCTCGCGTACCTGGAGAGCAAGAGATTTGTGCACAGGTAAGGTCGGGGAGAGGGGGTGACTTTGTGCTGCTTGACCCGGGTGTGCGGGTGCTGTGTCTGCCCTGTGGAGAGCCTGCCCGCGGCACTAGGGCACGAACGCGCGTCCTGACACATCGGCCGGGACCTTCCAGGACACCGAGTGTCATGAGCATCCATGTGTCCCCTGGGGTTTCTGAGTGTAACTGGGTCTAGTGTGAGGCAAGTGAGGGCTTGGTGTTGTGTTAGTGTTTGGTCATCTGGCATTAAAGCGAGCACATGAGCAAAGACGCTGACAAGTAATGAGATGACTCTTCTTTCATCCTGCCTCTGAGGCCAGCCGGGTGCCGACCATGGCTGTGGGCCACTGTCAGTAACGCCGCTGCAAAAACGATTGTTTGCAAAGTAATGAGCAGCTTCATTATTTGAGAATGCACTTTGCCATCATCGTTCACAATACTGGTCATCACATTAACGAGTAAATATCTGCCAGCAGAAACATACTTGAAATAAAATAGTAAGGTGTCCCTCTTTTCAGTGTGTGGTCGATCTCCTGTTTGCATTGTATATAAGCTGTCTTTCAAAGTACCTGTATGTCTTTATATAATATAGATGACTTTGTGGTTCATCTTCCTTGTATTAAAATTTGTTGGCCCAAATTCTTCCTTCTCAGGGACATTGCTGCTCGGAATGTTCTGGTGTCCTCAAATGATTGCGTGAAATTAGGAGACTTTGGATTATCCCGATACATGGAAGACAGTACTTACTACAAAGGTAAGATGGGAGCAATAAATAAGCAATAGGTTCAGGACCTTTCATGGGTGTTATTCCTTTAAAAGGCATGTTTGTAAGAAATAGGCTCAGCTGATTGTTGACAGGTGTGAGTGAGTTCACGGAAAGGACAGCCTTCCGACAGGTGCAGTGCTGGACCGCTGGCGTCCACGGGCATGCGTGGGCCTCAGCCTGACCGCCTCCATGTCACTCACAGCGGGTCACAGACAAGTACAGAATGTACAGCTTCTAGGAAAAACATAGGAGTACATGTGTGGTATCTAGGGCTAGGCAAAGAGTCCTTGGACTCAATACCAGAACATCCATAGAAGGAAAAAGGGATAGATTGGACCTCATCAAAATTAAAGATCTTTGTTCTGCAAAAGACCTGTTAAAAGACAAGCCACAGAGTGGAAGAAAATATTTGCCAACCACATATCTATCCAACAAAGAACTGATACCTAGAATATAGAAAGAACTCTCAAAACTCAACAGTAAAAAAGAAACAAAGAAGAAAGAAAATGGGCAGGAGATATGAAGAAAGGTTTTACTGCAGAGGATAGGCAGATAGCAAATGAATACATTAAGGGGGACATGTCGATGAAGACCACAGTGAGATCCATTGCACACCTATCAGAACAGCTAACGGAAACGTGGCGATACCATCAGTGCTGGCACAAACACAGAAACCAAATTCCTCAAATCACTTGTGAGAAAGTAAACAGTGTGGCCACTCTGCAAAACAGTTTGCAGAGTCTTTTTCAAAATTATTTATTTATGTTAAAATATGTTTTCATTCATTTCAGAGAGAGGGGGAGAGAGACGGAAAACATCAATAATGAGAATCATCGATCAGCTGCCTCCTGCATGCACCCCACTGGGGATTGAGCCTGCAGTCCGGGCATGTACCCTAACCAGGAATTAAACTGTGATCTCCTGGTTCATGAGTTGAGGCTCAACCACTGAGCAACACTGGCTGGGCTATTTTTTGTGTGTTTTTTTTTTTTTAATCTTCACCCCAGGATATGTATTTTTATTGATTTGAGGTGGGGGAGTGGGGGAGAGAGAAACATGGATCGGTTGCCTCCTGCACGTGCTCTGACTGGAATTGAACCCACAGCCTTTCATTGGAGGGGCTGACTCTCCAACCACCTGAGCCACACCAGTGAGGGCAAGAGTTTGCAGATCCTTTGGGACCTAAGCATGCAGCTACCATATGACCCGCAATGACAATCCTGGGCATTTCTCCAGGAGAAAGGAAAACTTACGTTCACTCACACCTGTGCTTGAAGGGTTATTGCCGCTTATTGCTTGTGGCCAAGAATTGGAGTCAGCAGGCGTCCTTCCTCTGGTGCACGCAGTCGGACACCGCAGCACGGGCGGTCCCAGGGCTCAGTGAGAGGCGTCTGCCTCACTCACCTCCAGGACTTCGGCCCATGAGTGTGGACTGAAACCCAGCTCAGGTGGTTTTCCTTGAACTTGCCAGCCTTGGACAGATTGACTTTGGTTCTTCAAATTATTATTGACCAAATGTTTTTATTAATAAATGTTTACATTCTAGTATTTCAGCTAAGGTTTACGTTATAAATTCATGTTATGCTATTAGTGTGTGTTCTAATTATTACTACTGTTTACAAAGGCCAGTTTCTCAGTTGATTGACTTTTCCTATAGCTCCTGGCTGTTCTCTTTCCATATGCTTTCTGCATACTACAGCCTGAAACAACTTTAGCAGTGACCCTTTGTTGTGCGAAAAGAAAAGTCTTTGGTTGTATATTCATTTTGGTTAGTTGGTCAGATAACTGTAAAACAACCAAGTCAGCTTTCCAGTGTTTTAAAATATAGTCCATGTCCAGCTCAAACCCTAACTAGTCCAAGCCCTAGAATCCCAGTGAAGCTAAATCCGAACAGGAGGGTGCGCGAGCCTGCCGTCATTTAGCATTGAATGGGCCACGGGCAGCTTCGCGCAGATGGCGCCTCAGAAAGGTCAGTGCGCAGAGTCCGCTAGACTTAGGAAAACCACCCTGAAGGTGGGGTCCTCCGGGTCAGCGCACAGTGGTAGGGCAGTTTGTCTGGAAGGAAGCAAACAGGATTTGAGCTCAGTTGTCATGAAGGTTCTGGAAGTTAAGCGGGAAATTATAAATGGAATGCATATGGTTGTCTCCTGATGCCAAGTCACCAGAGGCGCGCTCCCTCCGCCGCAGAAGGAAGGCCAGGCTCGGGCTTGTCACCCAAGGCGCCCGAACCTCGTGTTCCAAAGCAGAGAACCTACCGGGACAGGTTTAGGATTGAAGGTTATAGTTGAGGGAGATAAGCATGCCCATGTGACATTCCCCTGGGCACCGTGCTTCAGAGTTCCCGGGGCTTCATGCATGGGAAGGGGCTGCTGTCCTTAGCAGGCAGCTCCCACCTCAAGGGCTCCGTCCTGTGGACGAGGAGCTGCTTGGGGAATGTCAGCTGCTTACCTGAGCTCACGCGAGTGCCTTCTTCACGGGCTCCCTCGCCCTTCCTGCTCCCGCCTGCCCCCGGAGGACGCCGGGGCTCCACGCCCCGCCCCGTGGAACTGCCACCCTCCCGGGACCTCAGGACGTCAGCGGAAGGAAAAGTAGCTCTCCCAGGGAAACGCAGTTCAGGGTCAAATGTTGAACGCTTTTTATCTCGATAATAAACATCTCAGCAAGCTGTAACTGTTAGCTTCCTCAGCAGATAACAGGAAATTCACTTTCTAAAATTAATCTTCTAGCTTCCAAAGGAAAATTGCCTATTAAATGGATGGCTCCAGAGTCCATCAATTTTCGACGCTTTACCTCAGCTAGTGACGTGTGGATGTTTGGTGAGTATTGTGACAAGCTTTGTGTTTCTCTAATTGTTTCCCCGCTCTCCTAACTGCGCTGCGCCTGGGCTCCGAGCATGTGGGGGGCGGCCTCTTGGGCTCATTGGGCAGATAGTCGTGGAGCTGCGCACGCCAGCTTCCAGGTGTGGCTTCTGCGACGACCGCTGCTGGTCCCTTCCGTCACTCTTCCCTTCTTCCCCTGCCGTGCTTCTGCGCCACAGGGCGGTCACCTCTGCTTCCTTCTCTCCGCTCTCTGCCATCTCGTTCATGCCTTTCTGTGATGGACTTGAGTCCCTCTGGCTCTGTGATTGTCCCTCAGACCCGGGGACCTGAGACCGCGCTTCCTCCTCTCCCCGGGACTCTCCTCCTTCCTAACTTGTCTCAGGGCTTGAGGTTTGACCCTCGTCTCTGTGGTCCTGCCCCTTCCATGTCTGCTCTGTCCCTTCCCGCCTGGTCCTCCTCCTGCTGTGGGTCCTTGAGCACCCCCCAGCTAGTGCAAGGGGCTCTCCGAGCCCACACTGCGCATCCCTGTGACTCCTCCCACCTGGAACACCTCACCCTGGACTCTCCCCCCAGTGCAAGCTCTGTGTGACCTCCAGGCCAGCTGGAATGTCCCTCTCCGTGAAGCTTCATGTGGCAGGTGTAGCGTCCAGACACAGGACTCCCTGTCTCCGCGTCTTCTGCACTTTCCCTGTCCTAACGCTCACGTGGAGCTTGCGCAGTCTAATGTGTGTCTTCTCTCTGCTGGTGTGTTCATGTACCTTTTCCTATGAATAAAAATAACTTCATCTATATCAAGTGTGTGTCCTTGTTTTCTTCTCTTTACTTGCTGTTGACTTAGTGACCATCTAGTGCTCTCACTGACACCAGGTTCGGGGAGGGCCTCTTCAGCCAAATGGGAAGCAGTCCGGCAGGGTCAAGAAAGGCTCTGGGGCCCGGCCGGCGTGGCTCAGTGGTTGAGCATTGACCTATGAACCAGGAGGTCATGGTTCAATTTCCCGTCAGGGCACATGGCTGGTTGTGGGCTCCATCCCCAGTAGAGGGTGTGCAGGAGGCATCCGATCAATGACTCTCTCTCATCATTGATATTTCCATCTCTCCCTGTCCCTTCCCCTCTGAAATAAAGAGAAGAAAATATTTAAGAAAAAAGGAAAAAAAAGGGGAAGGGGAAGGGAAGGAAAAGAAAAAGGCTCGGTCCCAGGACCTCGCTCGTTAGCTGTGCAGCTAGGGAGCAGGTTACTTATGTTCGCAAGGAAAGTCCGTCCTTCAGAGATTCTGAATGCCTGTTTCTTTCACATTTTAACGTTCCTGGAACTGGGCAGTGTGCACGCCAGGGCGTGGAGTTCTGCACGGGGGTTGCGGGGCCTGTTTTCTGTGGCTGCTTTGCCTGCACTCGTGGGGACCTGGTCTGTTCTGTGCATGTTTCCTTTCGTGTCTGGATGAGTTGGAAGAGCATTTGGTGAGACGAAAACAATGCTGAGAGTTGACAAAGGCTGTATCATCATGTAGCTGGCAGCATCCCCCTTCCTTAGTCATATACAGTAACGGCGCACCCTGCAGCCCGTGGCGTCTCAGACGTGAGGCCATGCTGTGTGTACAGAGAGGGAAGGGGTGAGGATTGAGGATGACGCGCGCATTCGAGGAAGGGTGTCCGCGGTGTGTCATGTGCTCAGAAAACGAGGCCGGTGCCAGCGTTTCTGATAGTGCTGTCCTGGTTCTGATGAGCGAGCCGACGGCAGCGCTGTCTGTCTTACGCACTCTGTGCTTAGCCTTTGGCTAATTCCAGGGTCGAAGTCACGTGCTGAGAAGATGCCGGGCCTCCTCTCAGGGACTTACTGTTTTGGGAACTGCAGATGTGGGAGGAAAGCCCCGCTCCCGGCCGGAGGAGGTGCACAGCGTGTACTCCGGGCGTAGAGAGGCGGTGCCCCGGGGATCGGGAAGAGCTTTGTAGAAGAACTCGCAGAGGTGCCTCGAGAGGAGGGTTTGTGAAGAAGGAAGTAAAGGGGCATTAGGTCGGAGAACTCCACACGAGCAGAGGCATGTTTGTGGCACGTTCAGGGTGGCAAGATCTCCAGGGGCCAAAGTGCCGGGTGCTGACCGGACGCCACCAGGAGAGAGCCGCCCTCCCTCCTCGCCGGGCTCAGCTCCCTGGTCATTCCGGGCTGGTCCTCATTTTCAGTTTTAGGTTTGGTTCATTTGTTTAAGTGAGAGGTGAGTGCCCAGTTGTTCAGCCGATCCCGAGAAAGTGTGAGATTCTCAAGGGAAGGTTGTGAGGAGACTTACTGAGGTTGATGGTGGAGTTTGTGGACGAGACGTCCCAGGCGCAGTGACTGACTCGTGGGTGAGCCAGGAGACCGTGCGTGTGCACCGAGTCCAGGACAGACCACAGCTCGAAAGGGCTCCGAGTGCCCCCTGCAGTGTGGCTGCGCAGGGCTTCCGTTGCTAGGCCGCGGGCCAACCGCTGCGCTCAGAAGCAGGTTGCACTGGCAAGCGAGAGGCTGAAACCCATTCCGCTGCCTTTGAGCTTGCTTTTGAGCTGTCCACCAAGCCAGGAAGTGGCCCTGCACTGCCAGGCCCTTTTCTAGTAGGGGTTTTAGACAAGAAAACCTCATGGAAAAGCGACGGTTTTTTCCTTGGTAATTTAATGTTTCGTTATTCACATTGTATTAAAGTAGTGTTGCTGTTCTTACAAGAGCCCATCGAATGTGCTTTATTGAGCTGGTGCCACATCACACAGCTGGTGGTCTCGTGCTGACTCTGAAGCGATCCTGCTAAGTCCCCTGTTCTGTTCTCATCCCATTCCACAGGTGTATGTATGTGGGAGATACTGATGCATGGTGTGAAGCCTTTTCAAGGAGTGAAGAACAATGATGTGATCGGGCGCATTGAGAATGGGGAGAGATTGCCAATGCCTCCAAATTGCCCTCCCACCCTCTACAGCCTTATGACGAAATGCTGGGCCTATGACCCCAGCAGGCGGCCCCGGTTCACTGAGCTCAAGGCTCAGCTCAGGTAGGAGTGGGGGGAGAGAGGGCCGGGCTGGGCAGGCTCCGCTGCTCCCTGAGTGATAGCAGTCACGGTCGCTCGATCAGTGCGTCAAAGGCTGACCCTGTTTCCTGGGCAAACATAATTTTGAAACTTACTTTGCATTTATTTATACCTTGCAAGAGTCTTAAGTAGATTACATCTTCACATCTTCATAAACTTCAGATTATGTTGAAATCTCTCCCCTAACTTCTCACTGACTTCGCATGGCATGCGAGCTCCTCGGGAACGCAGCCCTCGCTTGCCTGTCGTCTCCCCTCACGTCAGCCCAGCCCCGCCCCCGCCCGCGTCCCGCACCGCTCCGGCCTCTTCGCAGGCTGTTCTCTCAGAGGAGCCTCCCTGCCTTGGCCCGTGAACTGGTTCTGTCTTTAGAATCCAGCCCAGAGGTCACCTCCCCGAGGAAGCTTCCCCCGTCTACCTGCCCCAGGAGACAGCCGCTCCTCTGGTGCCTTTCCAGAACTCCTGTCATCGCATCGAGCAGTTCGCATTGCCATCCCGCCGCCAGTCAGCGGCTCCGGCTTTGTGCCAGGCACTGCCAGACCCGAACCTTCAGTGGCTGCCCGTCCCCGAGAGGCCCGCTCAGGGACTTGTTCGCGTGCTGAGCGCCGGCCGTCTGCACAGAGGCGGCCCTGCCCGGCCTGGCAGTTCCTCGTTTGCCTGTTTGTGTCTCCAGCCACACTCAGGCTCTGGGTGGGCCCACCAGGTCTTACTCGTTTCTGTGCCCCGGAGCTTCGGACCAGGCGCCCATTACGTGCTCAATAAACAGTTGCCTCATTGAATGGAATTAAGTCTAGATTAAGACTTAATACTTTAATAAGTAAGATATTTTAATATTATGCATATGCATGGGGAGCTTAATTTTATAACCAACCAGTGCCATGGTTTATTGTGAGCTGTGTCCCGTTTCATATTTGGGGTGCTTCCTCGAGGTTATGTGAGATTTTTTCATTTGCTGCCATTTGGTCTTTTTTCATAAAAAGTAGTCAGTATCAGGGTCCAGAAGGCCCTGAGCTCATGCACTCAACCTGCTGGACAAGTTTCCTGAGCGGAGAATTCAGGCCCCTGGGGAGAAAGGGAAGGGCCGGCCAGGCAGCAGCTGATTGCTGCGTGCCTGCCTCTCTGAGCTGGGCCTGTGGAGTCCACGGCGCGCTGCCCTGCACCGCCCGCGCCAGGGCGCACAGCCGCTCGCTCTGCGTTTCACATACATGGCGGTCTTCACTCCAGACGGCCTGCTCCGGCCAAAGTCGAGCTTCCTCATTTTCCTGCGACTTAGGTGCGCGTTCTCAGCGCTAGGGCTGGATTTGAACGCGCTTCCTGTTTTGCTCCCAGGCGTGTTTGTTCCTCCTTGGTCTTTCCCCACAGCTCACAGGCTCTGCCCTTGCAGGGTCTGCCCTCTGGTCCCAGTCCCACCTGCCTGCCTCCCTGACTTCTTGCCTCTTGACCTGCGTCCCTGCCCCTTCGCTCTGAGCAGAGAGAGGTTTCTCCTCTGGCCTCTCCGCTCCGTCCTCGGGGTTCTTGGCAGCACTGGCTCTGCTCCTCCTCCTCCGCCCTCGTCTGCTTCCTGGCTGTGCTGCCTTTTCTCGCAGCCCCTCCGCCTGCATTTGAAGTCGCCGCTGGCCATCATGTTTGTCCAGAGCAAAGCTGTGGCCTCTTCTCTCGGCCCCTCACCTTCTGTTGTGACAGAGGGGCCTTTGTCTTCAAGTCCACCTTGGGGTCATGGGTAATTCCTCGCCCGCCCATCAGCTGACAGCCGGAGGCCTCCCTGTGGTGCCTCCAGCCCCATCCTCCTGCCCGCTCCTTCTCCACTGTCCTCCTGACTGTCCTCCCGTCTGCCCAGGAGAGCTCGTTAGTCCGTCTCCTGCAGCATCGCTGTGGGACATGACCCTGACTCAGATGGGATGGCCTTGACCTGCCAGTTCTTTCCGTCCTTTTCTCACACTGTGGCCAAGCTAACCCCGCCTTCTGGCCTGGACCACCTCCTGCCCCTGGTGGCCCTGCCTGTCCCTCTGGGCTTCTCCTGTGCTGGCTCTTCTGTGACTTCCCGGCTAACTCACCGCGGCCTCAGAGTCTTCCGAGCAGTTCTTCTTGTCCCGCCCCCCATGTTGCCACACTGGCTGCAGCCGCGTCCAGTCCCACAGACACTGAGCACCTCGTGCTGAGCCTGGTGCTGGTCACTGGGGCACGATGACCAGAGCACTTTTCCTGCCCTCGAGGAGCTCACAGTCTAGTATGTCTCATCCCCTACTAGACTGAAGCTCCTTGAGGACAGGGATCGTCATACTCACCTCGGTGTCGCCCGCACCCCAGGCCAGGAGCCTAGGCGGGAGGGGGTCACACAGCCCCGAGCTCACACTGACAGTCACTTACGGCCTGTTCCTTCAGGTAAACGAGCCCAGACACTGCCAGCATGGCTTTTTAGAACTAAATATAACTATTTTCAAACACACAAATAGATATAAGATACCTAGACTATAATTTATGGATATCTTCCTATGCACAATTAGCACAGGCCATTGAAAATTAATTTATTCTGTTTCGTCCTGTATTAGTCAGAAATTAAGTTTAACTTTGTAATTGAAAATGTATAATACGGTTACCAAAAAGGCCAGTGAAATTTATAATCTGCTAGCTTGCTTGGTCACTTACATGTAACAGTGCATCACAGTAATTAAATGGGCTTTACTGAGCTTTTAAAAAGTTTTATTATATTCAAGATGCTTGCAAAGTAATAAATTTGGAAAGTCCTTACCTCAGGGCAGTTAATAATGTTTCCCAAACCCCACCCTCCTCGTCTGCCTTAAAGAAAGGGCTGCAGAGAGACTCGGCAGGGTGCCCGCCGGCCGCCGCCCACCGTGGGTCATCTGTGCCCCTTCCTCGCATCATGAAGGGCTCGCTCACACTGTCGTGGGCGGGTCTGTGTGACTCAGAGTCTGTCCTTCCATCCTGTGTCTTACTCACGGTGTGAATGCCCGAGACGCGAATAAGATGGACCTGACGGACTCGGTCCGCGGAGCACGGGCCGGGCCTCCGTGAACGGTTCTCCACGTGTTCTCTGGTGTTTCTGTGCTGTGACTGACAGCTCATACGTGCACTATTTTTTAATGAAAATGTTGTTTAGTCGCTGATAAGCTCAGTTAATTTTTTATAGCCACTGTGCCAAGGACACCACCATAAGCGGCTTTCGTACCTGCCCTTTGGGAGCGTGTGTTCCAGTCCCGCCCCAGCAGCGCGCTGCCTGCCTCCGCGGTTCCTGCCGGCATCGCCGTGGCCGCGTCGCGCCCCTAGGGAACGTTCTAAGTTGATGTACTTCCTTAAACCTGTTTCAGACAAACAAGGGCAGCAAACAAATAGAATTATCCACTTACAGCTTTATACCATAGTTTTTATATTTTTTAACTTTTTATTGACATACAAAGATGTGAACATATAAACATGCCAAGAAGTAAACGGCTCATTAAATTTTCACAAGCAGGCACACACACTCCTGTAACCATCCAGAACAAGACCGGCGCTGCCAGGGCCCACACCCCAGCTGCCCGCCCAGTCACGGTGCGCCCAGGCTCACGACCGCGGCGGGCTCCCCTGCCTGAGCGTCACGTCAGTGGGCATTCGGTGCGGGCTTTTCTGTCTGGTGGGTTTGCTCAGCGTGGCACTGAGATGGTCCCTGTCCGGGTGGCTGTGCTGCATGCGCGTGGCTGTGGTGTCCGTGGGTGGCTGGCACAGCTTCCCCGCTCCACTGCTGGGTCCTTCCAGTTTGGGGCTGTTGAGACTCTTGCTGTGTGAACATGACGATGGGCGTCTCTTGGTGAGCACGTGTTCAACAGTATCAGTCCGGTGTGTACCCAAGAGGCAGCCGTGTGCACAAGTCTAGTCAGTAGGTGCCGCCAGTTTCCAAAGGGGATGCGCCCACAAACTCAAACACTCGTTCTGCAGCCCCAGCGTGTTAACCCGGGGCCGTCACTCCTGGCCCCAGCACGCGGTGTCCGCCAGGAGGCCGGCCGGAGGAGCTGAGTGGTGTGCAGGCAGATGACCTGAGCTTTTCTGTCCCAAAGACACTGGCCGGTGAAGTATCGGCCTGGAAGGGCCCGGGATTCCGAGTGGGTCTCCTGTCACTGAGCCTGGGGAAGACCTTTTGAACCAGCAGCGTGTCCACTGATACAGGTCTCCATCCGCTCCCGTTAAGGACTAGTCATGAACTTGAAAACTGGTGTTTACTGAGCGCTCTGTGGGCCCGGCGTTGTGTGTGACCTCGACACGTGGTTTCCTCTTCGTCCTCACAGCCCTGGAGATGAGGCGGCGGCATCGTTCTCTGTGCCAAGACGGGTCAGGCAGCTGACCGCGGCCGGGGCTGGGTTCCAGCCTGAGCCCAGGGCCCGAGCTGGCGGCTCTGCTCTGCGCCTTGGTTGAGACATGCCTGGAGGTTGAGTGCTCCACCTTATGATGTGGCGGGTGAGCACCTGTTAGTGTTGGTTCGTTAACAAGGAAAAAGAAGAGCCCGCCGGCGTGGCTCAGTGGTCGACCTGAGAACCAGGAGGTCACGGTTCGATTCTCGTCAGGACACGTGCCAGGGTTGTGGGCTCCATCCCCAGAGGGGGCGTGCAGAAGGCAGCCCATCAAGGATTCTCTCTCGTTGTTGATGTTTCTATCTCCTCCTTTCCTCTTTGAAGTCAATAAAAATATATTTTAAAAATAAAATAATTTTTAAAAAGGAAAAGGAGGAAAACATACTTTACAAGGAATTCCCACAGTGGGTTTTCTTACATTTGTTTGAGTGTCAACCAGACAAGACCCCAAAAAGAGTGGCAGCATTCCTGGCGTAGGCATGGAGGCCCCACCAAGGACTTCAAAAGGTGACCTGGTCTGTGTGCTGGTTCCAGAACGTTTGTTCTCTTCCTGACGTTTGTCTCGCTGTCACAGCTGTGGCCTCTGCGTCCCAGAAGTGGGGGAGCGGTTCGGAAGTGCTAGGGAGGCCCAGTCTGCCTGCGGTGACTTGAGGCGAGGTAGCGGCAGTCGTGTCATGCCAGCGTGTGGCCAGTCTGTAGTTACTGGCTGTGGATGCCTCCTGTCTGCGTGATACCAGCCCGTCTACAGCTTGGGGGGAGGGGGGTTAGTTATTTTAACTTAACATCCTCACGTTCCCTTTGCTTTATCGAACAAAGCTGGCCTCAGGGCTGCAGCCACAGACTCACTCGTACAGCGTTTTTTCCTATGACATCTCAGTACCACACCCGAGGGAAGGTACACAGCGTCTCAGGGCACAACTCTTCCAGTTCATCTGAGGCTGCCAGTTCAGGCCAGTGCACCTTAGGGTAAATGGTGTGCGCGCCTCCTACAGAAGTACAAGCTCAGAGAACACTCCTGAGTGTGGAGGTGAGAGTGCCGTGCCCTGTAAGGTGAAGGTTAGAGTTTAAAGGCTGCGTGACCTTGGGCTGTAAGAGCAGGGTCACAAAGCCCACCTGCACCTGGCGCTCAGGGGGAAATGAAATCACCGCGGCTCCGCGGCGCACACAGCTGCTCTGGTGGCAGAAGCGACGACAAGGCTCTTTCTGAAGCCCCAAAGGGGCCTGGGGACAGTAGGGTACAGAAAAGTGGACAGCAGCCGTTCTAAAAATTGGCTATTGGAATTGGAAAGTGTTAGCTGTTACTGCCCAGATACCCCAATCCAAACCTATCTTTCTGACATTTTATAGATGTCTTACGGAGACATGGATTTAAAAATGTTAATATGTGAACAGCATCTTATACAAGTTCCTTTATCTTTTTCGAGTCTTCATTTCTCCTAAAAGGTGGACTCTGAATTTAAAGCTCTATGTTTGGTTAATGACTCGAAGTTTCTTGTACTTCCTTGCTGTGTGTGTTTTTTTAAGTGGTTTTGTATTTGCTTCCAAAATTCCTTTCGGAGGTGGAGTTAAACGCCTCCTGAAGTCATCATAACGGTGTTTCCTTCTCTGTGTCCTGCTGGGGCTCGGTAGTCCCTACAGTGGCCTCAGTTCCCCGGTGCACATCTGAACATGGCCCCACCTGGCTGGAGGCTCTGTTTTTGTTCTTGCTCCTTCGCCTTCCAGTCATAAAAGTAAATAGTAAATCTAAATTCAATAGGAATTTAATGTAAAATTTAAGTTGTTTCCACTACAAATTATGTCCTAATTGTTTCTCATCTAAGGATGATTCTTTATTTAAATTCTTTATTGTTTAAAGTATTACATAAGTCTCCTTTTTCCCCCATTGACCACTCCCTGGCCACCCCCACTCCCCCTTCTGTGTCCATTGGTTATGCTCATATGCGTGCATACAAGACCTTTGGTTGATCTCTTACCCCCTCACCCCCCACCTTTCCTTATAGTTGGACAGTCTGTTCGATGCTTCTCTGTCTCTGGTTCTATTTTTGTTCATCAGTTTATGTTCATTATATTCCACCAATGAGTGAGATCATGTGATATTTCTCTTTCTCTGACTGGCTTATTTCGCTTAGCATAATGCTCTCCAGTTCCATCCATGCTGTTGCAAATGGTAAGAATTCCTTCTTTTTTACAGCGATGTAGTATTCCATTGTGTAGATGTACCACGTATTCTAATCCACTCATCTGCTGACGGGCACCTAGGCTGTTTCCAAATCTTAGCTATGGTGAATTGTGCTGCTATGAACATAGGGGTGCATATATCCTTTCTGATTGGTGCTTCTGTTTTCTTGGGAGTATATTCCTAGAAGTGGGATCACTGGGTCAAATGGGAGTTCCATTTTTAGTTTTTTTCAGGAAACTCCATACTGCTCTCCACAGTGGCTGCACCAGTCTGCATTTCCACCAGCAGTGTACGAGGGTTCCTTTTTCTCTGCATCCTCGCCAGCACTTGTCGTTTGTTGATTTGTTGATGGTAGCCATTCTGACAGGTGTGAAATGGTACCTCATTGTTGTTTTGATTTGCATCTCAGATGATGAATGACTTTGAGCATGTGTTCATATGTGTCCAGGCCTTCTGTATGTCCTCTTTTGAAAAGTGGCTATTTAGGTCCTTTGCCCATTTTTTGATTGGATTTGTTTATCTTCTTTTTGTTAAGTTGTACGAGTTCCCTATCAATTTTGAGATTAAGCCCTTATCGGAGATAACGTTGGCAAATATGTTCTCCCATGCAGTGGGCTTTCTTGCTTTGTTGATGGTTTCTTTCACTGCGCAGAAGCTTTTCGTTTCGATGTAGTCCCATTTGTTTATTTTCTCTCTAAGGATGATTCTTACCCGTGCTGGTTTCAGCCACACATGGGTGTTCCAAGCTGTGCCAGTGTGTCTTATAGGTACACCGCCACGATTTGATTCTGTGTGAAGTCAACAAATTCCTAGTGAGATTAACCAGTTAACTGCCACACATCCAAAACGGAAACCATCTCCACACGCCACTATATTTTGAATTTAATTTAAAAAATAAATTTGCAATAAATATTATAAAAACAATATTCTTGAATATTTTTAGCTGAAAATTCTCACAAAAAATGATTTTAAAATTGGTCAGGCTGCCACTTAGGGAAAACATTTTTTTTTTATATAGAAGTGCGTGGCATGTGGGTGAGGTCCCCCGCTTGCGTGGACAGACACTTACGGCGTACAGTGGGGTAAGCGTGCGTTTAATAAGACACGGTCCTTTGTCCCTGTGTGGCTTCCCGGGTCACCTCACGTGCATCGCCTGTGATTTCTGTTGCCCTTTCACTCAGCAGCCCCGGCCCCTTCCTCCGGCCTCCGAGGCCACTGGGCCTCCCTCTGGGTGTCGCGTGCGCTGTGTGCGTCCCCTCGCTTTCTCACCTGTAGAGAGACCTCTGACCAGGCGAAGCTACGTCTCAGCTGTGGCCTGTATTTCACTGTCACACTCTGCCCCGGTCCCCAGAACCCACAGTGAAACCCTCTCTCCCAGCAACCACTGCAGTTCCTTCCCTACTTGTCTGCCTGTCACCGTTCATTCTCCCTCTGGTTCCCTCCACTGAATTCTGTCTCCAGGTTACTATCCTCGGAGCCGTCAGGGAGGAGAGGAGCAGATGTGACTGTCTCCCGTCCTCTCTCGGCTGTGGGGGATGGGGTCGAGGTGGTCCTGCCCCGTCAGTGTGCAGAGGGACAGGGAGGTGGGGGGGGGGGTGCGGGGGGAGAGGCAGGAGAAGCACAGGCTCCGCGTCACTTACAAACCACATGCCCCTGCCGCCTGCGGGGAGGAGAGGAGTCCTGGGCTGAGAGGAGTGAAACAACAGCTCATCTCCTCACCCCACCTTTCTCCGAACCCCACGTCTGCTTGTGTTTTCATGGTGACCCAGGCTGACAGAGCCATGCGTCACTCTCAGCCTACTGAGAGCTCGTCATCGTCCGCCACGGTGTGGACAGCCTGCCCGCCGCAGCCCTTCCCGCGCTATGTTTGTTGCATTCATGTTTGTTCGGAACCTCACAAAATAAGGTTACGTATTTTGTGTCTGAACACTAAGCGCCCAGTCAGTCACCGGTGACCGACACTATACTTTCCGCCCGGAAGACAAAACAGGCTGGCGCTTAACGTGTAAAATAGTCTTTTTAAGGAAAAAATACTTTATATTTAAGTCCATACAGTGCTCTGCACCCTTTCTGGAAGACCTTGGTTAGTTGGCCGGTTGGTTAGTTGGCTGGTTGGTTGGTTGGTTGGTTGGTTAGTTGGCTGGTTGGTTGGTTGGTTGGTTGGTTTTAGCAAGTAGTTAACTCAGCTGGTCTCAGATGGCAGACTCTCTCTCCACGGTGTGGGCAGCACCACATTTTAATTCCGTCCTCTTAGCCTTAGCTGGGCTTCTTGGAACCTGCCTTATAAGTGGGTGACTCAGGTCAGCTAGAGATTGGGGCAGAATTTATACTCAGAATTTGAGGAACCCTCTGCCTGGCTCTCTTCTTCCTGGGATTCCCCCTCACTTCCCCCTCCTGTGGTGACTCACGCGCTGGTTCTTCACACCAGCAGGATTGGGCCTGCGTCTGGCTCTGGCCTCTGAAATGTGGGCCCGCCCTGTGCCGCGGCCTGCCCCCATGTCAGCTTCCCAGACTCGCCGCCGGGGGGCTCTCCTGCTCCCCAGCCACTTCCTATGTCCATAGCCCCTGCCTGCAAGAGGGTGGTCACATCGGAGTGCTCGAACGTGGCAGATACAAAGAGGTCACCATCTTAAAGGGAGATTTCAGTAGAAATCACTCTTAATAATTTTGAGATGGGTAGCACAATTAAACAAACGTACATTATTTCCGACAGTCTTAGATACCTAACAAGCAAAGAGAGGCAGTGGTTTTAGTGCATCCGTGAAACGAGACGTCGGTCTGCCCGGCCTGTCTGTAAGGGGAGAGGCGCAGAGGCCGAGGCTGCCACACCGGCCGGGGCACTTCCCCCAGGTCAGCCCCTACAAACATGCCATCCGTCCCGGCTCACGCCGGCTCCAGCCTCGCGCTGTGCTAGAAGGTCAGCCCCATTCCTCTGTGGTGAGGCAGTGCTGGCAGTTAGAAGAGATCATGTTTCAAAACTGATATTCCCATGAACTTGCCAAAGCAAGCCATTTCCCTCTTGGCTTTTCCCTTCCCGTTTCTTGCTGCTGTTTCTCTGGACATTTTTCAGATTAGCCTGAGGAGCTGTGGATCCAGCTGATTCCTGGGTCCACAGCAAATGGTGTGATGTCACCATAAAACATGTTGAGGTGACCAGTCCAGTCTTCTACCAAAAAACTCATTCAAGCAAATTACATTTAAGAGAAGAACTGTTGTAGGGTTTTAGTTTCAAAGAAGAGTAGGATTCTCGGGGAAAATACGACCGAGTGAAACAGATAAAAGCACGGAGCCCCTGGGAGCCTGTAGGCAGGCCGGAGAGCGAGCAGGAGCAACTCCCGCTCACTTGGGAGTGGGGCTCTTCCTCCCGCGCTCGTCTCCGTCCGAGCTCCGAGCGGTGGAGAGGGCAGACCGGATCCTCCTTTATGAATGAGGAGGCAGGTTGCAAGGCCAGGCCGGGGTGCCTCACGCACGGCCCTGTGTCCTGGAGCCCGCAGAGCCGGGACTGTCCGTGTCAGTCCTGGAAACGAGGAACCGATGAGACCACTTTCTCGCTCTCCATGAAAATGCCTTCGAAGTGAAGTCATGTTTTGTTGCTCCAGAACGGAAATTTAATAAGCCCTCCCCGTGCCAGCTCGCCGAGGCCCCGAGACCAGGCCTCGCAGGGAGGGAGTGCTGCGGCCGGAGACTGCCCCAGAGCGCCCTCCGAGCCCAGGGCGGCCCTGGCCCTCCTCGCGGTCTTTGATGACTTCTGTCAAAGCCGGGCAGTGAAAATAAGACGGACGTGGAATGAGTACTCCCTCTCCTCACGGCCTCTTCCTGGTGGGACCTGTGGATAAGCAGACACAGTGCCGGCTGTTCTGATGGTTAAGTGAGTCTTGGCTTTTGTTGTTTCATCTGCTTGCAAGTCTGAGACTGAGAGCCACGTCCCAGGAAAGGAGTGAGGGCGCCGTGCCAGTTCCCAGTAGGCAGCTCCGAGCGCCCAGGAGAACGTCTTGCTACTAAAAATACTGACGTTTGGGAAAAGACGTTTAAATCTGACCTCCTGACACGCACATTCTAGCTCTTGCTCTGGTTTTTCGGCAGCAGCTGCTCAGCGTTCAGAAATGTCTCCGCGAGCCCCCGAGTCCACCGGTGGGATCGTCTCCACTGTGAAAACAGGCGTTTTGTGGGTCATGTGTATTCCTGGCCGCTCTGAGCAACAAAGCGTGGTTTCTCAGGGGCGTCTCGTGCTGTTCGGTGTGAGAATGGAGTGCTGAGGTTGAGGGAACTGGCTCCCCGGTTGTCACTGCGTTCTTGGGGACGAGGCTGGCCTGTTCAGTGGAGGGACATCGAAGTGACTGTCCTGCAGCTGCCACACAGCCGATGAGAGTGACAGCTGGGGAGCCCCCCACTAGACCCACAGGCCAAGCGGGGGGGGGCGGGCGGGGTGCTGAGGGGCTGGCAGTGGGTTCAGATAGCACGTTCGGGAGCGGAGAGCGGGGGAAGCGAGGTGGTGGAGACTGGTGGACCGAGCTGGGGAGGGTCTGTGGCCGGGACCTCTCGTAAGCTACGCGGTTTTTGTGGGCACAGTGACTCCATTTCACCAAACATCCCGCGTGCCATAACTTCTCCCAATGGGGCCTATTTAAAATGGGGGCCCCCCTCCTGAAAGAGCATGTCGCACGTGGTCTTTTCATAGTTTGCTTGGGTTTTCCTTACTTGAAAAAAGGACATTTTTTTAACTTGGTTTTTTTTCTTGATTTTTGTGGACTTTTCAGTTGTCTTAAACTGTAGTTTTTGGAAATTCTGATTCCCGGGGTCCGTTATTTATTTTGAGGGTCAGGTGATTGAGAGAGGGTGGCTCCTTTGGGGCCAGTGTCTCAGGCTGGACCCCTGCTCCATGACCCTCTGGCCACCAAGTGCACAGGGAGCTGGGTGCCGGGATCTGTGGTGATCCGGGCATGTGAGGGCAGGATCGGCCTAGTGGGAGCGAAAGTCAGGTGGACAGTCCCGTTTACAGAGCATCTTACCAAGAGTGAGGGCGCCGGGGCCCAGCTGCCTGGCGGCGTGCGCCTCCCGCCTTGAGGGTGACGCCATGTGTTTCCTCGGTCATGATGACCGAGCTGGTGCAGGAAGAAACCAGAACCCTGTTTGAGCAGGTGGGATCTCCCACGGAAACAGGAAGCAGTCCCTTTCCTTAGAACGCTCACCGGTGACAGTCGGCTGCCGGGCACTGTTGACTGTCGCTTCCTGCCCGGGCCGCGCTGGGAGCTGGCGGGGTGAGAGCATGCTGCTTGTCAGGCAGGAATGTCTGTCTGAGCGGCGAGCACATTCCCACAGTAGAACGGGAGCGCTGCAGTGACCTCACTCCATGAGTAATTCTGGGCGCGGACTCCCTGCATCCACCAGGCGGCTGCATTCCTAGAGCTCAGCCTCGCAGGCTTGTAGGAGAGCCGACTGCCATCGTAGGGACGAAAGAGTCAGACCTGCCGCCCGCTGAACCCGGGGGCCCGAGTGCAATGGGCAGGGGGCAGGGGCTGGCTTGGTGGCCTTCTGGGTAGCTTCTGGATGGCAGAGAGCAGGATCAGGCCGCCGCACAGCCGGCACAGAGGAGTGTGGGATGCAGCGAGGCCCTGAGTAGGCGAGCAGTGGTAAGTAGGGTGCTGCTGTTGTAGGCGGGGGCACGGCTCCAGGCGTCTGACCGGTGGGTTCAGCAACCTCGGGCCTTGGGTTCTGGCTGGGACAGAATTCAGAGCAAGACCCAGACCACAGAGAGCATTTACTGGGTGACTCGCAGGTAGAAGTCACTCCAGGAGAAATGGCTCTGCACACAAGTTCTGGAGGAAAGGGGGGCCCTGGGGGCTGGGGAGCGAGGCGCTAAGGTAACTGCCTGGGGGAGGGGCGGGCAGCAGGCTGTGCTCCCAGGAGGCGAGCACTGGGCCTCCGTCCTCAGGGCTTCAGGGCGGAGGTGGGGGCAGCCCCCGGGAAGGTCCCGGCAGAGAGGCAGCGGCTTCCAGCGGGTTCCTCTCGGGGCTGCGCTCCGCCGATGGCTGGGCCGGCACCAGGGCAGGGTCACCATCCAGGGCAGCTGGTCCTGACGTCAGCCCGGCTGGGTTTGTGCTTGTCTGGGCCTGGAGCTGAAATACGAGTGAGGCCTAGATGTTACCTCGAGGGGGGAAAGGTCAGGGGTCCAAACCTCATGACCAGCGATTTGCTAGGGGAGGAAGGTCACCCTGGGGCTGAGGTCCTACCCTACAATTGACTGTCCATTGCCAGGCACCTGGGCTTTCCATCCTGGTGACCTGTACTCGGCCCATCCTCCTTGCTCTGCTCATGTCCGTCTACCTGCCTACAGCACTGCTACCCACACCTCGCAGCTTAAAGCAGCTGGTATTTCCAGAAGCACTGCCATACTGTCACTGGTGCCGTATTTCCTGAGGGTGAAGTACTGGGTAGCTGAAAGCGAGCAGGAAACGGCGGTGACGGAGGTGATGCCAGATTGCTGAGCTGCCCCGTAACATGCTGACTCCCCGCGGGCCCACATTCCCATGAGGAGTCTGTCCTGGGGCGTGTCTGTGTGGGTGAGGTGCCGGGGTGCTCGAGGCAATTCTGCTCTGCTCCAAACACATGTAGGCACACACATCCATCCCGCCTGGGCGCGTCTTTGATCTCCCACACTTCTTGTCTTCCCAGCTGTCCTCTGACCTATAGCTGGGCTGCAACTGGGCCTGCAGTTTGGACTCAGCTATTTTTGAGTCATTTTGTGAAGAGTCAGAAACCTGATCGTCTTTCCCACTCTTGATTGCCATCTACTGTTAGCCCGTGTGCTTCGAGACAGTCGGGTGGGGCTGGTGTGTGCTGGCTGCCCGGCTCCCTTAACCCCTGTGTTGTCTCTGCAGCACAATCCTGGAGGAGGAGAAGGCTCAGCACGAGGAGCGCGTGAGGATGGAGTCCAGGCGGCAGGTCACGGTTTCCTGGGACTCCGGAGGCTCCGACGAAGCTCCACCCAAGGTAGCAGCGGCCCCCACCCAACTCGCATTCCTCCCGACCTCTGCGCCTCTGGGGTGGGCAGCTGCCTGGAGGGGAAGCCATGCCTACGGGGGCTTCTAAGAGTGACCCTCTCACTCCAGCGGTGGTTTCCTGTCTGCTCCTGCTGGTGCGCTCGGTGCACTTGGATTAGATTCATTTGCTATGATTTTAAAATGCTCTTTCTGGTCTCCCGCCCTTCCCCCTTCCTCCCCTCCCCCTCCCCCAGCCACAGACTGAGCAGCCTCCCTGGGGAGGCTTTTCCTCTGTTGGCGTCAGGGACCTCGCTCGCTCGCATCAAGTCACAGTGAAGGCGGGAGAGGGACTGAGCCTAGGCCCGAGTGCTTTCCGTTTTGCTCTGTTTCAGCAGGAGTCCGTCCCGCCCGCCTGCTCCTTTCGGCTTGGGTTGGGTTTTCTGGCGGCTGCTGGCTGGGGTGTTGGTGAGGGAACTCACGTAGCATCCTTGGGCCTCGCCTGCCCACTCCCCTCACACCTAGACTCTGGTGCTCGGGGGGGCGGGGGGGCCCTCTCCCCCCACCCCTCGCCGGGGCCTGCTGAGCTGTGCTGGGGGTGCCCCTTTGGCTCTGCCAGGCTGTATTTTCACGCACGGGCTCAGTCGCCATCAATCCAGTCCAGACCATCCTCTGAAAGTAAATGGGCAGGAGGCTTTTCTGCAGTTAATAACCTGCGATTGGATGTTTCATTGGCTAAAAACATATTAAGAAACGTTGACATTCTTTACTTCATTTCTTTTTGAAAACGTTTCGAAATCTGTGAACCCGAAGTGCTGTGTGCATGCCACCGGCTTTCCCCTCTGCCGAGAGCTGCTCTCCGGGCACTGCTTTCCGTGTGCAGCGGCGAGCGCTGTGACCATTTGACGGCGTGCTGGGGAGGGGCACAGTTCCCCAGACCTCCCGAGGGGGGTTCCACAGTGCACCCTCCTCAACAATGGAGACCCAAGGCCAGGCAGGAGGCCGGCGCCTGTCCCATGGAAGTCACTGCAGTGGCTTCGCGTTGGAGCCAGGACGTTTCCCCGTCTCCCAGTTTAACAACAGAAAATCCCTCCTTGCCCCCCAGAACAGCTGTGCGCCCCACTTCCCAGCCTCTCAGGCCCCCAAGTTGTCTACAGTGTGCCTGTCTTACATCGGGACAGCTGCCAGAGGCCAGGCCTGGGGCGGGCGGTCTCCCAGCTCACCGCGGGCTCTCCGCCGGGCCGGCTCCCTCCTGTGCCAGCCTCGCGGTGTCCCCTGTGGCCGGGCATTCACAGCACTGTCTTCAGCCCCACAGATGGGCGCCAAGGAATGCACCCCCACACCCCAAACTCACAGAGTTCCAGGCCTCTCCCACCTGGACAGCTCCCTGTATCTCACCCCGTGGGACGTGGACTGGGTTCATTCGGCCGAGTTCTGGAAGCTGGCTGCCAGGTCCGTAGGTGCAGGAGGAGCAGGGCTTTTTCCTTTCGTTGCAGAGTAGAGACCAGTTCTGCTTCCATTTTAAACATCCACTATTTTTGGAGGTGCTTCAAAGTGCCTATTTTAGGTTCTTGTCCATAATCAGAGATTGTTCTGCCCTTTAGGACAGGCATCAGCCAACTGTCGCCCACTGCCCGACTTTATTCATTAAAGTTTGAATGGAACAAATTGCAGCTTCTTTTGCGATGTCCATGCTGGTTTCACTGCCGCAGACAGAGCTGAGTGGTCCAGACAGCTGAGTGGTCCAGACAGAGCTGAGTGGTCCAGACAGAGCTGAGTGGTCCAGCTACTGTGTGGCCCCAAAGGTCAGCGTATGAACTCTCTGGCCCTTCAGGAGGGAGCTTGGCAAACCCTGGACAAGGCTGTCAGGGCCAGAGAGTCACCGGCAGCGGTTTCCATGCGGCTGCGCCTGGCAGCCCGGGTTCCTGGAGGGAGAGCTGGCAGGTGTGCCGTGCAGTTCAAGTTGTGCGTTTGGTAGACATTTTCTAAAAAAGAAAGAAGCAAGACTGTCTCACCAAGGAAAACAACTGATAACATTGGTTGCCAGGGATAAATTTTACATTTTCAGCCAAAAATTTGAATTCTGAAAAACATCTCCATCACCTTGATAGCTTTGCGATTCTTAGCCTCTCTGCTGAGCGCAGGTGGTGCTCACAGTGAGCGGCGTTTGCGGGGGGCACTTTGACATGTGGACACTGAAGAGCCGCGTACTCGGCTCTCCGTTGTTTCCCAGTGATGAGCGGGAGAGGCTGTGATGCAACAGCTGGCGGCACAGTTTCCAGTTCCGTGTGGCCAGTCGCCCACCGCGGCTGAGTTTAGCTGTAATACCAAAAAGCGGCACCCACGGTTGTTCCAAGGATTAAAATGCTTGAAGTTCAGGTGTCTCACCAACAGTTTGGATCTGGGAGTGACTTCCGAGTTGCTCAGCGCCACCCCCATGTCATAGGTGAGGAAGTAGAGGCCAGTCTGCTGCTCACTGTCCCCGGCCACCCACCAGGGAGTGGCCGAGCAGGATGGGTGTCCAGCATCACTTTCCCTCGAGGCCGAGTGGTGTGAGCATCTTGTCACGTCTGCGCTCATTGGCCATCGCACGGCGTCCCGGGCCACTCCAGTCCTCTGCCCACTGTTAACTGGAACACCTGTCCTTTATAATTGGTATGACTCTTACCAAATAGACGACTTGCAAATATTTTCTTCCATTCTGTGGGTTGTCTTTTCACTTTTCTAATGCTTTCTAATGCTGCCATTTGCAACACAAAAGCTTTTAATTTTGATGAAAGCCAGTTTATTTATTTATTTATTTCGTTTTGTTGCTTGAGCTTTTGGTGTCATAGCCAAAAAACTATTCCCTAACCCACAGATTTGTCCTGTTTTCTTCTGGGAGTTTTATAGCTTTAGCTCTTCCATTTAGACCACGACCCCGTTTGAGTTGATTTTTGTGGATATTGTGAGGAAGGGGGCCAGCTTCATTTGCTCACATGTGGATGCCTGTTGTTCCGGCATCGTTTATTGAAAAGACTATTTCTAACCCCTCTGAGATGTCTTGGTTCCTTTTATCATTCTTTCCAAGTAAACTCTTTTAGAGCAACACCTTCTTCTATTATTTTCAATAAAACCAGGATTTATGATTTACAAAGTAATCAAAACACCCATTCATGTGATGCTCTGTTGGTTTGTCCACAGCCCAGCAGGCCGGGTTATCCTAGTCCGCGGTCCAGTGAAGGATTTTATCCCAGCCCACAGCACATGGTGCAGACCAACCATTACCAGGTACGCCAGGCCTTACCGAGACAAGATATGTTCTCTTCTTTAGCACGGCTCGGGATCGGGAAGGACGCTGTGTGTCTGTATTGTTACTTGTGTACGTAGGAGTATTGTCAAGGGGCACGTTGTCCTGACATTCATGTGGGGCTGTGAGCGCTCACTGCTCTGAAAGCAGCTGGGGAAGGTCCCATGGCCCAGCGTGCCCGGTCTGCTCCCTCAGCACAGGACCCAGCAGGCACCCGCTCTGCAGAGCCCCTCAACTGGGCAGTTCTCCTGGGAGCCAAGAATAAGGTTCAAAAGTGCCTTAAAGGCCAGGTGAGCCCTGGCTGGTGTGCTAAGTGGTTAGAGCATCAGCCCATGCACCGAAGGGTCGTGGGTTCAATTCTTGGTCAAGGGCACATAACTGGGATGCAGGTCAATCCCTGGCCTCAGTCGGGGAGTGGTGGGAGGCAAACAATTGATGTGTGTCTCTCACGTCTATGTTACTCCCTCCCCCTTCCTTCCCCTCTCTCTCCCTCTTTTTCCCTCCCCCTCTCTCTAAAAATCAATGGAAAAAATACCCTCGGGTGAGGATTAACACAGCAAACAAAAAGCCCAGATGAGTTGCCAGATGGGCAGGTGTGGAGGGCAGGGTGGGCTTGCAGACGAGGAACCTGCGCAGAGGAGTGAACGCATGAGAGGAGGGCCAGAGCAGAGTCAGTCATGGTGGTTTGGATTTCCGAGGGAAGGTGTCCGCTCTTCTTAAGAGCAGGAAGTCGGGGCTCAGTGGGCACTGAGCAGGGGTCAGACCCAGCATTGTTTCGAGAGAACATGGCAGCACAGAGAGGGAGCGCTCAGGTGCCGGGAGCTGGGTCCTCGCCCTGTGACGGGCGCGCCGGCCATGGCGCTTGCAGGCTGGGCTCTGGTGTGTGTTTGTTAGAGGTGGGGGTCCTCTGAGGACAGGGACTCGCCTGGACTTTCAGCGCCCGCTACAGCGCGCACAGCAGAGGCCAGGAGTCAAGGACGGCGTCTGTGTTATCCTGGCGGAAAGGGTGAGGAGCCCTCCTGCTTTGGAAGCGAGCGCAGCTGCAGGCCTTGCCGGGCGGCGTTGCAGGCTCCTCTGGAGCCTAAAGTGCTCGTCTGGTCCTGCCACACGCGTGGTATGGAGAGAACTGTTTTAGGGCATTCGAAATCTCTGTTGTGAAAATCCCTAACTGTTCCTTGGCAGTAATATGTCCTTTCTGACCAAATACAGTAAGGGTATACAGCATTTTATGTTTAGCAGAATTTTTACCATTAAATATTGGCTTCGGTAAACTGTGAGCACTATCTATATGTCTCATTTGGCAGTTTAATTCCATATTGTCGGGAGGGGATTGGTATGTCAGTGCCTGGAGGCCTAACGGATACACAAAACCTCTGTTGAAGGCTCTGTGGCTGTTGGGCTGTGCTTTATCTCATTAAAGAGAGCCATCATGAGCCGTGGGAACAGGGCAGGGTCCTTCTGTCTTCTCTGGAGGGAGAGAGGGAGGAAAGGAGGGAGGGAGGGAGGGAGGGAGGGAGGGAGGGAGGGAGGGAGCACAGGAAGACAGCCTCATCTTCCTCCTGCCTGCCGCTGTTCCCCACGGCTAGCTGGCTGTCTCCTAGGGTCGGGCTCACTCACCTTGGTTAGAACTTGAAGACTGACCCCCCCCCCCCCCCCCCCGCCAGCCCTTGTTCACCAGGGCACTGCCTGGGGGCTTAGTCTGTTGGGCCGGGCGGGAAGGGCTCCCTGGCAGTGCGTGCACAGCCTGTGGATGGCCCCCGAGGACGGCTGCTCCCGGCCGTAGGAAGTGCAGGGTCTGACTGCGGGCGAGTTTGCGCAGTTGTCTGCTGCGGCCTCAGTGCAGACTCCCCGGGCCACCTGCATTCCTCGGCTGGTGGCCTTCCTCCACCTTCAGAGCCACAGTTGGTGAGGCTCTCTTGATCTTCACTAGTCAGTCTCCCTCCCCCGCACCCCTGCTTCCCTCTTGCACTCTCTAAGGAACCTGAGGTCACGTCAGGCCCACCCCTGTCTCAAGTTCCTCATTTACATCCCTCTGCAAAGTCCCATTGCGAACTGGGCCCCACAGGATTCTCTAGCCTAAGTTACCTCCTCTCTCGTGGGCGCAGACTCTGCAGAACTCGTGTGTCCGAACCTGACCCACCACTCACTCGCCCGCAGGTCTCTGGCTACCCTGGCTCACACGGAATCCCAGCCATGGCAGGCAGCATGTACCCGGGACAGGCATCCCTTTTGGACCAAACAGATTCGTGGAATCACAGACCCCAGGAGATGTCCATGTGGCAGCCCAGCGTGGAGGTAAGCTGGGTGCTCTCAGGCTTCCGTTTGTTAACTGACAAAGCTTTGCCCCAGGTACCTTTTCCTTCTAAATCCTCGGGTGTCTTGATTTTGGTGACCTACTTCTCACATCAGGAGGCTCCTTTTACTCAGATGCTTGCTGGTGCTGGGAATCTTTCTATTAAAGAGAGGAGAGACGCCACCAGCATTAGCCCCTTCGTTTGGAAGGCAGACCCCCGATTGAATGGAATTGGCTTGGAGCTCAGGAAGGAGCAGGCAGACGAGCCGTCAGTGCTGTCGCCTCTGTCGTGGGGTCCTGCTCACTCCCAGACCGTTTCCACTGCCCGCTAGGACTAACGGCACATCTGTGCGCAGATGCTCACTTCCTCCGTCAAGTGTCTGCCTGCCGGTGGCGCTGAGCGTAGCGATTGTATACTTTGTAAAGATGCTTGGCACGCATCAACCCGCAGCCTCCAGGAAAGTCGCTCCCACAGCCGGGTACGCCTCCTGTCCCCACCACCTCGCTTCCTTGGGAAGACAGGGAACACGTGAGAGCATCCCAAGTAGACCTGCGAGCAGCCGTGCCGTTTCTGCCCTCAGGACCCTGCGGCGCTGGACCTGCGCGGGATCGGACAGGTGTTGCCCACACACCTGATGGAGGAGCGGCTGATCCGGCAGCAGCAGGAGATGGAGGAGGACCAGCGCTGGCTGGAGAAAGAGGAGAGGTTCCTGGTAACTGCGTTTCGGAGATGTCCTTCCGCCCTTAGCCTGCGGGGTCTGGGGCATAGGTCCCTCTTCCAAGCAGGAGAGCTGGCTTCCCATCCGCCTCCTGAAACTGGCCCTTGTGGGTGTTGGCTTTCCTGGAGTCACTTCTTCAGTATCAGTTTTGAGGGTAGCAGTGGCCTTGCAGGCTCAGAGGTGTGAGCATTTCTGTGGCTTCTGTGTTACCACCGAATTGACAAACAGCTCCCCGAGGTGTCAGCCTGCGCACGGACAGCCCGCCTGTCTACTCCGTGGTAACCTGCTGCCCGCCACTGACAGCTGCCTGTCGCTGAGAGACCGGTGTCTCGTTTCCATTGAACTTGTCGTTGTGTATTTCTGTGTGTGCACATGCAGTTGGTGGATAGGAATTTGTCTTGGGTTTTCCGGTATCTGTCACATGAAATCTCGGTGGCCGGTTCCCTTGGATTTTCCGAATGCACAGCTGTCGCTCTTCGTCTCACTCGGTGTTTCTTAGACACGTGCGCCTTCTCTCCTGGGGCGTCTCTTGCCAACTTCAGTATGAAGTAGCTCCTTGCTGGCTTCTCCTGCTTTTGTTTTTAAAGGTAGTGCCTCTAATAGTTTTCTCCATTAAGTATAACTTGGTATATTTGTGCCTGTACATTTTAAATATATTGAGGTGGTGGTGGTGTTTTTAAGAAAACTTTAGCCTTGGCTGGTTTGGCTCAGTGGATAGAGCGTCGGCCTGCGGACTGAAGGGTCCAGGGTTCGATTCCAGTCAAGAGCACCTGCCCAGGTTGCAGGCTCCATCCCCAGTAGGGGGCGTGCAGGAGGCAGCCAATCAGTGATTGCCTCTCATCATTGATGTTTCTGTCTCTCCCTCTCCCTTCCTCTCTGAAATCAATAAAAATATGTATTTAAAAAAAAAACTTTAAAAGGTTTAACCTGAGTTACCTGGAGCGTTTTGCTTGGGTTTATGCTAGTCCTGCATCCCAGAGATAAATCCCTCTTCAGTCAGAGGTGACCCCTCTTTGCAGGCCTGGTTTATTTTGTTTGCGGTGTTTCGTTGGGAGTTAGATGATGCTCATCGGTGAGAAGAATGTGTTTCTTGTCATCGCTTATTGGCTTCAGGGTATGCACAGTGCTGGTCCCTAAGGTGCGGTGAGTGATTGCCACCCTATGGATTTGGGTCTTCGTTAGGGCCATGTCGTGGGTGGTGGGTGGGGCTGAGAGCAGCAGGCAGTCAAGACGGGGCCGCCTCCAGTGACGGGACTGAGAGCGAGGAGACGGGACCAGTAAGCCTTCCTTTCGCCTGGGCATTTTATTTTTTTATTTTTTTTAAAATATATTTTATTGATTTTTTACAGAGAGGAAGAGAGAGGGATAGAGAGTTAGAAACATCGATGAGAGAGAAACATCAATCAGCTGCCTCCTGCACACCCCCTACTGGGGATGTGCCCGCAACCAAGGTACATGCCCTTGACCGGAATCGAACCTGGGACCCTTGAGTCCGCAGGCCGACGCTCTATCCACTGAGCCAAACCGGTCTCGGCTCGCCTGGGCATTTTAATTGGGGTCTCTGCAGCATTGTCCCCGCCACAGCCACGGTGATGTTCCTAAAATGCAAGTCTGATCCTGAGTCTCTGGTGTCCAATCTGCTGGAGCTACCCCGGGATGACCCGCCCAGCCTCCTCTGCCCCTCCTCTCTTCCTGTCCTCCTGGGTCAGCCTCCCATTGTGACAGAGCCACTGAGCACAGAGGGGAAGGACAGCCCCCAGGTCACTGGGGAGGCTGAGCGGCTAAAATGGCAAGAGCGACAGCCCCAGAAGATCTGGGGAGGAACATTCCAGGGAGAGGGCACGCCAAGTGCAAGGACCCAAGGCGAGCTGGGAAGGAGCCAAGTACATCTGAGGGTCGGAAAGACAGCCATAGAGGCCAGAGCGCAGGAACGGAGGGGGGCAGACCACACAGGGCCTCGGGCCATGCAGGCGGGGCGGGGGTGGCCAGGGCCTGGCGGTGGTGGGAAACGGAGCAGTTTGGCACTCAGAGGTCCTTCCCATCCTGCTGTCCTTTCAGCGGCATTATGGGAAAGAACTCAGACTTGGGAGAATTAAAAATCCTCGTTACTGGGACCCTGCATTGTTTTCTCTCTTCATGCTTTCATTTCTTAGCCTGTGAAGTACTTCACGCCCGCCATACAGTGCGGGTAATGCTTTCCTCATAGGGGGGTGAGGGTGACATGGGAACAGTGGAGGGAGGAGCACCCCCCTAATTTTCAAAGGGCTTTTTTTGCTCTTCCTCGGTTTGAGCTCCATCGCTGCCATGAGCTGCATTGATGAGAACCTAGACTCCTAGGTCATGTGTCACAAAGTTCCTCCTCTGACACAGCGTTCCTGCAGACAGTCCCAGAATACCTCCTCCCCTCCTGACCCCAAGCTAAGGAAGAGATGGAGTACGAGGTTGGCCACTCTCGAAAGGTTTCTGCAGAGGAGCCTGAGGGGATCGCTGCTCAGGAGCTGCAGAGCCTTTTATTGGATTTATTGGATTTATTGGCTGTCATAAGGGAACCTTCACTCTCTCTCGTTAGCAGGTAGCTAACAGCCCCTGGAGTGCGCAGAGCCTGCCACTCGTAAATGCCGCCTTTTAGGCCGCGGCGCTTTCCAAGGCAGGCTTGTCCTGCTGTCAGTGCGGCGGGCCAGCCACTGGTGTCATCCGAGCTGTTGTGCACCTGCTGCCCTGGCTAAGTAAAATAAAACCCAGTTACTAGAAAAGGGAAATTTTCAAAAAGATATACAACATACAAGCCAAACTTTTTCATTATGAACTTCAGCAGACCTAACACTATTTCAGATTGCTCTAGAAATTTCTAAAGATTCTTGTCTTCTGTTCTGTCTCCTCCTGGCCTGGTAACAGATCAGTTCCGCCCCGCTTGGTCCTCAGACTGCTTGGGGAGCGGTGCTGCCCCCCAGTGACATCAGCTATGCAGCCTGGACAGAGTCAGGTTTCTACTTGAAAAATTAACTCTTAAAGTTGCTTTCTCAGCCATAGTTCCCAGATTTTTTCGAATAGATCCCGTTTTCAGGGCTCACGTGATTGCATGGTCATCTACATATATAAAAGGCTAATATGCTAAGTGTCCCTCCACTGTCCGACCGGTCTCTATGACGCGCACTGACCACCAGAGGGCAGACGCTCAACGCAGGAGCTGCCGTGATGCGCACTGGCCATTGACAAAGAAACAGCACCACCGACCTGACACTGACAGAGCAACACTCGGCTTCCCTCAAGTGGGACACAGGCCCCGCCACCATCCCAGAGTGACATTCCACCAAATTGCAGCCAATGCTGCTGAGACCCCGTGCACAAAATGCGGCCCACAGCCCAGCCCCGCCCGGTAATGACGTCATGTAGCAGTGTAGCAACACCCGGTTTCCTCTCCCTGGCAACTAGCCCCCTTGGGGTTTCTTCAGCCCAGGAGACTTGCTTTATCACCAGGTGCTAACATTTCACACTTTAACCAAAAGTCTGTGAAGCATTTTCCTATGCCTCATCTCTTTTGATCCTCACAGAAGTCCTGGAGCAGGTAGATAGGAGACTCGGTGGAATCTTATTTTCTTTTTATTAGCCGGAAAAGGGAGATTTAGGAAGTTTAGAAACTTGACCTGACTGAAAAGAAGTAAGAAATGGTGGACCTTCAAAATGATTTCAGGTTTTCTCATTGCACAGAATATAGTCAAACACTATATTCTGTGCAATGAGTTAAATATTTTACCCTTTGTTCTCCCTGCATGATCTACAATAATAATCTGCTTTGTGTTGATATTTACTGCTGTGTTGCTGACAATTACCTGAAAGAGAAGTTGGGGTGCTTCATGGGGCTGGAAAAAGTTTAGCTACATCAGAAAGCAGGTCTAACTAAGCAAGTTTATTCTATACATATAAAAGGCTAAGTTGACTCGCACATGCACGATACATATAAAGCTCTTGCTGGCGCCAATCACACGCGTGTGTTTCCATCTGTCATTGCCTATCATGAATTTGGTTGACACTCCTATTATAGAGAAAGGGTGAATAGCGATATTAAAATATTTTTTCTAATTAATTTCCTTTCAGTGTGCATGAATTTGTGCACCGGGCCCCTAGTTGTTAATAATAGCTCCTGCCTTTTCTTGAGGACTGTGGTGTGCCAGGACCCCCAGATCTATGTGTCCATTAGCACACGTTCTTGCAGTGGCAGCCTCTTGCCCAAGGTCACCCAGCCGGGACCCACGGCACCTGTGTGTGGTGGCATGCCCACTCCCTTCTCCCATCCCTGCTCAGCTTGTGTCCTTCCGAGCCAGCAGAAGGCAGATCTGGGCGAGAGCACAGTCCCAGGCTGTTCCCAGCACTCTGCCCGGTCGGGCGTGACTTACACACAGAGTACCTTTGTTCCTTGTTTTTGTCACTGTGCGCACAGGAGTTTTCTGATGTGATACTGGGCTCAAGACAGAAGTCTAATTTTAAAATGAGAACGCCTGCCTCCATAAAGCCTGCCTTGTGTCCTCAGACAGGAAGTACATATTTGAGCTGTTTTTCCTCTCAGAGCCGACCCAGGACAGCCCGTCCGCAGACCGCTCTGCTGCTCGTTCTGGCTCTGGCTCTGGCTCTGGTTCTGATTCTGGCTCTGGGCCAGGCCACATCCCCCTGTGCTTCTTCCTGACATCAGGTGCCAGGTTTGGAGGCGAAGCAGTGTAGTTCACGGTGGCGGGACTGTGGAGTAAAAGTCTGAACATGAAGTGTTCAGAGGGATAGTGATGGGGGAGTCAAGACCGAGATGGACCTGTGGGTGGCCGTGTCCCTAGGACCTCAGAAGCGCCTTGGCTCTCACTGCTGCTGAGCAGAGGGAGTGTGCGCGCCCGCTCGCAGCAGCCTGCTGGCAGCAGCGCCTGTGTGGTGCCAGGAACTGGAGGTAACCCACCTGCCCCTGACCACGAAATAGGCAAGATCCACACAGCAGGTGCTGTGCTGCCGCCACGGGCAGCCCAGGGGCCGTCTCACAGACGGCACCACCAGGTGCAGACACACGGGCGCACATTGAGTCCATACGTGAAGCTCAGCCACTCGTCCCTGTGGCCGGGCGGAGGCAGGTGTCCGCTGGGCAGGGGGGCGGGAGCCTGCTGGGTTGTCCTGATCTGGGTGGTGTGTTAGGCAGGGACACACATACATGAAAATGCGTTGAGCTTTACACTGAACATGTGTACACTTTGTCATAAATGTTGTACCTAAATGAAAAAACAGAAGATGCTGCACGATGGGGACAATAACCACATAGCCCCCAACGTTATGTGTGTACCTGTCAGTGTAAGATGTCGGCTGTAGCCGCCTCCTTTATCGGAGCCGTTCCTGTCCTCAGGTCTGGAGTGTCCTGGGCGGGGACGGGAGACTCGCCTCACCCGGGAGCAGGGAAGAGCCATCTCTTCCTCTGTGGTCGCTGCTGGAGGCGGGCGGGCTCCGCTCAGGCGCTGTCAGCCCACGGGGAGCTCGGTCATGGCCACTCACACAGTGGACGCGTGGGGAAGACCTTTCCCTTCCAACTGAAATCCCCACTCTGGGAAAGTACACCTTAGGGAACTGTTACGTATAAAGAAATGAAAGCACGTCATTTCCTGTGATTCACATGGGAAGAAAATAGGTAATTCTTGTAAGTACATGAAATGCAGCTCCTTATTCTGTCAGCAAACAATGAACTCAAGTTGCTCTCATTACAGCAAAAAAGCAAATAAAATACCTCCCAGGTAGAAGGTGCTCCCGGTCCCTGTAACTGATTGAGCCGCCGCGACCCCTGCCTTTCCGCGACCCCTGCCTGTCTGCCCGCGGGGGTTAACGGCTCCTGGAGCATGGACTGAGCACCGGGCACGTGCGCGTTGCTGTGCCAGGCACCCGTGGGCTCCGTCTCACGGGTGAGAGTGGATTTGGGGTGTCATGCAGGTGGCTCTTCCCCACGTGTCGTCCTGAGACCCAGCGGGGCGCTGCGCCAGGGCCTCTGACCTCACGGGCCGAGCGTCTAGTGCAGGCGTCCTCAAACTACGGCCCGCGGGCCACATGCGGGTGTGTTTGCCGTTTTGTTTTTTTACTTCAAAATAAGATATGTGCAGTGTGCATAGGAATTTGTTCATAGTTTCTTTTAAACTATAGTCCGGCCCTCCAACTGTCTGAGGGACAGTGAACTGGCCCCTGTTTAAAAAGTTTGAGGACCCCTGGGTTAGTGAGAAGAAACAGGTGTTCTCTTCCAGAAAGGGGGGCGCAACCCCAGCAGCGTAGCGTTTTGTTCCTGGAATTGGCCGAGTCTTGAGTGACAGCACATGGGGACATGGTGGGAGAGACTCACACCCAGCAGGTAAACTCCCCTGCCGGGAGCAGTTTGGCAACTTATACCCAGAACTTCCCAAACGTTGAGACCTCTGACTCAGTAATTCCATTCCTAGAGCTCTGGCCCGGGAAGTAATCGGCGATTCAGCTCGGTTTGTACACAGTCACCCACAGCCTGCTACCACCATTGAATGTGGAAATGGCCCCGATGTTCCACTAACGAGCAGTGTTGGTTTATTGGACACCTGATGTGGCGATAACGTAGTACCGTGCCAATATTAGTTCAGTCAGGCTGGAAATTCTGTGACGTTGTTGCCCTTTTGTGCACATGTGCCTTTCAAAAAAGAGTGAGGCCAAGCCCTTTCTCCATCGCCCCAGCCGGTGCCTGTGGCCGTGTCCTGGGCGCCGGCCCTCCCTGCCCGGTGCAGAGCTGCACAGCCGGGCTCGCAGCAGCTCGCTCTGGTCTGGCGGGGAGCGATCACGGTGGTCACAGGGCTCCCTGCGAGCGTGGGCCCAGGAGGGGGCGGTGTGGTGGGCAGCGCGCTGGTGGCTGGAGGCTGCCGCCCGGTGGTGTGCACCCAGCCTTTATTCTAGTGCTCGTGACGTGGTGAGCTCATTTCTGTTAACCAGGTTCTCTGGTGTCTGTATTCTGGGTGCTTGTGGGAAACGTACCATCGACCGCTGCGGCGGCAGGGCCAGGCCCATGCCGCTCGCTCCGGGCGCAGGGAGGGCGCTGCTCCTTTCCTTGGTGGCTCCTGGGCGCGGGGGAAGGCTCTCCTGCTGCCGGAGGAGGGGCCGGGCTCGGGGGCGGGCCCAACCCTATTTGTGAGCACGTGGGGTTTTCTGGGCCGCCGACCAGGGGTTGTCTCTGGCTTTTGAGAATTTTTCCAAAACTGGGGACCAATCTCCTCTCCTTAGTCGAGGACAGCTGTGTTGAAAAAGGAAGGGACTTAACCCAGACTGAAGCTGTTTGGTTCTGTTTCCACTTCAGAAACCCGACGTGCGGCTCTCCCGAGGCAGCGTGGACAGGGAGGACGGGAGTCTCCAGGGCCCGGTAAGCTGGACGTGGCTGTCGTGTCCTTGTCGTGGCGCCTCCGAACCCAGCCATCCACTCTGGGCGAAGCGGCCGTGGTAGCCCCGCACCCCGTGTCCCTGCTCAGACGCGGAGATCTCCACCCCGCCACCAGTGCCGTCTCTTCCGTGGGCAGCTGGGCTCTGCGCCTGGAGAAGCAGGGACACGCACTAATGTTGGCACGCTCACGCTGAGTCCGCTGCGTTCTCACGCGCTCACTGCGCGCTCACAGCCGCTCCCATCGCAGAACGCTTGCTGCAGGGAAGGCCTTTCCTGGGCGCTGTCGGGAAACCCTCACACCCTCCTTAAGGAGCAGCGTACGTTCATCCAGTAGCTTAGACCCTGCTAGAGCCCCCCTGGTCTTGGGAGAGGAGTTCAGTGTTCCCTTAGGACTTCCATCAGCGGGTGTGTGGTCACAGTGAGCACAGCCTTCTCTCTCACGGAAAGGAGCGCCCAGGAAAGGGCCTCCGCCCGCCAGTGTCCACCAGCGGCTCCGTTAGACAGAAGCCGTGGGCTGCCATCGGGACACACTCAGGCCAGGAGCTGTCCTGTCTGCACTGGGACCCCGCTGCCCTGAGGCGGGCCCGGGGGCGTGGCGTGCTCCGTGTCAGCCCGGAAGGCGCTGGTGCGGCGGGCCCTGCAGGCAGGGAGGCAGGAGTCAGGTGACCTGCCCGCCGCCCGACATGTCCCCTTCCTCCTGTGCGATGAGCACTCTGTCCTGAATCACAGGGAGAGAGAGGCTCGGCACGATGTAGCCCTCGTCCCGGGACCTGCTGTGGGAACGTGACCAGCAGGGAGCTTGGTGAGGAAAGCTGCTGGGCTCCGTGTGCGACAGCACAGACGGGTGTGGAGGAACGAGTAACGGCTGAGGTCGGCCCGGCTGAGGGGGCGGCAGAAACACTCCGTGGAGCGAAGACACAGGAAGGGGCCACGCGTCACCTCGTAGCACAGGCGGCCCCAGGCCTGGGCGACGGGAAGGGTGGGCCGTCCTGGTGGGGAAGGCGCTTCGTCCTGCAGGTGCTGTGCTGCATGCGTCCTGCCCCACACGCGTCCCCAGCACCCCGTGAAGGCAGGCACTGCTCACACCCACACCCACACCCACACCCACACCCACAGGTGGGCCAACCGAGGCTGTAGGAAATGCACCCAAAGCCGCCCGCTGCCGCGTCAGACGCCAGGCGGCCAGCTGGCTGGGCGGCCTCTTCACTTGCCGCGGCGGTTTAGGTTGTGGCGGCTTCCTTCCTGGGGCGATACACACGGGACCGTGTCCTCAGCTACAGGTGGCTCCGCGGTCTGCCCGCCGCTGCCGCTCTCCGCCTTCAGGCTGTGAGCTGTGCTGAGGCTGCCGGCAGCCCTTTGGCTGGAGCGCAGTGGCTATCCACCGGCTGAGGCTAGTGAGCCCTGCGAACAGGCGGGGGCGTGCCCGCTCAGCTGTGTAGAGGACAGCGATCTGCACTCCCACTAGGACCGGGGTGGCAGCACCGTTATGTTGTGAGCTGTTCGCCTCAGTACGAATGGGACACGGAAGCCGCCACAGCTGAGTGAGTCCTCAGGCCCCAGCTGGAGACACGTCCCACCAGAGCACGGGTCCACGCAGTCACCCCAGCACGCTCTGAGGGCAGGGGCTCCCGCAGGCCTGCCCTTCCAGGCAAAGCTGTGTGCCTGCCTAGCACAGTGCCTGATGCCTACACTGCCGAATGCATCAAGAACGTCCTGAGAATAGAACATCCTAGTTTGTTGAACTTTCCTGCTACCTAGGAGTCAACCAGAACATTCTTTATGTTTCAAACCTTTTAAAATGTGTGCGCGTTACGGCCGGGTCAGCACAGCCATGTCTGTTTCTAAAGTTTGGGCCGCTCACTCCTCCGCAGCTGCTCTGGCCACCTGGGCTTCTCAACCTCTGCTGCCCACCCCAGGTCTGCATGGGGCCACATTCTCAAGGGCCTGACCTTCGGGTCCCTCCAGCCCCAGCTCCTTTGTCACTGGGCCCGGCCTGCTCGCAGCCTCCCCGGCAGCTGCTGCTGCGGTGCCGCTCCCCCACCGCTTGGTGTTAGCCGCTCCCGCAGGTGAGCGGCAGGTCCGGGGTGCTGCCCGGGAGCTCCGGCTCCGAGGGCTTGGCGGCTGCGTGCGGCACGGCGGGGCGCGATGGTGGGCCCTTTGAAGGGCCTCTAGGGCAGCGCAGCTGGAGAGCGCAGACAGGCAGGTCTCCCCGCAGCGGGCGCTGAAGGAGCTGCTCTGCCTGGCGCGGCCTGGGGGCGGGGGTCGGAAGTGTGATGGCCGCTTGCCAGCCCGAAGTTGGTCTGGTTCGGACCGCCTTCCCAGCCGGTCCGGCACACGCAGGGCTTCGGGAGACAAGGACATGGCCCCGGGGGGGGGGGGGGCGTAGGCTCCCAGTGCTCTGACATCATTGTCCATCGTTGTCAGGACGGCGGTCAGAGCCGGCCAGGGAAGCTGACTGCACCACATCCGGCACCCCGGCGGGGCTCTTAGGAGGACTGCAAATTGGCCGTCGCCGTCCCCCAGGCTCGCGCTGTCGCAGCCCTTCTGTCCCCCCGTTAGCACGACCTGCTTATTTGCCTGCCCCACCCCAGCTGAGGCCTAAAGCAGCTGCCCTCGTCTTGGTGGTGTCTGGAGCCAGCATTCAGCACCCGGTTCCGGGGGCGGGGGCAGGCGAGGGCGGGCGGCCGTGACCCTGCCGTGACGCTGCCGCGCTGACCGACCTTTCTGTCCCACAGACTGGAAACCAGCACATTTACCAGCCGGTGGGGAAGCCAGGTAAGCGGAGAAAGAAACCATAGCAAGCAGTTTGTGTAACATGGAGGGAGCGGCTTTTCACGTGTACGTTTCTGAGCTTTGGAATACCTCATGGTTTTTTATCGGTCCCCTCTGCAAGCCACAGCGATTGTGACGGTTCCCAAAGGCAGCCCATGCTGAGAAGGCTGCAGAGGGAACCTCGTACCGGGCACCAGTAGGGCCGTGCATGCGTGTGCGTGTGCGTGCGTGCGTGCATGTGTGCGCTCTGTGAAGGCATGTTCTTTAATGAGACGTGTTCCCTTTTCCAGATCCTGCAGCTCCACCAAAGAAGCCACCACGCCCCGGAGCCCCCGGCCACCTGGGCAGCCTTGCCAGCCTCAGCAGCCCCGGGGACAGCTACAACGAGGGCGTCAAGGTGGGCGAGGAGCTGGCTCTGCTCCGGGCTCTGGCGGATGAGCCTGCGCTGCGGGTGGGGCCGGGGCGGCACGCCGTGGGCTGCAGCTCAGGGTGGTTCCAAACCCCGGAGAGTCAGGAACACGCTTTACCGGGATCCTTCCCGTTTCTCTGGGACAGACCCCACCCAGGGCCTCGCTCAGCTCCTGACTGTCCCAGCACGTCTTCTCTGGCCAGGCAGAGGGTGGCTTCTGGTTTTAAAAACTGATTCAATCAGGACGCAGGCGAGACCTGCAGGCCCGTCTCCCAGCCCGCCATGTGGCTCAGTGGAGAGGCCGCTGTTTCCCCGGCAGAATGGCCTTTGGAAGCCGCTTGCACTGCGCGGAGCCGCCCGGACAGGGACCCGAGGCTCAGGCGCTGGCGCCCAGGAGCTACTTCATGGCTCCAAACCTTCCCTCCCCGCCGCCCGCCCGGGGCGGGAGCAGGGCCCTGGCGTGCTGGGCTCCCGGGACCTGGGAGGGGCTCTCCTCTGTGGTGCCATGTAAGGGGCGGTCCCTGGGCTGGGCCTGGCGCTCGGCGGCCCTGCTGGCACCACACCAGGTGTCCACAGCCCTTCCTGACGTGGGTCCTTGACACATGAGAGAGGGGGAAGCGGGTTAGTGAGCAGGCTTCCCCAATGGCTGGTGGGCCAGGGACAGCAGGTGAGCAGGAGATCCGATGCAGCCAGGGCCTGGCAGGTGCCGCGCTCACGGTGGGCGTGGCGTGTAGCAGGGGAGGCGTGTGAAGAAGCCCTTCGCGTGGGGTGTGGAGCAAGCCCAAGTCTTACCGGGATAGCGTGCGACCTTCATGTGGGAACGCGGGGTGTGCGGGAGCAGCAGTGGGAAGCGTGCGTCCTGCCCGCTGGCCAGCAGTTGGGTGCAGGTTGTCACATCAGCCGAGAGCACGACTGTGGTCACGGAAACGCTCGACTTCAGCTGGGTGGAGCGTGACCCGTCCGGACGGCATTGAAACCAGCGACAGACGTCGTCCAAGCTCTCGCTTGGAGGTGTCGCTGCGAGTGTCCCTCGCGGCCCCGGGACTGCTGCGGCAGGAGCGGCAAAGGCAACGCAGTGGAGGCGCTGCCCTGCCCGGCGCCGGAGCCGGTGCTGCTGGCGGGGCTCTGCCGGAGGCTCCTCGGGGAGCCCCTTCACCTCGTCCCGGCCGCACGGGTCCTGCCCTCCCAGGGCCCTGCAGGGCGCTGCAGCTCCGGGGGACCCCCTCGTGCCCCCACAGCACAGGGCAGGCAGTGGGCCGAGACGTGCAGAATCCTGACCCCCGGCTCCTGCTTCAGACAGTTGTAAGGAGAGGACGGGCCCTGCTTCAGGCGGCAGAGAAAAGCAGGAAGTTACACGAGTTTGAGGAACGACCATGAGACTGGCTTCAAAAGAAGGGTTTCTGCTTTTGTTTTTGAAATAGGCTCCTGACGCCTTTAAGCCCAGCCCGGCCCAGGAGTGCACTGTGTGGTGTGGCCACTTCCGGCGGCTGGGGCTCGGGCTCAGGCTCAGGGCAGGGGTGCGGTTCCTCTGAGTCACTCGGAGGCCCAGGTGGCTCAGTGGTCACAAGCATCCTCCCTCCTTTTTGAAGGCCCTGGTTCTTTTGGTTCTCGCACAGCTGGCAGATTGTCCTTCTCGGGCTTTGCACGTTGTTTCCATGATTATTTTGTGGAAACAGGCGTGTGCGTGGCAGACCCACTGACTGCGGTGCCTGGGCGGTGCGCGGCTCTGCCCGGACGCAGCGGCTGAGAGCCGGCCGACGGGCTCCTGCTCGCCCGCTCGTGTGGACGGGGTTTGTCTGCTGCCTGTATTAATACTGTTTTTCTTTTCTCCCTCTCTCTGATAACCCCTTTAACCTTTCCTCACCTTCCGTTCAACAATAGCCGTGGAGGGTAAGCACATCTTGTCTGTGTGTCTGTCCAGCTCTGTATCACACCCAGCGCTCTGCATGTGACTGGACCAGAAATCGGGGGTCTGGGGGCTCCTGTGCTTGTTCATATCAGCAGCATTTGTCATTCCCAGAGCGAGAGACAGGAGCACCTCTGCAGGGGGGACTACTGTCCTTTCCGTCCCCAGCCCCGATGGGGACCCCTGAGTCCAGGCTCCCTGGGCAGAGGCGGCCCGAGAAAGGGCGCCTCCCGCTGCAGCCGAGCCCAGGCAGCAGCGACTCGGCCCAGACTGTGCTGAATTGAGTCTCTGGGGAGACAGCGCTGTGCTGTGGGGCCAGGGCAGCTGTTCGCTGTTGAAAGGCCCTGGGAGATTCCCCAGAGGCCTGTGTAGCTCGGTGCCCGGCGCGGGGCGGCCACCTCATGGGCCCTGCCTATGGGGCTGAGCCGCCGCTCCCCGGAAGCACCGCGCTGGCTCCGGCACCAGCACGGCTTCACCTGAGCTGCGTCTGCAAACGTGGTGTCCGCTCTGTCACCTGCCAGGGAAGCTCCCACTAGGCGGCCTGAGGCGCCGCTGCGCCGTGGAGTCCCTGCTGCAGGACTCGGGCCCCGTGGGCATCGCCGGTCCAATGCAGAGCGCTTGGCCCTTAGCAGCCCCTCTGAACGCCCGTGGGCACGTGCACACGCTTCCCCGGGGAAATGATTCTGGGGGCATCGAATCGCTTGTCTGAGAGAATCAGGGGCTTTTTGGTTTCGTGTGTGATTCCCCCTCATCCCCTTTAACTGAGCTCAAAGTTAGAAAGAGGAGGACCTCGTGTGTGTGTCACTCGGAGTCACGTCACTGTCATCCTCCAAGTGAACTTGACCCCATAGAACAAGAGTCCGTCTTCAGTCTGCTTTGATCTCTTTTAAAGACGCTCCCTAACGAGCCCCGTGGCACGCCGCCCGGGACGCAGAAGGTAACGGGCTTCTGTGTTGGCAGCTTCAGCCCCAGGAGATCAGCCCCCCGCCCACGGCCAACCTGGACCGCTCCAATGACAGGGTGTACGAGCACGTGACGGGCCTGGTGAAGGCGGTCATCGAGATGTCCAGCAAGATCCAGCCCGCCCCGCCCGAGGAGTACGTCCCCATGGTGAAGGTAAGACCGTCACGTGTCCCGTCCCAGCGGAGGAGTGTCCTGACCTCGGGGCGGCTGCTCCTGTCCCCGCGCCTGGGTGGGGATGTCCTGGAGCGGCAGGCGTTCCACAGTTGCTGACGGGCCTGAGACTGGCCAGCGAGGCCTGTGGCAGCCATGACACCTGTTTGCCGGCCTCCTGGGCCCTAGAAAGTACCCAGGGGAGAAGGGATTCAGGGAGCACTCAGGAGTGTGTCGCCCGCCCTCACCGGCACTGGCAGGTGGCACGTCTGACCCAGGAGGACAGGCAGGCGGCGGCGTAGTGTGGGTGGGAGTACCAGGTGACAAGGAAAACGGGGCTCCAGCCCTGCTCTCCCCGGACCTTCCTCACGCGAGTGTCTCCTCACCCCGCGCCCCAGGGCAGTCGAGCCCTGGTATCAGATCAGAACCTTTGGGGGAAACTTGCCTCGGAACTTAAAAGGTGGGGCTCAGGGAACGAGGGAAAGAAACACAGAAATGTCGTAACTGGAAGGACAGCTTGGTCTGCGTGTGAGGCCTTGTGTGACCTGACTGTGTGGTCCTCTCCCTCAGGAAGTCGGCCTGGCCCTGCGGACGCTGTTGGCCACTGTGGACGAGACCATCCCCGGCCTGCCGGCCAGCACGCACCGCGAGGTAGGCCCGGCACGCCTGCTCTGGGGCTCGTGGGCGGGACGTGGGCGGTCCCTGCTGCTGCCCTTTAAACTGGCCGGGCTCCCGGCCGTGCAGTGACCCTCCCAGCTGTCCTTTCTCTGGGAGGCGCCGCAGAGGTGAGCCCTGACCTGCTCCCTGGGCTCCCCTCCCGTGCCTCCAGGTCGAGATGGCCCAGAAGCTGCTCAACTCGGACCTGGGCGAGCTCATCAGCAAGATGCGGCTGGCGCAGCAGCACGTGCTCACCAGCCTGCAGCAGGAGTACAAGAAGCAGATGCTGACGGCCGCGCACGCCCTGGCCGTGGACGCCAAGAACCTGCTGGACGTCATCGACCAGGCCAGACTGAAGATGCTGGGGCAGGCGAGGCCGCACTGAGCGGAGCCCGCTCCCGACACTCCTGTGCACCAGCAGCGGGGCAGCCCGACGCCCGGCGCTTCTGACTGACAGCTGGTGGATGAGCTCTCATGCGTTTAACCACATTTTGATTTGGGTTCATTTTTTGTTGTTTCTTGAATCATGGTGTTCAGAAAAGTCCGGATCCAAAATGTGGCATTTTTCTAAGAATGGAACTGTCCGGGGGAAGCGTCGGGGTCGTGCAGAGACTGTGGCAGGAAATGGCCGGACTTGCTGGAAGCGAGAGGAGGAGGAGGGGGCCCGGAACAGTGTGCGGACTGGGCCCCGCTGTGGGCAGACGCCCTTCGGCCGCACGTGCCGCCACCACGTCACGGAGGGCGAGGCCGAGCGCCGTGTCTGGAAGACGTGTCGTTCTAGAAAAGCACGACAGCCCTCGCGCCTCCGGCCTCTCGCTCACGGGGCCGGGGGGCGTGGGGGGCACGGCGTGGAGCGCACGGACTCTTCACGGAACGGCGAGCCAGTTTGTAGCGATGTTCTTGGCAGAAATGCTGTGCCAGCGCCTCCCGCCCCTTTTCTATAATTTATACCGAGAGAGGAAAGCCATGCTGACTGCCCGCCGCCGCCGCCGCGCACTGACTTCCTCTGTGTCTTCCCGGGGCAGCAGGCCAGGGCGGGGGCCGGCGGCCGCCCGCTGCCCAGGCAGGCCCTTGGAGAACTCGCCCTCCCTTTGGTTTGCTGGGGGATCTAAGTTATTCTCAGGAAGAATATGATGACCTGTACAGTGACTGACCTATTAAACAGGTGTTACCGTAAAGGCTCGGCGCGGTGGCCTCTCTTTTCCTTCAGACATGGGCAGTTCCCGGTGACTTGTCAGGTGTGGTCCCACGCAGGAAGCTCTCGGTAACTGTCCGTCCTTCTTTCCGTGCCTGCGGACCCGTGGAGGCTGCTGCCCGGAGAGACGCCGGGCTGAGTCACCTGTTCGCGGCAGCGGTCAGTCGGAGCACTGTCCAGCCAGGGCGGCCCGGGCGGTGCTGGTGTCCTGGCGTTCCAGCCTCGGGCCACCCTCCTCCTGAGGCCACTGGGGAGGGGTGGTCCACGTGTCTCCCAGACCCGCCCTGGCGGTGGGCAGCTAGGGCGGGATCGGAGGGTCAGGCCAGGACCAGGGCGCCCAGGTGGGGGGCCTGGAGGACATATCCGGTGAATCCGGTTTTCCTGTGTGCACACCTGTGCCTGCAGGTTTTGTGACGCTGACTCCATCTGGACCAGGTCAGGCTGCATCCTCTGAGCTCTCTTCTCTGGCGTTCCTCGGTCTCCGAGTCCGTTTCCTCCTCTTCACAGAGGCCACAGGGAGGCGAAGACGAGCGGGGTCTGAGGTGAACTGCCCGGACGTGACCAGGGCTTGCAGGGGGGCGGCCCTGTGGACTGTGGGGAGCTTAGCAGCTTGCCTGGCCTCCACTCGCTAGCAGCCAGGGTCCTCCTCCTGGTTGGCGTGTCCCGGGTGGGAGAGAAGGCCCCTCCCAGGAGCTCACACCGCGGCGTTGGCGATGACGAGGCGAGCTGCAGTGTGCTCTGAACCGACCACCCCCTCAGGATACAGCGCTGAAACCCAGCTCACACTTCCCTCGTCCCTTCTGCATTGGATGGGCATCAGTCAGTCCCCGTCTTACTTCATCTTCTCCAATACTTAACGTCAGCATAAAGCAGCCCGGGAGGGTGCTGGGGCAGGCAGCGGCCGCACCCTGAAGGGTTACTGCTGGGCTCCTGGCCGAGGGCGTGCCCCCAGGTTGCAGGTGTGATCCCCAGCCTGGTCGGGGCGCATGTGGGAGGCACCAATCAACGTGTCTTTCTCACATGGCTGTTTCTCTCCCCGCCCCCAACTCACTCCCTTCCACTCTTTCTAAAAAATCAATGGAATAAAATATCCGCAGGTGAGGATTAGCAGCAACAACTAACAGGAGAGGTGAGCTTCCCGAGCGATCCTTCTTTTGTTTTTAAACATTTGCTTAAATTCCATAAGGTTTCTTTAAATCCATAGGAAAATCCAGTCATGATATGCAACAAAATGAATGGAATTACGTGGTTTTTATACTTGATTCTCATTTAATTAACCTCAAAAGCCCAAAGCACACGTCGGTCCTGGCGGTCGCCCCCATTTACCAGAGGGAGCGGCTCCTGTCCTCCCGGCTCCGTACTGACTGTCCTGGTGCGTGTCCCCCGGTGTTACCAGGAACCGGGTCCTGTTGGAGGCACCGCCTGCCTCCTGGCTCTCCCAACACACTGCGTGATCGGTACGTTAGTTACCTTAGCCCTCTCTGCCTCACCCGGACTGCCTTTAGGGCCTGTCTTATCAGACATTCACTCCTGAACCGAATTCTCAGTAGATTCTGTAATATTCCTGGAAGTGCATATTAGCATTTGAGTTATAAAAGGAAGTCACCTTCCAATCAAACGTTTGTTTGGCCCTAACCGGTTTGGCTCAGTGGATAGAGCGTCGGCCTGCGGACTGAAGGGTCCCAGATTCGATTCCGGTCAAGGGCATGTACCTTGGTTGTGGGCACATCCCCAATGGGGGGTGTGCAGGAGGCAGCTGATCCATGTTTCTCTCTCATCGATGTTTCTGACTCTCTATCCTTCTCTTTTCCTCTCTGTAAAAAATCAATAAAATATATTTTTTTAAAAAAGTTTGTTTGGCTGAGCCCTAGCCGGTTTGGCTCAGTGGATAGAGTGTCAGCCTGCAGACTGAAGGGTCCCAGGTTAAATTCTGGTCAAGGGCACATGCCCGGGTTGTGGGCTCGATCCCCAGTGTGGGGGTGCAGGAGGCAGCTGATGGGTGATTCTCTCTCACCATTGATGTTTCTCTCTTCCTCTCCCTTCCTCTCTGAAATCAATGAAAATAAATAAGTGTGTTTGGCTGAGTAGTTTGACAAAGGGGACTTGGCCTTAGTTTTCCATAAATTGAATGAACTAACTCTTGTAGCTCTAAGAGTTTGATATAAGTTTATGTAAATAAGTGATTTTCAAAAACTTTCATTTTAAAAACATTTTATTGGCAATGGTATAGATCAGTGGTCGGCAAACTCAGTCAACAGAACGGCAAACAGCGGCTCGCAAGCCGCGTGTGTCTCGCGAGCCGCAGTTTGCCGACCACTGGTCTAGATGCATTAATATGTTTTTATGTCCCCAAGCCTCCCTGCATGTATCGGGTGGCACAGGGTGGCTCTAAATAGAAGATTCTATATGAGCCTCAGAAAACACCTTTCTGCACGAGCCAACCCATCTCCATGCTGTTGCTCATAATAAACCCGGAAGTTGTAGTGTGAGGCCTCATGTGTCTCATACTTTCTTTTTGGCTTTTTGGAAAATTGATTTTTAGAGAGAAAGGGAGAGAGAGAAACATTGATGTGAGAGTGAAACATCCATCGGCTGCCTCCTGCACGCCCCCAACCAGGCATTTAACCTGCAACCCGGGCATGTGCCCTAAACAGGAATCGAACCAGCAACCTTTCTGAGCCACACACACCAGAAAGGGCTACTGTTTTGCTTTTAAACGTAGTCTGTCATCCACCTGGAATTGGGCTTTGATGCATTTTCCCGGTGTGGGTGTCCATTGCCCCAGCACCCTTTATCACAAAGTCCATCCTGTGGGCCGGTGTGGCTCCGTGGTTGAGTGTTGACCTATGAACCAGGAGGTCATGGTTCAATTCCCAGACAGGGCACATGCCAGGGTTCCGGGCCCAATCCCAGTTGGGGGGCGTGCAGAACGCAGCCGGTTGATGATGCTTCTCTCTCATCGATGTTTCTCTCTCCCTCTCCCTTCCTCTCTAAATCTACATAAAATCCATAAAAAGAAACTAGGGGCCTCAGAGTTGAGCTTTGTAGGCACGATGACCACAAGAGGGCGCTGTGGCCCACCCTTCCCTTGACCTCCCCAGCGCGCTACAGGTCTGGACCGCAGCACCCGAGGTGCAAACCTGGGGCTGACTAGCGCGGGGGACCCTGCAATCTTAGCATAGGGGCCCCAAAATACAGAGCAGTGAGTGTGCCAGGGAGAGAGACTGGGCCCCAGAGGACCCGCGAGCCGGTCCTGTGGGCTCAGCATCCGCGTTGGAGGAAGACGGAGGGGCCGGCGGAGCGGCGGGAGGGGTCAGCGCCGGTCACAGTCCGAAGGGCCTGGGCCCCTTCAGCGGGTTAAGCGGCCCGCGGCTGCGGGGGCCGGAGGGCCTGGGGTTGCCTTCGTGGATGGTGAGCGCTGGCCCCGCAGGGACGGGGAGGAAGGGCAGGTCGAAGGAGGAACTGGGTTGACTTTGTGGCCCTGGAGCTGCGGGGTCGGGGGCTGAGGGAAGGGCCGGATCCACCCCACCGGCCTGGAGGCTGCGGCCCGGGGGAGGCGGGCGCTGGGGGGCAGTCCCCGCAGCGGGTGGGAGAACCCGCGGGACGCTGGTGGGCGGGCCGGGCTGCGATGGCGCCCCTCCACCAACAGGGGTCGCGCGCGTCCTTCCAGGCGGGGAAGCGACACAAAGAAGCGCCGGGCGATACTATGTTGCCTGACCTTCCGCCAGGGAGCACGGGCCCACGCTGACCCCACGTGTGTGCTCAGAGGCGGGGCTCCCGCAGACGGACGGACCGGCTCTCCCCGGGGTTCAGAGGCCGGAGGTCACAGGAGCAGCCGCAGGCGAGGCCTCTGGGTCACTCGGGGATTTCCGGAGGCAGCCTTCACCTCGTGGCACACAGACACTCATTCTGAGGCTAACACCAAAAATAGGTATTTTTTTGCCGATCTGACAAAAGAAATAGGTATCATTTTTTCATTCATCCGCACCAGACGGCCACTGCTCTGTCGGCTGTTGTCACTTTTTATTTGACAACCTAAGGGGAAGAGGGCAGTGCCCGAGCAGGCAGGAGTGCGGGCTTTAACAGATCTCCGGCCCAGAGGCTCACGGACGGCACAGCCACAGGAGTCGTGACTGGCACCTGAAAACGTCTCCATTGTGCAATACAGCGAAGGCACAGAAAGTACCCCAAACTAAGGCAGCTTGGGAGACATGCCAACCCTGGGAGAGAGACACCCCCCTCCTACCCATCCATCCGTCTGAGCTCATGGTAACACTACCTTGTCTTTACTTTTTACTGTCAGTTACACAGCCCGCAGCCCTGAGCCTGGGTTTGGAACCTTTTCTTTTCTTTTTTTTTAAATATATTTTTATTGCTTTCAGGGAGGAAGGGAGAGAAAGAGAGAAACATCAATGATGAGAGAGAATCATTGACCGGCTGCCTCCTGCACGCCCCACACTGGGGATGGAGCCCACAACCCGGGCCTGTGCTCTGACCAGGAATCGAACCGTGACCTCCTGGTTCACAGGTTGATGTTCAACCCCTGAGCCACGTCGGCCGGGCCCAGGTTTGGAACTTTTACAAAGGGAACCGGCGTGGCCCGTGGCGTCTGTCACCCAACACTGTTGCCGAGCGGGCAGTGCTGAGCTGGAGGGCTCCTCGTCAGGCTGACCCCCTCTGAACAGGGCGGCCCGAGCTGGTCCCTGATGCAGCCCAGGCACTCAGGCCTGTCGCTCCCCCTAACCCCACCCCCCACCCCCCACCCCCAGGCCAGCGCTCCCGGACGCCACTCACTGGTTTCCACAGTGAGAAAGTGATTGTGCAAGGCCCAGCTCACCACGGCCTGAAGGAGCGGGGAAGGGGCTGGCGTGCGGGCTCCGGGCAAACAGGCTGGGACCACGTGCGGGTGCCAACGGGAGCCAGAGAGCGGGTAGGCACGGAACCAAGCCTGTGATCCAGGGAGACGGCCGGCGCCGGGCGAGAGCAGGGTGCTGGGGGAGGGCGGGCCTGGGCCGCGGCGGCCATGGCGACGGGTTCTCTGGCGGAGATGGCTGCCCTGCACTCATTCTGGGGTGCCCTCGAGGTTGCAAAGAACTAGTAATAGACCTACTGGGTGCAGAGCTGCTGGCAGGCAGGGCCCCTCCCGCTCCGAGTCACCTGGGCCCTGCCCCACAGGCAGGCAGTGCGTGCTGACGGGATGGAGGCCGAGCAGGAGCATCTCTGTCTCCCCTCGGACTTCAGTCACCCCACCCCCCGGGAGGAAGGCGTCCCCGCTGGCGGGCGGGCTGCCCTGGGGAGAGCTCCAGAGAGCCCAGGGGGACGCGGAGGCTGGAGGGTCTGAGCTCCGGCCCATGGGGCTCAGTGGATACAGCATCGGCTTGCGGACTGAAGGGTCCTGGGTTCGACTCCAGTTAAGGGCAGTACCTGGTTGCAGGCTTGATCCCACGTGTGGGAGGCAACCATTCCATGTGTCTGTCACATCAATGCTTCTCTCTGTCTCTCTGTGTGTCTCCACCTCTCTTCCGCCCTCCAAAAATCAATGGAAAACATACCCTCGGTGAGGATGGACAAAGATGAAGTAAAGGGAGACGGGAGGGGGGGGAGGGTGTGGGAGGAGGAGGCGGGCGGCGCAGGTGGGGCAGGTGGGGCCATGGAGGAGCCTGGCCCTCATCGAGGTTTGACGGCCTCGCCGGCAGCGAGCCTGCACCGCGTTGGCCGAGCCGGCGCCCCGGCTGGGGGTGGCGCTGCGGCCGCGCGAGGGCCGGACGCGGTCAAGTTCACACTCTGGTCGGAAGCCAGCGCCCCGACATTCCGATTTCGTTAATAACTTAAAAAAAAACAACACAAAAAAACCCCCAACAAGCCAGGCTGAGATGCTGGGGCTCCGGCACCAGGCAGCTTCGCGGCCCAGCGCACCGTCCGGAGGGTGTCGTGGGGAGGGTCGTGCGCCCCCCGCCCGCCCCCACCGAGCAGCCAAACCGCGCTCCCCACGCGCGCGGGAGGCGGCGGGGACGCCAGGCTGTGCGCTCCGCTGTTCCTCCCGAGCTCGGCCGGTGACGCCGAGCCGGCCCCGCTCCGCCCCGGAGGCCACGTCGCCCATCTGAGTGGCTGCGAGGGGTCCCCCCACCACCGCCTCTTCCCCGGCCCTGGCCCCGCCCCGCCGGTCCAGGCTCACCGCCCGCCCAGTCTCCATGGCCCCGCGGGGTCCCCGCCCGGGCCCCCCAGACGCGCGCGCGCCTCGCCTCCTCCGCCTCCCGCCCCCCGCCCCGCGCCCCGCCCTCCCCCTCCGCTCGCCCCGCCCCGTCCCCTCGCCCCTCCCTCTCCCCGCCCCGCCCGCCCTCCCCCTCCCCCCGCCCTCCCCTCCCCCTCCCGCCGCCGCCGCCGCCTCCGCCCGCCGCCCGGGCCGCGTCGGGTAAACCTGTTTGGCGAGGCGGCCGCGCCGGGGCGGATCGTGCGGCCGGGCTCCCTCGCGGCTCGCGGCGTCGGGGCCCGTGGCGCGCGCGCGGCCGCCCCTCGGCCCCGGAGCCCTCGGCGGCGCCACCATGTACTCGGGAGCCGGCCCCGGTGAGTCCTCGCGGGGCCGCCGGCCGCTCGCGCTCCTCCCCGGCGCCCTCCCCGGCGGCCGGCGGGTGGCGGTTGGCGGTTGGCGGGTGCGGCGCGGGCCGGGCCGGGCCGGGCGGGGGCGGGGGCGGGGGCCCGGGCCTGGGGCTCGGGTCCCGGTGCGGCGGCCGCAGCCCCGGGCCGGCGCGGACACGCAGCTCGGCGGCCTCGGGCCGAGTCGTCGGGGCGCCCCGCGCGGCCTGGGCCTCCGCTCCCTGTCGCTCCGGGGCCCGCGGGCGGCGCTCGAGCTGGTCCGGGGCCGCGCGGGGCGTGTAGGCCCGAGGCCGCGTCCGAGCCCCGCGCCGCCGCCGGGGAGGCCGAGCTCGGGGCTGCGGGCGGCGGGGCGCAGGCCCGGGCCGGGGCGCGGGGCGCGGGGCGGGGGCGGCCGGGCGCACCGGGTTTCGTTTCGCTGTCGCCGGCCGTTCCGCGGCCCCGGCCCGAAGGGCGTCTGCGATGCCGCAGGCCGGGCGGTGCGGGCCCCGGGGCCGGTGGCCGGGGAGCTGGGCAGCGCGCCCCGAACCCCGAGGCTGCGGGCGGCCGTTCGCCCCCAGACCCCCGCCCCTCAGGGCGCCCCCGGCCCGGCCGCGCTGGGAGCGGGAGGGGACGTGCCGCCTCCTCGGGGCCCCCTGCCTCCCCGGGCCCCCCCGCCTCCCCGGGGCCCCCCGCGCCCGCCGCTCCTTCCGGGGAAAAGTCGTCCAAAACTTCAGTGCCCGAGCGGCAGCGCCGCCCTTTGTGTGGACGCAGTCGGAGGCGCCGGGCTGGGGGCGCGAAGAGGGTCCCGCCAGGCACGTGGCCCTCAGTTTCCCGCTGGCCCCGCCGCTCGCAGGGGCGCCGCCTGCGCCTTTGTCCGCCCGGCGGCCCGGCTGCCGGCCGCTCCGGGGGTGGGGGTCCCGGCCCCGCCCCGCCCCGCAGCCCCTCCGGGGCGCCCCGGCCGCTCCCCAGCCGCTGCCCCGGGCTCGAGGGTCTGTCCCCGGGTCGCTTCTGAGGCAGCTTCTCCGAGGCTGAGCCCGCCCAGCTGTCCAGGGAGCGCAGCGGTGGATGGAGCCGGACTTGAACCCTGCCCCTGGGAGGTGCCACAGCCTTGGGGGCAGGTCTGGCTCCTGAGGCTCGGGGTGCTGGCCCCCCACGGGGCCAGGGCAGTGCCGCCCTCCCCTGCCTGCAGGAGGCCCTGCCAGCCGCCGGGCGGGCCCCAGTGCTGGGCCACCCGCTGTGCCTGGCCCCGAGGCTGCGCTGGAAGGCTGAAGGCCCGGAGAAGGGAAGCGCCTCGAGGGAAGGCCCGGCCGCGGCGGAGGTTGGATCCGGGGACCCCCGCACGGCCGGCTCCGCGGTGGCGCTCCCTGCAAAGAGGCTCAGCCCAGCGGTGGAGGCCACGGGCGTTAGGACGGCCGTCGGATCCCTCGCGGACTCTGTCCACGCCGAGAGCACCGGCTGTCGGGCTCTGTGACCTTGACCCACAGTAAGAAATACCGGTTCCGTCTAGACGGGGCGCTGCGCAGCGCCCACAGGTAGCGCTGAACGGGAGCCCCGGAGGCACGCCCCCCGCACGGTGGGCCCTGCACCCCGATAGCTCCTATCTGCTTCCTTCTTTCCGTTTCTCTCTGTGGCCCCGAGCTCCAGGCTCCGTGCTGCCCAGAACGCCGTTTGGCAGCCTGGCCGAGGTGGGGGACAGGCACCTGCCCGCGGCGGACGGCGTGGCTGGGAAAACGAGGGGTCTGTGGGGCGGCTCCCAGGCCAGGAGCCGGCTGTGAGGCCAGGTGGGCCTGTTCCTCACACTAAACCTTTTCGTTCTGTTAAAAGGAGTTTGGGGGCCAGAGGCTCTTCGGTGAAACCTTTGAATGCGTTTCCTGGTTTAGGGTCACGAGGGGACATCGGATTGTATGGAAATTTCAGGTAGCTCCTCCAAGTTTAAGACACTTGCTAAGCAGACTTCCTAAGTAGATTGATTTTTTAAGAGCGAGGCTCACGGTGCCGTTTACAAACGCGGTTACAGGTGCGAGTTGCTGTCGGGACCTGGAGCTGGGTCTGCGCTCTTCCCTCGGTGGAGCTTTGGGAAGAGGCGGTGGTTGGGAGGGGCGCGTTCTCCTGTGGCCCTGAACCTTCAGAGGCAACAAATTGTTAATTTAAAAAAAACAGCAACACCAGAAACCACTTTCAGATCTTAGGGGTGTGAGCAGGGCCTGCTGGTTGGCTGAGCTTGCCTGTTACATCCCCTGGGTTTGCTACAAAGTAGCCTCTGAGCGCCTGAGGCTGGTTGGAAAGTTGTCTGAAGAGGATAGTGACTGAGAAGAAACATTTTCACTGCGCACTCTGGCTCCTCCTGCACCCCCCCCCCCCTTATCTCTGTGAGATGTGCCCGCTCTCGCGCCCGGCCCGCCCAGTGCACGGGCCCTCTGCCCCCGGGAGGCACTAGGTCCTGGGATCTGCCCTGACCGCTGGAGAGGGGGGTGCATAAAGGGTGAGGAGAGCGGTCAGCGCCAGCTCCTCGGCCTGGGTGGCGTGGAGAAGCAGACTTCCCGTGGCCCAGTGCGGAGGCCCCTCAGCTGAGCAGCCCCTGCTCGCCCGCTGACAGCACGGCTTTGGCTCCTTGAGCTGTTACCTGAGCCTTCGAAAGGTCTTGCTCCGTTTTTTAAACCACTTTTCATTGTAAACTGATTACGATACACCCAGTCTGCCCGGCCGGTGTGGCTCAGTGGATAGAGCATCGGTCTGCGGCCTGAGGGTCCCGGGTTCGATTCTGGTCAAGGGCACGAACCTCCGTAGCAGGCTCAATCCCGTGCGTGAGGCAACCAATTGATGTGCCTCTCTCACTCCTGTCCATGTCTCTCTCTCTCTCTCTCTCCACCCTCCCCACTCCCTTCTATTCTCTCTAAAAATAATGGGGAAATATCCTTGGGTAAGAATTTAAAAAATAATAAAAAATACACCGAGTCTGCGGCTAGTCCGGACCCCTCATCCTCCTGCGGCTTCGGCCACTGTCAGGTTCCCCACGCATGCCCTGCGCCCGCTCCCCTTCGTCTTTGGAGACGGGTCTACAGCCGGTCCCAGACCCGCAAGCCGAGGCCGTGTCCCCTCGGCCCGTGTCCCCGCGGCCCAGGCCGCTTTCCGTCCGGGACCCTGAGTGTCGGTGGAAGTTCACATACGTTGCTTTTCCGTCTTTGAGGCTCTAGACTCTAAAGCTAGGGGGCTCCCTCCCCTGCCCCCCATTTTCTCTGCTCTGGACTTTGGAGAAACCCCTCAAGTTTAAGCTTCTCCACAGTAACTCAGCCTGGAGCTGTGGGCACTGACCGCTTTGGGGTGAAGTCGGAGCGCGTGTCGGGTGGGGGTGAGGGCTGGACGTTTACAGTCGGGCTGTGGCCAGAGTGCAGGTGCCTTGAGGTGAGCTCAGAGCCAGGATTCCGGGGGGCGGGTGAGATGGGGGGGTGAGGGGTGGGAGGGACTTGGAGCCCAGGGTCGCTGAGGGGGAGGCGCCTCGGCTGCCTGCCCTTTGAAAAGGGTCCGAGCGAGGAGGTGGGTGCAGGCCGGGGGGCGGTGTCTGCCTGGGGGAGGCCCCGGGCCGGGCTGAGCCGGGCGATGGGAGTAAAGGAGTGAGGAGCCCACAGCATCTAAAGTCCCGTTTCCCTCACATCTCGGCCGACTCCATGGCCACCTCAGCCTCTTAGGAAATTCAATTCTTTTAAAAAATATATTTGTATCGGTTTCAGGGAGGAAGGGAGAGGGAGACGGAGAGGGAGAGAGAGAGAAACATCAATGATGAGAGAATCACTGATTGGCTGCCTCCTGCATGCCCCCCACTGGGGACCGAGCCCATAACCGGGCCTGTGCCCTGACAGGGAATCGAACCGTGACCTCCTGGTTCAAAGGTCGAAGTGCACCCACTGAGCCACGCCGGCCGGCCGGCCGGGCTGAGGTAAAGTCTGAGGCCTTTCAAAGAGGGAGAATTCAGACGCACGGAGTCCAGGGGAGGATGCGGCCCCCGTCCCGCCGCTCAGCTCGGTCCGCCCGGCGCTCTGCCCGGGCCCCACCCGTCACTGGAAGCATCGTGCTGTTGCGTCCACAAACATCCTGTTAACCGTTTCTTTTGAAATAACTTTCTGTTTCTGGAAAAATGGCCAAGTAGCACGGAGTCCCCCGCCCCCAGGGTTACCCCCGATGAGCTCCTGGGACGGGGCCGCAGCCGGAGGCTGGCGATGGGCCGGCGCTGCCTCCTTCCTGCTCCCGGCTCTGGCCGCCGGGCGTCCGGGCGTCCCGTGTGCCCGGCCCACCGCGTCCTTGCTCTCCAGCCTGGGACAGCGCTCCAGTCTTGGCTGTGACCTTGACCTGGGAGCTCTTCGAGGCCCCCCCCCCCCCCCGTTCTCGAGGGTTTTCCTCAGGACCTGTGGGTGCTCCGGGCTCCGCTGGTGTGCCTCCGGCCTCGGCCGTTTCATCGGGAGCCCGGGGCCCTTTCACCGGGGCTGGGCGAGCGAGGAGGCCCGGCGCTGGTGCGCGTGTGTCCTGTGGGTATGTCTCCGCCGTGTGTCCTGTGGGTATGTCTCCGCCGTGTGTCCTGTGGGTATGTCTCCGCCGTGTGTCCTGTGGGTATGTCTCCGCCGTGTGTCCTGTGGGTATGTCTCCGCCGTGTGTCCTGTGGGTATGTCTCCGCCGTGAGTCCACACGCCCGTTCCGGGGCCGCCCAGTGCCCCACGCGGACCCTCGTGCCCGTCGTGTTGGTGACTTCTGTGTAGACAGGGAGGCGCCTGGCTCTCAGCACCACAGGGCGTTCGCGCGTTTGCTCAGACCTGGGGTGCGCGGCCGTTTGAGGATGGGACCCGTGTCCCTGGGAGAAACGCGTCCTCACCAGAGAACTGACGGCGTGTGTGGTGTTGGGTGCAGTCACAGCATCGCCTTCCGCCTCCCCGGCGCTTCCCCTCCCGTCAGGGTGCCCTCGGTCCTGACCGTGTCTGGCCAGCGTGTAGGGCCCCACGCGTGCCACGCGGCACTGACTGGTCTCCTGTGTCCCTCGTTCGGCCCGGTGTGCGATGGGGGTGGGTGTGTGTGGAGGGAATGAGCCCCGGCCAGGGAGGCGGTTAAAACCTGAGACAAGTTAGGAGTCAGGAGGCCTGGCTCCTGTTACCGAGCCCTCTGGAGCCGCGTAAATGTTGGAGTTGCTACAAAGTAGCTGCCAAGTATGTGCGGCTGAATGGGGACTTGGTAACAGTTGCTCCTACAGCCGTGCAGGCTGCTGGCTACACTAAGGCTCTGTCCGCGCTGAGGGCCCGCGGGGAAGGAGGGCGGGCGGCGCAGCTGTCATCCCGGAGGCCGCCCCGCCCGCCCGCACCCACGCCGTCCACGGGACTTTCTTAGGGTGTGACCCCGGGCGGTGCTGTCCTTGGAGTGTGTGGGTCTTTTAAAGGTTATTCTTTCCTTCCTATTAACAGGAACACACGCTCGTTTCAAAGAATTGAGGAGATGCCGAAGTGAAAAGGTTGTCGAGCGCACGCACGCTGTTCTGGGGAGATGCGTGTCGTGTGGACGCGTGCTTATTTTCAGACCTTCCCCGTCCACACGGGCAGCTGGATGAGCCGCCTTTAACACTATTTGTCTCTCGTCACCTCAGTCTGGAAGGTGGCGGCCTCGCGGGCGGCGGGTGAGGAGCAGGCCGTGGCCAGGCTCCTGGCTGTGGGCGCCCCGGGTGATGTCAGCACCCCCCTGCCTGTGCCCGCTCTGCCCCCTCGGAGCCCCTCGGAGTCCTGTGGGTCCCGTGGGCTGAGGAGCCGGAGCGGCTGCCGGCAGCATGCACTCCGTGGGGGCGGGTGTTGCCGCCGTTGTCCCACGTACTCGCCGTGTACCCCCTTTTCCTGCGGGCGCTGTGTTACAGTCCAGCCTGGTGTGGGGGGGGTACGCGGTGTCCTCTCCCTGACCACAGGCTGCCCGGCTCCTCGGGCCGGTGCTAGAGAGCAGGTCGGCAGCATTTGTGGGGGGTTAGGGGAGGGGGTGCGGGGCAGGGAGCGCACACAGGCGCCGAGGGGAAATGCCTCGTGCTGGGGCGTGTCTGTCTCCCTAAGGGGTGATCACAGGCCCCCGATGTAAGCTGGCTTCACGGGTCACGGGTGAGGCGGGCGCTGGGGACCCCGCTGCACACCCACGGGGGCGCCACCCCCAGGCCAGCAGCGGAGAGGAGTGCGCGCTCCCGTCTCCCCGAGGCTGTCCGGGCTCTGCCTCTGCGGGGGCGCCGCGGGCCCGGCTGGCATCGCCCAGGGTGGCGGAGCCGCAGCCGCGATGGTGATGGTGAGGGCGGATGGCGCTTACCCTGACGGCCGTCGTCGTCGCTCACGCAGTGGGCGCTGCTCCTTGGCCAGTCCCCGTGGCTGTCTCCGTGGCTGTCACCGTGGCTGTCCCCGCGGCTGTCCCCGCGGCTGTCACCGTGGCTGTCCCCGTGGCTGTCACCGTGGCTGTCACCGTGGCTGTCACCGTGGGGGGAAACGGGCTCCGGCGGGGAAGGCCCTCCCGGGCCAGGCTGTGCTCCGAGCGTCACTGGGCCTGTCACTGGGCCTGTCACTGGGCCTGCGCTGGCATCGGTGGTGGAAGGCGGGGCTCCTGGGGCGAGCCCTTCGCAGAGGACTTGGGGCGTTGGGCTGAGAGGGAGGCCTGTGCCCGGCTGGTGCGGGCTGAGCCGCGGGGGCTCCTGGGGGTTCCTCTCTGGCCCGGACGGTGGGCGTGGGTGTCCTGCCGGGCGTGGTGCCGGCTGCCACGTGAGGACGTGGGCAGCTCAGTGGTCCTCTGTGTGGGCAGGTGGTCTGAGCACCCCGCGAGCCCCGGGACAGTGTGTGGTTCACGGAGTGAGCGCCTGGGCCTAGAGGTGACGGGTTAGAGGTGACGGGGTAGAGGTGACGGGGTGAGCGCCTGGGCCTAGAGGTGACAGGTTAGAGGTGACGGGGTAGAGGTGACGGGGTAGAGGTGACGGGGTAGAGGTGACGGGGTAGAGGTGACGGGGTAGAGGTGACGGGTTAGAGGTGACGGGGTAGAGGTGACGGGTTAGAGGTGACGGGGTAGAGGTGACGGGGTAGAGGTGACGGGGTAGAGGTGACAGGTTAGAGGTGACGGGGTAGAGGTGACGGGGTAGAGGTGACAGACAGGCTGACGGTGGGGTGGGCGCGGGGCCTATGTAACCCCGAACGGCACAGGCCTGAGTGGCATCGGCGAGGACATGGGCAGGTTGTTTTCTAAACAGGAGGCGGCGGGCGGGTTCGCAGGGACCAGCAGTGGGTGTCAGCCCAGAGCAGGCCTCCGCGGGGTGGGGGTGGGGCGGGGCGTCTCTGTGTGCGGGCGGGGACAGACCCATGCGGGGCATCCACTTTCAAACTCGTTAAATGTTAACATTTCAGCGCGGCCTCGTGGCTCAGTGGCTGAGCGCTGACCTATGACCCAGGAGGCCGGGGCACAGGCCCGGGTTGGGTGCCGATCCCCAGTAGGGGGCGTGCGGGAGGCAGCCGATCCATGGTCCTCTCCCATCATGGATGTTTCTCTCGCCCTCCCTCTCCCTTCCTCTCTGAAATCAATAAAAACATAGTTTTCAAAAAAAGTTGAAAAAATAAACGCTGACATTTCCTGTAGCCTGGCTGCCTCCCAAGACGCTCCGTCCCAGGAGCCGCCTCCGCCCCGTGACGCCCGGGGGCCCTGACCCTGAGCGCCGGCCTCTGGCCAGACGGGGTGGGAGCCGAGCTCAGTGCGGGCGGCCTGGGGGGCAGCTGCTCCTGCCGCTGTGAGGCCGTCACCGCCCCCTCAGGACAGGCGGTCACTTCACTCGCAGGGCTGTCGCACACGCGGCATCCGGCAGCCCCTGGGCCTGAGCGCGACAGCACAGGCGGGGGGTGGAGGGTGAGAGCGATGAGTGTGTGAGCGAATGTGTGAGCGGCAGGACCCGCGGGGAAGGGCCCGGGTCTGTGTGTCGGGAAAAACCACAAGAGTCTCACAGGTGGGGTTTGGGGCTGGGGGGGCGGGGGGGGGGGCTTGGGCTGCAGGTGAGCTGGGGGGGAGGCGGCTTGGACTGAGGTGAGCTGGGGGGGAGGCGGCTTGGACTGAGGTGAGCTGGGGGGGAGGCGGCTTGGACTGAGGTGAGCTGGGGGGGGTGCACTCAGTGAGAGCGACACCGGCAAGCAGCTCCCATGCGCCTTGGTGACTGCGGGCACGTGCCCCAGTGGCTCTGGCCTCCTCCCCTTTAGAAGAGGAAACTGAGGCACAGGGGGGTCTGTCACGTGGGGAGGGCTGGGCCAGGCTGTGAACTGGGCGGTGAGCACACGGCGGGGGGGGGGGGGGGGGGGGCGTTGCTTGGCCACCGTCACCCAAACGTATAGACCCGCTTCCTCGCGGAGAAGGGGGATTGGCTGGGAGCCCCGTGGGTGAGTTCTCCGGTCTCTCCCTTCAAAGAGCCGCTGAATTCTGCTGAAAGCGCTCGTTTGAGGAAGGAACGCAGACTCAGTTTACTTTTGCTTCCAGTCGTTTCTGGCCACGCTCCGTCTGGCGCCCGGGGAGGGGACCTGGGGGGGCGACGCGGTCAGAGCAGGTGCGACCGTGGGGGGGGCAGGGGGGCTGCCTTTTGGGGGGAAAGGATGTCCTGGGGTTGGGTAATGCGGTGGTTGCGCTGAAAGCCACTAAATTGCACACTTTAAAATGGTTAAAACGGTCAATTTTATGTTAATTTATGTGGATTTTAATATGAGTTTTTAAAAACCTGGCCCCGGGTCATTTCATGCATATTCATGAGCCGGTTCCCAAGCTCGGCCTTGACCTTGAGGCGCCAGCCGATGTCACCGGCCGTTGGTCGTGAACCATCGAAGATGACCCTGGGCGCGTCTCCCGTGTGCCCAGCCTGCCGCGGCCTGTGGGAGGGGACGCGGTCACGTCCTGTCATGGCGGCCGGCCCTCCCGTGGCCCCTCCTCAGGAGAAGTGGGCGAGGCCGCCCTGGGGCTGCGTCCCTGGCTTCCAGCGAAGCCCCCGCCCCCCCCCCCCCCCCCAGGCCCTGGCTGGCAGGAGCGGCGGCCCTCCTGGCTGCGCGGGCGGGGACGGCCTGGTTTCTGTCCGTTGGTGAGTTTGGGGGGTGTCCGCCCCGGCGAGGGGGTGGCGCGGACGGGCACCGGCTGGCGATGGGCCAGGCCGAGGCCGGTGTTGCCCGTTGATCTCGACGCCGTCCTGGGCGCGGACATGCTTGCTGTTCGCCGTGTCCCGCTTTGTTAGCAGGAAGTCCCGCCCCCTCCCCGGACGGTGGCTGTGACGTCAGTAACCCATTCCCCCCCGGCGTGCCCGTGGCGCTGCCCCGGGAGCGGGCCACGCCTGCGCCAGGCGTGTGGGAGTATGTTGGTGTGACAGAGCCATGCCACACGGAGAGGGTGCCGTCGGCGGGCCTATTTGAACCTTATTATACTGTTTTATTTTTAGGTATTTTATTTTATTTTATTTTTTATTATTGATCTCAGAGAGGAAGGGAGAGGGAGACAGAAGCATCAGCAATGAGAGAGAATCATGGATCGGCTGCCTCCTGCACGCCCCGCACTGGGGGTCGAGCCTGCAACCCCGGCAGGTGCCCCGACCGGGAATCAAACTGTGACCTCCCGGTTCATAGGTCGACGCTGCCCCACGGAGCCCCGCCGGCCGGGCGGTCCTGTTTTTAAAGGGAGGACCCTGCGTGTTCGTGTGGAGCACGGTGGCCGCAGGGAGGCGGTGTGGGTGCGTGGAGCTCTGCACGCGTGTCTTCCTCGCGTCCTTCTCCAGGGGCGTGTGGCCGGGGTGCTGTGCCCGGAAGCCGCCGTGGGGCCTGGGTTTCCGCGGGCCTGCCCCCAGCCTGCCTCCCACACGCCGGGCCGCGTAGCTGGCAGCGTGTGCCGCTGACAGAGGACGATCAGGCAGCCCGGCGTGGCGGCAGCCGGCAGGCTCTGCCCTGCTGGGGCGCAGAGAACCCCGTCTCCCTGAGGCGTTCGCCCCGCGCTCACCCCCCGGCGGGACCCGCCCCGGGAGGACTCGTGGTCCGCGCTGCAGGGCGAGGGCGTTTCCAACAAGTGGGGATCTGAACAAAGATCCCGGAGAGGGGTGAGCAGCCACGGGGTCTGGGAGGGAGGAGAGTCGCAAGCAGGGGGCAGGGGACGGGCAGGTGCAGGGCCAGGAGGCGGGACCGGTCGCCAGCGTTTGCCTCTGTCTCTGGCCGCTGTGTCTGCTGAGGCCCCGGGGATTGTGGAGCCGCAGGAACTCCGTGTGCCGCCGTCCCGTGTGCCAACGTCCCGTGTGCCGCCGTCCCGTGGCCGACGGTGGGCCGGGTCAGTGTTAAAGGGCCTTTGACCTGGGCAGCCACTAAACAACTCGGCCTCCAGCACGTCCCGGCTCCTGTGTGTGTGAGGGCTGGTCCCGGGGGCTGGGGACGCTCCTGCGTGGCTGCGGTCGCTCCGGCCTGGAGGCTGGCGGCCACGTCGGCAGCGGGGGTGTGTCGCATCTCGAGGCTCCGTGAACGCGGTGCCTCCGTCCTGGCCCGGGGAGCTGCTTCCTCCGCTCCGCTCCGCTCTGTTCCACTCCGTTCTGCTCCGTTCCGCTCCGTTCTGTTCTGTTCTGTTCTGTTCTGTTCCGCTCCGTTCTGCTCTTCCTGCCCCGGGAGAGGCTGCCTCCGTGGGCGTCCAGTCGCTGCTCCAGGCTGAGCCGCTTGCCCCCGAGGCCCTCCCCTCGCCGGCCTGGGGCTGTGGCGACCCCAGCTGACCTTGCACGTGGGCTGCTGTCCCCTTTCTCGGACGGAACATGCCTGGCGAGGCGTCCCTGGGAGGCTCCCTCAGCTCCACGGGACTTTGCACACGTGTGGGCCCGCTTGTCCACGGGCTGAGTGGCGGCCGGGCCTCTAACTGTCGGGCGGGACTGGCTGGGAAGCCGCTGGTGTGGCCCGTAGAGTCGGCGCCATTCGTTTGCCTGTGGCTGTGGCTGAGCCCTCCTGGCTGGGGGTGTGGCCGTCCCCACGGCCCGCCTGGGTCCCGCGGGGCGGGGGTCTGGCCAGGACAGCGCTGCGGTCCCGGGGTCCAGTGCAGCGGGCCTTTCAGAAGGGGAAATCGAGGCACGGTGCCGGGGGGGCGGGGTGTCCTGGGTCAGCAGGAGTGATGTGGATGCTCTCGGTGAGGATGGGGCGGCGCTGGTCTCCGGGGAGTCTGGCGGGTGCGAGGGGCCCCTCGGAAGGTCTCACCTGCAGTGACTGGAGCCGCGGCCTTGGTCCCAGGTGGCTCTCGGGGTGACAACTTCAGAGCCTCTGACCGGAGCCCCGCCCGGCGCAGGGATGGCACACGGCGGCGGGGATCGGCGAGGGCTGGCTGCCCGGCTGCGAGCACACCTGCCCCTCTCCGGGCGGCGGCCGGACCGTCAGCCCCGGGCCGGATGGAAGCTCTCCGTTGTGGGCGTCGTTTTCCTCCTCACTCCTTTCCCCTAAAGTTCACCAGAGCCACAGCGGATGCTGATGGACGGGTTTCGGCCACCGAGGGAGCTGGGATGCCCGGATGCCGGGCTGCTGGGCGTCAGGAGGGGCTGGGGGCCGTGGCCACGCCTGTGTCACCAGAGACTGTGGAGGAGGTGGCCGCGCCAGACCCCCAGGCTGCTCACACCACAGCTGCTGTCCCGCACCTCGTCCCAGCCGGGCCCCTGGGCCTGGGACACGCACAGGTGCGCCACGTCCTTGTGCCGGGAGCCGGGAGCCGGTGCGCTCAGTGCTGCGTTCTCTTTTTCGTGAAGAAAAGGCGGCCCGGCGGCTTGGCTCAGGGGTTGAGCCTCGACCTATGACCCAGGAGGTCACAGTTCAATTCCCGGTCGGAGCACATGCCCGGGTGTGGGCTCCACCCCCAGTGGGGCGTGCAGGAGGCAGCCGATCCATGGTTCTCATCATTGATGTCTCTCTCTCTCCCTCTGAAATCAATAAAAAAATATTTTTCAAAAAGTGAGCGCTGGTGGGCGGCTCCTTGGCTCGGCGTCCCCGCTCTCCCGAAGTGGGGGCACGTGTCCCGCGGCTACGACACTGGCGAGTGGAAGCCAGAAGGGGCGGGGAGTGCGGGGTGCAGCCTGCGGGGAGGGGGGCAGACCGCGGGCCGGGCGCAGGGTCCCGGGGCGCAGGGTCCCCGGCTTGCGCAGTGTCTGTGCAGGCAGTTTCCTGCGTGTCCGGGGCGGGGGGCGGGGGGGGCCTCGGCGCGGGAGGCCGGGCTGTGGCTCTCGCCTGCGTTTCAGGCCGGTGTCGGCGGGGAGCGCGAGGGGCCCTGGGCAGGGACCCCGGTTTGCATCCTGCCCTGCCCAGCGGGTGGCCCAGGCGGGTGGCTGCCCTGTGAGGCCTGCCCGCGAGGTCACGGCCGGCTTCCTGGGCCAGTGCCTCCCGGGAACCTGGTGACGCCGAGGGCGCCACATCCTCGGTGAGAACGGGCGCCGGCTGGCACAGACACCGGGCTTCACACAGCGCCTCCGGTTTTGCCCTAAAACACTCGCAGGAGCAGCAGCAGAGGCTCCTGGGGCTGGTGTGGCTGCGGGGCGTGTCTTCCCTCCTCACGGCTCCTCCCTCCCTCCCTCCCCCGAAGGGGAATTTCATCAACAACTGGGTGCAATTTCCCTTCGAAGTTAAGCCGCTCTGCCGCACCCCGTGTCCCAGCGCCACGCGCCCTGAGGCCGAGGGACATCCAGGCGCCTCACCTCCGGGGCCGGCCACGCCGTCACGGCGGCGGGACCCACCAGCGCGCGGACCTCGGCCTGCGGGGCCCTCCCGAGTCCGGGGGGGCCAGGTGGGTTCCATGTTTACTTGGCGACTAGAGCAGGTCTCCGGCAGAGTGTCAACCCACCTGGCCCCGCCGGACTCGGGAGGGCCCCGCAGGCCGAGGTCCACGCGCTGGAGGTGAGGCGCCTGGATGTCCCTCGGCCTCGGGGCGCGTGGCGCTGGGACACGGGGTGCGGCAGAGCGGCTTAACTTCGAAGGGAAATTGCACCCACAGTTTTTACAGTAAAAGGCTGCTCGCTGCACACGAGGGCCTTTGGGCACCATCTCGAAGGGGTGGTGTTTCAGACGATGGGGGGGGGGGGGTCGGGTTGAACCTTGAAGCCCATTGAACACCCATCGCAGAGTTCCTGGAGGTCGAACAGAGATAAAGAGGAACCGCACGAGGCCGTTGTTGGTGTGTGATTAATCCCAAACGTGTGTCATACACTGCACACCACGTGGCCCACGGGAGGCCGACATATTTTTAGCCTGTTACTCACCCACCGCACACGCGGGGGGGCATTTCCGCAGTGAGGAGGGCCTCTGGGGCCCACAGTCGGGGGGCGGGGGGTGCCTAGAACCAGGCTGACAGATTGGAGTTTCCCACCGAGTTTTTACCAAGAGAGGAAGAAATGAGGGACTTACAGGAATCGTGTGGAGGTGACACATTTCCAGAGACCAGCTCTGTGACCCCGCCCCCCAGCCTGCCCCCACCCTGCGGGGGGCCTGCCCGGGCTCTGTCGGCCTCCTCGGCTCTCATTTTTCTCTTCTTCCCACAGCGGGAGGCTGACCGCACCTGCCCGGGGCCTGTTCGTTACCACATGGAAACCCCTGGGCATTAGCCGGCTCTGCTCCTTCTGGGAAGCCTGCGCCCCTCTCCTCTGGGTGTTTTCATGGCGGCCCCCCTGTCCGTGCTGCCCCCCAGCCCCCGCCTACAGCCCCCCCCCCCCCCCCCCCCCCGCCCACAGCCAGGTTCCCAATCGCTGGCTCAGAGCAGGCAGGCGGGGAGGGCGAGTCCCTGTGCCCCTCCCCCCCCCCCCCCCCCCCCCCGCCGTCCCCAGGGCGGCTCTGGCTCTGTCCTGTGGTTTAGTTTGGGGCGCGTGTACCTGGGGCAGGACCTCTGTGTGCGCTGCTCACCCGGCAGACGCGCTGGATGCTGCTGAAGGGCAGGGGCGGGGGGGGGGGCCGGGGGGGGGGCGGGCGGCCGCGGCCTCCTGAGGTCCCAGGGCTGCGCCCGGCCAGCACCGCAGGCCTGGACCTGTCTGAGGCGCTGAGGGTGGACTTGGAGCTCGGGCCCCGCTGGCCTGCGCACCTGTCCTGGCCCCGGCAAGCTGCTCCCACCGGGGCAGCAGGTGGGCAGGGGGCACCTGCCACCGGGCCAGCCTGGCCACCGGCGATGCTGCCCGCGCGGGCGGGTGTCCGCTTTCTGCACCCTGACTCGGCGCCCGCGAGGGGGCGGCGCTGTGAGGAGCAGGACAGCCGTTGTCATGGCAGCGGGACGTCGTGCGCTCACGCACCTCGGGGACGTTCCCAGGGCAGCCACGGAGGGCGGTGGTCACGGGCCTGCTGTCTGCCCACGGCCCTCAGCCCGGCCCGGCACCGGGGGGTTGGGTGACGTCAGCAGCTGGGACCCGGTTCCTCTGCTCAGAGATGGGCCGCCGGCCCCTCCGAGCCGGTGTGGGGGGAGGGGCCCTCGGCAGCCGTAGGCTGGGGGGGGGGCCTGTGGGGAGGACGTTTCCAAGGCACAGACAGCCCGGGGCTGAGGGCTGGTGAGGTTGGAGTGCGTGACCGGCGCACGGGGACCGGGGACAGGCAGGCGAGGCCGCAGGCGCCGTGCGGTGACGGCGGGAGGGGCGGGGCGGACGCCCTCGTGCGGCTCCTCGTGGCGGGGAGAGCGACGGGTCTCTCAGGGTCGGTCCAGGTTCACGGCCACGAGCTCCCTGCGTGGCCGCCGAGCCCTCACCAGGCCGGCTCCTCCGGTCTCACCTGCGGGGCCGGCTCCTCGGCACCATGGCTCCTGGCCCGGGCGGCCTGGTCCTGGGCCGCCTGGTGAGCGGGCTGGTGCCCTGGAAGCCAGACCAGCCGCCCGGTGAAGGCCGCAGTGCGGGGGCGGGGGGGGGGGGCTGTGCGCTGACCTGGGGCACCCGGGCACTCCACCTGCACCGCCAGGTGTGACGGGACACGGAGCCCTGGCGAAACGGTACCGAGGTGGGGGCTGGAGGGAGGCGGAGACGGGGAGCACGCGGGCCCCACCCAAATGCCCTTCGGGGCGGGTTCCTGGGCGAGAGGCTGCCACGCTGGGCCCGCCGTGGTCTCAGCACCGGGTCTGTGCCGGCCCCCTGGGTCCACGTGGGAGGGTTAGTGTGTCCGTGTCCTGGGCCGGACTGCGCTGTGGGGTCCGAGTGACTCCCTTGAGGCCGAAACTGGGTTGCGCTTCAGCCCGCAAGGTCTCCAGCTGGGTGGCCTAGCCCCGCCTCCCCTCCCCTCCCCTCCCCTCCCCTCCCCTCGGCCACACCCACTCCTGCCTGTCAGGCGGCTCCGCTGATGGGCTGATGGGCTGATCGGCAGCCCTTCCAGGCTCTGTCACCAGGCCCACCTTCTGGGGTCCTGGGGCGGCCCAGCTGGGGGAGTGCCCCACACCCCAGCTTGCTCCCGCCCCCTAGACCTGGCAGGCGGGCTCTCCGTGCCGCCGCCCCGGCCGCCCCGAGGTGAGCTGGATCTGAGCAGAAGTCCCTGTGGCCTGTCGCCGTGAGGGGGCACCGAGGGACCGACTGCGGCCCCCCTGCCCCCGCCTGGGCGCCCACCCCTCATCCTCTCGTCTCCTCGCTCTCCTGTCCCTGTGCCCGCTCCTCCCTGCCCCTCCCGTCCTCGCCGGGGGGCGGGGTGCAGTCACGGCTCTGGTGCGAGAAGCCGGGCCAGCTGCGCCCTGGGGGGGCTCCTCAGCACCGCGTGACCAGCCCCAGCGTCTGTGAGAAACCCCGAGACTCTCGGGGCTGCGACCCACTCACGCACGGGAAGCCGTGACTCATTCACTACGTTTCCCTTTCACTGACTGAGACGCGGCTCTAAAAATGGAATTTGTTTAAAAGCTGCTTTTTTTTTTAAGCGAGAGGAAGAGAGAGAGAGAAACATCAATGATGAGCGAGAATCATCCATCGGCTGCCTCCTGCACGCCCCCCACTGGGGATCGAGCCCGCAACCTGGGCCTGTGCCCCGACCAGGAACCGTGACCTCCTGGTTCCCGGGTCCACGCTCCACCACGGAGCCAGGCGGGCTGGGCTGAAGGGGGGATTTGAGACCCGTGTGCGGTGATGGGCAGGCGGTCCCCGCCCTGCTGTGCGCTCAGCAGGGACCCAGCCCTCGAGGTCGCTCTGGCCGGGACTACGGTTGTCACTGAAGGCCGGGGGGCCGAGCATCCTCAGCACAGCCAGCCTCACTGGTCAGCGCCCCGTGCCCCCTCCTCAGGGGCTCCCCCACGCAGAGCGGGACTGACATTGACCAGCGCCCCGTGCCCCCTCCTCAGGAGCTCCCCCACGCAGAGCGGGACTGACATTGACCAGCGCCCCGTGCCCCCTCCTCAGGGGCTCCCCCACGCAGAGCGGGACTGACATTGATCAGCGCCCCGTGCCCCCTCCTCAGGAGCTCCCCCACGCAGAGCGGGACTGACATTGACCAGCGCCCCGTGCCCCCTCCTCAGGGGCTCCCCCACGCAGAGCGGGACTGACATTGACCAGCGCCCCGTGCCCCCTCCTCAGGGGCTCCCCCACGCAGAGCGGGACTGACATTGGCCAGCGCCCCGTGCCCCCTCCTCAGGGGTTCCCCCACGCAGAGCGGGACTGACATTGACCAGCGCCCCGTGCCCCCTCCTCAGGGGCTCCCCCACGCAGAGCGGGACTGACATTGATCAGCGCCCCGTGCCCCCTCCTCAGGAGCTCCCCCACGCAGAGCGGGACTGACATTGGCCAGCGCCCCATGCCCCCTCCTCAGGGGTTCCCCCACGCAGAGCGGGACTGACATTGGCCAGCGCCCCGTGCCCCCTCCTCAGGGGTTCCCCCACGCAGAGCGGGACTGACATTGACCAGCGCCCCGTGCCCCCTCCTCAGGGGCTCCCCCACGCAGAGCGGGACTGACATTGGCCAGCGCCCCATGCCCCCTCCTCAGGGGTTCCCCCACGCAGAGCGGGACTGACATTGGCCAGCGCCCCGTGCCCCCTCCTCAGGGGCTCCCCCACGCAGAGCGGGACTGACATTGGCCAGCGCCCCGTGCCCCCTCCTCAGGGGCTCCCCCACGCAGAGCGGGACTGACATTGACCAGCGCCCCGTGCCCCCTCCTCAGGGGCTCCCCCACGCAGAGCGGGACTGACATTGACCAGCGCCCCGCGGGCAGAGGATGGAGGGGCTGTGGGAGGCCTGGGCCCGGGAGCCCGCACCCCGGGGGACGCAGGGAGCCCTCAGTGCGGGGCGGGGCTTGGGGAGAGGCTCCTGCTGGGCGGGGCCAGGGCCAGGGCCGCCGTCGGACCCCGGGGGTGGGGTTGTCTCCTTGCTTGCTTGCGGTTTTGTAGATCTTGTCAGAGGCGACAGGCACCGAGGTCACCAAGGCGCCCAGCTTGTTCGGTGACCCGTCGCCCTCGTGGTTTCTGGACCTCCGACAGCCGGGGGTCCTGCGCGCCCGGAGGTCCCGCCTCCTTCGCAGCTAATTCCCGCCCCTCTCTGACTTCCCGAGGTGCGCCTTGAACCCCCCCACTCCCCCACCCCGGCCCTGGATGCGCTGGGGACGCCATGGTGTACTCTGCGGCCTTGGCCTCGATGGTGCAGACGGCCTCCTCGCCGCCCCGCCCTGCGGGAGCCGGGCTGCACCCCGTGGAGCAGAGCCGCTGCAGGGGCCGCGGTGCAGGAGGCAGCCAGGGCGCGTGCCCGCCAGGCACTGCTGGTGGGCTCCCCTCGCACCCGCCTCTTCCCACCCTCTCAGTGCTGCCGTTCGCAGAGGCTGGAAGGAGGGCCTCAATGGTGTGGCCCAGTGGATAGAGTGTCGGCCTGCGGACTGAAGGGTCCTGGGTTCGATTCCCGGTCAGGGCACAGGCCTGGGCTGTGGGCTCCATCCCAGTGGGGGGCGTGCAGGAGGCAGCCAGTCAGTGATTCTCTCTCATCGTTGATGTTTCTATCTCTCCCTCCCCCTTCCTCTCTGACATCAATAAATATATATATGTTTTAAAGGCTGGAAGGAGGCAGCACCTTGTGGAGTTGGGTGTTACCGTGTCTCGGTCGGAGTCCTGGCGTCGCTTTAACAGCATGGCGGACAGCTTTCTCTGTGTCCCTGGGCAAACCCCGTAGAAGGAATGGGTGTTGGGGACGTCGGAAAAGCAGGCTCCCCCTGAGGAGTGGGCCCAGGCCTGACCTGTGTCTGGGGTCAGATTTAAGTGAGGTGAGGCCTTCAGGCCTGGCGGGGCGGGTGGTGCCGAGGGGCCTGGGTTTGGTGTCACTCTGTCGGCTCCTGGGCACCGTGGGAGCCCTGGTGCAGGGTCACGTGACCTGCTGGGCTTCCGAGAAGTGGACGCACCACACCCACTCGCCGGCTGCCCCAGACGCTCCTGGGAGGCGACACGTGAGCACGGAGAGAGAACCGTGCTTTTGCGAGTCCCTGTCCCTGGCACCCGGCCCAGCACGGACGGCGTGTTGTGCAATCTGTGAATGTGTCATGTGTGAAGTCACGGCAGGGCGGGCCCGAAGGCGTCCAGATGGAGCTCCGCGAGGCCAGTCACCCGGGCGCCGCTCGCTTCCCACAGAAAGAAAACAAATAAGCGCGAGGAGCCCGGGCCCGGCTGCCGGGCGAGGAGAGCCGGGCGAGCTGTTCGTCGGAGAGCGCGTTTCCAGGGACGCGGGGCGTTGAAGGCTGTGGGTCTTTTTTAATGAGGAGGATTAAGAAACCACAGACGTTGGAGTGAAAATTAAAAGCATTCTATTATTGGGGGAAGTTTTTCCTAAAATCACACTTTTATTTTTTAAAAATATATCTTTATTGATTTCAGAGAGGAAGGGCGGGAGAGAGAGAGAAACATCAATGAAGAGAGAATCATTGATCGGCTGCCTCCTGCACAGCCCCCACTGGGGATCGAGCCTGCAACCCAGGCCTGTGCCCTGACCGGGAATCGAACCCGGGACCCTTCAGTCCGCAGGCCCACGCTCCATCCACTGAGCCAAATGGACGGCTGGAGGCACAGCTCTAACTGCACGAACGGATCGTGCACAGCTTGGTCGGGATGAAGTTGCTTTCTGCTTCCTGCGGGGGGCACGCCCCGTCCGGTCGGGGGTGTGAATAGTGGTGCCGCCTCGGCCCTCTCCTCGCCGTCGCTCACAGCGCCCGCCTTCCCGTCTGCTGTGCAGGCGAGGGCACGCCGAGCAGTGGAGATGCTGCCTGGCGGGGGGCGGGGGCGGCGGGGGGCGCTGGTCTAGACTAGGGGTGCTGAGTCGCAGTTTCCGAGACCAGAGAGGCCGTGGCCGTGTAGGTGCCTGTGGGGCCGGAGGAGCCGGAGGAGCCGGTGGGCGCGGGGCTTGGTGGCCGCGGTGGAGGGCAGGCTCCGGTGACTCGCCTCTCCTCGCCTCTGGGCGCCGCGTCCTTGGGGTGAGCGAGGGCATCGGAGGGGCTGCGCCTCCTGTGTGTCACGTGCTCTCATCGCTCCGAGACGCTCGTGTTCCCGCTGGGGAGCCAGGCGCCTCGGTGGTGGCGGCAGCACCGGCGGGCACGCCTGCACCGGGCGGTGGGTGAGGAGCCAGCGCTGCCGTCAGGCCCCGGCTGGGCCGCCCTGTGGGGACCGTGAGCAGGGCCTGGGGTCTTGGGAGGCGAGGCCGGGCCGGTGTGGGGACTGCGCGTGCCTAGGTTAGGGTTAGGGAGCCGCGGAGGCGCGGGCAGGTGACTCGGACACTCGGCCTGGAAGCAGCGAGCACGGCCGAGGCTCCTGTGGTTCCTGCAGGGCCCGGGCCGTGAGCTCGGGCGGAGGGGGGCGGGATGGTGGCTGAGGGACAGGCAGGTGGAGGTGACGAGGGTCGTGCAGTGGCCGGGGACGAGGTGGGCAGGTTCTTGGTGGTGGGCAGGCCCGGCCGTGATGGCGGGAGGGGCTGGGGTGCAGGGCTGCGGGCCGTGAGCCCTCAGCAGGGGTTTGGGCAGAGCCGGGAGGACCGGGGAGGGGGCGCTGGGCGCGGGGTCCCGGGCGGGGGAGGATGGCCCAGCCAGGCCCGGCCGCCCGTCCCGTTCCTGCGTGACGTGACGTGACCCCTTTGCCTTGCAGTTCTCGCGCCTCCGGCGCCGCCGCCGCCCCCCCTCCAGGGATATGCCTTCAAGCCGCCGCCCAGACCCGACTTCGGGACCTCGGGGAGGACCATCAAGCTACAGGCCAACTTCTTTGAGATGGACATTCCAAAAATTGACATCTATCACTATGAGCTGGATATCAAGCCAGAGAAATGCCCGCGGAGAGTGAACAGGTACCGTGTCCTCATGGCGGTCGGTCGGTCGGTGTGAGCTTTGCCTGCTGGTCAGCTCGGTCCTCAGCGCGGCCTCCCCGGAAGCTCCTTCCTGTCACGTTGATGTTGTGAAAAGCGTTTTTGTATCGGGGTGCAGTTCCACGAGTTTTGACAGATGCGCACAGATGCCCACCCCCAGAGCGGTGCCCGCACCCTGACCGCCGGCCCTGCCCTCTGAGGTCGTGTCCGGTCCGTGTGGCCGCGGGATCGGCCCGTGTCCATCCTCACCCGCCCGTGTTCCTGAGATGGACCGGCTTCCTCGTAATAGGAGCTTCTTGTTTTACTGCTCGGGACCATCTGACATGGATATTTCATCATTTCATTCATTTACTTGTTTATTGTTCTTTTTTAATCCTCACCCGAGGATGTTTTTCCATTGATTTTACAGAGAGTGGAAGCGAGGGGGAGAGACAGAGAGAAACCTTGATGTGAGAAAGACACATCGATTGGTTGTCTCCTGCACGAGCCGCGGCCACGGCCTGGGCCGGGGAGGAACCTGCACCCGAGGCACGTGCCCTTGACCGGAATCGAACCCGGGACCCTTTGCTCCGCAGGCGGACGCTCTACCCGCTGAGCCACACGGGCCAGGGCCGTTTCCTCCTCAGTCACTCCTGCTCCTGTTAGAGGCTCGGGCGCCCGGGTTTGCACGAAGCTGCCGTGAACCTGGTCAGTCTTGTTTGTGACCGGCACGTCCGTGTTTCTCTCGGACGCATCACGCGGAGGGGGCTGCGGGGCGCAGGGTGGGTGTGGCTGTGTGGGAAACGCCGTGGCACCTCCCGGCCCCGCTCCACGCCCGGTCGGCACGCACCGGCCCGGCCAGTCTTCCCCGGTCTCGGGGCTGCTGGTCCTTCGTCCCCGAGTGGGAGGGTTTGGTATATCCTGGGCGCAGGTGGGACTTGGGGTGCAGCACAGCCGGGGTTTGGCCGTTGCACATGCGGCGTCTGCAGTGAGCAGAGCGTGCCATGTCTCCGAGGCCCAGCTGGCAAACGGTGAAAGCGGTTACTGCGTGGTGTGGTGGGCGCCCTCAGGAACATCTGCCTGCCCGGAGGGAACAGAGACCCCCTCCTGGTTATTTTGGTTTTTTTACAAGATGACAGTGTGGCTTGTGTATTGAGGTCTCGGTCCATCTTGAAATGGTTGTGTACGGTGTGAGGCGAGGGTCTGTCACAGAGCGTTTCTTTCTGCCCGGACGGGCCTGTCCCCTCTGGGGGGAAGTCGGTTCATGTTCACGGACGAGCAGAGCGCCCTGGGCGTCGGGTCCCTGGATCGCTCTGATCTGTAGTTAAACTTGGGGGCTGCCACGGGTCTCGCAGGGCACCCACACGGCACGGCCCTACGCGGCTGCCTTGGTTTCCCTTCGCCGTGACTCCCAACGTGCAGCTAGAGGCCTCGCTTTCTTTGTCCTGCAGCGTGTTCTGTTGTTACTGTAAGTCGTGTTTAACGTTTCATTTCTCTGGAAGGGGTGGGAGTGACTGCTAATGAGTATGGGGTTTTGGGGTGATGAGGGGGTTCAAAACTTACATGGAACTGATGGCTACCAAACTCTTTAATTGGCTAAAACCACCGAATTGTACACTTTAAGCATGTTTGTGTTGATTTCAGACAGGAAGGGAGAGGGTGGGGGAGAGTGAGATGGAAACATCAGTGATGAGAGAGAACCATGGATCAGCTGCCTCCTGCACGCCCCCTACAGGGGATGGAGCCCACAACCTGGGCCTGTGCCCTGACCAGGCATCAAACCGTGACCTCCTGGTTCCTGGGTTGACGCTCAACCACTGAGCCACGCTGCCAGGCAGCAATTTGACTTCTTTATCAGATATTAGGCGATTCAGGTTTTTTTCATTTCTTTCTGTGTCAGTTTTGGTAGTTTGTGTCTTTTAGGGAGTCTGCCCATTGCACGTACGTTGTTGGGTTTATCGGGGCTTGTTGGTCTGTGTGTGAGAGTCCGGTCAGGGCACTCGGCGCTGGCGGAGGGGACGGGGCGGCCCTTCCCGGGCCTGATGGTCGGGGCAGGGGTCCTACTGAGCCGCCAACCTCCGCGCAAGCAGCGCCCTTTTATGAAGACAGGTCTGCCCGAGGCTATGTTATCTGCGACGAAGCGGTTGGCGATGATTAAAGTGGGGTGTCTTCCCCCCCCCCCGCCCCCCTCCCCCGCCCCCGGCTGCCACAGTTCTCGTTAGTTATGCCCGTTGGGTTTGAAGGTTACCCACTAGAAATTCCCTCGAGTCAGACAGAAAGTAGCCAAGGCGCGCCCTGAGCGGCACCTCCGTGGCCGCCACCGGCCATGTCCCCAGTGTGTCCTGCTGCCCCCCCCCCACCGGGTGCGAGCCTGGGAGTTGCGCCTGGTTAAGTGTGCGAGCATCCGGGGTTTTTTATTTTACTACTGGTGGCCCGGTGCACAAAATTCGTGCACGTTTAAAGGGAACTAATTAGAGGAAATATTTTAGTATTGCTGTTTGCCCTTTGTCTATAATAGAAGTATCAGAGATGAAAGAAAATTAGTAAAATGTATATGAAAATCTCCCTCCTGTCAGAGTCTGGGGCGCACCCCGGGACCCAGAGTCAAGTCGCCTCCCACCCACACGCATCTCGAAATCGAACGAGACCCGGACCCGGCCGCCCCCACCCTCGTCAAGCCCCGCCGCAGGGCAGGGGATTCGGCCTCAGGTCCCCGGGCCCCAGCCCACGGGCGTGATGCCATTTGCATGTTAGCTCTTTATCATACAGGATCGGTTCTGGTGCAGTTTGGCTAAGGCCCTGCCTCAATTACAGTCGAAATAGTACAGGAAAACGTGGGTGTGTTTGTGCTGACACCCGCCCGGGCGGCTCCGGCCCCCTTTAGGGAACCTCCTCGCGGGGATGGGCACTGGGCCCGGTGAGTGGTGGGGAGGAGCCAGCCCGGCGGTCAGCGGGCTGCAGTCAGCACTGGCCGAGGGAGGCTGAGGACTGGATTCAGGCTGGGCTGTCTGTCCCCCGGGGGAGGCTGCCAGGCCAGCTCGACACCCGCCCCTCCCCTCGCACACGGTGCTCCCTACAGGGAGGGCAGTGCGCCCTGGAGACACCGGATGGACCCCCAGAGGCTGCCCACGGACGAGAGAACGGTGCCACCATCGGGGGCGGCCGTGTCCCCGTCGGGTGCCCGGCTGTCATGGTTGAGCCGAGTCCTCTCTGAACAGCTGTTCCCTGAGCCCCGTGGGCCTGGCCTGCTGCCGGGCCCGCATTCCCGGTGCCTCCTGCCCGCAGCCGGAGTGACGGGCAGCCGGCAGTATGCTCGTGTCTCACGGGCTCAGGCTCCGGTTTTTCGCTTTGAGAACCGGGAGCCGCGCTGCCTCAGCCCTCGCTCTCCTGCTGCTTCCGTCGCAGATGAGATGTCCACACGGCCTCCTGGGCTCCGGGCTCTGCCCCACTGGGCTCTGCCCCAGGCCTCCTGTCGTCCCGCCCGGGCTCTGCCCCACGGCTGTCTGTCCTGTCTGTCAGCCGCTGCGATAGTGTCCTCGGTCGGTGTGGTTTTTTGCATCCCCCCCCCCCCCCCCCCCCCGGCGGCAGCTGGCCTTTTCCTTCCCATGGCGAAGGTGTCTTCTAGGGGACAGTGTTTGCTGCTCTATGGCTGCTCTAAGGTCCGGCTCATTTCCTTCCTTTTACCGTTGAGACGGTTCATGTGCTGAGGTACCTGGTCTACCCCAGCTTCTCGGAGATTTCTCTTTTGTTTCCCTCCAGAAGGTCTATAGCTCTGGCTTTTACTTAAGTGTGTAATTTGTTCCACATAATTACCTTCATCGCTGTAAACCCGACCTTTCATTCCTGGCGTCTGCCCAACCTCGACACGTGTTGCTGGATTCCTTTTGTTAATACCTTGTTTCTACATCCGTGTTTATCAGTGAGATTGGCCCGTGATCACCTTGACAGTGTCGAGATAAAAGCTTTGCTGGCCTTGCCCGGCCGGCGTGGCTCGGTGGTTGAGTGCTGACCTATGACCCAGGAGGTCAGGGTGTGATTCCCGGTCAGGGCACAGGCCTAGCTTGCAGGCTCGATCCCCAGCGTGGGGGTGCAGGAGGCAGCCGATTGGTGATTCTCTCTCATCATTGGTGTTTCTATCTCCCTCTCCCATCCCCTCAGAAATCAATAAAATACATTTTAAAACAATAAAAGTTTTGCTAGCCTCAGAGGATGGTGGGGCGGCGCCCTCTCCATTCTGCTCACGGTGAACTCGGTGCTGGTGGGTGATCTGTTCTCTGGGTGTGGGTGGGACTCCCAGCGGAGCCACCGGACCTTGAGGCGATGTGACGTCCTGGCCATGAAGATGGGGGCCTTGAGGCTCGGGGAGCAGTGGCCAGAGTGGCCCACGGAGGCGCAGGGGAGGTTGTGCCCCGGCCGCTGGGGGGGGGGGGGGGGGCGTTGGCTGGAGGCCTCGCTTGGCGCTGCCCGGGCTGAGGTCTCCAGGTGGCGTCGGAGGCCGGGAGGCCTGGTGCGTTCTTGGTGGCGCCATCCAGGAGATGCATGGCGAGCTCCGTCCGCCCTGGGGACTCCGGGCATGGGCACCGGGCAAGGCTGGGCGGGCGGGCGGGCTGTCCGTTTCCCGGGAGAGGAGTGGGCGCCTTTGGTTCTTGTTTCCTGGCGGAGAGAAGCCCCGAGCAGAGCTGGGCTCAGGCCCCAGCGTGGGGAGGCTTTAGGTCCTCCCCCTGCCCCCTGCCCCTTGCTCCCTGCCCCAGCCCCTACCCTCTGCCCCTTCCCCCTGCCCCTGCCCCTCCCCCTCTCCCCTGCCCTCTGCCCCCTTCCCCCTCCCCCTTCCCTCTTCCCCCTCCCCCTCCCCTGGTGCGTTCTTGATGGCGCCATCCAGGAGATGCATGGAGAGCTCCGCCCTCTGCCCCCTCCCCCCTGCTCCTCCTGCCCCCCCCCCCCCAAGCCGGGGTCCGGCCTCCGCTGGGCGTGGCTCCCACGTGGCCCTGGGTGCCCGGGGTCTGCTGCTGTGAGGCCCGAGGACAGACGGCACCACGTCAGGTGTCAGCGGACGCCCATGGGCCTCGCGGTCCTGCGGGTGCCGGTGGTGCCTGGGCCGCTGGCCAGGCCGACTCGGGGTCTGAGTGAAATTCAGGGTCCTTGTCCCGGAGCCGACGGGGAGGCCGCACCGGGACGGCGCCGGGGCTCCTGTGGGAGCGAGGGGGCCCCCGCGCCTCCTTTCCCTCTGACGGACGCTCCGCTCGAACCCTGTCCTGCTGCAGGGAGATCGTGGAGCACATGGTGCAGCACTTTAAAGCCCAGATCTTCGGGGACCGGAAGCCCGTGTTCGACGGGAGGAAGAACCTCTACACGGCCATGCCCCTGCCCATCGGGCGGGAGAAGGTGAGTCCGGCTGGGCCCGGGCCCGTGCGGCCGGCCGACTCCGCGGGGAACCGCCCCCAGGGAGCGCGCTGGCCCATCAGGACGCCTCCCAGCGCCCGGAGACAGGAGTTAACCCACTGGGCTTTCCGATGCCAGACAGGCCCGCGTGGGCAGGTGCCGCCCGCTGCTGCAGACGGAGCCCAATTGCCCGCGGGCTGGAGACCCTGAGGAGCAGCGCCCGCACGGCTGTAGGGGCGTCCGTGTGTCCGTGTGTCCGTGTGTCCGTGTGTGTGTGTGTGTGTGTGTGTGTCCGTGTGTGTGTGCGTGCGTGTGTCCGTGTGTGTTTGTGTGTGCGTGTGTCCGTGTGTGTGTGTGTGTGCGCGTGTGTCCGTGTGTGTGTGTCCGTGTCCATGTGTCCGTGTCCATGTGTGTGTGTCCATGTGTGTGTGTCTGTGTGTCCGTGTGTGTCTGTGTCTGTGTGTTCGTGTCTGTGTGTGTCTGTGTGTCCGTGTCTCTGTGTGTCTGTGTGTCCATGTGTGTGTGTGTGTGTCTGTGTGTCTATGTGTCCGTGTGTGTGTGTGTCTGTGTGTCTATGTGTCCGTGTGTGTGTGTGTCTGTGTGTCCGTGTCTCTGTGTGTCTGTGTCTGTGTGTTCGTGACTGTGTGTGTGTGTGTGCCCGTGTGTCCGTGTCCGTGTGTGTGTGTGTGTGTCCGTGTGTCCGTGGCAGTAAAACAGGCTGGCTTCCGCCTGTAGCCAGTGCTCCGCCTGAAGTGACAGCCACGGCGGTCCCGGGAGGCCTGCGTGCTCGCAGCCGCCCTCTCCCCGCCTGCACCCGGTTCCGGGGCGAGTGGCTCTGCTTAAAAGTGTCACCTTCCTGCCGAGAAGCTGTCACGTGGCACGTCGTTCAGCACACGGCTGCTCGGGGCGTTGGGGCTGGAGAGCCGGCGGCTCGGAGACCCTCACACGCCCGTTAGCAGGAGGGCCCGCCGGCTCTGCGGGCTGACCGCACGGGTAGCCTCTTAAACCCGGGCCCCGAGGGCGGCCCAGACCGAGGCCTCGCCGACTGGCTGGCTGGCCGACGTGCGCCCTGCAGGCTGTGCGTGTTGATTTGCGGTCTCTGACCACCTGAGGAGACAGCGCTCCTGCACCGGGCGGCGGGGGGGGGGAGGGGGGGGGCGGCGGGCGGGCGGCTCCGGCTCTGGTGGGGGCTGTGCCCGATAAGAGGAGAGGCGTTCGGCCAGGCCGCCGGGTGATAAGGCTCCGGCTGAAGGCTGGTGGCTCGGATAGCACCGGGCACTGCCTGGCATGGGCGATGGCACCCATGTCCCCAGGGGGGTGCCAGGACCCTGCCCGCCAGCGCGGGAGGCGCGCCCCTTGCAAACCAACGTGCGGAGCTTTGGGAATTCACTGATGCAAAGCTTTGCGTTTAACTTGACGCTTGTTTTTGTTTAAAGTTGTATGAGAGAGAAAGCCACACGAGCTTACTCAGTCTCGGCTGCGTGCTCATCCTGCACCAGGGGCTCGGGGCGCTTTCCTTGTGGGGGGGGGGGGGGTCACCACACTGTTCAAACGGGAGACAGCACAGCCGGGTAAATTAGGTCGGATTCATCTTTAGAAATACATAGATCTTTATATTGGTTCCAGAGAGGGAGGGAGAGGGAGACTCATCAGCCAGGACCGGACGCAGGTCCTCAGCCTCTCTGTTGACTCCGTGGGGACAGAACGCCCAGGGCCCGCCGGCCGCCCACCCCCTTCCTTTGCCGGGAGCACCTCAGCCTGTGCCCCTCTTCCTCTTCCTCTTCCCGGGGACGCCCTCCTCAGAGGAGCCCCCGCCCCCCACCCCCCGCCGAGCGTGACCCCTCTGCCGTTGGCGGAGGCGGTGCTGACCTGCGCCCGGGCCCGCAGGTGGAGCTGGAGGTCACGCTGCCGGGCGAAGGGAAGGACCGCATCTTCAAGGTGTCCATCAAGTGGGTGTCCTGCGTGAGCCTGCAGGCCTTACACGACGCGCTCTCGGGGCGGCTGCCCAGCGTGCCCTTCGAGACGATCCAGGCCCTGGACGTGGTCATGAGGCACCTGCCCTCCATGAGGTGAGCCGCCGGGGGGGGGGGGGGGGGGGGAGGGCGGACCTGGGCGGCTGCGCCCTGTCTGAGGGAGCGTGTGCGTTTCTGTAGCGCAGTCACAGCGGTGCTAGCGGGACATTTTTTTAAAAAAAATATTTGATTTTCCACAGAGAGGAAGGGAGAGGGATAGAGAGCTAGAAACATCGATGAGAGAGAAACATCGATCAGCTGCCTCCTGCACACCCCCCACTGGGGATGTGCCCGCAACCAAGGTACATGCCCTTGACCGGAATTGAACCTGGGACCTTTCAGTCCGCAGGCCGACGCTCTATCCACTGAGCCACACCGGTTAGGGCAAGCGGGACATTTTTCATGCGAGAGAGATTCCCGGGGAGTCCCAGCCCAGCAGGGCACCCCCTCCCGCATGGGGCGTAGCTGGGTTTCCACTCTGCGGGCGTGAGCGCCGCCGTTTCACGGTCTCCCTGTGGCCTCACACTTGGGACTTGTCCGTGGCATAGTGTCCACGCTCCGCACCACGGAGCAGCCTCCAGCCGTCGGGGCTGCGGGGCCCGTGCGTGATCAGACTCTCGCTTTATTCTGAGTCACGTCCCCACCCCCGGCGCCACCTGCACTCGCTGGGCGGGAGGGGGCGCAGCCGCGAGCTCAGCCCGGTCTCTGGCCGCAGGTACACGCCCGTGGGCCGCTCCTTCTTCACCGCCTCCGAGGGCTGCTCCAACCCGCTGGGCGGCGGCCGGGAAGTGTGGTTCGGCTTCCATCAGTCCGTCCGCCCTTCCCTCTGGAAGATGATGCTCAATATTGATGGTGAGCAGGCCCGTTTCCTGCGGGCGGGTGGGGCTTGCCGGGGGCTGCGACCTCGAAGGGCCCGTGTGGCCAGCTCCCAGCGGCCTCTGCCGAGCCCGAGCGGCTGCGTCCCGGCCTGTGTCCCCGGGGCGGTCGGCGTGGTCCTCGCGGAGGAGCCACCCGCAGGGCCCGCGTCTGACAAGGTCCCGGAGGCCGCGGCCGTGTCCACAGGGCGGGTGGGGTTTGCTGGGGGTGAGTGGACCCCACTGCCTGTGCCCAGGGGTGTCACCTCAGAGAGGCCCGCTCCAGGAGGGTCGGGAACCCCGCCTTCATGGGTGTGATGTTGGGGTGTCCGTCTCCGAGGGTGACGGTCGCCTCCAGCAGCCCCCAGGGAGGATCGGGCCGCCCGAGACCAGGCGTGAACCGCGGCTCTGCCCGCCTCCACGGCCCGAGGGTGGGCTTCGCGGTCAGTGAGGGCGGAGCGCAGGTGCCGCTCACCTGCCTGCGGCCGGCGACCCGGTCACGCCTCGGCCCGTCTCTCTTCCCGCCTCCAGTCTCGGCGACGGCGTTTTACAAGGCGCAGCCCGTCATCGAGTTTGTTTGTGAAGTTTTGGATTTTAAAAGTATTGAAGAACAACAAAAACCTCTGACAGATTCCCAAAGGGTCAAGTTTACCAAAGAAATCAAAGGTGGGTGCGGCCCGGGTCCGGGGGGCGGGGGGTCACCCCCAGGCGAGCGAGCCCACTTCTCAGCGGGGGTGGTAGCGCCCTGCCTCGATGCCCGTGGGCGCGGAGCGAGGGCGACCACCAGCGTCCATCCCTCCTGGCTGTGCTCCGTGTCCGGCGGCCCTGCCGCGGGCGCCCTGGTTCCGGGTGTCACCTCGCAGCCCCGCACCGTCGCGCCCCCTCTGCCCGGGGCTCCTGGAGCAGCAACCAGGGCCCGGCCACCCGGCTCGGCCGTGGGCACCTGTGCTCGCTGAGGCTGCTGCTAAAAATAGCCCAGGAGGCACCGGACGCCGGGGTGGCCGAGGGCCCCAGGCTGAGCCCGCGCCCCCCCTTCTGGCCGGGCGGAGGCATCCTGTGGCGAGCCCGGGCCCGGCCGCCCACCCTGAGGCGCTGCTCTGTCGCAGGTCTGAAGGTGGAGATCACACACTGTGGGCAGATGAAGAGGAAATACCGCGTCTGCAACGTGACCCGGCGGCCGGCCAGCAACCAAACGTAACCGCTCCCCGGCGCGTGTCCCCGGCCCTCCGCCAGGCAGAGACCCCGGGAACAGGGGCCCCGGGAACAGGGACCCCGGGAACAGGGACCCCGGGAACAGGGACCCCGGGAACAGGGGCCCCGGGAACAGGGGCCCCAAACCTCCCGGTGGAAGGAACCTGGGGGCTCCTCGGCCCGAGCTCGTGCTGAGATGCTGGGAGCAGCGGGCTTCTCTCCCCTCCCCGCCCCCCAGTTCTTGGGGGTGGCCCCGTGTTAGCGGGGAGTGGCCCTGGCTGGATCCAGGGCCGTGGAGTGAGCGCCGGGCCGCAGGGTGGGCGTGTCCTGGGTCGTGTGTGTGCACCGGGAGCAGCAGGAGGTGCGGCCCCGCGCAGGGTCTCCTGGCCCCGTGGGCGCTGGGGCACGGTCCGCACCGGCCCCGCCCTGCACCGCCTCTCTGCCCGGCCCACCCACTCCGTGGCCGAGGGTCCCGCAGACCGGGAGCTGCAGGTCCGGCGGCCCCTGGAGCACCGGCCGCGGACCACGTCCAGAGCCACGGCCGTTCCCTCTGGCTGGTCTCCGTGGGCGATTCCCCGCGTCCCCTGTGGCGCGTGTGCCGTTGGGATCGCTGCCGAGCAGGCGGGCGTTTCTGTGTCCCGGCTGCGGGGAGGGGAGGATGGGGCCTCGGGGCGGGTGTGTGGTTGGCCCTGGGCGGGGCCTGGACTGTGCCCCAAGCACCGCCCTGAGGGCGCAGCCCAGCAGCCGCTCCTCCTCGCCCCCAGGTTCCCGCTGCAGCAGGAGAGCGGGCAGACGGTGGAGTGCACGGTGGCCCAGTACTTCAAGGACCGGCACAAGCTGGTTCTGCGCTACCCCCACCTCCCGTGTTTACAAGTCGGACAGGAGCAGAAACACACCTACCTTCCCCTCGAGGCAAGTCCCCCCACCACGTGTCCCCTGCGGGACCTCATCTCGCCTCCGTTTCCCCGTGAGTCAGACGGGTGTGGAGCTGGTCGTGTGTGAAGATGAGAGCTGGCCCCATGTGCCCGCCGGCCCTGGCGTGGGCCGAGTGCTCCGAGAACGCACTGTCTCTTCGCTGGCTGTTTGAAATTCCCTGCCCGGGAAGCCCACGTGGGCGCGGGTCCTCGCGCTTTTCTGTCGGTGCTTTACACTCGGTCCTTGTGTCCCCCCCACCCCCCTCCCCATCAAGGGCCGTGGCTCAGCTTCACACGCGTGGCCGGAGGTGGGCTTCCGTGGCGGGCAGCCGTGTCCCTGTGAGGACGGGGGCCGCACAGCCCAGCGCTGGGACAGCTGCCCGCGGGTGGTGCCTGTCACCAGCAGGGTTCGTCCTGCTGTCAGCCCGCTGCCCACCGTGTCCGCGGGGGCAGCCGTGCCCGCAGAGGCCTGTGCTGACGCGCGTCTGTGCCTCCAGGTCTGCAACATCGTGGCGGGACAGAGATGTATAAAGAAGCTGACCGACAATCAGACCTCAACCATGATCAGAGCGACGGCCAGGTCGGCGCCCGATCGGCAGGAGGAGATTAGCAAGCTGGTGAGCGTCCCGTCCTGGGGCGGCCTGGGTGGGGACGCCCTCTGGAGGCCAGTCCGTGCCGGCCCCGGGGAGCAGACACCCTGACTCCGCCCGTCCCCGCCTTTCCAGATGAGAAGCGCGAGCTTTAACACGGACCCCTACGTGCGGGAGTTTGGGATCATGGTCAAGGATGAGATGACCGACGTGACCGGGCGGGTCCTGCAGCCGCCCTCCATCCTGTACGGGGGCCGGGTACGTGCGGGGCGGGGCCTGGGGGTCCCCCATCAGGGCGGGACGGCCCAGGATGCAGCCGGGGTCCAGGCGGGAACTGAGTGCGGGGGCTGTGCAGGCCCGTTTCCTTGGCTCTGAAGGGTTTGGAATCCGCCTCCATCTTCCCGGGGTGACCGGCGGCCATGGAGAGGGGCAGCCTGCCCTGGGCCGCAGGCGCTCTCGGCGACGAGCCGCTTCCCGCTGCCCCTGGGCTGGGCGGGGGCGGGGGGGGGGCAGCAGTCGGTCACCTGGGCGTCTCTTTGGGTTTGGGTTTGCCCCCTGACCCCCAGCTTTTATCAGTGCGTCCGCAAAGGCTCCTGACCACCGAGCCCCCGGGGCTCATGCACGGTCTCCCTCCCTCCTCGCGGCTGGTTCCTTCAGGTGCACAGCCTGGGGCGGGGGCTGCGGTGAGCGGCGAGCGTGGAGGCCGCGGCTCGCTGACTGCGCGCCTTCTCACCGAGGGAGTGTTTGCTCGCAGGGAGTCCCCGCCAGCAAGGGGCAGTTTTGTTGGTGGGTCTTTCCTTTCGTATTTTAACGTTTTAAAGCTCAGCAGGCAGCAGAGACATCGTGGGGAGAGGTCTCCTCTTCTCAGCCCGGCTGCTCGGTGTTTTCCCCGCTGCGAGCCCCCCGATGGCCGCAGGGCTCCCCCTTCTTGTGCGGGAGGCATGTTATCTCATTTCATTTTTAATTGGTTTCAGAGAGGAAGGGAAGGGAGAATCATTGATCAGCTGCCTCCTGCCTGCCCCCCACTGGGGGCGTCGAGCCCATAACCTGGGCATGTGCCCCGACTGGGAATCCATGGAACCATGACCTCCTGGTTCATAGGTCGACGCTGCGCCTCGCTGGCCGGGCTGCAGACAGCACAGTGAATGCGCCTGCAGCTTGCTTTTTCACTTGGTGTTCCCTCTTGGAGCCCGTAGGAATCTTGGAGGTGGTTGCGTGTCTGTGTGACGTGCGTTGCATAGCGTCCCCGTCACTCAGCCACCGTCCTCCATTCACCTCTTCATCCCTTCACCTACCCACCCACCCATCCATTCACCCACCACCTATCCCTCCACCCAGCCATCCAGCCATCCTCCCACCCATCTGTCCATCCATCCATCCACCCCCTGCAGCCGCCTGGACCCTGCAGAGCTGGGCCGCCAGAGGGGGGCGACACAGAGATTCTGTTCGGAGCCTCAGGCGCCCGTCCGGTGGGGGACAGTGACAGCCCCAGGGCAGAGGACCTTGTTCCCCGTTGTGCTCACTCTGACCTCTCGCCATTTGCAGAACAAGGCGATAGCCACGCCCGTGCAGGGCGTCTGGGACATGAGGAACAAGCAGTTCCACACGGGCATCGAGATCAAGGTGTGGGCCATCGCCTGCTTCGCGCCCCAGCGCCAGTGCACCGAGGTCCACCTCAAGTAAGTTGCCGGCCGCAGGCGAGGCACGGGCTCGGGCGGGAGGGACGGTGGGCAGCCTCTCCCGGTCTCAGAGCTGCAGCCGGGCAGGGACAGGCCGCGCGGTGGGCCCCCCCTCCCCTCCCCCCACTGCTGGGCAGCACCGATGAGACAAGAAAACAGCAAATGGGAGTAAGTGTGAAAAGGAGGTGAGAGAGAGAGCTGGACTCAGTGAACTGAGTTTATTTTCTTTCCTTTTTAAAAAAGAATAATTGGTTTTTTACAGAGAGGAAGGGAGAGGGATAGAGAGCTAGAAACATCGATCAGCTGCCTCCTGCACACTCCCTACTGGGGATGTGCCCGCAACCAAGGTACATGCCCTTGACCAGAATCGAACCCGGGACCCTGCAGTGGGCAGGCCGACGCTCTATCCACTGAGCCAAACTGGCCAGGGCTAAGCTTATTTTTAAAAACACGTTAGCTACACGTGTCTGTGCGTGAGGGAGACAGAGAAAGTGAGGCCAGAAGGAGGGCGAGGTGGTCAGAGACGGGGCCTTGCTCCCCGGCAGGGGAGGAATGGAAGTCGTCCGGGGCGGCTGTCCTGGGGCAGGGGGTGTGCCCGGCAGCCCAGCCAGGGGTCGCCCCTCCAGGGAGCCGGGCAGCGTGGGCGGCCCAGCTGCACCGCCTTTGAAAGCAGCGCTGTGAGCCGCAGCGTCCCGCACGGCGGAGCTCCCTCCTCCTCGCTTGGACCACGGCCGGGGAGTGTCGCCCAGGACCTTCCTGCAGAGGGAGCTGCCGTGGGGGCGAGGGGCTGTCGGAGGGGCTGCGGCCGGCCCCCACGCGCAGGGCTCGGAGCCGAGCTGAGGCCCGCGTCCGGGCCGGGCCTCCCCGGGTCTGTCCTCGGCCCCTTCCTTCCGCTGTGCCTGGAGCCGGGTGGGCCGCGGTCAGTGCTGCGGCCCCAAACGCAGACGCTCGCGTGTTTCCTTGTCGACACCGACCGGCTGGGCTGGATGGGTGTCCTTCGCCTCTTTGTCGAAGGCGACGTTATTTTTACTCCAGAGCTTAAAACAGAGGCCGGCCCGTGTGCCCCGGAGTCTCTGGTCCGTGTGCCCCGGGGTCTCTGGTCCGTGTGCCCCGGAGCCTCTGGTCCGTGTGCCCCGGAGTCTCCGGTCCGTGTGCCCCGGAGCCTCGGGCCCGTGTGCCCCGGAGCCTCCGGTCCGTGTGCCCCGGAGCCTCGGGCCCGTGTGCCCTGGAGCCTCGGGCCCGTGTGCCCCGGGGTCTCTGGTCCGTGTGCCCCGGAGTCTCTGGTCCGTGTGCCCCGGAGTCTCTGGTCCGTGTGCCCCGGAGCCTCGGGCCCGTGTGCCCCGGAGCCTCGGGCCCGTGTGCCCCGGAGTCTCCGGCCCGTGGCGGCAGCTGCGGGTGTTCCTCTGGCTTCACTCTTCTGTTTTCCACGGTGATGTCACCCCGTCTCCGAGCTGTGCGCACAAGGGAGCGGCCCCTCACAGTGCGTGGCCTGCCCGGCCTGAGCTGAGCACGGCACCGCGTCACTCTGCACGGAGTGTCACGGCCGGGGTGGGGACTGTGGGGCCCGTTGGAAGTCTTCCGGTTTATCGGGGTGACCCTCAGTGGCCTGTGGGTGCTTAGCCTGCACCTTTCCCACGAGTGGACGCGCGGGCACCGCTCTGTCCCGGGCGGCGGCTTCGACCCCGACCTTGGGCACGGCGTTGGGTTGGGTCTGGACCCCAGCACGCGGGAGGCTGCTGGCCCGACGGACCCTCTCCTCCAGGTCCTTCACGGAGCAGCTCAGAAAGATCTCGAGGGACGCGGGGATGCCGATCCAGGGCCAGCCGTGCTTCTGCAAGTACGCCCAGGGCGCCGACAGCGTGGAGCCCATGTTCCGGCACCTGAAGAACACGTACACGGGCCTGCAGCTGGTGGTGGTCATCCTGCCGGGCAAGACCCCCGTCTACGGTAGGCGGCCGCGGGCGGGGTGGCAGCCGCTTCCCGAGGGAGCCCGCGATGGGGTGTGGGTCCGGCTGCTCTGGGAGGTCAGCCTGGTGGTAGCCGAGGACGCGCAGGCTTCCGGGCGTTTACTGCTAACTCCTGAGTCCTGGGCGCTGTGGGGGAAGAGGGCCTTCCGCCCCAGGGATGCCAGCCCCTGGCTTCCAGCCGGGCGTCCCTCCTGCCCGAAGAGTGAGGGCGAGGCTGGCGCAGGGGGGCAGTGCCGGAGCCAGAACTGGAACCCAGAGGCTCTGACTTCCCTGCGCCTGCCTGGCCCCTGTCTCCCAGGCCCGGGGTGGGGCGGGGCGGGGCGGGCAGGCGAGAGAGAGCTCAGGAGGTGCCGGGAGAGCCACCTGAGCGCCCCCCCCTCCCCGCCGCAGCCGAGGTGAAGCGCGTGGGGGACACGGTGCTGGGGATGGCCACCCAGTGCGTGCAGATGAAGAACGTGCAGCGGACCACGCCTCAGACGCTGTCCAACCTCTGCCTCAAGATCAACGTGAAGCTGGGGGGCGTGAACAACATCCTGCTGCCGCAGGGCAGGTGAGCCCCTGGCGGCGGGGGGCGCACGCGGCTGCTGGCTCTTGCTGTCGCTGACAGACACCGCGTCTGCCAGGAGGTGGCCGGTCACGGGGGAAGAATCGGAGTTTGGCATCCGGCAGGCGTGGCCTCGGCCCGGGCTCTGCGGCCAGGGCTCCTGACGGGCTCGGTGCGGGGACGAGGAGGGCCTGTGGTGCAGGTGGCGCTCGGGGCGGGTCTGTGCGGAGTGGCTGCCGTGGGCTGGGACTGGCCCGGCCGTGAGCTCAGGGACAGAGACGGCCCCGGAGGGTGAGCAGCTGGTGTCCGCGCGGCGAGGCCAGCGCTGAGGGCGCCGCTGTGGGCGCCGGGAGCAGGGCCGTGTGGACGGACAGGCGGGCTGCGTCCGCTGGAGGGACGGGCGGAGGCGCCCTCGGCAGGAGGCTGCAGTTGGAGGTTCGGGAGTGAGCAGGGTCCGGCTGACCTTGTCCCAAAGCACAGTCGGCTCCTGGTGCCTCATCCCCGGAGGAGGGGCCCTCGGAGACCAGAGGGTCTGGCTGAGGGAAGGGGGAGGTTCCAGGATGAGTCCGAGGTCCCGGCCCGTGGGGAGAGAAGGCAGGTTGGTGGTGAGGACGCCTGGAGGCCCCGGGGTGCGTGTCCGTGTCGGTCTCGAGGGGAGACGGGGGTGGAGGTGAAGTCTGGGGTCAGGGATGCCGCTGCAGGGCTCCTGCTGTGGAGGTGGGAACCCTGGGAGGGTGCAGACAGGAGGGAGGTGGGGGTCTGGGGCTAAAGGTCGTGGGGGTCAGGGGTCAGGAGCTGGCAGTGGAGCCTGAGAAGGGAGGGGAGGGTCAGTGGGCGGGTCCTGACCCCAAGGTGGTTTGTCCTGAGGCTGGACCGGTGGCATGCAGGTCGTCAGTGACCTTGCAAAGAGGAGTCTGGTTGCCATGGCAGCGTGGGGAGGCGTTGTACACCGCCTGCTGCTTCTGGAGCTTTGGGAGCGCGGGGAGGGAGGGAGGGAGCCGGGGTGGGAGGGAGGGAGCCGGGGGAGGGAGGGAGGGAGCGGGTAGGGGAGGGAGGGAGGGAGCCGGGGGAGGGAGGGAGCCGGGGGAGGGAGGGAGGGAGCCCAGCGGCAGGTTTGAGTCACGGCGGCAGTGGGTGCTGTTGGGAATGATCCAGAACTGGGGGTGGGGGTGCAGGCGGGAGGCAGGCTATAGGAGGGGGCGTGGCCTGTGCTCCTCCCGCCGCTGCTGCTCACAGCCTCGCCAGCGGTGGCTCTCGGGTTAAGGGAGGGGCTGGTAGGAGGCCTTGTAACCCCAGAAGCTCAGGCCGGGCAGTGGGTGGGGTGGGCGGGGTGCCCGGCCGGACCCTCTGTACAGCTGTGGGGAGGACAGTGTCCAGTGGCCGCGAGCCCCTCGCTCGGGACGGGGTAGCAAGCAGCTTCTGATGTCCCGGGGGCAGAGCTGCCCGTGGTTAGACCACGCTGGGCGCGGATGGGGGCTGGCCCACGTCTGGGGCACTGACGCGGCACCCCCCTTCCCCTCACCTCCACTCGGGCGGGGGGTCCTCTGCCTGGGTGGGAAGCGCCCGTGCCCCTGGTGGGCCAGGAAGCCCGCGAGGCCGTGCCGCCAGTTCCCGCCGGTGAATGTGGGAGGCGTTCAGTGTGCGCAGAGGTGGACGCCCCGCCCCCACCCCCACCCCCGACCCCCCGTCCAGCCTCAGCGGCCGGCCCACCGCCCCCCCCACGGATTCTTCCGAAGCTCACGTGGCCGTGCCGTTTACTGCGAGGCGTTCTGAGTGTGTCACTAGGAGCATCGCCCAGTGCCCTGGCCACCCGGGAGCGGGGTGCCCGCGCCCAGTGGGCGTGCCCAGCCTCGGCCTCAAGCTCTCTCTCTTCCCGAAGGCCGCCCGTGTTCCAGCAGCCGGTCATCTTCCTGGGGGCCGACGTCACGCACCCCCCCGCGGGGGACGGGAAGAAGCCTTCCATCGCTGCCGTGAGTGCCGCGCTGGGCCCTGGGGGTGGGGGGGACACACGGTCCCGTTGCGGCCAGACGGCCAGACGGCCAGAGCTCTTGCTGAGAGCAGCGAGGCTGCTGAGTGGCAGCCGGGAAGTCCGAGTCCCGCCGGAGAGGCATTGGGGGGCGCTGCCTGCAGGGGGGCCAGTACACTGAGAAGCAGTGAGAGCGGCCTGTCAGCACGAACACGCACCCCAGCCAGCGTGTCGTCCCCCGGAGGGGGCGCTGCTCCTGGGCCTGGCCGCACTCGGGGCAGACCGAGGCTTGCGGCCCCTGTTCTGAAGCGTGTGCACGGCTCGGACCACACACAGCCCTCCCCTCCTGCTCACTCTGGGTCTCGCCCAGGAGGCGGCTGGCGGTCTCGGTTCTCAGGTGACGCTGCCGACCCTGCCACTGCGCCCAGCCTGCCTCCGGGGGAGGAGCGCGGTCCGAGGCGGCAGGTCCCTGTCGACCCGCCTGGGCCGCTGTGTCCGCCGTTTGTCCGGAGCCCTCTGCTCAGGGCAGCTCGTGGGCCCTGCCCCCGCTCAAGACTAAGCAGGCAGTGTGGGCACCTCTGAGCCCCTGCTCCGCGCCGGGCACGGGGTCAGTCTCGCTCCCTCCTGCCCACAGGTCGTGGGCAGCATGGACGCCCACCCCAACCGCTACTGCGCCACGGTGCGGGTGCAGCAGCACCGCCAGGAGATCATCCAGGACCTGGCGGCCATGGTGCGCGAGCTGCTCATCCAGTTCTACAAGTCCACGCGCTTCAAGCCCACGCGCATCATCTTCTACCGCGACGGCGTGTCCGAGGGGCAGTTCCAGCAGGTGGGCCCAGCTCTGTTCTCGGCGTGCTGGGGTTTGCCTGTCTGTCCGGCAGAGCGGCTTCTCGGGGTCTCCACAGGGAAGGGGGTGCGGTTTACGTCCTGTCCTACCGTCCCCCGTGCCTGTGTTTGTCAGGTCACGGGGCCGGTGGGCACGGGCGGCGACGCCGAGGCCGGACAGACGGGGGCGGGAGGAGCGATGCGACGGTGGGCCTGGGGCCTGGAGGGCCGTGCGGGCGGAGGCGGGGGCTTTGTGGAGCGGGCACCCCATCGTGTTGCGGTGTGCGGGGCGAGCAGTGAGCGCAGTGCCGGGGAACCGCGGCGGCGGGAGGGGTGGCTGGGAGCCCTGAGAAAGCAGTCAGCGGCCCGGCCAGTTTGGACGTGGAGGGAGGCGGTCTGGAAGGCGGTGCGTCACGGCGCAGGGGGCACCGCGGAGGGCGGTGAGGGGAGCAGCGGCTGCGGCGCCCCCAGGTCAGCGGGGCCTTGGGCAGCACGCGTCCGTCCCGCCTGGACCTCGGCGGTCAGTGCCCGCGTGTGCCCACTGCCCGGGTACCTGCACCTCTGCTCCCGCCACGTCCCCGACACACGTCCCCGGGAGCTGCTCTCAGGAGGCAGAGGCGGGTGCGGGCACGGACCTGAAGCCGCGGAGGCCCCGGCGGGAGGAGCCCGAGGGCCGCCTGGTGCCGGGGAGCGGGCGGGTGCAGGGGCGGGGCCTGTGTGCCTGCCTGCCTGGCCCGGGGCAGCAGCTGGTCCCGAGGCCGCGGTCGGCGAGGGGAATGGGTGCCGAGGCCGGCGGGCCCCATGGCACCGCCTGTGCAGAGCCCGGGTCCCCTCCCTCCGGCCGGAAGGTGCTGCTCGGCGCTCCCAGCCTCCTTGGCGGTTTGTTCCGCCCCAGTCTCGGGAGGGCCGGCCGGCGTAGTCACAGACACAGCGCAGCGCTGACGGGCCGGGCCCGGGGGTCTCAGGTGTGTGTGGGACGTCCCCATCTTCTCTGAGGACAGCCGGAGGGAACGGGACGGTGCCTCCCCCCCTGGTGCCCTAACTCCGGGGCTTCCGGGCACGACTGTAGTCACCACAGCCAGCTTGCAAGGCGGATGGTCCCGTCTCACAAGTGAAAACCGGGATCGGAGCGGGCGCCTGGCTTTCCCGCAGCCTCACAGCCGCCTCGTGTCGGAGTGGGGATCGGACTTACCCGACTCCTAAGCCCGGGTCTCTCCTCGGCCGCTCCCTCTGCTCCAACACAGACGTGGGCTGTGCTGTGTCCCCGGTGCCGCATGCCCCGTGCGGCCCTTCGGCCGGCCGCAGCGCCTTGCGCAGCCCGTGCTGAGCGTTCTGCGCCTCATCTCCTTACACCGCTGGCCCATGAGGCCTGGCTGTCAGTCTCCGTCATACAAATGACACGGGTTCCGAAAGGCAGAGGCACGCAGCCGTGAACACGCCAGCGGGACTCGAGGGCGTGGCTGCAGATGCGTGTCACGTGCCGCGTGTCACTCAGCGGTTTGTTTACCAGTAGAGACCCTGAGGCCGCGCCGGCCCTGACGCCCCTGTCCCCGCAGGTCCTGCACCACGAGCTGCTGGCCATCCGCGAGGCGTGCATCAAGCTGGAGAAGGACTACCAGCCGGGCATCACGTTCATTGTGGTGCAGAAGCGGCACCACACGCGGCTCTTCTGCACGGACAAGAACGAGCGGGTGCGTCTCCGCCTGCCCGGGTTGGGGAGCCGCCGCCTGGAGGGCTGCGTGGGGCCCGGGCCGGGCCGTTAGAGAAGCGCCGTCCTCCATCCGGCGAACCCCCGGTCGGCCCGGTAGCGCCGGTCCGACGTCTCCGTCCCTTTAAAGAGTTGGACGGGGCCATGGAGGGGAGGCCCCGCCTCAGGGAGGTGGGCAGTGGGCGGGGCTTGCTGGGCTGCCCCCCTCCGGGCTGGCTGACGCCCCTGTGTCGCTGAAGGTCGGGAAGAGCGGGAACATTCCAGCAGGCACCACCGTGGACACGAAGATCACCCACCCGACCGAGTTCGACTTCTACCTGTGCAGTCACGCTGGCATCCAGGTAAGGGCAAGGGCCCCGCCAAACAGGCAGGTGTGACCTCGGCGTGGGCACTCGGCGGGCCCGGGGCCCCAGCCGTGGTCAGGGGCTCGGGACCGCCGGGCGCTGGGGACGGACCCGCTGGGAAGCTGGGTGCATTTCAGAGGAGATCGGGTCCAGGCAGGAGCGGTGAGGGCCACGTGCAGGCGCACCGGTGGGGGCAGGGGTCCTTGGGCCTGGTGCTCAGCAAGCGGGGTGAGAGCTCAGGTGACAAGACCACCTGGTGACGGCGGCCTCACACCCGGTGGCCAGGAGGGCGCAGGAGGTGTGGGCAGGGCGGTGAGGGACGAGGGGCCGCCCCGGTGAGCTCACACCCCGTGGTGGGGTCCACGCGTGTCACCCCCACACGCGTTTGCTGGGCACCTGGGGAAGTGTCTCTGGCTCGTCCGGTCTCTCGGCAAAGAGGGTGGTCCCGAGGGTCTGCCACGCGGGTGCCGTGCCAGCTGTGCGCCGGGAGTCCGGCCTGGCTGCCGCCCAGCACACGGGCTAGGGTCTGAGGCTGCTAGGACCTGAGTAACCTCCCAGGGGGGCGGCGGCCTAAAACCTGAGACTTCCCTGTGAACTTGGCAGTTGGACAGTTTCCTGGGGATTGTTGCTGCCCGTCGCCGAGGTGTGGCCTGTGGGCCCGGTGCACCCCAGGCCGGAACGGCTCTTCCATGTTTGCGGTTGTTACAAGGAAAGAGGCTGAGCCTTGGAGAGCAGCGGCCTCCCTGCGGGTCCCGGGCAGCCCCTCCCCCGCTCACGGCCTGCCCGCGGGCACCCTTCCCCCTCAGGGCCCTCGGGCTGTTCTCTGCCCCGGCGCTTTTGGGGGGGACACATGGGCCTCGAGGGACAGGCCCCCTTACACAGAATACCCCGCGGCCCCCGCCCCTTTGACAGCCACCAACGAAATGGCAAAGTGGGGTGGGGCAGGGGCGGGACGTCTGTCACTGGGGCCCAGCACAGGGGTGAGCGGGCAGCCGTGGCCGGACGGAGGAGTCAGGCGGGACTTGGCGGGAGGCGGGCGGGCGGGCCGGCTGAGCAGGGCGGCAGCTGTGAGGGTGCCCGCGCCGGGCCTTCTGTGCCCCGTGCTGGGGGGCAAGGCTGCCAGCTCCACTTCCTTCAGTTTCAGAAGATTTCAAGCTACACAAACTGCATAAATAACACGCGTGTGCTTCTTAAAGTGTTGTCAACATGTGAGTTCTAAGAGAGGTTTTTTTGCCTGTAAATAGAACATTGTAGAAACCTGATCTACACGGGTGATGCAGTCCGCGGGACAAACATTTTCCTGGTGTTTTACATGTTTTCTATGACTTTTGTATCTGAGTAAGTGTGTGCGGTCTGTGTTTACACGCCTGATGAAATACATCCTCCGGTGCCTTTTGCAATAACCATAATAACGTCGCTGTCTGTCGTTAAACACCGCGTCCTTGGTAAGGAGCGTGCGAGCCGGTGAGTGCTGCCCGTCTCTGACCCGCGGTCTGCTTTCAGGGAACAAGCAGGCCTTCCCACTACCACGTGCTTTGGGATGACAATCGTTTCTCTTCCGATGAGCTGCAGATCCTCACCTACCAGCTGTGTCACACCTACGTGCGCTGCACGCGCTCTGTGTCCATCCCCGCGCCAGCGTACTACGCTCACCTGGTGGCCTTCCGGGCCAGGTACCACCTGGTGGATAAAGAACATGACAGGTGAGTGGCTCGCCTCTCCGGCCACCGGTCCCAGCAGGGGTCGCTTCCGAAACGGGCTGTGGCCGCTGCTTTCCCACGGGAAGCAGCCGGAGCCCGAGCCCAGGGCCTTGGCTGCTACCTGTGAGCAGCTGGCCGAGCCGTGGGGGCGTGGCCCGGCCGAGCCGTGGGGGCGGGGCCTGGCCGAGCTGACCGGCTGTCTCTGTCCCTGTCCCCAGTGCTGAAGGAAGCCATACCTCCGGGCAGAGTAACGGGCGGGACCACCAGGCACTGGCCAAGGCGGTCCAGGTCCACCAGGACACGCTGCGCACCATGTACTTTGCTTGACGTGTTGTGTTTACGATTGTGTGCGGAGTCGGATTCACACGAGACCAGCGACACTCAGACCAACCGACGCCAGCCCCGTGGCAGCCAGCACTGGACCCAGACGTCGTGGACTCAGCCGAAGCTCCTCGCCCAGAATGCCTTCCGTCCCGGATTCCACACGCGTTCTGAGCTGCAGACCTGTATGAGACCCCACTGTCGCAGGAGATAGGGTTTGCCAAAATCTATCCGCTGCTCATTAAATAGTCCCGTGTTTCCTAAAAACATCTCCTAAAAGCAGTCTATGAACTCAGGGCTTTAAAACATTTTTAATTTATTTGGTCATTCGATTTACTTGTTTTTAACACGTGATTCTGTATGGAATTGATGGGCTCAAACTAGCTGTGAGCGTTCTCTGAGGGTGAAAGCAACGCAAACACTATTGTGGTTTTAAAGCCTTGACCATTCTGACGTTGTCACTAACGCGTGTTCCACGCGACACTCGTGTGCCCTGACGTGGCTCCGCAAGCTCTTAGGTGCCCGCCCACGGGGGAAAGGGGCTGGGACACCAGAGACCACGCCCACTCGACATTTCTAGGTCCAGAGAAATTGGCAGCCAAGTGCCATTTTAATAAAAATTTATTTAAAAAAAGAAAAAAAGAAAAAAGATGGTATGCCGACAGTCTAATGGTGAGCTCGGTCCTCTGGGACTGACATTTATTCTCCAAAGTTCCTGAAGAATACGGGTCTGGTGATGGTACAGTACAATCCTCCTCACTGTTGTCTGTGATGTAGAGAATACGTGTATCTGGCTGCAGTATTAACGTGAGCTCGGCGTGTGCTCAGCTCCTGGCCTCGGGACTCCTCGTGCTCGGCGTCGGGGCGGGAGGCTGCAGCCCCGTGGGTCTCGGCTGAGGCGCAGAGTGCGCGGCGGACTCACTGACAGCGACCGCCCCGTGTGGACTGTCGCCTGTACCCTCGGGGCCGGGGCGCTCACAGCATTCACTCGCGCCCGCCCGCCGCCTCCCCGGCGTGGCCAGCGATGAAGCACAAGTGGACTGTACGGATCCTTCCGCTCCGGGAGGACGTCCGTGTGCCGGGTGTCATAGGGTCTGTGCGCCGAGACCCACGGAAAGCCGTCGGCGGGGCTCTGCCGGGCGCCTTGTCCCCGGAGGGCGGCTGACGGCGCCAGCGTGAGGGCCAGACCCTGCCGCAGGGATCTGCCTTCTGGGCCGCGACGTGGGGTTGCCACCCCAGAAACCATTGCACTAAGAGGGATGCCACGGACGGCGTGGAAGGTGACAGCAGACGGCTCTGTGCCACGTGGGCTCTGTCCCGGCAGCAGATCTCTCCAGGGTCCGGCCACGCTCGCTGTAGAGACTCGAGGAAGGAGGCGGCCTTCCCGTGCTGCTTTGTGCTGTTTCCTCTCCCTGCTGACGGCCCGCCCCACCCGGCCCACACTTACCTCTGGCGCCGTGGCAGCGGGGTCCCGACGGGGCTGCCTCCCCTGGAGGGGCGCCCACCGTCTCCTGTCTGTGCTCCGAGGCTGAGGGACAGGAAGTGCGGGCTCCCGTGGACACGGCGGGTTCTGGCGGTGGTGACGGGGTGGGTGTGTTTGTGAGGCTGTCTACGCTGAGCGGTGTGTGCGTGTGCGTGTGTGCGTGTGGGTGTCTCCTCGGTGCAGTCGTCTCTTCTTGCTGTATCTCGTCTGTTCCAACGACAGAGGCCTTTGCTCTGAGAAACGTCGCAGCTCCCTGTCCTGTTGGCAAGTGGCACTTTCTTCCGCGCGGACGCCGCCCGCTCCTGGCGTCCCAGGCCCTCCCGCCCAGGAGGGCCCTTCACCCACACGCTCCCAAGTCCGGCCGGTTTCCAGCCACTTTTAGGATCATCGACAGGATCGCGGCCCGGGCGGCGTGGTGCCCGGAGGAAGTGCCGGCTCCCGAGGCCACAGCGAGGGGCTGCCTGACATCGGGGACCCCGTCTAGAGCCTGTGGAGGGGCCCTGGCCGTGAAGCTCTGAGCTGAAACCCGGCAGAAAACTACACCTGACTTCCTCACAGATTGCTTCGAGGCAGCGTTTCCTTTTCGGCGGCACGCACTCGTCCTGCAGCCTGCGCTTGTCTCACAGAGCGCTCCCGCTGCCGGCATCAACGCCCGCCCGCCCGCACGCACGCACCTCTGTGTCCGATGGCTCCGAGACAGCGCTGTGGGGACACTCAGGTACACAGCTGTCCCCAGACTCCAGCCAGTGCCGTGGGCGGGTGAATTGTGAGTGAGACGGCGGAAGGCCTGGGGCAGTAGAATCATCCAGGCCCCGTTCATTTGGAAGTCGGGGGGCCCCGGCCGCCGTCTGACTGCTCGCCCCCACCCGGGGCCACCTCAGGCTCAGGCCGAGGAGGGGCACCCCCATCGGCTGGCTGCGCCCCACCCCACTGTTAGTAAGGTGTGCCTTGCTTGAAGCAAACTGAATGTGAAATGAAATGATGTAGAAGTCGGGGTTCATATAAAAGAAAACCTGGGATTATCTCGTCTCTTTAAAAGAGCTCTCCCTACTAGACCCTCGGAGCCTGCTCCAGTGCTCACTGAGGAAAACGAGCGCAGCCGGTCACCGCGTGCGGCTGGGAGAGGCCCGCCCTCCGTTCCCGCGGCGGCGGCGGGCGGCGCGGATGCCGTGTTGTATGTTGAGCTTCCCGTTGCTCAGCCCGGTGTTGCTGTTCGTTCTGCCTTTCTGCTCTGGTGTGTGTGGTCCGTGTGGGCGTCCTGGTGCGCGTGGCACCGGATTTGTCAGCTAGAAATCATTTCCCAGCTTGTATGAGTCGCCTAAAGTTTACCTGCAGGTTTGCCGGCTGATTTATTTTTGAAAGCCACAAATGTAAGTTTTCTGGATGAATTGTTTTTCTTATATATATGCAGCAATGTAATGCTACACTGATCTGCGGGGAGATTTACCTTTTCTGTTTGCAAGGCAGTTTTCCAGTCAAATTATATATTTGATACAATATGTGAAGGGCGGGCCAGCCAAGCGCCGTGCGGGTGGGACCCCGGGTGTCCCCAGGGGCCTGAGGGGCCGGGACGGCTTCTCCGCCGAGTCCTGGAGGTGCTGGGCTGGGTGAGGGGGCTCGGCGGGACTTTGAGTGGATGGACAGTTAAAGGATTTTCATGGGCATTTTCCTCACACTAAGGCGGTTCCATGCGGAGGAACTTTAGAAGTTGGCATGACCCCGACCGTGGACAATCCCAGTGGCCCGGACAAGCCATAGACACTCCCTGTGGCCTCTGACTCATCTCTCTCACTCGTGAGCAAAGGAATGTACAGTGGAGGAGCTTCCTCGGTGTTTGTACGCTCACTTTCAGAATGCAACTCTTTTATTTATATTTTAACCCTCCCCCTAAGCACCCCAGGCTGTCCTCTCTGGCTGCGTCTGTTGCCGTGACGTCTGTCAGCGTGGACACCACGTGGCGGCCTCGCCATGGGGCTGTTCTCATCACACACTCTTTTTTGTAAGGAAAATTTTCAGCTCAAAATAATTGCACTGATCTCGACAACCTCCTTCTGTAATTATGTCCGACCCGCGTCCGCTGTGCTTGTCTGGCTGACTGTAAGTAGGTGTGGGTCGTGGAACCGTGCGTGGGCCTCCGGACGCCGTGCCGGTGCCCTGAGCGGCTCCTCCCTCGCCTGGGCCCGTGCAGGGCAGCGTCGCCTCCCCTCGTTTCCCGAGGAGCTGCACCTGGGGGGGGGGGGGGCGTGTGCTCACGGAGGCCCGCAGGTGGCGTCGTAAGAGGCCCTTGCACGCCCTTGGGTGCTCTGTGGCTTGCTGTGGTTTGCCGGGACCCCGGGCGCACGGGGCCGCGTGGAGAGCAGGCGTCTGTGTGGCCCATGTTCGGCGAGAGGGACGCCTCCGGGCCTCTCTCTGGTCGGCCGTCTTGGTGAAGCCACAAGGTCACTGCTGTGTCAACACCGTCATGGTGCGGAGAGGCCGGGCCCAGCGCTGCCCGTCGGCCTGTGGTGTTTGCCAGGGGAGTCCTGTTTGCTCGCACCCCCTCTCCCGGGTGCGCGTCTGTTTGGGGTCAGGCCGCCCGGAGTCTCCCGCCAGCCAGCCACCTGGTGCGCGAGATGCCGTCGCGGGCCCTCACCTCGTGCTCTGTGGGTACGTTTCGCCGTGTGACTGTCCCCAGTGAATGTATTGGCTTAGCCAGCTCACTACAGAAGGTGGTTTCTAAATACCTTTTAGTTTAAAAAAAAGCAAATGCAGATAAAGGCTACCTCTGAATTCTCTGTAGTTCGTGTTTGCTCTTAGCCTCGCTGTCCACACTGAAAATAGCCAAACGTCTCCCCGTAAACTGAGTGTGAGCACCTCCGTTCAGCGCCGGCGTGGCCGGGGCGTGTCCGCGTGGCCGGAGCGTGTCCGAGTGGCCGGGGCTGGCGTGGCCGGAGCGTGTCCGCGTGGCCGGGGCGGGCCTGCTCCGAGGAAGGATGCGTCCTGCCTTACCCACGCTGGGTTGGAAAGGCGTCCTCTGCTCCCGCCGCCTCCTCACCGCCTCTGAGAACTCACCAAGGGCTTGGACCCCGCTTCCTGGAAACCCCACAATTAAAGCGGCCGCGTGGTGTGAGCAGTGCAGGCACGCCGATTGACCTTTGGCCCTGAGCCTTGCGTTCCCATCACGCCCTTCTGAAAACCGAGCGGAGGCTGAGTGGGTTGTTCTGTCTGAGTCCCAGGCCCCGTGTTCGGAAGGCACGCAGGGCCGCCGCCGTGACGGGAGGTGGGCGTCACCCCTGGGTCGTCGCAAGGTCGTTGCAGGAAGCCCGTCCCGGGCGGCGGTCAGACTGAGTGCCCTTGTGACAGGTCCCTGCCCACACACGGCCGGGGTCAGCGGCACCTCTGCCCCCTCGCTCTTCCCTTGTGCTGGCACGTCCTCAGAGGGCGAGCGACCGCTGAGTTCTGAAGGGACAGGCGGGCGGCGTTGTCTGGCGGGGAGGACGCATTGGCCTCGGGCCAGAGGCTCCCGGGCGCCCGAGCTCGGTGCGGGCCTGTCCCGTGGCTGCTTCACGCCTGGAAGAGCTGAGTGTCCTTCGGTCCTCAGGACGCTCGCACTGTCCACCCGAGGAGCGTGGGTGCCCGCAGGGAGGCTGGGTGAGTCAGGACCCCACATGGGTGTTTTTCAGCCAGGACCCCACATGGGTGTTTCGGGGACCCTGCACGGCAGCCCCTGCTGGATCAGCCATGGGGACCGACAGCCCGGATCCGCCCATCAGCCTTTTGTGCCCGGGTCTCCAGAATCAGAGCCCCCCACCCCCACCCCCCAACGTGTGCGTTCCTGAAAGTGGTTAACGAGGAGAGAACGAAGACCACTGGTGCTTTTGTTAACACTCTGCTCTCTAGCTGGGCGTGGGGGAGTGTTAGACGTGTGAGGTCCAGGAGTGCCTGGGCGGTGGGCCGGGGCGGAGGCGGCACCTCACCGTCTTCCCGGGTGCGGGCTGCGTCAGCGCCGTGCGCCCCGTGGAGCTGAGCGTGCGGAGCTGGAGCTGCACACCGGCGCTGACTTCCCCGGGGCCCAGCTCCTCTGAACCTCCAAGGCCCTTCCCCCGCGATCGGGCCCCATGAAGAGCCCACACCCCTGGACTGGGTGCGCTGCTTGCCCGTGTGGGGGACCCGAGGCTCCTTGGACTCTGGAGGCTGTGGGAACACCCTCATGGGAGGGGCAGGCCCTGGGAGACCCCGACTCAGCCTCGTGCCTTCGAAGCCTGGGCCTCGGTGTCCTCGGAACCCGTCGGGGCTGCGTTCCCATTGGGCGGTAAGCCTGCGCCGTCCCATCGCCTCCTGCCTGTGACGCTACTTCAGCTCCTGACTTTGTCCAAGGTGGTGCCGTGCGTGCTGTCTCGTGTCAGAAAGCGTGAGGTGGCGGTCGCGTGGCTTCTCCCGTGCCCTGGCCCAGGCCATGCTGCAGGGCTCCAGGCGCTGGCCGTGGCCGTGGCCGTGGCCGTGGCCGAGCCAGGTGGGGTTGCTCCGTCGCTCCCGAGTGTTTAGTCTGACGGAGCTGGATTTTTCAAAGGAATCGGGGTCTCGTCTGTGAATGCGCGTGGCGTCCTCGGCTGCGGTGCCGTCGGCTCTGCCTCCTCGCCCGGGAAGGCCTGCGCTCCTGCGCCGCTCGGTTGGGCGTCACTCGGCCGCGAGGGCCCTGCCCTGGCTGATGGTCGGACCGCAGCCGCGCTGTCAGGGGCGATGTGACTGGTCTTAAGTGGGGGAGCTGGTCCCTGCTCTTTATTTCACAAACGCGTCGGAAGCCCTTCCTGTGGCTCCTCTGGGCCCCCCCTCCCCCCCCAGCCCCCCGTCCTCAGCAGGGCGCAGGGACAGCACCGCCCCTTCAAAGCCACGTCCACCTGAAAGTCCCGAGGCCCGGCGTTTGGCACGGAGCCCGCGTCGGCGCCCTGAGCGCGAGGGGTTGTAACGTCGTTGCTGGAGGCGTGAGCTCATGTTTTATAACTGTAGAGACGAGTGCGTTTTCACGGTGTAAGCAGTTTTCAGAGAATAATTGTAAGGTTCTGTGCAGCAAAGTGGCTAATTCCTCATCAAATACAAGAGAAGAATGTAGTGTCTAAATCCAGAATTTTCTTACCTCTGGTACACTTCGATTACTCACCTAATATGTATGGAGGGGTTTGAACCCTGAGTTTTATCAACTTTTCTAGTTTTATTTTATTTTTATAAAATAATTGAAAAAGAACCAAAAATGAATTCAGAAGTTCCCTTCTTGACCCCGCCACAACAAAACCCTTTCGGAGACATTTTGAATCAAAATGCATTTCGACCATTAAAGTTTACTCTCCCCACGAAGCCCAGCCGCTCCGGGCCCCGCCGCTGGTGCTCGCGTGCCCTCTGCCCACTCGCTTCTCCTCCGCGCGGCCCCCGGGCCGCGTCCTGTGCTGTAAATTGGCAGTTCCTGTGTAAACTAGCATCCCCACCCGTTGGCCTCTGCGTGGCTTCTCGAGAGTTCGCTCATGAATTGTAACAGCTGTGGAATGACGGGCCTGCTGCACCCACCTCGGCGGCGGCCCGTCCTGTCCAGCTCCCTGCCGTTGTGTCCGGAGCCTGTCCGGCGCTTACTCGGGGCCGGGGGAGGGGGGGCCCTTTAGATTAAGCCTTAATCCGCCGTTCCATTTGTAAGTTTCAGAGCATGCAAAAATGGTAGGCGGGTGAGTGTCAGCTGGCCAGGTCAAGATGCTGTCTCGTAATTCAACTTGTCCTTTCTCCAGAGTTACAAAGGGAAACGTTCAGTGACGCGCCTCTCTCTCTCCGTCTCTCCCCCCTCTTCCTCCCTCCCTCTCTCTCTCCTGGCTGTTGCCATCGCTCAGTGAGAACGGACCATTGTGCATCTCTGTGGCCGTCGGTCAAAAACGCCTGCTCTCAAAGCCTTGAGGCTTCTCCAGGGTTTTAATGTTTGGATCCCCCTCCAACCTGAGATGGACGCATGGCTGATGGAGAGTATGATTTGGGCATGGATCTGATTGGCTCACGTTCCGAGCTTCCTTCAGGTAGTGCCACCTGCCATCGCTTCTGCCTGTGACTCAATGGATTTTTGTTTTTGTAAAAGCATCTTAAATTTAGACACAAAATGGAGGGGACCCAGCTTTCTCTACAATGTGGATCTACCTCACTACACAGTTGGGTGCTATTCACTAAGCCTGTCAAATTAAATTGGAAAAGGTAACCAAACGTGAGCTGTAAACTCCACACGAAGCTTGAAATCACAGTTTCTGTTTATTTAATAATATTTTTTATTTATTTTGTGCCTTTTGTGTTGAATCCTGATGCATTGAAAACAAGATCCATATGAAATTAAGCACCTGTCCTCCAGGTGGGAGGGAAGCTGGCTGGCCTTGGCCTTGGAGAGACACCCAGCCAACCACTCACATACATGGGAATCCCAACTGCCTTCTTGTGAAAAAAGAAAAAATTATGTCCAAGAGAAAATCTCACATTTTACAAACAAATTCCAAACTCTTCTATGCACATACGTATAGCTGTCACTCATTTCTGTGCCAACGAAGGGGCGGCCAAAACCAGCCCGCGTCCTCTTGTTGCTTTTTCGCCACCTGGCCCTTCTCCCTCTGGTGTGTACGTTGATTTCCTGAGCAGCAATGGACTGCGTCCATTTCATCTCTCCCAACCGGCAGGCAGAGGTGTTGCTGACCGCGGGCAGGGGCGGCGCCGCGAGGCTGTGGGGAGGGGAGGCCTTCAGCAGCAGCCAGCAGCCCAGGGGTCCCAGGGAGGAGCGCTTCCTGGCAGGTGAGGCAGAGGGGATGGGCCACTTTCCACGCTTTTGTATTGGGCAGTTTACAATTCTAGACTTTTCCTACTCTGGCGATCTTTTTTAACTTAACCCTTTGGAGGTAACGCAATATTTTAGAGTCTTAAGAATTTGATTTTATACCAATAAGAAGTAAAAATTCAGGGGAATCTCTCCTGTAGTGCATAGTTTTACTATTTTAAAGAGATCTCTGAATTTGACAAGAGAGCCAACATTCCTTAGTGGCAAAACTCTGAAAGTTGATGGACGTGGGCGGCTTTCTGCTGCAGGATCTCAAAAACGGGGCAATTCTGGGTAAACGTCTTTCGTGTGAAACTCCTGTCGGGCCGCTCCGTGGGCTGTTGAGTGGAGTGAGTCACCCTTTATGCTGCATGTAGGGTGGGCCCTGATGCACTTTCTCAGTAATAATAGCTGCCCTGCGATTGGCTGGCCAGGAAGCGTCGTCGTACTAACGGGAGTCCCTGGGCAGGGGGTTGGGTTTCTATAGGTACCTCAAGAAAAAGAGCCTGAATGTGCTGCATCTGTTTATTTAGCGTCTATGTGTAGCCTTTTGTTCTGCTCTGACTGTGTTGTTTAGATTTATGCTTTTCGGACCCGAGAGACTGTTGCGAGAAGCCTGAGAAGGACCCTTGTGGGGACACCATGGCTTTCTGTTTCTGCTTTAACTTCACCATCGGGTTCAAAGGTTGCCCGCAAGTAGAATCATCCTCTCCCCGACACACCTGAGAGAGGGTGTCGGCGGGCAGCGGGGTGCCTAGTCCTTCCCGTGCACGCTGCGTCCTGGATTCGGCCTCCGTGCCAGGCAGAGGTTGGGTAACTCGTTGCTAAGGTCAGACTTAACCATCGTGGCATCTCACACGTTTTCAACACAGACCCCTCACGGTCGCCACTGAGTAGCAGGACCCTAGAGGAGCTGCTGGCCCCGGGCAGCGGGGCAGCGGCCTCTCCAGAGAGCCAGGCTCTGCCTCTCCGCCCCCTGCTCGCACCCTAAACCAAACGGGTGGGGCGTGGTCTTGATGGACAGAAGCTAAACCGGTGGAGAAAGCTCCAGGCTGAGAGGCTGAGCACCTCGGTCGTGTCTAAGCTTAGCTGGGTCCTTTCGAGTTTGTTTTACAGCTTCCTAGGTTAAGTAGTTTGCACTATTTTTGCAATAAATTCATGGAAACCCTAACAGTTATTTGTTTTGTTTCTTACTGTGTGTATATAAACTAATACTAAAAATTTGGCATAGTGTTTTTTCACCTCCTTACATAACCCTTAACATGCACAGAATGCTGTAAATCCGATAAAATATGTGAATGATATTTTATAAAGTTATTTTGTATGGTGTCAATTTTGTTTTGCCTCATAGTATGTCAGCAAAAAATAAAATAAAATTCCTTGTATTTACAGCTGCCTCTCCCCGAGGTCTTCAGTTGCTTGTGTGTTTACTGGTACTGCCCAGGGCAGTGGCCCGCGGGCCACCGGTTGGCGACTGCTGGTCTAGGGCTTCTACAAGCATCAGACTCACCCATTCCTTGAACAGTGCTGGGCACTGCCCCTGAGGACTTGGGAGTCTGGGGGTGAAAGCCACAGGAATGGACTGGATGGTAGGCCAGATGTCTCTAGGATGAGTTGGGGTGCTTCTACTTTAGCAGCCGGAAGAAAGGAAACCATTCAGCTGAGCCCCAGATGAAAGCCCTGACTCCACGTCCCGTGGGAATCAAACTTGTCCACATTCGGGGTTCGCGGCCGGCGGGTCGCTGGGCCCCCTGCCCTGGCTGAGGCTGCCTGCACTGGCGCAGCTCTGAGTCCTGGGCCTCCCTGGGGGGTGACTTCTGTCTGTATAAAAAGGGGAAGGCCAAGGACGGTTGGATTGAGAAAAGCAGAAAGTGGCTGAAGGTACTAGGATGCAGGGCTACTAAAGCAGGCGGAGGTTTCGTTCCCCGTAAGTAAGGCAGGCCTGTTTGTAATCGTCAAAACTGGAAACGCCCCAACTTGGGACTCACCCATTCCCCCGGGACTCGGTGACCGCGGGGTCTCCATGCACGGGAGCCCTCAGCAGGCGTGGGCCTGGGCTGCTGACACTGCAGCAGCAGCCACGCGCACGTGCCACACGGAAAAGCCCGCCGCAGCCACGCGCACTGTGGGTCCTTCCGTGGCCGGGGAAAGACAGGCCAGAAAACCACAGTCTGGGGGCTACTGTGGGTTTGTTTTTTGTTTTTGTTTTTTTAAGTCTATCTTTTTATTGATTTCAAAGAGGAAGGGAGAAACATCAATGATGGGAGAGAATCAATGATCGGCTGCCTCCTGCACGCCCCACACTGGGGATCAAGCCCACAACCCAGGCATGTGCCTTTGACTGGAATCAAACCTGGGACTCTTCATTCTGCAGGCCGAACCAGCTGGGGTGCTACTGTGTTTTTTTGTTGGACCTATGAAAATGGTTTTTACATTCTTAAATGGTTGGGAAAAAATTTTTTTTTAAATTTATACCCATGAAAACTATTCAAAATTCAAATGTCAGCATCCAGAAATACTGTCTTGAAACAGAGCCACGCTCATTCCTTAGGTACTATCTCAGTCTGCTTTTGTACAACGGCAGGGTTGAGTAATCGACAGCCCACAAAACTGAAAATACTTTCCATATAGCCGGTTTCAGAAAGGGCTGGCGCCGCTGTAGGGCAGGGCCTTGCTCAGTGGCTGCCAAGGTAAAGGGAAGGAATGAGTCGGATCTCGCAGAAATTTGGGGGGAGGTGATAAAACTGTTATCGTAATTGCAGTGGTTACATGACTCTGCATTTGTCAAACTCAGAATTGTACACCAAAAAGTGGATTTTAAAATTTATTTTAAAAAATAAACTTTAAAAACAAGAGAGACAGAAAACATCAGTGGTTGCCTGGGAGTAGGGAAAGGGAGTCCCTCCAAGGGGTACGTGGGATGTTTGGGGTGATGGGACTGACTGCTTGCTTACACAACCGACAGACTGAACAAGGGTGCTGTTACTGGATGTAAATATCTCAATTTTTTAAAAAAGATTAAAAAGATAAGAGCCAGAAAATACAGAGCTTATGGTTTTCTCCTGTGGACGGTAGTTACGGTAGGTGTAAAGAAGGAACAGTAAATGAGATATATCTTCAAGATACAAAAGGTTCTAAAGTGTTTAAGAAAAATATGCTTATGCAGAGGTAGTATTTCTTTTTGGATTTATGATTTGACTTAAAATTTTCATCTGGGAATAAAAATGCTAGAAATGCATATTTTAAAATTTCACAAAAGTCTCAGATAATAAGCGAGGCATTAGAACAATAGAGGGTTCTAAAATTAGATCTAGAGCACTTTACTGTAAAAATACGTATAACTTTTAATTTAAATTTTTTGTCTTTACAGTTAAAAATGCTGCATTTAAACAAATATTCAAATTTTCTTGAAATACAAAAATGCCAATGTAACTCACTACACACAATGTAACAAAATGTAACTTAAACTACATTGAGCTAAAACTAGACGCAGTTGTCTTACGTGACTGCTACGTAGCAGCTCTGGAACTCGACCCCGAAACGAAAGCTAAGCAGAATCGCCTTTGGCTGTCCAGGCAGCTCTTGCTTGGTGCCCTCGAACTGCATTGTGGGCCAGAGCTTTCCTCTGGCCATTGTGTGCAGATGCCCCAGGCCCTGCGTCTCAGCGAGGGGGGCAGTGTCTTGGAAGCCTCTGGAAGATGAGGAGACTGAAGGCGCAGTGCTGGGCTAGTCCTGGGGGGCCTCACCAGGCGGACTTGGAAAGCATTTCGTTTTGGGTTTAGGATTCTGCTTCATCACTTTCATCGTTGTTATTCTCCTCCTCCTCCTCCTCCTCCTCTTCCTTCTTCTCCTTCAGCATTTTCAGATACTTACTCGCTAGTATCTTCCTTGGTAATATATCTTAAAAACAGAAAGCTAGCATCAGCAGTTGCTTCTGGTAGACTATGCATACAGCCATGCACATTCCAAAATGTACTACTTCCTGCTCTGACCTCTAAAGTAGGTCCCGAAACAAGATGGAATCAGACGGCGTTCTGGGTGGTCGCCTGACCAGTGCCAAAGGTCTGTTTCCATTTCACGGAATGCAAACCATGTGCTTCTCTGTGCGGGTCAGCCTGTGAGCAGCCCGCCCAGCTGACCTTGTGCCAGGCTGGCTGGCCCAGGGGGAGACTTAGCCCCTTTCAGCCCCGGCCCACGCCGCTCGTTCCACGACAGTTAGTTTGTGTTTCCGGGGCGAAGTGGACCAGCCCAGGGTTTCCCTTCAGCGGCAAGGAGAAGTCCCAGGGTGGGTCTGCCACGCTCCCCAGCCGGCCACACACCCTTTTGGAGGTGGTTGACCTCACTGTCATCCTAGGTGAGCCACGTTACAAACATACTCAACAGGCAACACTGTGCCAGGTCACGGCTAACTGTGGCACCTAGAGAAAGCAGCGCAATGTTCGCTGCAGTGAAAGCGGGGAGAAAGGCTGTACGTTACCTGCAAGAAACTGGAACGTTTCCGATTCCTCTGCAGTATTCGATAAATCATGGTAAGTGAGTGCTTTCTTTTCTTTTCCACTGCCGTGTCTGTAGGAATAGCTGGCTAGATATTGGACAAAGAGTTCCTAAAACAAATGAAAAGGTAAAATGAAAGGTGTGCTTTGAAAACACCATAGAACTTAAAATTTGAATTACATTAAGGGTGGGTGACTGCAGACTCTCTTGGTTTCTCAAATGACAGGAAATGACCGAGGAAAGGAGAGCTAGGAGGTCGGAAAGAAACCGAGTATCAAAGTCGGTGGGGAAGCAGGCATTTCCCTAAAGTTTACTTTAGATTTTTAACTCGGTAAAAATATTTAAAACGAAACAATGAGTCGTAAATGTTTAATGACCAAGCTCTACAGTGAAAAAAAAAAAAAAAAGGAGCAAGAGACCATTCAAAAATTGTTTGGCTCAGGAATACTTTGTCTTAGGTGGTTCGCCTATAAATAAAACAGTCAAAAACCGGAAGCTCAGAACAGACCACATTTCCTATTTCGCCCACACACCTTCCCTAAAGCAAGGGCCTGCACTGAGCCTCTCACTCCACCCAGCACGGTTAGTGAGGAATCAAGCGCCTGCTGCATAAATATGTGTGTGCGCGCATATATATATATATATAATTTTTTTTATTGACTTCAGAGAGGAAGGGAGAGAGAAACATTAATGATGAGAATCACTTGAGAATCACTGATGGGCTGCCTCCTGCACGCCCCCTACTGGAGATGGAGCCCGAAACCCAGGCACATGGCCTTGATCTAAATCGAGCCTGGGACCTTTCAGTCCACAGGCCAACGCTCTCACCGCTGAGCCAAACCAGCCGGGGCTAAATCTTGCTTCCTGAATACTTACAGGACCAAACTGTCCGGGGAAACAAGCACCCCAACATCCATGCCGAGCGGGCATTTCCCTGGCTCTAAGAAATCTGGGGCTGAAACCGGTTTGGCTCAGTGGATAGAGCGCCGGCCTGCGGACTCAAGGGTCCCAGGTTCGATTCCGGTCAGGGGCATGTACCTTGGTTGCGGGCACATCCCCAGTAGGGGGTGTGCAGGAGGCAGCTGATCGATGTTTCTAACTCTCTATCCCTCTCTGTAAAAAAATCAATAAAATATACTTTAAAAAAAAAAAAAAAAGAAACCTGGGATTTCCCGCCGCCCCCAGCTCTGGCCCAACACTGCAGGGGCTGACGGAGGAGGAGCTGGAGACTCCACCTACGGGCAAGTCCCAGCAGCCGAGGAACTGGGGGGCTCCCGCCCCGCCTCCCCCGCCGCGGCCAAATCGGACACGGCAGGCTGTCCAGCTCGCGTCCCTGCGATTCCCTCCACCCGGGGACGTCCCGCTGGGATGTGGGGGGAAGTGCGGAGACCCCAGCACCCGGGCCGGACCTCGTCTGGAAGCCCTCGAGCTTCGCGTGGCAGCGCCCGGGCCCTCGCTGGGCCGTCTGGGGAGCTGGGGCCCCGGAACCACGAAATAGGCCGAAAGGGAGGGAAAGGGGCAGGCTTTGGGGTACAGCGCGGCGCCTCGGCCGGAGAAGCACGACACCGCCCAGCTGATCCACGCGCGAGGGAGGACGGGAGGGCGCGCGGGGGAAGGCGGGAGCCGCACGGGGTGGGCGGGGCGAGGGCGCGCGAGGGAGCACGGGAGCGGCGCTGAGGGCGGGGCCAAGTGAAGGAGGGCGCGCGAGGGAGCACGGGAGCTGCGCTGGGGGCGGGGCCAAGTGAAGGAGGGAGCGCGGGGGCGGGGCCGAGTGTAGGAGAGCGCGCGGGGGCGCGCGAGGCGTGGAGGGAAGTGCGCGCACGCGCGAACCCACGGAAGGGTAGCTGGCGTCGCGCGGGCCCATGGGAACTGCGCAGCGCGGCCGCTCCCGGCGGCCCCCACCCCCGCCCTTCACTCCTCCCCGCACGGCGCCCGCTCACCGTAGCCTTAGCCGTGAGCACGAGCGCCTCCTGGTTGATGCTGGACACCTCGGGCGAACTCTTCATGATGACCCGGATGCGGGACAGGGGCAGCGACACGAGGCGCTGCTCCCCGCACTTGTCTCTGCCCACGACCATGTCCGCCATCTTCCTGCCCCTCCCCCGCGGCGGCCGCCGGGACCCGCCGCACGGTGGCCGGCAGACACGGGCGCTGCGAGAGCGACGTCCCGCTGCCCCCTGGGAGTTGTGGTGCGGGGGAGGCGCCACGGCGGGGTCCGGCGGCCGTCCTTCCGGGGGAGGACTACAAGCTCCATGATGCCCCGCGCATCCCGCGGCTGCGCAGAAGGAGCCCGGGGGAGCCTGAAACGGCGGCGGCGTGGGGCGCGCTGTCACCTGGCTGGGTGGCAGCAGGAGCCCGAGGGAGGGTGGGTGCTGCTCCGAGGTGGGCGGTGCAGGAGTTCCCGGAGGCGGGAGGAGGTTTCCCCCTCGGTCCGTGTCGCTCAGTAAGTGTGCGGTATCTTTTCTGCTGGGACTGGGGATGCAGCGTGCACCAAAGGGAACGCGTTCCGGAAGCCGGCATTCCGGAGGGAAGGCAGGACAGGAGCCGGCACCCAGCGGGATGCTGATCCGTACCGGGAAGGAAGGCAGAGCCGTGTGAGAAGATACGGAGGAACGGCCACCGTTTTAACCGGGGCGGTGGGAGGAAGACTGGGCGGCGAGGAGAGGAAGCCGGCCTGACGTCTGCGAACGCGCTTCCCTGGAGAAGAAACAACTGCACAGGCTCTGAGGCAGGAGCTTTTCCGGAAAGCTCCGCAGGACCTGGGCGTGGAACCAGGTGTGCCCGCCAGGAGGACCGAGAGGTGTCTGTCCTGTTGGCTTTTATTCTAAGGAAAAGGGGAGGAGGGTGAAAGGTGGAAGAGGGATGATGGGGTTTGTCTGAAGTTTTTAAAACAATCTCTGGCTCTGGATTGCGACTAGACCAGGAGGGAGTGGTAAAGGAGGGAAGGTCTGCGGTGGGAGCAATGCTAGGCAAGGAGGGGTAGGCTTTCCCGTGGCACTCACCCACCCCCTGGGGCCCGCAGGGGCTTCCACGTGTTGACTGCTGTGAATATGGGCACGAATACCTGTTTGGGTCCCTGCTTCTCCATCTTTTGGGTATAAACCTATGATAGGGGGACTTATACTCGGATAGAGCACCTGTGTTAATCTGAAAAATAATCACTATTTTAAATCTTGGAACACATATACTTATGTGGATAGGGGGTTAAGTTTTTCTTAAGTTTCCTTTTCAAGGCCTGTGCCAAGCGATTATCGGTTGTGCATGGTCAGACCGACCCACCAGGAGTCAAAACATCTTCTCGCCTCATGACTAAGGGCAGTAGCTGACGTCTGCGGACCTCCAGGGCTGCAGTAGCTGCATTCCATCCCCAGCCCACTCCCCTTTATAGACCTGCCCCTGCGCCGTGCTGTAAGGCAGGATTTGATGCTTGTAAGCGCCCTGTCTTGGTGGGCTGGCCTTCTCCATAAACATCTGATATGACTCAACCCCGCCTTCGTTATTGGACGCAGCGACAGGCAGCCCGAGCCAGGCCGAGGTTTCCTGGTAACACCTACAAGTGAACTTGTGGCGTCATGTGATAACTGTTTAATTTTTTGAGGAGCTGCCATACTGTTTTCTGTAATGGCTGCACCATTTTAATGAACGTTACCACCAGCAGCGCGAGGGTTCCAATCTCCCACATCCTAGGCAACACGAATTTCCTGCCCTTTGGTAATATTTATTCTGTGGGGTATGAGGTGACTCTTCATTGTGTTTAGGATTCACGTTTCAGTAACAGGTTGAGGTTGCGCACAGTTTCACGGCTTCTTGGCCGTTTGTGTGTCTTCTTTAGAGAAATGCTCTCTGAGTCCTTTGCCCGTTTTTGAATCAGTTTGGTTTCTGAGGTTGAGCTGTAGGAGTTCTTCGTTCTAGATATCAACTCTCAGATCCGGGACTTGCAGGTCTTTCTCCCGTTGGGTGCGGCCTTTCACCTGGGCAGGTGCCCTCTGACGCACACACGGTTTTAGGTGGACACAGTCCAGTGCGCCTGTTTCTCTGTTGTCGCCTCTGCTTTTGGAGTTTTGCCCATGAAGTCATTGCCAGTACAGTGCCACAGGCTTTTCCTGCGCCTTCTCCTAAGAGGCCTGTAGTTGCAGCCGAGACTCCTCCTGAGTTCATCTCTGTCCACAGTGTGAGTCCATTCTTGCAGGTGGATGTTCAGTTTTCCCATCTCCACGCGCTGAGGAGACAGACGGTCCTCCCCCACTGGGTGGGCTCGGCACCCTGGTCCAAACCCTTCACCACAGACGCCAGAGGGTGCTCCTGGGCTCTGTGTCCGGTCCATCGAGACAAGCGATGTGTCTTCTCTTCATTTCCCCAGTGCCAGCAGGAATCTGGAAAGTGACTCTGGATGGAGAGATTTAAGGGGTAATTTAAAAATTATTGTATGAGCCGAAACCGGTTTGGCTCAGTGGATAGAGCGTTGGTCTGCGGACTGAAGGGTCCCAGGTTCGATTCCGGTCAAGGGCATGTACATTGGTTGCGGGCACATCCCCGGTAGGGGGTGTGCAAGAGGCAGCTGGTCGATGTTTCTCTCTCATTGATGTTTCTAGCTCTCTGTCCCTCTCCTTTCCTCTCTGTAAAAAGTCAATAAAATATATTTTTAAAAAAATTATTGTATGAAATTATGCGATGAAGTCCATTAAAACAGAGGAAGGCCCGGCCGGCGTGGCTCAGTGGTTGAGCAATGACCTATGAACCAGGAGGTCAAGGTTCAATTCCCGGTCAGGGCACACTGGGTTGCAGGTTTGATCCCCAGTGTGGGGCGTGCAGGAGGCAGCTGGTCAATGATTCTCTCCCATCATTGATTCTCTCTCTCCCTCTCCCTTCCTCTCTGAAACCGGGAGGCACCCTCTGAGTGCCGAGGGGGCTGGAGGCCAGCAGAGGAAGAGACAAGCCGGCTGGGGAGGGGCGCTTCCCAGGAACACACTGGTGCACCACCTCCTCCCCCTCCCCCTCCTCCCCCCCTCCTCCTTTCCCTCCTCCTTCCCCTCCTCCCCCTCCTCCCCCTCCTCCTCTTCCTCCTCACAAATGTTTTTCCTTTTTTTACCAAAGCAACACTTTGTGAGTATAAACCATGAGGAAAAGCAGATATGTAAAAGCAAGACGAGGGAAAACTCGTGCTCACACCCACAGCCTCTCCCTCCCAGCCTGGCCTTTCCTGTGGAGCCTGGCCCTGGAGAGGGGGGGCCCTGGAGAGGGGAGGACCTGGAGAGGGGGGGGGGCCTGGAGAAGGGGGGCCCTAGAGAAGGGGGGCCCTGGAGAGGGGAGGACCGTGGAGAGGGGGGGGAGGGCCTGGAGAGGGGGGGCGCTCTGGGGGAGGAACAGCCGTGAACTCCAGGCAGGGGCTCACACAGGGAGCCAGGCTGCCCAGCACCCCCTGAGCTGCAAGGCGCCGAGAGGACAGGCCACAGTGTCCGCCTGGTCGGGGCCTCACAGGAGAGGCCAGGACCCCAGTCCCTGGTGGGAAGGGGCTCAGGACCTGGCCTGGATGTGGGACTTTACCATCACCCCATGGACCCATGCCCGCAGGCTTACAGAATCCAGCTGTCGTCACAGACTATAGAACTTCATTCCACCCATCCGTGATAAGGCTCGGAAGTCACCGGGGAGTCGGTCCCAGGCAGCCCTGTGCTGGCCACCGGGCCAGACTCCTCCCGGCGGCCCTTCAGTGCTTCCGGCCAGGGCTGCCCCCTTCCTTCCCCGCTGCATCTAGCACACTGCGTCCGGACGGCAGGGGCCATTTCTTGTTCCTGTGCCTGGCACCAGGCCTGGCACACAGTAGGCACTCAGTAAATGTTCGGAGAACGAGAGGGATTCACTTAACAGATTCAGGGTGTCCAGGGGGAACGAATTTAAGGCTCCCCAGAGCGAGTTTATTTCAAGGGATCCAAGCAGAGAGCAGAAACAGAGGCTTTAACGGGGATGAAGACGTTTCCCTCCGTCGACAGGCACTGGAAAATGCCAGGGCGCCATGCCCACGTCTGCTCCGGCAGCAGGCTGACCCACCAGGCCGCTCCCAGCAGCCACCCGCTCCCGCTCCGTCTGGCGAAAGGAACTCCGTGCCTCTCGGTGAGGAACCCTCATCGTGGGACGGAGAGCACGGGGCTCTGGCTCAGCGAGGACTTTTCCAGGGACATGCATGTGGTTGCGTGTTCTCTCCCGGGTCTGTGCTGCAGACATGGACTAACATAGATTCCTCTCGGGCGTGAACAGAGAGGCGAACCCCGGCCCAGGCTCAGAGGGCCCCGATCCCGGGGCTCCGGGCGTGCGCGATCACCGGGCACCTGGCGGGGCCTCCTCTCCCCGTGGGGCAGGCTGAGTCCTGGCCCCAGAGGTACCAGCCTCACCCAGGGCCGCGTGGACAGTCAGGCCGCGTGGACAGTCAGGCCACGTGGGGAAGGGCAGGAGGCTGCAGATCAGCTGGTGCGAACACGGGTTCATGGCACAGGCTGTGCCCGGTGTAACCCCAGGTCTTTAAAGTGGTGGGGGAGTCAGGGCGTCAGATTCTGGACGACAGAAAGCAGAAGGTGTTTGCGGGGGCCCAGGGGAAGGAAGACCGGGAGTCGCGGTTCAATAACTAGAGTCCCCTTTGCCAGACGGAAAGCGCTATGGACGGCGATGGCGGCCGCACAGCAGTGGGAACGCCCTTCTTTTCTTTAAATACATTCTTACTGATGTCAGAGAGGAAGGGAGAGAGACGGAAACGTCCGTGATGAGAGAACCACTGACCGGCCGCCTCCCACACGCCCCACACCGGGGTTCGAGCCCACAGCCCCGGCCTGCGCCCTGACCGGGAATCAAACCCACACCTTCCCGTTCACAGGTGGACGCTCAACCACTGAGCCACCCCAGCCGGGTGTGAATGTTCGTAACACCACTGAAGTTATACCCTAACAACGGCTGAATCTGCATTTTACAGTGCTTGGCATTTTTTATGTGAATGACTCCATTTTCAAAAGAGGCGTGAGACAGCGCAGCCCCCGGGCTGGGCGGGGAGTGCGCTGCCGGGGGAGCTCTGACAGAGGCGGCCCGGGCCCTGTGCGCCCCGAAGTGACGGCCTGCCCTGGCTTCCTGCCACGGGTCGCCATCAGTGCCCGGTTGTCGGGTGCTTCTGTCCCGCCGCCGAGAGCACGGGCCTGAGCGGTTCCGGCCCGGCTCCCCCGGAGGCGCCTTCCGCGGCCTCTCCTCCCGGCCGCCCCCTCCTCCCCGCCCCGGGCGCCCACGCTGCCCCCCGGTTGTGCGTTCTGGCCTCCCGGAGCCCCTGTGCAGACGCCCTCAGCCCGCCGGCCATCGGAGCCACCAGGGGCCCCTCCCGCAGAGCCGGCACGGGCGCCCCCCATTGAGCCCACCGCGGCGGTGCGGCGGGGCCACGCGCTGGGTGAGACGGTCGCCCGTTCGCAGGGGAGAGGCCGGGGACGTGGGAGCACCTGCTGTGTGCGGCCTCTCCCTCGGCTCTTCCCAGGTCCGGAGCGTTTCAGCCGCACAGCCGGCCCTGAGGTGGTGCCGCGCTCCGTTCGGCACGGAGAGGGCGGCTGTGCCCGGGGAAGCCGCGTCCCAAGGCCGCCACGCCACTGGGCAGACAGTGGGGTGCAGGCGCAGCTCCCCCGCTCTGAGCTCTGAGCTCTGAGAAGCCATCGCAGCAACAGCACCCGGGAGGTCGGCCCTGCAGGCCGGCCCTGAGCTCCGGGTGGGCGCTGCCCGCACTGGAAGGCCCCTCCCGGGGGGACTGGAACGGGGGTGGGGGGTGCATTTGTGGGGTGCAGCCTCCCCGTGGGCGGCATTCATCGCGGCAGCGATAGCGGTTGGCGAGTCCCGCCCGTCCTCTCTGTCCAGGGGGAGAGCGGTCACCCCGGCCGAGTCACTCACCCGCGGGCTCCGCTCCGGCCCGGGTCCCGCCTCCGGGGGTGGGTGCACTTGTTCCAGGACAGCCCCGCGCTGACCCGCTTTCCTGACCCCGGCCTCACCGTCCCTCTGGGGAGGTTTATTCCCGGGACACGCCGTCCCGGCCGCAGCACCACCCGGCGGGAGGTTCACCTGCCAGCGCGCAGGGCTGGGGGCCAGCATCTGCCAACGGGACCGAAGTTCTGCTGGGCTTTGTCTTTTTCTTCTTAAAAAAAGTTTTTATTGATCTCAGAGAGGAAGGGTGAGAGAGAGAGAGAAACATCAACGATGAGAGAGAATCATTGATCAGCTGCCTCCTGCAACCTAACCTGGAATTGAACCATGACCTCTTGGTTCATAGGTTGACGCTCAGCCACTGAGCCACACTGGCCGGGCCCTTAATACCTATATTAATCAATCTATTAAAAATGAAAATTCCTGAGTCCATAGGTTCTAAAATCAGAATTTTTCTTCTTCTTCATTGACTTACCAATGAAGATACTGGTGGTACACAATTGGCCAAATTATGATACATATATTAAATTTTGATGAGCATTACATTAACATAAAGGTAAATGTTATTAGAAATAAATCTCTTCATGAAATAAATATTTAAACGTTATTTTTATGGATCTAAAAATACTTATTTTTTTTGCTTGTAAGAGAGAGATTGGGCACCAATACTATTTCTCTAGTTTTAGGTTTGTTTTTTAAAATATGTTTTTATTGATTTTTTTAGAGAGAGGAAGGGAGAGGGAGAGAGTGAAACATTGATGAGAAAGAGAAACGTCCATCAGCTGCCTCCTGCACCCTCCCTATTGGGGAGCGAGCCCCGCACCCCGGGACCAAGAATTGAACCGGTGACCTCTTGGTGCATGGGACAACGCCCAACCAATGGAGCCACACTGCCCGGGCCCCAGGTTTAGGTTTGTGTGTAAGAGCCGAGAACTGTGTTCACGTGATGAGATGGAACAGAAGAGGCTGTGCTACGGCAGGTGTCTCTCCGGTCTCAGAACGCCCATCAGACGGTCAGAGGGTGAGACAGGTCCAAACGGAGTGAGTCAGCAACCAACAGCTCAGCAGGTCTTCCTTCAACTTTATGGCGAGAAAGGAACTGAAATGAGTTAACTTGGAAAATGATTTATTGCCCAGTCTTTGACTCACTCATGCTTTTCGTGTCAGGGCAGGACACCGGAGTCCAGCCTTTCTGGACAGGGCTCCCAAGCCGGCCGCGGATGCGCGGTGCCCTGTCAGTCTGTGCCGGCCCCCATTTTACCCGATGTGCTCGGGGGAAGCTGGGGAAGTAAAAATAGTGTTCATTCCAGTTACTTTCGGCCAAGTTAAAAAATACAGTCTCCAATAATATCTTGAGAAATGTTAATGGAAGTAATTGTTTATGAGCCTGAATAATGGTAGTGAAACTGTTATAAAGTAACATGTTTACATGTATTTTTTTTTTTAAAGCAAAGTGAGCCTGGCCGCTGTGGCTCAGTGGTTGAGCGTCGACATATGAACCAGGAGGTCACAGTTTGATTCCCTGTCAGGGCACAGGCCTGGGTTTGGGTTTTGGGCTTGATTCCCAGTAGGGGCCATACAGGAGGCAGCCGATCAATGATTCTGTCTCATCATTGGTGTTTTTATCCCTCTCTTCCCCTTCCTTCCTCCCCTTTTAAATAAAAACATTTAAAAAAAAAATACACCATCCCTAACCGGTTTGGCTCAGTGGATAAAGTGTCAGCCTTCAGACTGAGGGGTCCCAGGTTCGATGCCAGCTAAGGGCACATGCCCAGGTTGTGTGTGGGCTCGATCCCCAGTGGGGGGTGTGTGTGTGTGTGTGTGCAGGAGGCAGCCAATCAGTGATTCTCTCTCATTATTGATATTTCTTTCTATCTCTCCCTCTCCCTTTCTCTCTGAAATCAATAGATATATATATTTTTAAAAAGATACACCAAATGTATAAAGAATAATACCATTTGAATTATAACAACTTGATATGTAATATACAACATATTTCCAATTGGGTTACATATTATTTTATATGTAACATAAAATGTATAAAGTAATTATTTGAATTCTCAAACCATCCAGTTCAAGAATTAAACCACTGCCAATTCAGTTAAATCTTTATTGTGAATTCCTTCCTAGCTTTAGTCTACTTTGGATTTTTCCAGAACTGACTGATCCAGACTCCTCTGACCAAGTGACAAAATCCAAGGTTTTGGACACAATTTAAGGCAATTAGATCCTAATTTAGGCCAGACTCCAGTTTTTCTAGAGTAGCTACTTAGCTTGTTCTGACATCTGGTGGTCATACTTGGAATTGCAGCTACTCATATATCCTCAGGATTACTCTCTTTTCTTGTTTTGAATTATTTTATTTAAACTCTATTTTGAAATGTAAAATCCGATTTTCTTAAATTGGACATATTATAACTTATCTTTACAATATTTATGGTTCTACAAGTGACTACCATGCATAGGTGAGAACTTAAATATTAGTTGCTCACATTTATGGTTTTTTAGTCTTTTTGATATAGTATCTTGGGGTGTGTGTATTTTTCCTTTGTTAATTCAAATAAATGACAGGCACGGAGGTAGAAGCTAACAGGAAAAGAATAATCTGGATGGAAAATTAATCTAGTGCTGCAGATTATGCTCTATAAAACAGGAAACCTCTTTATTAACCTATAAAGGAAGGAAACAATATAATAAATAATGTCTACTGGCCACCTGTTTTCTGCTGGACAAAAACATTTTATTTCCCCCAAAATGTCACAGTAAATGGTGTATTGTTTGAAATATAAATAGTAAACGACAGCCATTACTATGCTGTTTGGTAATCATTCTTGAGATATCAGTGGATGTTAAGTTCACTGGTGAACGTGTGATGGATGGAGGCTAGGCTATTTATGTAATCTCAAAAAATCCACAGTTACTTATTAATTACAATGGGGAAAATAGTGACTTTACGGTGGAGAAACTCCGCTGACTCCACATTAGCGAAGTGATCAAAGTTAACACGACAGACAATGGCACAAACCAACACCGCGTGCCTCCTGAGATCATGCACTGAGGACTCAGCACTTCCGTGTTTTCCAAAAATCTCATAACCTGAACTAATCCTGAGAAAGTGCTAGGCAAACTCCAATTGAGGAAGGTTCTACGAAATAGCTGACCTGTGTTCTTCCAACATGTTAAAGTCATGGGAGACAAAAGAAAGACGGAGAAATTGTTCCCCCAAAAAAGGACACACACAAAGAAGATCACACCTAACTGCAGTGTGTGACCCTGGGCAGGGAGAACATAGGTGCCATAAAGTACCTGACTGGGGTATCTATCGACTGGTAAAACAAATGAAACAAAAATGTAAATAATCGGTGGGTATGGATAAAGGGCATATGGGAATTCTTTTTACAATTCGCGCCAGTTTTCTGTTTGAAATTATATACATAAAAAGTTAAACCAAAAAAGTGTCTCCAAAAGTAACAAGCTCTTTGAGGACAAAGAACTGGTCTCTTAAAAAATGACTCATTTTCCCTTATGATAGCAATGTATGTATGCTTTTTAAAGAAAAAAAAAAAAACCTAGGAAATATTTAGTAAAAAGCAGACAGACCATCCATCGCCCACACTTCTGTCCCAGAACAACGGCTGCCCGGGAGGATGGGACGGAACCACGTGCCGTTTCGGCACAATGTCAGGGAGCAGGAATGTGCTCGTGGGACCTTCCGGACCGAAGGAACGATGCAGAGAAGACGAGGAAGCATGGAGGAGCATGGCTCAGGGACAGTGAGAGAAGAGCAGCGGGTTTGCTTTGAGATCGGGAAGCTGGGGCTAGAAAATCGGCCAGATCAGGAGGGGGCAGTACTTCCATAGAGGGGGTGGGGGGACAGTGGTCTGGATGGGCGATCTGCGCAGGTCCAACCCCTCCCCCCCCCCGCCCCCCGTGTCCGTGACCACAGTGCCTGGCCCGCGGCCGCAGTGTGACACAGCTCTGGGCTGAATAACGGAATGCACACCCGCAGGCCTGGTCCCCGCCCACCCGGGGCGGGGTCTGCAGCGACTCCGCCCAGGGCGCGCGCAGCTCTCCACCCCCGCGCCGGCGACCTCGGGGCTGCTGACGCACTGGGGACGCGGGCCCGAGGCTCGGTTTCCAGGGCAACAAGCCAGGGGCCTTGTTCTTCCGCTCCCTCCTGTGCGTCACTTCCGGCCTCTCGCGGCTGGTCTCGCCATCTGTGGAAGCGTTCCGACGGGAGCCGTCTCCCCGTGGCTTGGTGGGCGTCGCCGTGGGGATGACGTTACCAAAATAAGTCTTGGTTCTGCGGGGGGAGTTGGCGGGGGAGGCAGGCGGAGCTCAGCTCTGTCTACCGAGCAATCACGTTCAAACCCGCCCCTGGCCGCGGGAAAGGGAGCATGCGCACTCTCACCGAGGCGTCTCCGGAGTACCAGGTCCGGGATTTCCGCGCAGCTGGAGGGAAGGCAGAGGGGCGGGGCGTCGGGGGCGGGGCGGGCGGGCGGGCGAGGGCGTTGATTGGCCAGTTAGAAGCCCAGCCTGTGGCGCCGCAAGGAGACCCCTGAGGCGGGCTCAGAAGTTTCATTCATTCGTCCATTCCCGGGACGGGTGGGTTCCCGCTCCGTTCTCAGAGGTCGCGCTGTGTCCGCGTTGGTGCCCGGCGCTGGGACTCAGAGTGAGTCGGGCTCCAGGAGGCCACAGGTTGGCTTGAGAAGGCAAACGCCTATTTTGTAAAAACCGCTGTTTGGAATTTTCCGCTGTTTTTCTTAGACGGCCTCTTATTCTAAAAAAATAACTTTGCTTTCTAGCCTGCTTTAGCCTGCTTGAATAATGAGGACGATAAAATTAGCTGTCTGACCTTGTAGGTCAAGACTAGGTATGGCCCTAACCGGTTTGACTCAGTGGATAGAGCGTCGGCCTGCGGACTGAGGGGGTCCCGGGTTCGATTCCAGTCAAGGGCATGTACCTTGGTTGTGGGCACATCCCCAGTGGGGGGCGTGCAGGAGGCAGCTGATCAATGTTTCTAACTCTCTGTCCCTCTCCCTTCCTCTCTGTAAAAAAATCAATAAAAATATATTTTTTAAAAAAAGACTAGGTATGCCCATAATTTTTAGAACTGTGTTTGTTTTCAAAGACAGCAGCGAGATAACCACTAATTGCACAGAGGGCTGGCTCCTTCATAAAAAGGGAAGTTCTGCTTGTAGCTTTGCTTAGAATTTGAATTCATTTTCTCTAAGCCCACTGTGGTGAATAAAGTGTATCTCCAAACTCTCCTGCATTGTTTGATTATTCCAGTTCTCTGTAACAGGCTGACACTGCGGTATCTCCTCCTTTCTTCCTGTGCGACCTCGTCGCCTCTTTCCCACTCACGTCTGGTGTGATGGGGTTCCCGTACCGGGAGGACCGTCCCCGAAGGCTCCCCATCTCCCAAAGCGGCAGCGGAACACCGGAAGGCCCGAGGTGGGATCCTGGCGAGGCGCTCAGTTCCTGAGCCACTTCCATCACTTTCCGTTCATGTCTGAAGGAAGAAGAGAGTCACTTGCGAGGTTTAAAAGGAGCTTTGGCGCCTATCTTGGGGTTGACGCCCACCCTTGTCCCTCATGAGCTTGTGGGACTTTGGACCCTTGAGGGCGGAGGGGGCCTCTGGTTGTCCAGCTCTGGCTGAGACTCGAGACTGAGTTATTCTAAGATGAAGGGTTGAGTGAACCAAAACCAAACTTTTGGCTCCAGACCTAAGGCACCTTCTCCCATCAAGGATTGGTAATAACATTGACTTGTAAATATCCATCGTCTGGTTACTTATTTCTCAAGTATTCCACACTTGGGAAGGGAAACAAGTGTAAACCCCCTTACATTAGAACGAGAACAGCCTGCCTTAGAGCGTCATTGTGAGGGTGGGATGAGAAACTCGTGCCAAGCACATTGCACATGACCTGCCCGCTGAAGGGTAGCCACCCTGATTGCATCATTTTGAGGGAGTGGGTGTGAAAGAACTGCTCAGCGTCTGGTTCTCAGTGGTGCTAAATAAGTGGAGTTAATGCATGCCTCTCTTTGCTCTTGGCTTGGGAGCTAGGAGCCCAGGTCAGACTTGGCACCAAGTGGACTGCATGGTCCAGGAGAGCCAGCCCTGCGACATGGAAAGGAGGAAGGAAGCCTTTATAACACTCCTGACAGATCCCGCCCGCTGATGGGTTTTCCCAGTGTCAGGGGATCATACCACCCAACCAGACCCCTCTAGCCAGGACAACAGCCATACACTGGGACTGTCCCAGGCAAATCAAGATATATCATCATGCCCTGACCGGTTTGGCTCAGTGGATAGAGTGTCGGCCTGCAGACTGAATGGTCCCGGGTTTGATTCCAGTCGAGGGCATGTACCTTGGTTGCAGGCACATCCCCAGTGGGGGGTGTGCAGGAGGCAGCTGATCGATGTTTCTAACTCTCTATCCCTCTCCCTTCCTCTCTGTAAAAAAATCAATAAAACATATATAAAAAAAAAGATATATGATCATCCTATCCCAAAGCTGGTGACGGAATTGAGATGGAACTTAGATCGGCCACTCTCTGTCTCCAAGGCCTTTCCCACACTTGGTTTTATTTGACACCAAGGACAGCCGTGTGAAGGAATGACTCCCACGGTGAGAGGCGGGCGGGTGCCCCAACCTGTGCTGCCGACTCGGCTCAGGGACGGTGTTCAGCTCTGGGCGCTGGCCCTCAACTCCGAGGCTCAGGGCTGGTTGTTTCAGGGAAGCAGGCTCGGTCTCATTTCACGGGCGAGCCTCCCCTCAGGACCCGTGTCACGCGCTGTCCCCCTCCGGGAGGACATGTGCAGAGGGGCTCCCCGTGTTGGCGTGAGGGGTTAGACCTGACGATTTTAGAGGCTCCTTCCCTACTTCACGTGTGTGTCTTCAGACTCCTGGAGAGCAGGTTTGGTGTATTTGAATTCTCTGCATTCAGGGAATGTGAAAGCTACAACAGGAACACAACCCCAGGAGCAAGACGGCCCTGGGACTGGGCTGGACACCCTCATTCGCCGGCTGGGGGGCCGTGGCGAGCCCTTACATTTTCTGAGCTTCGTTTTCTCACTGGTAAAATGCAGGTTAGTCTCCTCCCTCCCTCCCCGGCAGATGGGCTGGAACAATAAAATACATTAGTATAAGTGAGCACATTGTAAACAGAGACGCGCTGTACAAACAGCAATGTTTCCTTTGCTGGCTTTCAACCTTGTTTCCAAATTGCTTGTCTTATCTATTTATATACAGAATAAGTGTGGAGAGCGGCTACAGTGTTTGGACAGGTTCAAGCTTCGGACTAATGAGAGGACACGATCCTCTCGAGGCAAAGCCACGTGCAAGTCCCAGCACAATTACAGCCAAAGGCCATAGTTATAAGCTTGACCTTATGATCCGAACCTGTGGTCCCAGGAGGCTGAGTGATGTGGGCTTGATAGAGTTCAGGTGCATGTAATCGAGTAAGATTCGAAACCTACGAGAACACTGTAACCACACCCTTACTTTGCCTCGTGGAATCTGGCTATAAAATAAAGACTCTGCTTGCAGTCTGTGGCGCTGTCTCTCCATCAGAGAGCAGTGTCCCACCTAGCCCCAGCTTTATTCTCTTGTCTGTCTTCTTTAATCCTTCTCCTCCCTTCCCCCACCCCTCCCAGGTTCACCCTTGGCCGTGCTGGACACAGTTCAAATAAGAACGAGAAAGGGCCATGGAAAGAGCCCAGGCCGTGGGTCAGACAGCCCGGATTGGGATCCCAAAATAGCAGCAGCCACTTGTGTGACTCCAGCCCCGTGGTGTCCTTTCTGGACCTCAGCACTAAGAATAGCCACCTGGCACGGGTCTTAATGAAGACACACGAGTTAAGTGTAGAGCTCCATTCCCGGAGCACAGACCTCCATAAAGGCTGGCCTCCTGCCTGGCTGGAGTGGCTCAGTGGTTGAGCATTGACCTATGAACCAGGAGGTCACGGTTTGATTCCAGGTCAGGGCACATGCCTTGGTTGCGGGTTCAATTCCTAGTCGGGTGTGTGCAGGAGGCAGCTGATCAATGATTCTCTCTCATCATTGATGTTTCTATCTCTTGCTTCCTCTCTGAAATCAATAAAAAAATATTTAAAAAAAGACTGGCTTCCTTCCACCTCTGTTTTCTATGCTCTGTGACCGTCAACCTGCACGCTTACCACCACGGAGACACCGCCTCGGCAGCTTTGTGTAGTGTCCTGGAGGCCTTCTCCCTCAGCTCCTGGGCGCCTCTGTTGAAAACCCTTGCTGGCTGGCTGGCTGGCTGGCACACTGCAAATCCACTCCACTTGGGTTGCCCTGAAGATGTGTGCTGTTGATAACTCATTCCTATTCCTTGGAAAACAATTCAATAAAAACTCAGTTGGTTTTCCACTGGCTCTGGGCAGGGATGAGGGAGAGCACATGATTATTTTATAAAAAATACTAGAGGCCCGATGCACAAAATTCGTGCAAGAGTAGGCCTTCCTTCCCCCGGCTGCTGGCACTGGCTTCCCTCTGGCACCTGGGACCCGGGCTTCCCTCACAGCCCCAGCTTCATTCGGAAGGTGGTCCGGAAGGACGTCTGGTCTAATTAGCACATTACGCTTTTATTATTATAGATGAATAATAAAATAAGTCATAATACAGCCCTGGGCACATAGTAGATAGTCAATAAATGCTTTCTGGCTTAAAGCAAAGTGAGGGCTCAGGTCTTTTTCCATGGCTGCTGTATTTGCTGAGAGAACCAAGCCTGTCCTCCATTACATGTTTTTTATTTTTTTAAATATATTTTTATTGGTTTCAGAGAGGAAGAGGAGGGGAGAGAGAGAGAGAGGAACATTGGTGATGAGAGAGCATCATCCATTGGCTGCCTCCTGCTCGCCCCCCGGTGGGGATCAAGTCTGTAACAGGCGTATGTGCCCTGACCGGAATCGCCTTCATAGGACCACTGAGCCACTCCAGCAGGGCTCCATTATATGTTTTAATTAAAAAAGAAATACATGCCTATGGTAAAAAAAAAAAAAAAATCAAACAGAACACAAAAAGACACGGGGAGAGAGGTTCTGTCTAGTGCTCTGGGCCTGGAGATGCCCGTGTAGCCTTTCAGACATGCAATGTATGTATGCAAATTCCTTTTAATAAAAAGTAATTTATTGATTGATTTTAGAGAGTGAGGAAGGGAGACAGAGAGATTGATTTGTTCTTCCACCCGTCCATGCACTCACTGGTTGATTCTTTTTTTTTTTTTTTTTTTAATTTTATTGATTTCAGAGAGGAAGGGAGAGGGAGAGAGAGATAGAAACATCCATGATGAGAGAGAATCATGGATCGGCTGCCTCCTGCAAGTCCCCCACTGGGATCAACCCCACAACCTGGGCATGTGCCCTTGACTGGAATCAAACCCAGGACCCTTCAGTCCGCAGGCGGACGCTCTATCCACTGAGCCAAACCAGCTAGGGCCATTGGTTGATTCTTGTATGTGCCCTGACTGGGGATCCAAACGCCAAGCAACTTAGCTACCTGGCCAGGGCCTCCTTGGAAGTTTTATTTGTTTTTAACATTGATGGGTTTAAGTCCTTAAGTGGCTTCCGCCTCTAGCTTGCAAGCTGGGCTCCTTGGCCCTGCAACCAAGGACAGCTTTCCCACGCTCCTGCTGGGAACCCTGATGCGGATGGATTGTAAGGCCCCAGAGCCAGAGCAGTTTTACCCCTGAGGGATGGGTCAGCCCCTGAGCCTGTGCCACGGCTGTGCAGGCCTCAGCTCCCCAGCCTGTAAAAGGGGAACTCTGTGCGCTGGCGACAACGCTGGTGGGTGCTAGGTACCTGGAGTGACAGCAAGCCTGGCTCCGCACGGTGGCTGCTGTGTGATCCTATAGGGCAGTGGTGGGCAAACTGCGGCTCGAGCCACATGCGGCTCTTTGGCCCCTTGAGTGTGGCTCTTCCACAAAATACCACAGCCTGGGCGAGTCTATTTTGAAGAAGTGGCGTTAGAAGAAGTTTAAGTTTAAAAAATTTGGCTCTCAATAGAAATTTCAATCGTGGTACTGTTGATATTTGGCTCTGTTGACTAATGAGTTTGCCGACCACGGCTCTAGGGGTTTTGCAGGGGTCTCTGCTGGAGGGCTCCACCTCGGAGGCGGAACGCCAAGGTTTAAGGGATTAGGAAGTGCGGGGATGCAGGACAGGCCCCTCCTAAGGGGCGCGCCCAGGAGCGGAAGCGGTTCTCCCCTTCTCTGCTTCTCCGCTCCTCCCTGACCCTCTGGGTCCCTTCATCTGAAACCGGACAAGGTCTCAAGGTCTGGGCTGCTCTTACTAAATGCCATTCTTGCTGAATACTAAAATGTAGCCCAGTGTTTTACCGATGAGCTTGGCCTGAACCATCATGGGACACGTGTAAGCCAACTGCAAATAAATAAATAAATGAATAAATAAATAAAATTAATATGTAATTATCCAAATCCGGTGCCAATTACAGAAAAAGACATCAACACGTGACCAAACGAAGTGGTGCATCTGCACCTACGGTCTCCTTTACGTCACAGGTACAAACAGGAACTTTTTCTTTTAAGGGGACTTGCGTCCCTTTGGCTCAGACACTCCCAGCCTGGAACCGCTAGTTCCTTACCGGCCCCTCTCTCCCTCCTTCTCTTCCACCGTCCTCACCCCCTCTTCCCGGGTTCTGCACCCTTCCCCCGTGCCTTTCCCCCCTCCCCCTCCCCTCCTCTCCCCTCCCTCCTCCTCTCCCCTTCCTCCCCCTTCCCCTCCCCTCCCCTCCCCTCCCCTCCCCTCCCCTCCCCTCCCCTCCCCTCCCCTCCCCTCCCCCTCCCTCTCCAGGTGTCTCTTCCAAAACCCGGAGCGGATCACGGCCCGGAAGCCCCGCGCATGCGCAGGAGCGTGCCGGCCCGGCCCCGCCCCCCAACTCGGAAGCTGCTGCTCCGAGCCAGTGCGCCCCGAAGCTGCTCGGCCCGCCGCCCGCTCACTGCTTGGCTGGGGCTCGGGCCCGGGGCCCCCCGCTGGGTAAGTGCAGGGTGGGGGCCCGCAGGGCGGCGGCGGCGCCAGGCAGCGGTCCCGCGGGGCTCCCTCAGCCGCGCCTGCCAGCGGGTCCTGTGCACCTGTCCCGCCCGTCACCCCGATCAGGGCCGCCCAGGGCCCGTCCCCCCTGCCCAGGGCCCGTCCCCCTGCCCAGGGCCCGTCCCCCCTGCCCGGGGCCCGTCCCCCCTGCCCGGGGCCCGTCCCCCCTGCCCGGGGCCCGTCCCCCCTGCCCGGGGCCCGTCCCCCCTGCCCGGGGCCCGTCCCCCCTGCCCGGGGCCCGTCCCCCCTGCCCGGGGCCCGTCCCCCCTGCCCGGGGCCCGTCCCCCCTGCCCAGGGCCCGCCCCATCCTCAGTGCCGCCTTCCCCTCCCGCTTCCCTCTGGCCACGGCTCCGGCCCGGGCGGGTTTGGGGACCCCGGTGTGTGTGGAAGTGTGGGGCTCCCGGGTGTGTGTGGATTGTGGGGGTCCCCGGGTGTGTGTGCAAGTGTGGGGGACCCCGGTGTGTGTGGAAGTGTGGGGGCCCCGGGTGTGTGTGGAAGTGTGGGGGACCCCGGTGTGTGTGGAAGTGTGGGGGCCCCGGGTGTGTGTGGAAGTGTGGGGGCCCCGGGTGTGTGTGGAAGTGTGGGGGACCCCGGTGTGTGTGGAAGTGTGGGGGCCCCGGGTGTGTGTGGAAGTGTGGGGGCCCCGGGTGTGTGTGGAAGTGTGGGGGACCCCGGTGTGTGTGGAAGTGTGGGGGCCCCGGGTGTGTGTGGAAGTGTGGGGGCCCGGGTGTGTGTGGAAGTGTGGGGCCCCCGGGTGTGTGTGGAAGTGTGGGGGCCCCGGGTGTGTGTGGAAGTGTGGGGCCCCCGGGTGTGTGTGGAAGTGTGGGAGCCCCGGGTGTGTGTGGAAGTGTGGGGGTCCCGGGTGTGTGTGGAAGTGTGGGAGCCCCGGGTGTGTGTGGAAGTGTGGGGGTCCCGGGTGTGTGTGGATTATGGGGACCCCCAAATGTGTGTGGAAGTGTGGGGGCTCCCAGGTCCACCATTTCTTACTTCTTTTCAGTCAGGTCAAGCTTCTAAACTTTCTAAATCTCCATTTTCCGGCTAATAAAAAGAAAATAAGATTCTACCGAATCTCCTGACTGCCTACTCCAGGACTTCTGTGAGGATCAAATGACATGAAGCTTAGGAAAACGCTTCACAGACATTTGGTTAAAGTGTGAACTGTTTGCACCTGGCGATAAAGCACGTCTGTTCCTGGGCTGAAGAAACTCCAAGGAGGCTAGTTGCTAGGGAGAGGAAGCTGGGCGTTGCTACGTGATGTCATTACATGGCGCCCACAGCTACCGTTTGGGCTGGACTGGGCTCTGGGCTCTGGGCTGGGTGTGGGCCGCATTTTGCACCACGGGGTCTTGGCAGCGTTGGCTGCGATTTGGTGGGGTGTCGCTCTGGGGTGGTGGCAGGGCCTGTGTCCCACTTGGGGGAAGCCGAGTGTTGGTTTGTCGGCGCCAGGTCCATGGTGCCGTTTATTTTGAAATGGCCAGTGCGCGGCATGGCAGCTCCTGTGTTGGGTGTCTGCCCCCTGGTGGTCAGTGCGCGTCATAGCGAGTGCTTGAACTCCCGGTCGGTCTCCTGGTCAAACCCCTAGTCAAACGACCGCCTGAGGTGACAATTTGCACATTAGGCTTTTATTATATAGGATGGGTGGTCCCATTTCATCTCAGTATCTTTTTAAAAAATTAGACTTTTAATTTGGAGATATGGTATGATTTCTATGCATCTGTAAGAAATAACAGTGAGAGATCCTACAGACCCTGTGCCCGGTTCCCCCTGGTGATGCCAGCCTGCGACACTCTGGTACAATATCAAAATCAGAGTATCCACTCGCTAGCCCTTTGAGGCTTGTGTGATTATCCTCATTTTTATTCATGATTTCACTGGGGTTTAGAGACGCATACAGGCCTGCTTCTGGTCACCCACGTGGTTAGTGTGGAGTCAGGAGTTGGCCACGGTCTTCAGATTTCCTGGCATTGCCGTTTCCAGTGTGATGGTCTCTGGGAGGGGGCGGAATTCAGTTCATTTGGTCATTCATTCGTTCATTCATTCAACAAACACTTGGGAGTACCTTCCCTGGGCCAGATACTTTCCTATGGGTAATCTGATCTAATTCTTCAGCAGTACTGCCAATCATGTTCTCTGGTTTCCTTTTGATGTCCGACAGTATTGGCTCAGACAGGTTAGGAAAGCTCTCCCAGGGTACCACCGTTTATAAAGGAGGGAGGTAAATGCGGAGGACCCCTCTTTTTATGTCAGGCAGTGTGCTGGGTATTTCACCTAGCAACCTGCCTTAACCCAGATAGGTTCTCACAAGGCAAGTGTTCTTATCTCCGTGGTTTTGCAACCTAGGAGCTTAGGCTGCCTGGAGTTCAAGTCCAGACCTTTGGATTCCACTGTGGTTCTCCTCGCTGTTTTCTCATGTGTTCCTGCCTTCCCTCAGCAGGCTTTCCTGAGCACCGAGGGCACAGTGCCCGGCCAGGCGGGAGCAGGGAATGAGGGGCAGCCCCTTTTCTGCAGGGGCTCGGAGCCCAGCCCAGGAGTGGGGGGACTGTGGTGGGAGCTGTGGCAGCCATCTGCAGAACTTGGGGGGCACACTGTATTCCATGGCTTCACGTGGGGCTTACCCTGCCCCCCAGGTGGTCAGCGTCGGTCCCCGTCCCTAAGCAGCCTCCCCCACCGACCGCGTGCGCCTCCAAGTCCCCTTTCGTGTCTCCGGGCAGGGACTTCACCATGAGCGTCCCGGACTACATGCAGTGCGCCGAGGACCACCAGACGCTCCTCGTGGTGGTGCAGCCCGTGGGGGTCGTCTCGGAAGAGAACTTCTTCCGGATCTACAAGAGGATCTGCTCCGTGAGCCAGATCAGCGTGCGGGACTCCCAGCGCGTGCTGTACATCCGCTACCGGCACCACTACCCGCCCGAGAACAACGAGTGGGGCGACTTCCAGACCCACCGCAAGGTCGTGGGCCTGGTCACCATCACCGACTGCTGCTCGGCCAAGGACTGGCCGCAGACCTTCGAGAAGTTCCACATGCAGAAGGAGATCTACGGCTCCACCCTCTACGACTCCAGGCTCTTCGTCTTCGGGCTGCAGGGGGAGATCGCCGAGCAGCCGCGCACCGACGTGGCCTTCTACCCCAGCTACGAGGCCTGCCCGAGCGTGGAGAAGAGGATCGAGGACTTCATCGAGTCCCTCTTCATTGTGCTCGAGTCCAAGCGCCTGGACAGGGCCACCGACAAGTCTGGGGACAAGGTCCCCCTGCTCTGTGTCCCGTTCGAGAAGAAGGACTTTGTCGGCCTGGACACGGACAGTAGGTAAGTTCACCTGGAGGCCCGGGGTCCCGGCTGCGAGCTTGGGGGGCTTCCTGACACCCAGAAGGGACACGGGTGGAACTCGATGGCAGGAAAGGGTAGAAAGGTGCAGTCCATTCGTGTTTAGACTTTTCAAAACGGGACCGCCTTTGCTTTGGGGAAATCCTCCTAGGGTTAGTGTGTACACCGACTCCCCCTTTCCAGCCGCGTCCCCTAGTGGAACCCCCCGGAGCTGCTGTCCAACGCAGCGGCCAGAGCCCCTGTGGCTCTTGAGCACCAGGGAGGAGGCTCGTCTGAGCTGAGATGTGCTGTAAGAGAAATGCACATCAGCCTTGGAGACTCAGAGCAGAAAGAGTAATGTAAAATACCTCATTAATACTTTGGTATTGACTACATGTCAGATTGATAATACTTGATATATATTAGGTTATATAAAGTAAGTTATTAAAATCACTTTCAATAATTTGTTTTTTACTTTTGAAAACGTGGCAACTAGAAAACTTTACTCATGTGGCGCACGTTGTGTTCCTGTTGGACAGCGCTGCCCAGAGCCCAGATGAAACTTACTTATTCAGGGTCATCCCGTGGTCATAGGTGAGAGGCCGAGTCTGGAGAGGTGGCAGGACCAGGTGCCAGCTGGGCTGGAGGTGGGCCCGTGTCTCCTGGTACCAAGACTGGGTGTCGTGCATGGGTCAGCCCCGCTCTCCCACTGGGTAGCCACAGTGTCAGACCCAGGTCTCAGGGCACCCCCAGGGCTTCCCAGAGGGCTCCTTACTCAGCCGGGAGTGTCTCCAGTGTCCGCAGAACAGGGACTGTGGCTGGGGCAGAAGGTCGGTCCTCACGCTTTCGCGCGGTTAAGTCGACAGCTTCACTCTGCACTGGATTGCAGATGAGCGCTTCTGGGCCCTTTCCCTGTCTCCCTGTCTCCCTGTCTCCCTGTCTCCCTGTCTCCCTGTCTCCCTGTCTCCCTGTCTCCTGTCTCCCTGTCTCCCTGTCTCCCTGTCTTCCTGTCTCCTGTCTCCCTGTCTCCCTCTCTCCCTCTCTCCCTGTCTCCCTGTCTCCCTGTCTCCCTGTCTCCCTGTCTCCCTGTCTCCCTGTCTCCTGTCTCCCTGTCTCCCTGTCTCCTGTCTCCCTGTCTCCCTGTCTCCCTGTCTCCCTCTTCTCTGTCTCCCCGGCTGCCATGGCGGCATCTGTCCAGCAGAGGACTAGATGCCAGCCAGGGCTGCCACTGCTTGCCAGGACGTGGCCCCCTTTGCTAGGGGAGCCGGGGAGCCATGCGGCCTGGGCTTCCTGCCTCTGGTACTCTGCGTCCTTCCTCCCCCAGCGTAGACTTCAGACGATGGTCTCGCAGGTGAGGAGTCACTGACGTGCTCACGCAGGCCAAGGCCTGCTGCAGATGGGCGCTCAGTGTGCTTCTTGAATTGACCCTAAGGTCAAACACTGCCTTTCTGGTTGTTGCTGAGTTGGCAGAGAAAATGTCACAGAATTGAGCAAAAATTGGCCCAGGCCAGCTCTGCCCGTGAGAAGGCAGATCAGCCCATCACGGCTGCGTGTGGTGCCTTGCAGGGTCTGGAGTAATTTTCACCGCCTCCCCGGACACGTCTGTGTGGTCTGAGGGAAGGACAAGGCAGGCCATGCCCACGACCCACGCTGACTGCAGTGGCCCTGTGCCCTGTGCCCGCGCTCCCCTCCCACTCCCTGGAGCTGGGGCGGGTTCGGGGGTCTGGGCGGCTGTCAGGGCAGAGCTGCTGAGCCTCCTGGGCTGTCAGTGGCTCATCCCTATGGAGTGGGGCTGCATAGCGCACACGGCCCCCTGTCCTCCCCGTGTCACCACAGCCTGCGGGTGGCGGGGACTGGTTTCTCCCCACTGCACAGGCCCTGGGTGACATTTGCTTATCGACTTCTTGGCTTCGAGGCTGCAGGCACGCCGCCCATCCTACACTAACTGCTCTCCCAACACTCAGCGTCATTTGAACTCCAGTGGGATACCAGTGACCCCCAGTCAGACCCATTCCCCTCTAGTCTCTGGCCCCCACGGCTCCATAGTTCTCTCACCTTTCCCACAATGCTTTGGGGCAGGAGCAGAGCCCAGGTCTCACGTGCAGCTCTTGGTGGGAGTGATAAGAGCGTCGAGGGGAGATGAGATAGGACTTTGTAGCCCAAAGGGAAATGTCCAGGGGTAGGTCCCGCCTGGGTTTGGCGAACTGGCCCCCTGATGGGCTTCCTGGCAGATGCCCGGGCCTCCGGGGAGCCCAGGAGTGGGTGGGTCTTACTTAGGCGTCGCGTGTGTCCCCAGCCTCCTCGGCGCCCGCCGTAAATTCAAATTCCTGTACACGGAGAGTCGTAGCTGCCAAAGTTACTTTTGTTCTTGTGTGTTTCTAATTTTTGCTTGTTCCTCTTTCCTTCCTTTTCCTTTTCTTTTCTCTCATACCGCCCTGTGAGTATGTTGTTGGGTCTGAAAAGGTAGGCTGGGAACGTTCTGCTTGGAAAGTAGCTAGATGTCCATCCGTGCTGCCTCCTCCTCGCCTCCATTGCTTTCAGAACAAAACCCTGCTGCTGCCTTGACCTGTGGAGCATCCTGGTCATCCCTTTATTTTCTAGAACTTCATTAAAAACGGTAGCTGCTTTGGCATGTAACCCGCCGGTGTTTGATCTCTGTTGAAATACTTGCTTTGGGGACCTTGTTTGTCCTTAGTATTTGTAACCAACGCGCCTGTCTTAATTCTTTCATTCGTCCGAGGAAGGGAGATGCTCATGGTTTCCGGTGGCCGCACAGGGCTCCTTCCTGGGCTGCTTTAACCTAGAAGGCCGAGCGCCTCGCTTGATTCTGGCTTCTAACTGAGCGCATTTGGCACGTGGCTCTCGGCTGCGGCTGTGTGCATGGCGGTGTTTCGTGGCCACGGTCGCCAGCAAAGGGACGCCGTTGGAGGAAGCGGCTCCCGGAGTTTCTCCTGCTTTCCCCTGGAGCATGCCAGGACTTTGCTTCGCCTTAGCAGCCTACGAAGGGGCGGAGGCTCCTCGAAAATCAACACCAGTCCGGTGCCCCCTTCCGCGGGCGCCTTTTCCGAGGGTCAGGAAGGTACGGCTTCTCGTACACAGCCCGCTCCCAGGCCTTGTGGACGCCGGGACCGTTCACTGACCCTGGTGCCCGCGCTCCTGCAGCCAGTAAGCGGTCAGAGCCAGACACGCGGTTCACCTTCCGCGGTCGTCCGGGCCCTTACCTGCAGCGGCCTTGACCTTGAACCCTGTGTTGGCCGGAAGTGGCTGCCTCTGCACGTGTTGAGGCTGATGTGTGCCACTGAGGGGCACGTCCCGAAGGGACCATCGCTGGTGGCCTAGGACTCATCCCACCCCGTGGGGGAAGGGTTTGCCACCACCATGGCCAGGAGGCCTGGGCTCTTAGATGCTTTGGTCCGAGTGTGAGCACTTTCACGGCAATTGAGACAGGATGCCCTCCTCCAAGGTTCGGTCCCCTTCTGGGGGTGGGAGAACAAAACACAAATAAGGCCAGCAGGTTCCAGAACTCGAAGCGGTGCGGCTTGGGCAATGCGCGGCGGGGATCCCTGAGGATGGTCATGCCCTGGACCGTAGGGCCTTGGCGGTCACTCACCCGCTCCCGGGGGATCCGTGCAAGAATAGCCTCGCTGGGTCCTCCTTTCTCCCGGCTCCCCTCTGGCAGGTATGCCGGAGCCCAGGCCTCTCCTGGCCTCCTGTGAGATTCACGTGCCTTACCTAAGTGACGGGGGGCGGGGGGGGGAGACCTCCCTCTCAGAGGGCTGTGGCTCCCACGCTGCGGGCATGCAGTGTCCTGTGCGGGGAAGAGGGAATCATTTCCTCTTTTTGAAGCGTTCGGGCAGGACGCTTTAAAGCAAATTTTACTCTGTCAGGTTAGGAGTAAATTCCATTAAAAAACCACGTCCAATTCAAAATCTCCTGTGGCCAATAGGATGGTAGCGCTTGTTAACTCAGCCGCGTGTTAAAGGGGAGAACATGTCACTCTTGGAGGGAGAGAGCTGGATTTTGGACAGAGTTCTTTTCCTGGTCGGAGCAGGCGAGCACAGCAGGCGAGGGGGCCCGCACTGCCCTCACGTGGCGGGAGAAGCTTCGCGCCGGGCAGAGGGGTCCGCTTTCTCGGGGACAGGAAGCTGTGGCCTGAAGGCTGGTGCGGCTGGTATGATTCCCCCGTTATTTCGCATCCGGTGAAGAGAATTGCTCCTCTGCAGCGCAGCGCGTTGGTCTCAGAGTGAGACACTCGAGCAGGTGTTACATGAGCCTTTTCCCTGACAGCTGCAGCGGCATGGGGCACGTTTGTGAGAATACCAGGATTTGGGGCCTGGGCTGTGATTAAAGAAACATGTTTTTATTGATTTTAGATAGAGAGGAAGGGAGAGAGATAGAAACATTGGTGAGAGAGACACATCAACATTGATTGGCGGTCTCCTGAAGGGCCCCCACGGGGGATCAAGCCTGCAACCTGGGCATGTGCGCTCATCGGGCATCGAAGCAGTGACCTCTTGGGGCATGGGACGACGCTCAACCAATTGAGCCACACTGGCCAGGCTGGGCTGTGATTTTGCTCTTCCCTTCCCTCATCTCTCTTTCTCCTCTTCCCAAATGCCCTCCTAGAGGTCATGGTCTCGATGGAAGGGATGGACAGACACCCAGGGAGTCAGTAGGCCGACCTGTTATGGAGGGCAGCCCAGCCGAGAGCTGGGTGCATGTGTGCGTGTGTGTGTGTGTGACCAAGGACAGGGTGTGAGACGAACATAGAAGAGGTGACCCGTGTGGGAGAGAGATGACGTGTCCGGCTGGGATGGCAGAGGCGTGTGGATGTACTTTCCTATGGGGCGGGCTTGTGAGCGGGGCCATAGGAGGGCGGGAGGGAGGCCGGTGAGTCCCCTTCTATCCCTCTCTGCCTTGTGCGGTGATCTGAGTATTTGGAACAGAAAAGCTAAATTCCAGGGCCGCCGAAGAGTTTGTGGAGCTCATTAGAGTTAGATCTGAGGATGTAGCTTCGTATTGAGACCTGTCAATAACATTTGGTTAGCTGGACACCTCCCATCGTCTGGATTTCCATCCGGGTTTTTACTCTTGATACCATTGCTTTCCGTGGTCAGGGAAGATTTACTATAGCTGTGACTTTTTTTTAAAAAAAAATCATATCTAAGAAATTTAATAGTCAAGAGAATATTTTAAAATGACGACGGAAGATGTTGGTGCAGTTTCTTTGGTTTCTGAGTTGACATGGATTTGAAGCCTTTGCATTATTTAATGGCACGCCCTGGCCAGCATTTAAAGAGCGTCAGCGCCCGGGCCCCCCTCGCATAGCATTACTAAGGCTCACTCTGAAATCGTGAAGATCCAGGTCTTGTCTGCAGAAGCCAAATGCGTGGCTTATAATAGGCAGCCTCGCTCTCTTTATAAAATAATAATACGTTTGTAGTTAAGGAAGTGGAAGATAATCGTGTTTTTAAAAAGCTGCCACAAACTTTCCCGTGCTAATGTTGTGATCAGAACATCTGAAGAGAAAACTCCTGCGCCAATATTGTCCAGGCGAAATGCATGGTGGGAGTTGTTTCTCCCTATGACACTGAACAAATAGCTTAGACCCCAGGACCGCTCAGCTCGCACCTGGCAATGCTGGCTGCTGGCTTTCATGCTAGAGCCGCCAGCTGCCTCTGCAGCTTTTTTTTTTTTTTTTTTTTTTTTTTGTAGCCAGAGAGCTGCGTAGCTGCTTAGCCAGTGTGCCGGGGGGCAGAAGCCGGGCCTTCGCAGTGACGTGTTTCCACGCGTTTTATCTTTCAGACATTACAAGAAGAGGTGCCAGGGGCGCATGCGGAAGCACGTGGGGGACCTGTGCCTGCAGGCGGGCATGCTGCAGGACTCCCTGGTGCACTACCACATGGCCGTGGAGCTGCTCCGCGCCGTGAACGACTTCCTGTGGCTTGGCGGTAAGCCGACCTGACGGCGGTGGTCAGATAGGTGGTCACGGCACCTGTTATTTGAAATAAGAGAACACAGAGAGAATGGTCTCAACACCAGGGAGGGGGAGGAGAAGCAGGCAGCCTGCTGGGGGCCGTGGGCAGTCGCTCCTGCCCTCCCCACCCAGGTCTGCGCCCCAGCCCCACTGGAGCAGGGTGCCCTTCGTTCCCAAAGTCCTGATTCCCTGGTCCTCTTGTTTTTGACTTTAGCACTTCTCGCCCTCTGCTATGAATACCCTCCCCCACCACTCATTCTTCAACACCTCGTCCATACATCAGCAGGTGCATGGATGAGCACAGTGCGGTGTGTCCAGATGGTGGAGCAGACATAAAAATGAATGAAATGCTGCCCAGCGGTGTGGCTCAGTGATTGAGCGTTGTCCCATGCACCAAGAGGTCATGGTTCGATTCCCGGTCAGGGCACATGCCCAGGTTGTGGGCTTAATCCCCAGTAGGAGGCATGCAGGAGGCAGCTGATCAGTGATTCTCTCTCATTATTGATGTTTCTATCTTTCTCTCCCTCTCTCTTCCTCTCTAAAATCAATAAATATATATTAAAGAAAAAGGAGTTGCCCGCCAGTGTGGCTCAGTGGTTGAGCATTGACCTATGAACCAGGAGGTCACTGTTCAATTCCTGGTCAGGGCACAGGCCTGGATTGTGGGCTTAATCCCCAGTGTGGGGTGTGCAGGAGGCAGCTGATCAATGATTCTCTGTCATCATTGATGTTTTTATCTCTCTCTCCCTCTCCTTTCCTCTCTGAAATCAATAAAAATATATTAAAAAAGCAAAAGCAAAAGGAGTTACCACATAAATACTTAAATCCTTTTGTGGTTTTATTTCTGAATGCAGAAAGATATCTCCAGCTGTAGCCTACACACACACAGACACACACATACACAAGCTCTTTGTGATCCTCAGTATTTTCTTAGCATGTCAGAGTTTTAAGACCAAAAAGCTTGGGAACTGCTATGCTAATGAATGAGATGAGCACAACTGTTGCACAACTCGCAGGGCACGTGGCCTCGCCCGAGATTCTTAGGTCCTAACTGCCACTGACAGAAGGAAATGCCCTCCAGGTGACTGCGGCTGCCTCTGAGCGGGAGGACGCCCGCAGGTGTTTGCTCCAAATGGGACGGGTGCATTTGGGGTGTCTGATGTGGAAAGACATCCTGGTCCTGCTTTGGTGGCATTACTTTTAAAATACATTCTTCCTGATTTCAGCGATGAAGGGAGAGGGAGAGAGAGAAACATCAATGATGAGAGAGAATCATTGACTGGCTGCCTCCTGCTTGTCCCCTTGTGGGGATCGAGCCCGCACCCCGAATATGTGCCCTTGACTGGAATCGAACCTGGGACCCTTCAGTCCACAGGCCAACGCTCTATCCACTGAGCCAAACCGGCCAGGGCTGATGGCATTACTTTTAAATATTGTCAGTCCCGGGCACTTCCTGCACATCACAGTGTCAGAAACTGGCACAGCACCTGCCACCCAGTAAGCTCTAACAGGGGTGGGGAACGTCCGGCCCACGGGCTGTATACGGCCTGAGAAATCACTTGGTCTGGCCCTGCCAATACATTAGGGGTGAGTTAATTAAATGTTGACCAAATATAGGAGGCTAATTTTTAAAAAATGTCCAACTCAGTTTTTATTGACTATTGCTATAGCAGGCTAATTTTTAAGTTGATAATTTTGTGTGGCCTGCGAATAGTGTCATAAATACCCAAATGACCCTTGGCAGAAAGAAGGTTCCCCACCCCTGCTCCACTGCTGGTTAAATGATGGCTGGCTGGCTGAGGGGCTGGCCCATTGCACTTGCGGATGCAGTCCCTCCGTGGAGCCTTGAGCATCGTGGGAGTGTCTGGGTGCCAGCCTTGACGGTGGCACGTGGAAGACGACGGGCGGCATGCTCCTGTTTGCCAGGGTCTGTGGGCGTGATCTTTGTTGTGAGGAAAACGGGCGTTTCCACGTAAAGTGTCCTGGTCGTTCTTAGGCGCTGCGATTTGAGCTGCGAATGGGTCACTGACTTGCGGATTGTCCTGTTTGTGTTTTATGCCCAGCTGCCCTCGAAGGGCTGTGTTCGGCCTCTGTCATCTGTCACTACCCTGGAGGGACCGGTGGCAAGAATGGAGCTCGCAGGTGCCCGGGGGGCTCGCTTCCTGCCGAGGCAGCCAACAGACACCGGCCAGGTGAGCGCTCTCCGCGTCCGGGTCGTCACTGTCCGGAGCGGGCGGGTCGTTGTTTCCGTCTGCCTCCGCGTAACGACCAGTGATTCAGTAAAGGGTCGTGTCTGTGCGGTCAGCCATCGTGCACACAGACGCCTCCTTCTGATTTCATTGAGTGTTTATCCATCTCGAGTCTTGCGGATCATATGAATGGATTGCCATGATTGCTGATTTCTGGAACACTTGCCTAAATTTCAGGGTCCACCGACCCTGCCGTTATGTGTCTGGGGCTCTTTCTGATGGCTGTGTATTTGGTGAAGCGAACCCCAGAGGCTCATTTTAATGGCTATCGGGGCCTGGGGACCGTGTCTGATTCTCCCGGGTGATGACATTTTTCTCCGTGAGTTCCGGCTGATGGGCCTGTGCTTCTTAGCCCCGATGAGGCATAAACCATCTGGGTAGGGGAGGCCCACCCGTGCTTGTGGAATGAACTTAACCCTCCAACCCTCCCGGAGGGACCTGCCTGTGGCGGTTCAGGAGGTGTAGGTCACATGGCATAGGTCACACCGAGAATAACAAAGATGGCAGAGATCGGGCTAGGCACAGAACTACAAGGCGTCTTTTGTTCTGTGAGGTTTTTAGCGTGTTTCCCCCCAAAGAGAAAGCCCGCGGTAGTTCATGTGTATGGGACGGGGAAAGACCTTGAATTCCTTTCCCGCTGTAACGCACCCCATTGTTAGCAGAGAGGGCAGGGGCCGCCGCTGTGCATCAGCCGCCGTGGCTGCAGCCCCAGCCCGGGTGCCCTCCTGCAGGACAGCCGGCGTGACTAACGGTTTTCGGAGACACTTCATCCTCCGGTGGAGCTGCTCCCGCCGATCTGAGAGGAGAGTGAAGCGCGCCGAGAGCGGATAAGGGAAGAATGAGGTGGAGAATATCTCCTCTGCTCCTCCCTTTCCCGTGCTTGCCTCCTGGAGTTGCCCCTCATTGGGCTAACTCCCGCCTCAGCATTCAAGTCTGTCTGCTCCAGGCAGCTGCCCGTGCTGTGAGCTCCCAAACACCGACAGGCGCTGCCCGCTTCCTGTTCTCCTCCTGGGGCGCCGAGGCTGGAGGGCGGTCCCCTGTGGCCTGAGGTTGGGTGTGGAGACTGGAGACTGTGCTGCCGATGCGATTAGTGAGGCTCCAGGGACTTTTTACGGCAGTGTTTCATTCCCCCCCCTTGCTGAACGCAGGCAAAAAAAGTTTTCAGCTTTTTTGAAAAACTGCTCTGTCTGCAGAAGAGAAATGTCTTTATGTAGCTTTGCAAAAAAACCCTCACGAACCTTGGGCGCTTTTCAGTGTTGAAGGCGGTCTCTGGGGCCCAGTGAGAGCTGGGGGGGTGGAAGGGGTGCGAGCCGCATGGAGGTCGGGCACCGCGGCCCTGCCTTCCAGCAACCAGCAGCCAGGCTCCAGGCCCGTGAGCAGGCTCGATCACAGGACACACGCGTTGCTTGATCTTGCAAATTAATTTCACGATCATCAGCGTGCGGTGGCAGCCTCCTCTCACATCAGGGATGGAGGGCGCCAGCTGTCTGAGATGAGGCCGGACAAACCGATTATTTACCATTCTGCCTGGAGTTCTATCTCGGCGTCCTCTTCCCCAGCCCAGCAGCAGGAATGCAGATGGAGCGTGCTGTGGTCTCTGTGCCTCAGTGACCTCGTCTGTGCCTCGGGGAAGAGAGGGCCAGTCCCTACCGCCCAGGGCTGGGGAAGGCTGAGTGAGGTACACACAGGAATGCCCGCCCTGGTCAGTGCGGCAGGCCGCGTTGTCGGTGCTGTTGCTGTTGGTAATATGAACTCGAGAATAATGTTAAAGATCCAGGCTACTTGGCTCTCAAGCAGATTTCCTCTAAGAAAAGAGAATTCCCCCCTCCCCCCTTGAAGTTGAGTTATCTTAGTTTCAAAAGAATTCTGTAGTCTCTACCTATTTTTGCTTTAATTCTTTTTTTGTTTTACTTAAAAAAAAATGTTTTTATTGATTTCAGAGAGGAAGGGAGAGATAGAAACATCAGTGAGGAGAGAGAATCACTGATCGGCTGCCTCCTGCCCGCCCCCTACTGGGGATCGAGCCCGAAACTCTGGCCTGTGCCTCGACCAGGAATTGAACCGTGACCTCCTGGTTCATAGGTCAACTCTCAATGGCTGGGCTGTTTTACAGTTTTGAAGACTTTCCTTGGTGACAGGAGAAGATGTGACTCTGGGTGGTGGGCAATATACAGATCTTGTAATATAGAAACCCACATCTGAAACCTATATGATCCTATTAACCAATGTCACCCCAATAAATCTAATAAAAAAGGAAAAATATATAAAGACTTTCCTAGTAATCAAAGGTTGGAGGCCACAACTCCCCTCCCCCCAGACTTGTATAGGAACCTGAAAGTCTATAATTAATGGACACAACTTGGTTTATTAAAAAAAAAAATCAACAGGACATCTGAAGTCAACCCAAAAGGAAGGAAGTGGCTATTGACGAGTACCTGTTTCTCCTTAATGGTTATTTCTACTTTTTGGTCGTTCTTACTTTATGAGCAGTAATCATCGTCATAATGATCCAATAGCTGTACACCTCCCCGGCACCTTCCTGGGACCTGTGCTGACTGCTCTCCGGACGTTTTACCTCCCAGCAGGCGTTGGAGGGCAGGTATCACAGCTCCGTTGGCAGGTGAGGGATTGAGGTCTAAAGAGATGAGGTGATTTGACCCAGATCATGCAGCGGGCGAGGGGCAGACTCGGGACCTGAACCCTGGTTGGTACGATGCCCAGGATGCTCTCTTACCTGTCCCCCACATCAGCCTCCCAGGGACCGGTTGTCCGATTCCGTGAGTTCATGAACGAGAGGTGTTACCGGTCTCCGCCTGCAGAGGCTCCAGAGGAGAGGCAGCAGTGAGGATGGATATAGGACAGGACGGCAGAGATTGGGATTGTATATTTATTTTCACAAATGTTTTATTCTCAGCGAATGACCAACGTCAGTGTTCAAATGGTAAATGTGCAAGCACCAAAAACAACATTAAAATGATTATAGTGCTAAAAAGAAGTGTATTTTGAAAATCCAACCATTGCTAATGACTTGTTACTTATTCCTCCCTCCCCAAACTCTTTTTTTTAATCCTTACCTGAGGATATGTTTGTTGATTTTTAGAGAGAGGAAGGGTGAGAGAGAGAGAGTTATAGGGAAACATTGATTGGTTGCCTCCCTTGTGTGCCCCCACTGGGAATTGAATTGCAACCAAGGTGTGTGTTCGGACCAGGAATTAAACCTGCAGCCTCTTGGTGTTCGGGACGATGCTCCGACCAACTGAGCCACCCGGTCTGGGCTCAGTTCCATTGTTTTTTCTTTTTAGTGCAGTAAGGGCCCACCGTTAAACCCGTGTCATCCCAGTAACGGAGGGAATGGCTAACTTGCCTTAAACTGAGTAATTTAAAGATCATTTGTAAGAAGGTATATTTTGACAACTCAGAATTCATATGGCCATGTAATCATCCACTAAAACCTTTACGTGACCATAGTCATTAATTTAGAAACATTGATATCCAGGGAATAAGCTTATCTCCTTTGCAGTTGAAGAAATTTTGATTTGTTTCTGTACCTTTAATTGGTTAAAAAAAAGAATTAAAAGTCACCTGTCACTTTGGCTACAGAGCGGGAATGAAAGGGGAGCCCATGCTGTTTTCCTTTGTAAATAAACGTTTTCCCATTTTTTCACAAAATTAACAGAATTGTCCGCTTCATAGTCACCAGCCCTTTGGAAAGAATTTTGCTAGATGCTTGGGCTCCCTGCTGGTGGGAAAATGCCGACGTGGCTTCTATGCAGAGTGACACAGAGCTGTCGGCTCTGGTGCAGTGCAAGCTGTAAGGACAGGGGTCAGCTTCGCTTCTGACTGCCGGAAGGACAGATTCCCTGCAGGGGCTCAGGCCCCCTAATCTGTAAAATAACGTGTTTCTGCTCTGTCACTTCCCATGAGCCTGTGTCTTTTGTTTGTACTCGGTCGTGTTAAAGATTATAGATTAAGAACCAAATAGCATTTCCTTCCCCGAAGCAGAATTCAGCAGGTGCTAGCTAAGCGTTTACCGGCTCTGAACATCCTGTTTTTTAAAAAAATAAATATGTTTTTATTGATTTCAGAGAGGAAGGGAGAGGGAGAGATAGAAACATCAATGATGAGAGAGAATCATTGATCAGCTACCTCCTGCACACTCCACACTGGGGATTGAGCCTGCAACCCGGGCATGAAGCTCTATCCACTGAGCCAAACCCGCTAGGTCTGAACATCCTGTTTTTAAAAACCTTACCCATCATTTCCCTTCTCCCGCAACCTGGGAGACCTCTTTCGGCCATAGGTGGCGCTGTTGCACCTTTTAAAGTCTTAGTTTCTGTGTTTGTCAAAGAAGACTTCAGCTCATCCCTTTTACTTTATTTCTGTGTTTACTGCTTCAGCATAGCTCAGGGTCTGGATACCTGGAGACATTGTTCTAGTTATAGCTTATTTTTATTCTGCCACCTCAGCGCGAAATTTTAGACAGCTGTGAACAATGGCCAAATTGGGCCTTTCTTCCAAAATTAGAAACCATGATGTCATAGCAGAGATAGGAACTGTCTCTGAGCACCTCGAACAAGAAAGCCCGGTCCGAGTCGGTGGACACCGAGCCCACTGTTCAGGTTAACGAGGGGAGGTGATTTGTACCCTGGACAGCCTCGTGGATTGACTTGGGTTAGAACACACGGCACTGTGAGCCATTCAAAGAGGCAGTTCTTTTTTAATATGCTTTAAAAATTTTTTTATTTCAGAGAAAGGAAGGGAGAGGGAGAGAGGGATAGAAAAATCAATGATGAGAGAGAATCATGGATCGGCTGCCTTCTGCACACCCCCTCCTGGGGATTTGAGCCTGCAACCCAGGCATGTGCCCTGACTGGGAATCAAACCGTGACCTCCTGGTTCATAGTTGATGCTCAACCACTGAGCCACGCCAGGGGGAAAATGAGGCAGTTCTTTCTGAGTCTTCTCCTCATCCACGGAACGGGGGTGCTCCTGCCTGCTTTGTGGAACTGTGAGATTCAGAGAGCAATGATGTGAAGTGTTTAGCTCAGTGGCCATCTCATAAAAGAGGTAATAAACTCTAGCTAGTATTTTGTATGGAGCCATCAACTTATAGTCTTTGTCAACAACTAAGGAATTAAATAGGAAAAGATGGTTTTACGAAGAAAGATCCAGTTCAGAAATGAATGAAATACTTGAGAGGGTCAGTAGTTCCTGCCCTCACAGTGTAACAGCAGCCGCAGAGATGTGGCCGCAATACAGTCACAAATACAGAATTACTAGTATTTGTTAATTAGAATATGTTGGGGGTCAAGGGGGCCCAATAATGGCATTCCTACTTTACCTACCAGCCATTTGAGAGGTGAGACAAAAGAGTAGGCAGTTGGGGATAGATGTGACTTTAATTACTGATAAAGCCACCTTATCCACGCACGTTAGGGATTCAGGAAAATGGGAATCTTGATACTGTGTCCCGGCCCCAGACAGATGCCCCAGCATCTGGCAGAGGCCTTCCGGCGAGAGGACCGGCCCTATCGCACTCAGGCATGGAGGCGCCCGGCCCTGGGCCTTCCTGAGGGCGGGCACCCAGGACGGAGGTCACGCTCTGGGCCACGGCCGTGCCACAGAAAGCACCGGTCCCTATCACAGCGCGGGCGGGAGCGCAGGGCTCTAGCTGCCTGTGGAGGGAGAGAGACTGCGGCACCGGCTCGCGCTCACGGAGGCCCAGCCCCCTCGCTCTGCACAGGGCAGTTTCGGTGGGAACGTGCTGTCGGGACGCAGCCTTTCCGTCTGTGCGTGTGGTTACACGTGGTCCTCGCTGATGGCAAGCATGACTCTTAGGCGTGCTCTGTCACCATGGGGAGCCGTGTTGCACGGGGAAGGTGGATGGAGCTCATGGACTCCGGAGAATTGACCAGGTGGTCAAGGCTTTCAAAGCTGCTTGCAAAGAGAGAATTAACGATTTTGTACTTGAAACTAACGGCGAAGTTACTTTCTAAAAGTAGGAAATCCTTAGTTTGTGAAGTGTGCCGGTTTCCCGGCAGAGTGTGTGTGTGTGTGTGTGAGTGTGAATGTGTGTCAGTGTGTATGAGTGTGAGTGAATGTGTGTGTGTGTCAGTGTGTATAAGTGTGAGTGTGTATGAGTGTGTATGTGTATGAGTTCCATAGAGCCTCCTGGTACCATCCCCCCATTTGCACAAATGAATCAATATTCCTTTGTCCTCTGGCTTATTTGTGGAAGTCACCAATTCTCACACTTGTTGGAGAATAACTGGGGTGTATGAGCTTAGACAGTGGGGAGAAAAGAGGTGAGGCAGCACCCCACAATTTGTCAGAGGCCATGGGAAAACTAAAGCCAAAGGCACTGAGCTGGTACGTCAGAAGTGCTTTTCTGACCCGAGAGGAGCCTGTGGGTGTCGGAAGGCCGTGTGATGTGAAAGACGATGCCTCGCTACCTCGGAAAGCAGCCGTCTTCCCAGTAACACGCCATGCTCTGTTCTCTTCCAGGGGCGCAGGAGGTTCTCATTGACCCAGGTACTCCCTCTGCTTTGTTTCTCTGTTGTGTTTGCTCTCCTTTAAGTGCTTTCCCCGTGGTGTGAATGAACGGTGACAGTGTCCGGAGGGCGATCTTCGGGCGTTCTGATTTAAGTCGCTTTAAATCAGAACTGTTACACCCTGATTGTTGCTTGGTCCCCGTTGATGGGGCCCGACCGCTCTGTGCTGTCTGTGGAGGAGGCTCCCGCCCCGCTCGCATGGCTGCGCGGACGGCCCGCACGTGTGCCTGCCGGGCGCTTTGGATGCACGCGTGGGCATGCCTGTCCGGCTGATTCCCGGAAACGACTGTGCTCTGACTGTGGCCATGCTCCTCTCAGCCTGCGTTTGTGCTTCCTGTGTGTGCTCCTAGCACCGAGAGACATGCTGCTTTCTTTTTTTTTCTTCAGAGTCCGGTTTGCCTTCCCCCTCTTCACACCTCCCGTGATTAATCTCTTTTATTGCAGTGCCTAATGATTTCATAATGCGCTCTGTTATTGTCTGGCTTAATCCGAAACCATGACTAAGGCTACATAATACAAACCTGAGGCCCTGCCTGCCTTTGAGGACTGGAAGTCAGGCAGTCAGGCTTACACACGCTTTGCGGCCCACACGTCGATCCCATCTCATCGTGTCTCTTGATTCTGACGTGAACTCGCTTCAGGTTTGCAGGTTATTTTGTGTTAACATCGTGCTGCCTCCTTTCCCGAGGCCGATGGATGTTCCGCGATCACCTCCTGCTCAGGCTGCTGATCGTGGAGAGGAAGGGAAACACATGCTTTGCTTTCAGGAGACCTGCGTTGCTGGTGGAAAACCCCCGTGAAAAGCCCAGAGCGGGCTGCATGGCCCGGGGCGGGGGTGGGAGGGTGACTGCTGTGGGTACAGGGCTTCCTGTCGGGGTGATGAAATGTCCTAAGGTTGATGGTGGTGATGGATGTGCAGCTCAGAACAGAGTAAAAAGCACTGGATTGTACACTTTAAATGTGTGAATTGTATTAAAGCCGCCTTTTTTTTTTTAAAAAGGCGCCCACACAGTACCTTCACACAGCAGATGCAAATTGCTGTCTAACTATACTCGTTTTTCAAAGCCCTTTGTAGCTTTCCATCAATGTTCTAACTTTAGAATTCCTTTAAAAAACCTCACTGTGTCTAGAGCAGGCTTTGTCCTTCAGTCTGCTGATAGGGTGTATCGTATTAATTGATCTTGGCCTCTTAACCCAACCTTACGTTCTTGAGATGCATACCGCTTGGTCATGTTGCACAATCCTCGTTGCTGGATTTAGTTTGCTAGTGTTTTGTTGGACTTTTTCAGTTCATTTAAGGTTATTGGGATTGGTTTTATAACCATGACGAGGTCTATCCTGGAGAATGCTCCGTGTCCGCCTGAGGACAGTGTGTGCCCTGCTGTTGCTGGGGGGTGGGGGTGGGGGGGCGCTGTTGGTGTCTGCTGGCTCTACTCATTTTTCTGGGTCAAGAATTTAGTTTCATTTTGTACTTACCCTGTCCCAGCTCTGAAACCAGACAGTTGTCTAAGATGTTCTAGTTCATTTTCTTGGAGAATGGTATTTAGAAACTAAAATCTTGGCATTAAAATGCTTATTTAAAAAAAGTGTTTTTAAAAAAATTTCTTTTAGAGAGAGAGGAAAGGGAGGGATAGAATCATCGATGTTTCTCATTGGCTGCCTTCTGCATGCAACCCAGGCATGCGCCCTGACCGGGAATCAAACCTGGGACCTCTTGGTTCCTGGGCCGATGCTCAACCACTGAGCACACCGGCCAGGCTGAAATGCCTCTTGCACTGAGGGTCGTCGCTTCTAGGCCCCGTGAGAAGGTGACACTGTTGTCTCCAGGTCCAGGCCCCAGGCCCAGGGTTCCCCAGTCTTCCCGTTTTACCTCTACCTCCTCCTCCTTCAGCAGTGAGACCTCTGGCTCCCGCGACGATCAGTACAGGTGCTAGTTCCTCAGCCTTACGTCTATAGAAAGTAGCTTCGGAGCTGCTAATTGGCATCACTGTGAGAGCAAACATCCAAGGAGAATCCAGGGTTGTCTGCGGTGCTTCTTGTCTCTCTGCTGAGGGTAAACACACAGGCCCCGCATTAGAAGTTGCTTGGGTTTGGTCCTTAACCCTCCCTGTGGGGGTCATTATGTCATTCATGTGAAATATAGTTAATGGCTCCGGTTTGTATGCCAGCATAGGGCCCCCCATCTTTATTGGCTGATACTTTTACTACATAGAAGTAAACAGGGTTCCAAAGGTCGAAACCATGAAAGAGGCCACCCAGAGAAGGGTCACTCCTGTTCGCTCTCCCACCGTGTCCCCACTCCACTCGGAGGTGATTCATCTTTTGTAAAAAAAGTGTTTTTGCTGATTTCAGAGAGAGGAAGGGAGAGAGAGGGAGAAACATCAATGATGAGAGAGAATCATGGGTCGGCTGCCTCCTGCACACCCCCCACTGGGGATCGAGCCCACAACCCGGGCCTGTGCCCTGACGGGGAATCAAACTGTGACCTCCTGGTTCATAATTTGATGCTCAACCACTGAGCCACGCCGGCCGGGCTGTAGGTGATGCGTCTTGATCGTGTGCTGTTGGGATGAGATGAGGTGCCACGTGAGGAATGAGGCACCCCTTCCTTCTGACCCCCATTGTCTTCCCTTTCCTTTCTCCAAAGGAAAACAGCAACATTCAGCAATAGAAGCTGTTCGAGCTAACGAGATAGATCGAGGGACCTGCCATTTATTCAGTGTTACTGTGGCAGGACACATGTGTTAGACACGTGGACACGCAGAGCTCGAGCCCGTGTCACCTGAGGGCCAGCAGGAAGACGCGGCTCGTGGACCTGACTCCTCACCTGCAGACAGGGGCATGCTGGGAGCGCCTCTCGGGGTTGTGAACGTGGACACCTCCCCCAGCCTCCGACCCCCGGGCAGGCCGAGTGACCGGCGGGCTGTGATGGCGCGCAGGCGCCTGTGACGCAGAGCCTCCGTCTGCGAGCACCGCCCGGCAGTGGCCTCGCTGATTGGAGTCTGTTCTGCAGAGCAGCGGCCGCCAGCCTTTCGGGCCTCCCGCACCACCAGTGTCCGCGGACCCCGGCTGGCGACCGCTGCTTTAGAAAGTATATCTGTTCGCTAGCTTTTCAGGCGCGCCTTTCTTTTATTATTTATAGTTCTGCTCTCTCATCTCTTGCTGTGATTTTCACAAAATCTGCGGGAAGCAGAATCCCCAGCCACCTGCCTCTTCCCAGTTCTCCGCGTGGTTCTTCCTTCCCTGCCTGGAGGGGGATCTGACACAGGACAGTTTCTTTCCGTCTCTTGGAATCTCTCTGTCCATCTATCCATTTATCTGTCCACTCAGCCTTCTGTCCTGTTGCACACGTCACGCGAGGCAGCGTACAGAACACTAATCAGGCAGGTGGGAAGGCGGGGCCAGGAGGGGAGCAGGGTGGAGGGGGCGCACAGGAGCGTGGCGGGCAGTGTGAGGGGCGTGAGCGAGAAAGACCCACTGCACAGGCGAGCCGGGCCTCCCCGTGGCCCTGAGGAAGACAGGGTTTGAGGGAGATGCTTGTCCGTGAGATGAACACGGGGCTTAGGAGAACGGGTTGTTGAGTGCTCCAGGAACTCAGACTCTCTCCTTGGTTTCCCGGCAGAGTGTGTGTCGCTGGCTACGTTCTGTAGAGGAGACCCCCCCTCACCCCACCCCCCCACCCCATGCGAGAGTGAGGGCTCTGGGAGTGGGGGGTCCGCTTGTTCACAGCGGTTGGCCAGACACAGCGTGGCCGCCGCAGGGAGGTATGGCGTTTGTCAGTTACATTCTCTTCGGTGCCGTACCGCTGGACATGCTTTCACACAGCTTACCCGTCTGAGGACACGGTGGCCCGCGGCTGTCGGAGCGTAAGGCCGGGAGGTACCGCACGCCGGCCGCATGGAGTTCACGTCCACCTCGCTGGTTACGTAGGCGTGCTGCGTCTACAGAAGGCATGTCAGGCTCTTTGAGAAACATTCCGCAGGGAGGAAACACGTTGTGAGCTGATTAACATCTAATACGATGCCTGGCGGGGAGACTGTCCTAGGGAGCATGTGCGCGATGCGGACTTTTCAAACGATTCATTGCTCACGTTTCAGCAGGCGATGTGTGTGATCTTGTGTGTGCCCCTCGTTTAGACTCACAAGGAAACGAGGCTGAAAAGCACAAGATTCTTTCTTTCCCTTCTCTTGGTGTGCAGGTGCCCTCACCACCAACGGCATAAACCCCGACACCAGCGCCGAGATCGGACGCGCCAAGAACTGCCTGAGCCCCGAGGACATCATCGACAAGTACAAGGAGGCCATCTCCTACTACGGCAAGGTGCGCCTGCGCCGGGCTGTCTCCGCGGGCAGCGCGCTGTTAGCCCCGTCCCGCTTCCCAGCGGCAGAGCTGAGAGCCTGGCCGTCTCTCTCTCCGTAGCTCAGGCCGTGCTCCCGAGGCATCACACTCATCACGGGCTCCCTCCAATTGTCAGAGTGCTCAGAGGCCTGCTGCTGGGAGGCAGAGGGAGAGAGGTGGGCGGCGTGTAGGTTCTCCGAGCAGCGTCGTGGCTGCCTGTGGGCTGCGGCCCCCGAAGTGCCCGGTAGACCAGGCAGCTCAGACACGGGCAGGAACCGCGCTCTCCCGCCTCGATGGCAGGGCCCTGTGGTGGATGGGCTTCGCCCCCGAGTCTGAATGAAGCTTGGCGGCTGCCCAGAGCACCGTGCCAGTGAGAACTGCACATGTCACCTCCGTGGGAAAGGCTGGCCTGCACGGGCACAGGGGGCCTGGAGAGCAGAGTGGACTCTGGAGTCCGGCAGCACCGAGTGCCATCCCACACCTGACGTTCGTCAGCCCGCACCACTGCACGGAGCTCCGGAGTTCTCTCTCACGACGGGCGCTTCAGGGTTGTTGTAACTGGGGTAGATGGTGCACACACAGCCAGCTACAGTGGCAGCCTCATTCTGTTGCTCGTGAAAATCTGGTCCTCGTCTCTTCTCACCCCAGTTTTCTGCAAGGCATCTTGGTCCTTGTGTGTGTGTGATACAGCTAGGAAGAGAAATCCAATGCCTTGCCTTTCCCTAGCTGTGTTTTTATTCCTTTGCTTCATTTTCCTCATTTCTCCTTTCCTGCTCACCTGCTCCACCACGGCGGCGGGGACTTTCCGAGCCACCCAGACACCGGTTAGAGCTGCCCCATCACCGACATAAAACATACCTGTGCCCTTCCGAGATTTGATTGTATTGGATTTGTACACGCACACGCACACGCACACGCACACGCCAGGCTGCCTCCCCTTTCTGAGGGAGAAGCACCGCCTTGGTTTTTAGTCACTGAGGTGGTAGCGAAGTCCTTGCCTGCTTTTCACGGAGGCGTGACGTGACGCTCACAGGCCTTTTCTGTCCCCGGCTCCACCTGCCCTTCACCCCAGGACTGAAGAAGCAGCACCAAGTAACTGGGAGAGCAAATCAGAGAGACGGGACGGATACAATGATACAGGCAGCTAGAATTTTTGCAACAAAGTAACATGAATGAACCGGCTGCCTAAAGCAGCAGGTGTGAGAGACCCTAGTGTCTTAGAGGTGAGAGGTGGAAATGTGAGTAGCAGAGTAGCCATTGAACATTCTGAGTTTTGTAACACATCCAGCTTTGTGGTTGTATCAGTTGAACGGATGCATATTTACATGGGCATCTAGGTCCCCTCCTTCGGTCCCCTCAGGGGTAGACATTGTGAAACACAGATTCTGCCCCCTCGGGAGGATGTGTGCTTGGTGCTGCTGCTGCAGGTCCTCGGGTCGCCGTGGGGGGACAGACCATCTTCCTCCCTCCTTACTGACCGAGGCCCTCTCCCTGCAGTACAAGAATGCGGGAGTGATTGAGCTGGAAGCGTGCGTCAAAGCTGTGCGTGTCCTGGCCATTCAGAAGCGGAGCATGGAGGCTTCTGAGTTTCTCCAGAATGCCGTTTACATTAACCTCCGCCAGGTGGGTGTCTTGGCCCCCTTCCCCCCCATATTCTCCCCCCTCCCCCCCTTCCCTGAGGCGGAAGTGAGTGCAGGTCTCCTGGACCTTAGTCACCACTGATCTATCCACACTATGCTGGGATTCAGGGTGGTGTGGGGAAAACTTGGGGGTCAGAACTGGCCATCCTGAGTGCGGTTATTGTGCATCTTCTTTTTAAAAAAATATTTTTATTGATTTCAGAAAGGAAGGGAGAGGGAGAGAGAGATAGAAACATCAATGAGGAGAGAGAATCATTGATCGGCTGCTTCTTGCATGCCCCCTACTAGGGATCGAGCTTGCAACCCAGGCATGTGCCCTGATCAGGAATCATACCTTGACCTGGTTCATAGGTTGACTCAACCACTGAGCCACACCAGCCAGGCATGCTGCTGCTTTATGTTACAGTATTTCACTTTCCAAGTCCAGGACTCGCTCTCCTTCCGAGTTTTTAATTTTTGCTTGGAGAAGCAACTTCGCCTCTGACCAGCTTTGCCACCTTTCCCCTGACGTTTGTCACGTGTGACGCAGTTGCCATTGTAGCCCTGTCTGGGTTGTTACATCTCTCCACTTGGAGTTTGCCGGTCCTCTTTACACAGCAGCTTCCACAGTGCTGCCTCCATCGAACCTGGGTGTGTTTTTCATCAGACAACATCATGAGGACATTTTGTTACGGGTTGCTAATGCCAAACCCCAAAATTGCTAGTCTAGGAAGATTTAGACATTTAGCTAACTTGGATTTTCGTGGTGGGGCCCAGACTGAAACGCTGCGCTGTTTACTTAAAACGTGGGAATTGGCTGCTGTTTGGAACAGCTCTCTTGCTCTGTTTGCGTGATCTTCACGTCGAACACCAGGGGGCAGCAGAGACACGCCAGAGGGACGACGCCAGGCTTTCTGAGGCCAGCGTGGAAGCGGGTGCTGATGTGGGGTGAACGTTGTCCCCACACCACACTCGGCTTTAGTTGGCTCATTGGGGTGTTGGCTTGCCAGATGAGCAGACAGCAAACTAATGAGTCCTGCTGGGATTTTACAACAACGGAATAGAGGGGCTGCAGCTTTTCTGAAATTGCACAAGGTTTTTGTTCCTGACCGACCGAGTGTGTTCCTTGTTGCGAATCTGCATATTGGGAATGACAGCATCCACTTCTTCCTGGCATTGTTACAAGTTCTAAGTAATGGAATAGTGCGTACGAAGGGCTCAGCACACTGCTTGGCACGTGGGAAATGTTCACAGTAGGCAGTGGGCCCTGGAGGTCCAGGGCGGGCTGGGTGGGCTCGGGGCCTGGCCTCCCAGGGAAGGCTCTTGTGCTCCATGTTCATGGGTGTGTCTGGGAAGGGGGTGACGGGCCCTGAACTGGGACGTGGGAATCTTATCTGGCAGCTGCAAGTGTCTGGAGGGAGGGGGTAGAGGAGGCTGGCAGGAAGACCACTGAGGTCCCTGAGAGCTAATGGGGCCCACGTGAGGGCGTGGCAGTGGCGTGGTGGGGCGGCGTGGTGGGGCGGCGGGGCGGGGTGGGGAGAGGACGGGGCCGGGCCGGAAGGAGGGCAGCAGCTGGCAGGGATCCACCCTGCCCTCTGTCCTCACAGAGCTCTCTGGGGTGGATGGGTGGGCCGGGCGGCAGCGGGAGAAGCGCCTCCTTGCGCAGTGCGGCCTGGCGTGGGCGGGGCCTGTGGGGTGACCCCTCAGGTTGTGCCTGACTTCCTGGCTGTGTGGCTTGCACAGACCATTAATTCCTCTCTGAGCTTCGTGTTTCCTCGGCTAGCTCATGGGATTGTTGCAAGGATGAAATAAGTACGCTTTGTTTGCTGGCACAGAGCTCGTGCTTAAGACACAGAGGTCGTCACCCCATAGGGTGGTCGGAGCGTCTGGTTAGGTCCGGGGTTGGGAGACTGCGCGCCGGAAGGCTCCCTCTCAGTGAGGCTGCTGTGCTGACAGCCCGTTGCCGGTCACCCGGCTCTGCCTGCTGTGTGGCCGAGTTTTGTATCTGCTGAGAGTCCCTGCGCACATCCCGTGTCTGATGAACCCGTGCTCCTTTTCTGATGAAGGAGCTCGAAGCCGACGCTGTGTGTGTGTGTGTGTATGTATGTGTCTCTGTGTGTGTATGTGTGTGTCTCTGTGTGTGTGCGCGCATGTGTATGTGTGTATGTATGTAAGCAAGTATGCGTATATGTGTATATATGTGTACGTATGTAAGTGTGTATGTATGTGTGTATATGTATGTAACTATGTGTGTATATATGTGTGTATGTGTATGAGTGTGTATGTGTGTATGTGTGTGTGCGCGCGCGTGTGTATGTATGTATGTGTATATATATGTGTGTATGTGTAATGTGTGTGTATGTGTATGTGCGTGCGCACGTGCGTGTGTATATATGTAAGTATGTGTATGTATATGTATGTAACTATGTGTATATATGTACACGTATGTAAGTGTGTGTGTGTGTGTGTGTGTGTGTGTGTGTGTGCATGCTGTGCAGCAGATGTGTTTGTCCCGGGAGCATGGGCCTCTCCCGCAGAGGGGCGGGTTGGCTCCCGGTCAGTGGCCTCAGAGGGTCAGGGCTTCCACCCGCCAACTCCACTGCCATCCTGTCGCCCTGTGGGCACCTGCTCCCGCCCCACGTTTCATCGTGTCGCCGTTTTATGAAAAAGCTTAAAAAGAAGCGTTTCTGTGTCTTTCAAAGCCTCTCCCTTCCTCCCCGTGCCCAGCTCTCCGAGGAGGAGAAAATCCAGCGCTACAGCGTCCTCTCCGAGCTCTACGAGCTCATCGGCTTCCGGCGCAAGTCCGCCTTCTTCAAGCGCGTGGCCGCCATGCAGTGCGTGGCGCCCAGCATCGCCGAGCCCGGCTGGAGGGCCTGCTACAAGCTGCTGCTGGAGACGCTGCCGGGCTACAGCCTGTCGCTGGACCCGCAGGACTTCAGCAAAGGTACCGCCGGGCCCGGGACGCTGCTCTGGTTCCCTCAGCCCTGCTCGTGCGAGCAGCGGCAGACTGGGTCCAGGGCCAGAGGGTCAGTGTTTTGGCGTGTGGGCCACGTGGTCTCGGTGGCTGCGGACAGGTGTGAGCCACGGAGCTCTATTTACAGAGACAGCGGCGGCCAGTCTGCTGTGTGGACTCTCGTTCGCCATATCCCTGGCTGAGAGCACGTGATATCTAACATTTCCTTTTTTTTTGGCCAAAATTACTTCAAAACATTTCCCCCAAATCCTTTAGAAGGAGGGTCCTGGGCCTAGCAGAGCGCAGGGGGACCGAGTGAGCCGCAGGGCGGGCAGAGGGGCTTGTCAGGGGGCCCTCAGGGAGTGAGGGGACATGGGAGGGGTCAGAGGTCGAGGGACTGGCGAGGGCATGAGGACAGGCTTGCCGAGGCTCCTGTGCCCGGGAGGCCCACTGGGATGAGCTCCCTGACTTCTGTCCTCAGGGCCCCGGGGGAGCTGGAGGCCCAGGGCGAACACTGTCCGGCTCTGTGGCCAAGTGCGTCCCCCTGAATCGGCCTCACATCGGCCCTGCCTGGGCGTGGCTGTGCGGTCTCCCCGGCTGAGCCGGGCCCTGGCTTTCTAACACTTCCCTGGGGCGTGGACACGGGTCTTGGTCGGATGTCGTCCATGACGGGCTCAGGGAGCTGGGGAGCCATTCTGCCCCTGGCCTGTCCCCGGGAGGGCGGCAGGCACGGCTCGGTCCTTGCCTGGTGCTGGACGCGGCGCCGCGTGCTGAGGGTGAACATGTGGCCACATGGACCTGGCTCTCTTCCAGACCCTCGCTCTCACCCAGACAGACAGCAGGACAGATTTCTCCCCTGCCCCTCGCCTGCTCTCCGTTCTCTGATTTCTGTCCCCGGGTCCTCCCGAGAGCCGCCTGCCGAGCACCTGCCGGGGGCTGGCGCGGGGCCGGGCGGCGATGCTGTCCTAGGCGAGGAGTGCAGCGTGCAGGCGCTCCCCCAGCCCGTCCTCCTCGCTCGGCACCCTGCTGGGCGTTTAACCAGCATCTCAGCCCAGGCTTTACCCTCAGGACAGCCTGCCCGGCGGTGGTCACGGGGTGTCCTTAGCTTCCCAGAGCGCCGAGGCCACGTGGTGTTTAACCGACGGCGTCGGGGACCGGAGGACGGCTGCCGGGAGCTGCCTCTGTAACTGGGCCTTCCCGGGCCGGCTGCCGGGAGCTGCCTCTGGAACGGCCTTCCCGGGCCGGCTGCCGGGAGCTGCCTCTGGAACGGCCTTCCCAGGCCGGCTGCCGGAGGTTCTGGCGGCCCCTCCTCCGGAGCGCTCTTCCCTTCGCTTACCCGCTCACTGCCTGGCACCCCGGGTCCCACTCACCCAGTTCAGGGCGGCCCCTCAGCGAGCGCAGCCTCAGTGGACTCACCCCCTCCGTTGGCTCCCGCTCTTCCCTGTCCACCTCCCATAACTCGTAAGTACATTACAAATAAATTGGGGCGTTTCCCCACTATCTCTCCCCTGTCAGGGCCGAGACCCCTGACTCTCACCGTGCCCAGCACGTGGCCGGTGTCCAGCACATACGTGTAATGTGGGAGACACCTCATGAGCAGCTACCGTGCCATATGTTCGTTTACATTTACTGATTAGAGTTTGTTTCTTGATGTAATTTTTGAATCAGGTGAATGGAACGTGTTTCTCCCCGCCTTTTTGTTGAATTTATCGGGGTGACACTGATTAACAAAGTTATACAGGTTTTAGGCCTAATTCCACAGCACGTCATCTGTCACTGTGGTGTGTTCACCACCCAGGTCTGGTCTCCGTCCAGCAATGCCAGCTATCCGCCTTGTCCCCTCCCTCCTGCCCCTCCTGTAATCACCGCACGGAACGTGTTTCTTTTAGAAAGGAAAGCACGTGAGCACACCTCCCGGCGACGAGGCCCTTTAACTTAGCCTCTGTCTCGGGAGGGGACATTCGCCATCATTTTGTGAAAGAGATTCGGGAAGGCAAGATGGTAGGCGAGGGAGATCAAGTAAAGGAGGAAGGGTGAGCGCCAGCTGGATGTGTTCAGAAGAAGGAATCGGAATCCCTCCACGGCCGCCTCCACGACGCCCTGGCCGCTCAGCCTCCCCGGGAGGCCAGAGGAATCGGCAAAGCCCCGCGCCTGTGATGGCAGGTGCACTGATTGCCAGCACCTGAGATGTGTTCTGCCTGTTTCTTGAAATGAGCGCTTTCACTCGCTGCTCCCGAAAGTCCACAGAGCAACACAGATGTGCCGCGTGCGTTGGCCAGCTCTCGTGGCCTGTTGTCCTTTTGGGCTTCTCTGTGTTGCTGTATGTGGAGAGTTTTGATCATTCCTTTTGCTCGGCCTTTTCCTGGGCAATGAGTTCCGTTTCCCCGGGAACTCGTAGGAAGGAGGCAGGCACGGCAGGGGAGTGCTGAAAGGCATAGTTGACGTGATAAACTCGCACGTTGGTGAGCTTCTCAAATACAAGAGTGTGGAGAACTTTATTGCTGGGTCCTCTGTTGCAAATCTGTCTTAAAAATAAAAAGATTTAAGTTTTTATAGGAGAAGCAATTTGACTCACATAGAAATGACAACTCACAACTATTTAGTGTTAAGGAAATTTATACTCCGTCTTACTCATAATTGCCTGTGGTAGGAAGTGGATCATTATCTATTTAAACGAAAATCAGCAAAGTGGTATTTGCCGAGTTCTAAAGTGAGAAAGCCTCCTTCGTACGGTAGTGTTGAGATTATTTAAATTGGATCATTTTGAATTTATGGCAAGGTTAGTCACGACATCAATTTCAGCATCTCAGTCCTTTTGAAAGTGGCTTGTTTTGCTCGGTTGATGTGGCTCAGTGATTGAGTGTTGACCTATGAACTAGGAGGTCACAGTTTGATTCTTGTCAGGACACATGCCCGGGTTGTGGGCTTGATCCCCAGTGTGGGGTGTGCAGGAGGCAGCCGATCAATGATTCTCTGTCGTCTTGATGTTTCTCTCTCTCGCCCTCCCCCTTCCTCTCTGAAATCAATAAAAATATATACTTAAAGGCGCTTGCTTTGCGTCAGTGTTGGGTTCTAGCTTCTGCTGACAACGTGGAAACAACCCAGGGACTTGTCTTTCTCTCGTTGGGCCACATCTGCTTTGTTTATGTCTTTCCCCCTGTTGGTCCTTCGTCGAGGTGTTTTACAGCTGGTCCCAGAGATCCTGTCCTTTCCCCTGCAAAAGTCTGCGTGTCTGTAAAAGGGCGTGTCTCTCAGCAGGCGTCCCATCCGACCCCCAGGCCGGCTAAGTACCAGCTGTGTGCCAGCTTCCTGCCGGGCATCACAGGGCCCGGGGTGGGAAGACAGTCCTGGCTCACAGGGAAGCTAAGGCCAGACAGAAACAAACACGGGAGCTCTCAGGGCCTCACGGAACTCCCACGGGTGGAACTGCGCAGTGCCGTGGGAACACGCAGCAGGGCTGGGCCACCGTGTGGGCAGGACAGAGGGCGAGGAGGCTTCTAGGGGCAGTGAGGGAGGAGCCTCTGATTGGAGCCCTAAGCCCTTTCCCCTAACTTTTCTCCAAGCCCTCGGCCTGCACACACCACGCTGCAGGGTGACCTATTGGGTTGGGTTCCTGGGACCACTGTCTTCTTCACAGAGGATTTGAAGGTGGAGAAAACCTAAGACTAGCAGTTGTTGCCCAAAGGAGAATGGAATGAATCAGTCTGAAGTTCTGTGATCTTAAAGAGGTCCTTTCCACGCCCTGGCCAGTTGCTCAGTGGTTAGAGCGTCGGCCCGGGGACTGACAGGTCCCAGGTTAAATTCTGGTCCAGGGCACGTACCTCAGTTGCAGGCTCAATCCCTGGCTCTGGAAGGGGAGGGGGCAAGTGCAGGAGGCAACCAATCACTGTGTCTCTCTCACATTGATGTTTCTCTAAACTCTGTCTCTCCCCCTCCCTTGCAGTCTCTAAAAAAAAAAAAAATCAATGGAAAAAATATCCTCGGTAAGGATTTAAAAAAAAAAAAAGAGGTCCTTTTCACTAGCTGTGCGAACAGTCCCCCTCCTTTAATGTCACGCACACGGAATCATTTGGAGCGGTGGCCACAAAGTGTGCTGATAACCTTGTTTCTAATTTATCTGCTTTTCTGTACGTTGGTTCTACTTCAGAGAAAACTGTGCTTGTTAATGTCATGTCCTTGGTTGTTGGTAGCAAAGCCCGCCAAATATCAGTATTCTGTTGAAAAAACAAAGAGTATGCCCAGCACTCAAGTACATGCTATCGGAAATGTAATCTTTTCCCAACCTGGTTATAATTATTTCAAAATGGGTTATTTAAAAAATTGTCTCTGCAGAAGAAAGTGTAATGTAAGTTATGTAATGCATGAAAAACAGTACCACTGAGAGTCCATTTCTGGGCGAAGTGAACGGGACGTCTTCTGCCCTGGGAGCGTGACGGTGCAGGCATTGTCTTTGGACCCTCGAGGTTCACACTGTCTATGGACGTGTCTGCCCCGTGCCCGTCCTGCGCTCGTCTCTGACCCTGTGACTCTGTGTGGCTTTGGTGGCAGGCACGCACCGAGGCTGGGCCGCTGTGCAGATGCGCCTGCTTCACGAGCTGGTCTACGCCTCCCGGAGGATGGGGAACCCTGCCCTGTCCGTCAGGCACCTGTCCTTCCTGCTGCAGACCATGCTGGACTTCCTGTCGGATCAAGGTGAGTGCTTCCAGACTCATTTGTTTTTCAAGCAGCGACGCGTGAGAGCTCTCTGGCTGCTGGCGTCCCGGCATGGAATTCTGGCCGAGACCGGTGACTAGCTCCCCACGGCCTGGCGGTGATGGAGGCGCGGTGTCTGCACGGCAGCCAGTCCAGGTGGACTCCTCACCGGGCCTTAGAGTTCAGGGTGCCATCCTGACCCCTGGCACTTGTCCTTTTCCTCGGGTCATGGGCCCATCCTCGGCTGGTGCCACCTTCCTACATTCCTCCCTTCATTTTTTTCCAGGAGCCTGCCTTGGTCACCCTAGACCAGCCTGGGCTCCTCTGAAATGTTCCCCCTTGAGTGGGACGTGCCTGTTGGAGCACTTTTCACCCCTCTGTGTCCATCACTTACCTAATCGACACGCCCCGTGGAGGCTGCCAGCTCTCGGAGGCAGGTGTCCACCTGCTGGTGTCCCGGCCCGTCAGCCAGCGGCGTGCTTGGCTCTCACATGTTGCCAAGTGCATGAATAAGGAATGCTTTTCCTCTTTAAAAAACAACTTGATTGAGATTTAATTCACACACTACACAATTCACCCATTTAAAATGTACACGTTTCTTCCCTTTTTAAAAAAAAATATATTTGCCCTAACTGGTTTGGCTCAGTGGATGGAGCGTCGGCCTGTGGACTCAAGGGTCCTGGGTTCGGTTCCGGTCAAGGGCATGTACCTTGGTTGGGGGCACATACCCAGTGTGGATGTGCAGGAGGCAGCTGATCGATGTTTCTCTCTCATCGATGTTTCTAACTCTCTATCCCTCTCCCTTCTTCTCTGTAAAAAATCAATAAAATATATTAAAAAAATATTTTTTTATTGATTTCAGAGAGGAAGGGAGAGGGAGAGAGATAGAAGCATCAATGATGAGAATCATTGATCGGCTGCCTCTTGCATGCCCCCTTCTGGGGATGGAGCCTGCAACCCGGGCATGTGCGCTGACAGGGAATCGAACCGGGACCTCCTGGTTCATAGGTCAACGCTCACCCACGGAGCCACGCTGGTGGGGCTGTGCCAGTTTCTTAGGACATGCACAGACATGCACCTTGCACCAGAGTCCATTTAAAAGCTCTCCATCACCTCCAAAAGAAGCCCAGCGCCCCAGCGCTCCCAGCAGCACGCGGGCGCACCTGTCGGGCCGGATGCGTTAATATGAAACGCCGCCGTTGGCTTGTGTTTGCTGTTCCTGATAACGCCGTGGTGACCATCCTCAGGTCCTCCGCTTCCCGCGCAGGAGAGATTTTGTCAGGAGCGGGCTTGCGGTCAGCGCTGCGAGCGTTGTCATTGCTGCTGCAGCCCACTGCCAGATGGGCTCTGGAAGGACGTCCTCATGTCCCGCCCGCAGCAGTGCTGCCGATCCATGTGTGCGGCGTTGGCCTCACTGTGTTAATTTGTATTTCCTGGGTAACGTGCAAGGCCGGAGCTGGTTTCCTGTTTGCTTACTAATTGTATCTCTTGTATGTGAAACTCGTTCGCATCTAATGAGTGCCTTCCTGCCTCCTGCCTGTGCGTCTGGGTGAGGGAGGCAGGCCGCGTCCTGGCCGCTGTGCTGGCGAGTCTGTGATGCTCCGAGCTGCCAAGTCAGCGGCTCGCCTGAGGTCTCCCTGGTCATTCAGGGCAACGCCGAGTCTAGGGCCCAGCTTTCAGCCCCGGGCCCAGGGACATGCACACAGCTCAGGGGAAACCGCACGCGGTGCCATACCGCCTGGGGGCGGGCCGCAGGTGGGAGAGTGAGGGTGCCTCCCGAAAGGGCGCACTTGTTTCTGGAATAAAGCTGAGGGTGTCAGGGAACCCCTTTTGAGCATCTGTGACAGGTCCCCTTAGCTTACCGTGACATTTGCAAGTGTTGCTGGAACCCTAAGCAGCAGCTGTGTGTTGCGGAGATTAGCTTCAGCCATCACGTGTGAATCTAACAGCGGGCGAGGCTCCCTACATGTGCCCCACAGCGGCCACTTGGATTTCTTGAACATGCCACGTGTTTGCTTGCTCCCTGGTGGTGGGGTGATGGCATTTTTCATTTCTTGGAAGGAAAAAAGAAACCGCTCATTGAGCTTGGAAAGCGTTTCAGAACAGCCTTCCCTCACAGAGGGCTGTGCTTATGGGAGAGGAAGAAGTGCCCCTTTGACAGTGACAACAAAGCTGTGCAAACTGCCGCATCCGTCAGCGTTCAAAACGCACACGTACACAGAATGCATGCATAACGCACATGTGCACGCTGGCGTCATGCACACGCACACACGCTGCATATGTACACACACATAATGCATGTGTACCGTGAAAGAGGAAGTCCGCTCACACCTGCTAACACGGTGAGGCAGACTGTTAGGACGGCTGCTGTAGGGGGGAGAGGCTGAGCTCAGCCCCGAACACAAGGACAGTGGGGACGTAGAGCCAGCAGCAGCGGGAGGGAGGCGCCGGTGGAAAATTACTGAGCGGAGACATCAGGGCCAGGGGGTTGGGGCCGAGCTGTCCTAACAGGGTCCTTGTGAAGGCGGCCAAGGACTTGGGCCTCAAGGGCGGGATGAGGAAGTGGATCGGATGCCGGGTGATTAGATATCAAGCGTGTGGGGGGGCTTGGTGAACTGATTTAGCGGGTTCTTGCTACAGCTGCCCCAGGCAGGCCAAGGACAGCCGAGGCCGCGGCCCAGTCGGAAAGGGGCTCCGAGGAGCCTGCCTACAGTTGGTGAAGGAGGGGTGTCTCAGTGCTTACACGTGTCCCCACACACATGACCTATGACAGGGGTTTGGCTGTGCGTTCTGTGTGTGCGGCCGGGTCCATAGGCCCTCGGCAGGCAGTTGGGCAGGCAGCCGGGAAGGGATGGTGGGTGTGAAGGCGGCAAGGACCAGCTGGAGCCCGCCAGGCGGAGTGGGACCCCACGGGTGGAGTGGATCATGCCGGCTTCTCAGCCGCTCCCCAGCCCCTAGCCCCCAGCTTTAATGGGGTTCCTGCAGGAGAGGTGGGTGCCCGTGGCTACTGTACCCGCCTGGCCCAGCAGAGGAGAGGCCAGGCCGGATGCCCCCTCCCCGCAGGGTCTGAGCACCCACTGCTCGTCCCTGTGTCTTCAGGTCCCTGGGGCACCAACTCGCTGCTCGGGGAGTGGCTTTCGGCCAGACCGGCCGGGCGCAGCGGGGAAGACCGGGACTTGGGTTTGGGCCTGTCCACCTTCGGGAGGCAGGAGCTCAGTCTGCACTGAGAACAGCATGTGTCTCTTTTCCTTCTCTCTCTGGCATGTTTGATATTTCACTTCTGGTGTTAACACCAGGGGCAACTCTGTGTGTGTTTGCTGTGGCCCGCCCACGCCCACAGGCCTAGATGAGCTAGACAGGAAAATCCCCGACCACGTCCTCCCCCCGCACCCTCCCGCTGGACACCCACTGTCCCGAGAGCCCGTGCTTTCTGAGTGGGAGTGCGTGGTCGCGCTGTGAAGGGAGTCGGGAGGGATGGGGTTGCCCGGTCCTTGCGGACTTTGGGTCCACACGTGGGCAGGTGGCTCTCTGAGCTGTGAGTGCAGTTCAGTGGCGCCTCGGGCTATGAAGGACCATCCTAAGGGCCTAGGAGCGCTGTGCGGGGCAGAGGGAGCAGGAAGAGGCCCAGAGTCTCGCCGGAGGAGGCCTCTCCATGTCCTTCCTATGAATATCGTCGGTCATCTCGCACACGGTGGATCCTGGGCTGGGAGCGAGCAGCGTGAGAGGTGACCTTAGACCTGGGCTCTGTGGTGCTCAGGACAGTGCCCAGCAGGGCTGTGCCGGGGTCAGAGTCACAGGGAGTGCCGGGTGCTCCTGTGCATTGGGCACCGCTGTGCCATTGAACTTGGGCCGCCTGCAGAACAGCGGGCTCGGGCTGGCAGGGGTGCAGCTGGGTGCTGATGACAGCCCCGTGCCCGGCTGAGGTGGGCACCCGTCCTGAGGGGGTGAGAGGGGAGTCTGTCAGCGTGCTCGTCCTGTCACCTCCTTCCTCCCCTTCTTCGTCCCCCTCCTTCCTCCCCTCCTCCCACCTCTCCTTCCTCCCCTCCTCCTTCCCTCCTTCTTCCCTTCCTGCTTCCTCTCTTTCCTTCCCTCCTTCCTTCCTTTACCGTAGGCAGGTGAAAGTGAGAGGGGAGTCTGTCAGCGTGCTCGTCATGTCACCTCCTTCCTCCCTCCTTCCTTCCCCTCCTTCCCTCCTCCCTCCCCTTCTTCCTCCCCTCCTCCTTCCTTCCTTCTTCCCCTCCTCCCTCCCCTCCTTCCTTCCTTCTTCCCCTCCTCCCTCCCCTCCTTCCTCCCCTCCTCCCCTCCTCCCTCCCCTCCTTCCTCCCCTCCTCCCCGACACTACTCCTTCCCCTCCTCCTTCCCCCCTCCTTCATTATCCGTGTGGTTAGGAAGGAAAATGCAGAGAACCACCTGGTCACTGCCCAGGAGTCTCTGCGTCCCTGAGCACCCTGTTCTGTGGGGAGCAGTTTTTCCCAAATCAGATCTGTGACTTGCCACCCAAGGAGGTTTCTCGTGGTTTGTAAAATTATACACATGGAAAGTCATGCCTCGGTGTACGAGCCATGTCCCCTTTAGGTACAGGTTTAGTAAAAGCTTTTATTGTTCCTTAACTAACTAACTTTCACCTGCCTACGGTAAAGATTCTGGAAAATTCGGCTGGCGGTGCGGTGCGTCCACTCTGTGTGAAGCTCGGGAAGGAAATGGCATCAAGGAGACCTGGGCCTCAGGATTCAGACAGGAAATCATTTGTTTTGTGTGGGAAGTGCTTTTATTGAAGAGAAATGCCCGAGGCTGATGGGGAACCTGAGCTTGCTGGTGCCACGCGGCCTCCTGCTGGCCGCAGGATGCGGGCTGTGCTAGAGGCTGGAGGCGTGTGTGAAATCGGCGCTGAGCGTGGCGAGGGGGCGCCCTGGGCAGCGTGGCGAGGGGGCGCCCTGGGCAGCGTGGCGAGGGGGCGCCCTGGGCGGGGCTGGATCCTTCCAGCCTCGGTGTGCTCCTCTGTACAGTGGGGACAACAGGGGCACCCCGCACACGATGTTTCGGGGACTGGTTATGGCGATGACGCATGCAAAGGGCCTGCCCAGGGCCGGCACGTAGCAAGTCCTCTTAAATGCCAGTCGCTGCCGCGCCTGTCGCTCCTAAGCCCGGCACAGGACAGCTGTGGGGACCCCCTCGGCCACAGCGCAGGCCCTCGGCGTTCCTCCTACGCCACAGTCTTTACTCACGTGGAACGTTTAGAAAACCTGCTTGTCCTTACCAGGCTGCTGTGGAAATTCAATCATAACTGTTTGCTTTACTTTACTTTATTATATAAATAATGTATGCTCCTCTTAGAAATCTCGGAAAACGTTAGCAGAGAGGAGGAAGTTATGCGTGGCCTGCGCAGGCAAACACCGTGGCACTGCCGTGTATTTCTGAGTATTGTTTTCTATTCTTTTAAAAATGGGATTATTTTAAAATTGAATTTATTCACAAATATAATTTTGCATCCTGATTTTCCACAGAACATAACAGACGTTTTCCATCTGATGGCAGAGCTTGGTAAACGTCATTTCAGCGGGTGCCTGAGGTGCACCCTGTCCCTGTGCCCCCTCTCCCCTCGCCATGCCGTCCTAACCGGGCGCGCAGACTCTTTCTGAGTGGGCAGCACGTCTTCCTTCTGCGGGCGGCTCCTCCTCCCCCCCCCCCCCCCCCGTCATGGTGCCATCTGGGGTCTCTAGAGATCCTTAGCTTGCTTCGAGGTGGTGCTTTACCTGGGTGATGAGACAGGCAGCCGCTGGCCTGAAAGAATCGCCGTTCATTGTGGCAGATCATGTTTACGTGCTTGAAGAGAAGGAGGGAAACATTTAATCTCCTGCTGTACTTGAATGGCTGCTGATCGGGGCCCCTGAGGTGTCGCTGTGTCAACCAAGTGAGTCACAGGTGCAGGCAGTGCCACGGAGGCGTCAGCGTGGCTGGCTCTGCTGCAGCCCGTCCGCGCTCTGCTGAGGACAGAGGCGCTGGTTCCGGTCCGGGGAGGGCGTGCCCACCTGCTGGCCTGGCAGGTCGCTCATCAGTGTGGCGGTGGCACGTGACCGTTCCGAGCCTCGTCGCTGGACCGAGGAGCTGCCTGGGTGTGTGTGCAGAGTGAAGGAAAGCTGAGCTGGTTTTTCTTGCTGCGTAAGATGTTTAACTGGCTGAGTGTCACGTTCCCCGCGATCTGTGTGTCTGCTGCGTTTTCACTCACTGGGCAATCTGGGCAGCCGTGCGGCCAAACGGAAGAGGCAGAAAGTCGCCCTCGTTTCCCGGGCTCCGTGCTCACGGCTACCAGCCAGTTTCTGATACCTCATCCCACTCGTCCTTGGTCACTCCTGCATGGGAAACAGGCTCGGAAGGTTGGGTGCTTCCCCACGGGCACACAGCAGCCAGGGAGGCCAGCCTTTAGCGGACCAGGTCTGACTGCCTTGCCGTGGGCCTCCCCCGGGGGCCCCGCTACTCTCCTCCCCAGGTCTGTCTGCAGTGACGGGGGAAACAGTGGCCGAGGAGTGGACCCCTAACGCCCCCTTCCTCCCCCAACTTTCTTGATTCTTGTAACAGTGTAGTGACAAGACCGCAGGCACGTGATCTTTGACAAGCCCTCTGCCGTCACGTGGTCTCTGCCTTTTCCTCTGCGACATGCATTTTAGAGCTGGACAGTGCGCTCATGGGGCCGCAGTTACAGTCTGTGAGCGGGTGGTGGACACATCACAGACACAAGCCAGCGCCGTGATGGCCCCTGGGTCCCCTTCCGCCCTCCTGGGCACAGCGGTGGGCGGGTGGGGAAAAAGGTCGTCTCACCAGGCTCCCTTCCGGCATCAGAAACGTAGACCTGAACGTCTTCTCTCGAATATCGTTGTGCAGACGGACGCAGACTCCTGGGCCGGGCCTGGCATGTGCTTGCACTGGTGACGCTGGACGAGTCCTGGCTCAGGAGTAAGGATGCCGGCTTGCACCCGGCCCGCCTGCTGGCTGGCTTGGAAAATGCAATGTGGGGGACAGGAACGTAGTTTCCCTTCACCCGCAGGCCCGAAACGGAGCAGCTGCCCGTGGCCGGCTAAACGCATCCAACAGAGCGTCCGCTTCCTTTTGTCTCTCGCGGTCGCTGCCCCTTTATCGCTGTCAGGAGATGGGGCTCATTGAACTGTCAGGGTGTGGGTTGAGATGTTTACTTTTGCTTAAATAAAGTAAAAGCTTCCCACGTGGACTTGGGCCTCACCTTTGCTTTATTTCTGTTTTCTCTTCAGAAAAGAAAGACGTGACGCAGAGCCTGGAGAGCTACACGTCCAAGTGCCCCGGGACGATGGAGCTCATCACCCTCCCCGACGGCCTCAGCCTGCCGCCCGTGCCCCTCACCAAGCTGCCCATCGTCAGGTAGGACGGCGCACGAGTGCGGGAGGTGCCGCGACGCCGGGGCCCCGGCCTTGGCCCTGGTCGTGAACACAGACCTTTGCACCAGTCTCTATTTGTCGCTGGCTGTCTCTTGTCTCGTCGGACCTCATCAGCACTCCTAGCAAGTGTCAGGGGTGTCCCGGGGATGAGCAGTCATTCCTCCCCGGGTTCAAGCCAAGACGGCCCAACGAAAGTATGAGCACCTGGTTTTATCCCTGCAGGACCTCCCACATGGGCACGCACATAAAGCCAGCCCCAGACTGTTACTGCCCGGACAGTCATGTGGGGGGGGCGGGGGGGTGCACACGGCAGTCACGAATTCCTGAAGGAGCCGTGAGCGGAGTGGAGGTGCCATTGACAGAAAGCCAGTGGGCCTGTCCTTGGCCTGGGGTCGGGGAGCGATGGCTGATGGTGGTGGTTTTTTATGCACCAACATTGAACTCCTTCAACCCGGTGAGAGCTCTGCAGTTAATGAGGCCGTTTTTATCGATGAGGATCAAAACCCTCCAGTCAGAAGGAGCTTCGAGTTGCTTTGAGTGGCTTTGGTGCTTTTAAAACATAAACTCTTAAGTTAATTATACTGTTTGAGGAAGGATTACAGGCATTTATTCAAAAAGGGGCCCGGAGGCCATGCTAGTGAGGGCGGTTTTCCTTGTCAGCGGAAACGGGGCAAAGCCAGCCGCCCCGACACGGCTAGGCTGCGGCTCCCACACCCCGCCCGGTCCTCCGTGGCCCAGCCCATCACCTCCCTCGGGGTGTCTGAAGACAGTGAGACGTGCGCAGCCGCATTCGGGAGTCCGAGGGGTGGTCCCATCACTAGCCTGGCTGGGTTCATGCCCTCCGGCCGTCTCAGCCGTGCGCCGCGGGCTTGGAGGGGTGGGCAGAGGTGGCCGGTTTCCATCATGCCCGTCTGCAGAGCTGTCCACTGGTCTCAGGCGTGTTTCTGCTGGAGTTAGGTCGACGGAGTAAGAGGCAAGGGAGCGAGGTGAGTCCTTTCCTGGTCGCCCCTCTCTGCCCGTTTGGATCACTTTCCTGGTTAGTGCCCCATTGCTTTCACGGCCCCAGTTAGCAGCAGCATGCTGAGGCGTCAGGCTTTAAAATGTCAACAGTCTCTGAAGTCTCTAAAAATACTCCCTGTCTTGGACGTCTTGTCCCTGGGATCCTGCTTTCCCGGTTGGTGGCAGCTTCGAAGAACAAACATACGGTGTCAGTTCTGCAGCGCCTCTTGCTGCATGGACAGTCAGTTTTCCCCGAGGGCACGTTCCCTAAGGAGACATTGCTGCTCAGCTCTGGTTGTGAATGAAAGTCATGGCTGCCCCCTCCTTTACTTGTCTGGCTGACCACGCCCTCCGAATTCCTTTGCATATTTTATTACTAGTTTTTTTCATCCTCACCAGAGGATATTTTTTCATTGATTCTTTTTTTTAACAGAGAGTGAAAGCGAGGGAGGTGGGGGGGGGGGGGGGGGGAGAGAGAGAGAGAGAGAGAGAGAGAGAGAGCCATGTGAGAGAGACAGGTCGACTGGTTGCCTCCCAAAAGCACCCTGACCAGGGCTGGGGTCTAGCCTTCACCGGAACCGACGGGGCAGGTGTGGTGTGTAATGAGGGAGTACATGGAAGTTACATGGAAGTGGTTGCAGGGCCTGATGTGCGCAGGCTCCAGGGTTAGTGCACCTGCGGCTCACGCAGGCTGGTTGATGGGAGCGTGAGCATTGCCGAGCACCCGTCCCAGCGGGGAGAGCAGCGTGAGGTTCAGCCAGGCCGACGGAGACCCAGTCATTCCCTTCAGTAAAGCTATGGTGCTGTTGACCTCCGCATGTGGGCCTGGGGGCGAGCGATCGGGGCTGCCCCTCTGTTTGCTATGTGGGGGCTCGGCAGGAAGGAGAGCGGCAGCGAGGGAGGGAACCTGAGTGGGGCCGCTCGGGTCCTCCCAGCAGGCTGAGGGGCTCACTGCACTCATAGACACGGCTGCCTGGGTCCTCCGACCGCAGGGTCACCGCCCCGTCCTGGGAGGGTCCGGCCACCGCGTGCAGTGCTGCCCGGCCGAATCGGAGCAGTTTCTTTCCCTCAGTTTGTTTGCGGTGGGATGACTGTTCTCCTGACGCAGACTGCGGTGTGGTATTTCCGCCGAAACCCAGCTACCAAGGCAGGTGACGTGTTTCTGTTCCATTGAAACCGCAGGCACGTGAAGCTGCTGAACCTCCCGGCCAGCCTCCGGCCGCAGAAGATGAAGAGCTTGCTGGGCCAGAACGTGTCCGCCAAGAGCCCCTTCATCTACTCGCCCATCATCGCCCACAGCCGGGGCGAGGAGCGGAGCAAGAAGATCGGTAGGACCGTCCTGGCCTTCGAGCTTCGCCGCGCCTGCCCACACGCAACGTGTCGTGCGTAGCCAGGCCTTCACGCGTGTGCAGGCACCTGCGCAGAGCAGTCTCCCCTCTCGGCTTCTCAGTTCGCTGCCTCCGCCGGGCAGTTGCCATAGATCTGTTTTTAAAATCTGTGTCACGAAAGGGGTTGTTGTGGGAGTTGTAGAAGCCAGAGGTCTCTGTTAGCGGAGACGCAGGCAGGCTGCAGCAGGCGATGAGTGGAGTGATGTCCAAGGCCTGGCGTGGCTTGCGAGCCGCGGGGATGGAAGGTTGACTTCCATTCAGGGTGGGGTGCGGGCCCTTGACGCCTGGGCCTGTGCGGCTGCGGGGTCAGCCCCGGGCCGGCCCTGCCTCTGTTTTTTCCTCTCCGTCTTAAGAAATGGTTGAGGCTTCATCTTATGAGAATAATCCTCTGTGCTGCCGTGATCCTCATCAGTGCACGGCGCTGCAGGCGTCCTAGTCCCAGTTTACAGCCGGAAAGTAAGACGGCGAATCTAAATCACCTGCCTGGGTGGCGCTAGGACGCGGCCGAGCTCAGGCCCCAGCCAGGTCGGTGGTGACAGCCAGGGCATCTCCTTTGTCACCTGGCTCCCATCACAGCGAGAAGCAGCTGGCCACCGGGCTGAGGATGCATTCAGTGGGTGAGGCAAGATTTCTCCTGAGATGCAGCAGAGGCTGCAGCCAGAATGCGTGTCAGTGGTTGCAGACCCACAGTAGGAAATGTAGTTTCCATTCTGTGGCTGCTGTCTCTTTGGTAATATGCTCATCAGCTAGGACCTGCCTAGAGGTTTGAAGAATCACGCCTCTTTACGCCACAATGCCAGTCTCCATGGCATTGGGTGTCCATTATACAACTCGCCCATCATACAAGAAGACTCCAAAGGGAGTCTTCTTGTATGATGGGCGAGTTGTATAATGGACACCCCTCTTCTCTTGCCAGCTGTCGGCCAGGCTGCTCTCAGCTCCTCCAGGCCGCTCTTGGGGCTTTGCCACGTGGCCTCCAGAGGCCCTCTCCGGCTTTGACTCTCTTCTTTCAGGAAGGGTTTGGTATGGTCTCTCTTACAGGGCTCACCTGATTAGACCAGGCCCACCCAGGATACTCTCCCTTTTGATTGACCCGAAGTCAACCGATTGGAGGCCTTAGTCAGTCTGCAGAATCCCTTTACCTGTGCTACAGAGCAGAACCTCATCCTCCTGTTCGCACTCGGGAGAGGCTCTCCCAGGGCACCTGCCCAGGCCGGGCGTCACCTCAGAACTCTGCCTCCCACAGGTGGTGCCCTGCAGCCGCCCTGGGAGTGGTCAGGGAGGAGAAGCCACTGTGTTACTGAGGGGAGGGGAGCAAGCCATATGTCACTGAACTGGCCTCGGGCCCGGGAAGCTGTGTGGCTGGCGGCTCCGCGCCCAGCCCGGTGCTGTCGGGACTGGTTTTGTGAGGCTGCATTTGGCTTGATGGCGAGAATCAGCCTCTGCCGACGGCAAGAAATACCTGTCACGTGGCACCCAAGTGGCGGTAGGACCTGCTCTGGTTCCGAGAAAGCCCGTGGGGAAACCAGCTTTGGTTGGTTACCTCATGACGATATTTATGCCCGCTGCTTCGCCGGAGAAAGGAATTTCCAGGGGAAACCATGTTAAATACGCGGAGTACCAACTAACGCATGGCCCCTGTGTGTGTTTCTAGATTTCCAGTGGGTGCAGGGAGATGTGTGCGAAGTGCAGCTGATGGTTTACAACCCCATGCCCTTTGAGCTCCGAGTTGAGAACATGGTATGTATCACCAATCATTCGACCCTGTGGGGCTGGCTGCCAACTTACCATGAAGATGTGTTTTTTACCTAATACCAGGTGTACCGGTTAATAATGCGGATTTTGTCATCAAAGAAAACACGGTAATTTCAAGAGAAACATCAAAAGTGCTTTATTCAAAGTAATGTCCATCCCTAGCTACACATTTCCCCCATCTTTCAGGTAATTTGTGGGTACCGTCCCAATAGAACTTTTCTTGTTTTGAGGCAAACCATTCAGAGACCCAATTTTCCACTTCTTCGTACGTTTTGAAGTGCTGCTCAGAAAGTGCGTATGCCATCGATCGGAACACGTGGGAATCTGAAGGAGCAAGGGCTGGTGAATACGGCGGGTGGGTTTATACTTCCCAGGCAAGATCTTTTAACGTGTCTTTAACTGGTTTTGAAGTGTGTGATGGTGCGTTATCATGAAGCAAAATTATTTTGCCGTGTCTTCTGGCCCATTCTGGTGGTTTTAAGATCAAAGTGTGGTTCAAATTGATTATTTGTTATTGGTAGCAATCAGTATTAATGGTTTCACCTGGTTTTAGAAGCTCATAATACACCACACCTTCCTGATCCCACCAAACGCAGAGCATTGTCTTCTTTCTGAAGCGATTTGGCCTTGCAGTCAATGTTGATGGTTGACCTGGATCAACCCATGATTTTGTGCATTTTGGATTCTCAAAATAAATCCACTTTTCATCGCCAGTCACAATTCGATGCAAAAAAGACTTCCTTTCGTGCCATTGAAGCAACATTTTACTGATGACTTTTCGGTTTTCCATTTGTCTTTCGTTCAGTTGATGTGGCACCCATTTTCCTTCCTTTAAAATCTTTCCCATTCCTTGTAAACAATCGGAAATTGTTTGCTGAGCAACATTTAATCTTTCTGCAAGTTGTTTTTGAGTTTGACACGCATCTTCATCCAATAATGCTTGTAATTGTTGGTCTTCAAACTTTTTCGGTTGACCTGGACGTTCTTTGTCTTTCACATGGAAATCATCACTTTTAAAGTGTTTAAACCAGCGTTCACAAGTGTCTTGAGATGGAGCATGTTCACCATAAGCTTCCCGAAGTATATCGTAACTTTAAGCAGCACTTTTCTTCAAAATAAAGTAATGAATTAAAACTGCCCGCAAATGCTCTCTTTTTGGCACAAAATTTGACATTTTTAAGCGTAAAAATATCTATGATGTTAACACCTTCAGAAAATTTGACATATGAAGTATTGAAGTTTGCTGTCAATACAACAAAATAGCATACATATCAAATTGCATATATATCAACATATGTGTAACTCCACCTATTGAAAAAAGTCCGCATTATTAACTGGTACACCTGGTACTTGAGGACACATCCTGTGCTGTGTCAGGTTTTGTATTTGCTTCGTCAGGGCTGGTCAGCTTCTTGTGAGTGGAGATCACACCTTGTCTTTCCCGAGTCTCTAGTGCCTGGTGCTCGTCGGTGTTTGAATCAGAGGCCCCTCTGATTTGGACACACCTCGCATCTAGTTGCTTGGAAATCAGATTGGAAATCGTCTCCTTGAGGTTTGCGTGCGACGACCACAGGTCACGCTGCTGCTGCATGATGAGGCGACCCAGGCTGAGGGAGAGGGTGACGTCCTCATCACTCCCTGGGCCTTCTCTCAGCCTCGAGGCCCGGGTGCTGGTCCCGTGTGCAGGGCGCTCAAGCTCACAGGGAGCGGTGTCCGTCGGAAGTGCTCGCCTGACTCCATTGTGGGAGGGGGCTTGGTCCTGGCTGTCCAGGCTAATCCCCATGATCCCAGGGCAGAGCCCACTGCGCAGGTCCCCTGTGCGCCGTTCAGAGAGAGGCCTGTGGTGTGACTCCCAGTGACCCACCCGCAAAGGAGGGTTGAGACACTCGGAGTTTTCCGACTCACGCTCAGGGGCCGGGGCAGGTGCTTCGTGCAGGTGTCTGGCTGAGTGCCCATGCCATGGCCAGGCCTCGGGCGGGGCACCGGGACCCGATCCCTGCGGTCATGTGGTCAGTGCTGTGGTGTGGGGGTGCACGAGGGGCCGCAGGACCCCTGTGCAGTCAGGGAGGGATGACGACGGCTCGGCTGAGAGCACCAGGTGAGTCAGAGACCCAGGCGGGCGGGCGCTATTTAGAGTGATGCTTAGGCCTTCAGCACGGGCATCGTTTTCTGAAATCTGGGTGAGTTCTTAGAGCGTCCGCTGCATGTTGACTGACAGTGCTGAGGCTGTTCGAGGCGGGCCTCGAGGGTGCCGCCCCCCGTGGCACAGGAACGGGCTGGCCTACTGCTTGGCTTGTGACCAGGCCTCTCCAGGGACTGTCTGTCTCTTGGCCAAACAGGGAATGATAGTTGTTCAGAGAATCCTCCCCAAAGTGATCAAAGTATCATCTGCCTCCTGCTTTTCCTTATACAGGTTTTATCTTAAAAAATGTAGCTTTTAATAAAAAATTGGGAAGAACAAAGACTAAAATAAAAATTACCACTAGGAGCCTTGGCTGGTGTGGCTCAGCAGTTAGAGTGTCAGCTGGTGCACCACAGGGTCTCGGGTTCTCCCTGTCAAGGGCACGTAGCTGGGTCGCAGGTTCCATCCCCAGCCCAGTTCGGGGTGTGTGCGGGAGGTAACCAATCAATGTGTCTCTCTCCCATCCGCATTTCTCTCTGTCTCTGTCTCCCTCCATTCTACTCTCTCTCTAAAAAAAAAAAAAAAAAAGACACTAGGAGGTAGCCCCCCAGTCATGGTCAGGTTTTAAAAAATTAAGTTATGAAATACCTAAAACATAGGACATGTTACAGGGAATAATAAACACTCACATATCCACCGTCCACATTTAGAAAATGTTAACAGCTGGCCATGTTTGCGTTAGCTATTTTAAGAAGAAACAGAATGCTGCTATATCTCACCTAGAGGCAATAGCCACCTAATTGGTTTCCGCTCCCTCCTGCCCATGACATCTGTTCTGTACATGGCTGGATCATTTCACTCTTCTGCTCCAAACCTGGCTCAGGTGTGCTCACTGCCACTGGAGTGTCTCCTGGGTGCTTTCTGTAGACAGAGGTAGGACAATTGTGCATGCATGTACAATAGACACGAACTTCCATATGTACCTATGTGCACATACACACAGACACGCACATGTATCAACACACATGTACACACAGACACACATGCCCACACATGTATGTACACACAGCCATGCATGCACATATGTGCCTACATGCATGCGCACACAGACATGAATATCTACATGTATCTACCTGTATGTATGTCCATATGTGCCTACATGCATGCCCCTGCATATGTGTACATAGACTCATGCCCGTATGCACAGTACAAACACACATTTCATAAATCCCCACTTCACAGTGGTACCTCCAGCTCTAATCCGTCTCCATAAGTCCTCTCTTGCCTTCCTCCATTCCACACCTGTGTCCCTTCTTCCAGCGTGAGGACTCGGCTCACAATATCATCACGTTCTTCTAGGCCAGTGGTCAGCAAACTCATTAATCAACAGAGCCAAATATCAACAGTACAACGATTGAAATTTCTCTTGAGAGTCAAATTTTTTAAACTTAAACTTCTAATACCACTTCTTCAAAATAGACTCGCCCAGGCCGTGGTGTTTTGTGGAAGAGCCACACTCAAGGGGCCAAAGAGCCGCATGTGGCTCGCGAGCCGCGGTTTGCTGAGCACTGTTCTAGGCTATTACAGAAATACCTTTCCTTTTTTAAAATGACGACTTGGCCACTTCGCTAAATGCACTTACTAGTTTTTTCAGTTGGATTCCATAGGGTTTTCTGTGGCCACAGTTTTTTGTGTGTGTGTGAATAACTGTCCGTGTGCCTTTTACTTCCTTTCCTTGCCTTATTGCACTGGGGCGTGTCTGTTACAATGCTGGGCAGTCCAGAGCTGACATCCTGCATAGTTTCCAGTCGTGGGGCAGCTCCTTCAGGCCAGGGACTCGGTCTCGTTCACTGTCAAGCGTGTGCCTGGTACTTAGGGAAATGAGCTGATGATTCATAGACTCTGGATGATATATTTCCACGCTTGGTGTTTTTTTCGCTTGTGTTTACATTCCCATTTGGCAAAACAACAAAACCAAGTAAGGATAGAAAAATGGCCGTCGGGGCTAATACCGAGAGGGCTTTGTTCAGGCGCACACGCTGCTTCCATTCCCGGCTGTTTCGTGTGAACGCGCTTTCGCCGCCTCCACGGCCTCTGAGCTCTGAGAGCCTTTCCCTGGGCCGGCCCGCCCGTGGCCGCACCCCGCTCTCTGGAGCTGAGCGGGGTTGTGGGTCTGGGCCGCACTTATTCATGTCGCCGCCCCTTGTTCCAGGGGCTCCTCACGAGTGGAGTGGAGTTCGAGTCTCTTCCTGCGGCACTTTCCCTCCCGGCCGAGTCTGGTCTTTACCCAGTGACGCTCGTCGGGGTCCCCCAGACGACGGGGACGATTTCCGTGAATGGTAAGGGGAATTTCTCTCCGATTCCCGTCGGGTAGGACAGCCGGCCGCTCTGTTGCCCTGCCTCACGGAGGCCTGTCACCCGTCAGCAGCATCCTAGTCCCAACCACCAGGCATTGCTTCATTTCGTTACATAGGGAACGTTGTTTATAACACTACCTCAAAATTTTAGGAGCCATTCTATTTATTTTATTTTTTATTTTTAAATAAATTTTTATTGATTTCAGAGCGGGAGAGATAGAGGCATAAATGATGAAAGAGAGAATCATCGATTGGCTGCCTCCTGCACGCACCCTACTGGGGATCAAGCTCACAACCCAGACATGTGCCCTGACCGGGAATTGAACCATGACCTCCTGGTTCATAGGTCGACGCTCAATCACTGAGCCACGCTGGCTGGGCTCAAAAGCCATTTTACTTATTTATTTATTTTTAAATATATTTTTATTGATTTCAGAGAGGAAGGGAGAGGGAGAGAGAGAAACATCAGTGATAAGAGAGAATCATTGATCGCCTGCCTCCTGCATGCCTCCTACTGGGGATCGGGCCCACAACCTGGGCATGTGCCCTTGACTGGAATTGAACCCGGGACCCTTCAGTCCCCAGGCCTATGCTCTATCCACTGAACCAAACCGGCTAGGGCGTCAAAAGCCATTTTAAAGCTTGAACAGTTCCAAGGGCTTATGTAACCGAGGGAGTTTTCTCTTTTGTCGTGGAAGTCGTGCTGCTCGTAGGTTGTCCTTCCTGTCCACAAGCAGCAGGTGGCCGTCTCGTGTGGCGGTGATGACAGTAATGGGCTCTGGAGCTTATGGAATCCTTTTCAAATACTTAAGTCACGTTATGTCCTGGAAAGGAATGCTGGCTCTCACTCGCACTTCACAGACAACTACATTTGAAAAGCACACCAGGAAAGGGACAGATATCATTACATTGTGCAGATCCCCGCGTACAGAGACCTCACATGCACATGTTCCCTGGGGCGTGGGCAGCCTGGTAAGGTGGGCGCGCAGGTGCTGCGATTAGCTCCGCCTCCAGGGGGAGCCGAGGGGCCCGTGGGTGGGGCTGGCCCGTGGGCGGGGCTGGCCCGTGGGCGGGGCTGGCCCGTGGGTGGGGCTGGCGGGTGACGGGCCTGAACCTCAGCTTGGTTTGCACTGTTCCCACTGCGGGGGCTGCCCTCAGGCCTGAGCCTGGAAGCCCCTCCTCTTGTCTCCCAGGTTACCACACCACTGTCTTCGGCGTCTTCAGCGACTGTTTGCTGGACAACCTCCCGGGAGTAAAGACCAGTGGCTCCACAGTGGAAGTCATTCCTGCTCTGCCCAGACTGCAGATCAGCACGTCTCTGCCCAGGTAGACGCCGCAGAGCAGGTGCCGGCCCCGGACAGCACGTGGCACGGAGGCAGATGGCTCAGCGTGTGCCGCTCCGTGTGCACCTCTCAGGGGCACCCGGATCCTGAGTCAGGCTCCGACTTTGCGACCAGAGTGTGGGCCAGGGCTGTGTCAGGACAGCAGGGAGCGATGGGCTCTGTGACAGCGAACGGAGACGCGGAAGCGTTCCTCACCCAGAGCAGACAGCGTGCAATTAGCCGCTGCAGTCACAGTTCCTGTGAAATCTAGTGAGGGGTGGGCACAAGTAGGTTAGATGACCAGCGTCATTACCTAGAATATAAACCCCTAAGTAAGGACGAAAGGTAACAGCAATAAGAACGCTCATAAGCCCTAGCCAGTGTGGCTCAGTGGATAGAGCGTCGGCCTGCGGACCAAAGGCTCCTGGGTTCAGTTCGGGTTGAGGGCACGTACCTCGGTTGCAGGCTCCTTCTTGGCCCCGGTCAGGGCACGTGCAGGAGACAACCAATCGATGTGTTTCTCTTACATCAATGTTTCTCTCTTTCCCTCTCTCTCCCACTCTCTCTGAAATCAACGAAAACATATCCTTGGGTGAGATGAACAACAACAACAACAAAGATATAATACAAATAAACGATACAGTAATTAATAGTAATATAAGAATAAACTTGGCATTTTGTGTACTCCCAACTGCAAACCCACTTTTGCCAACCCCTGTACATATTAATGACATTATAGGCAGTGGGATAGATTACTTTTTGCATAAGCACATAACATAAGCTAAACACATTTACTTCAATGACGTCAGAAGGCACGTCGTAAAAAGTATCTCAGAATCCCATCGCCATTCATGTCCTTGCTCTTGGAACTTGGGATTGTCTCCATTTTTGCTCTTACGGAGAATGTTGACCCTTTTGGCTGTTTTTGTAAGATGTGTCTTGGTATTTTCTGAAATGTCCTAAAAGCTCCCTCACACATGTCGTGGTCACTGTGCTGGACGCTGGGCGCAGGCCTGGCACACCAGCCCTGTCCTTGCCCAGGCAGTTCCAGTGCCGCGGGGAGATGGACAGGGAGCAGCAGTCCCAGGGCGCTGTCCTCAGGACGCTGACAGGGCTGGGGGCACAGGGCTGCGGGAGTCCTTCCAGGAGGGGTAAGGGAGGAGGAGTTAGCGGGTGAGTGGCGGACAGGAGGGTTTTCTCGCTGAGGGAGCAGCCTGAGAGACCAGAGGCAGGAGGAGCATTGCGTGAGTGAGCTCAGAAGGGATCCTGGAACTAACTGTAAGAGCTAAAGGTGTAAAACGTCTAGAAGAAAGTTTTCGTGATCTCGGGTTAGGCAAAGAGTTCTGCTATTGACATCAAGAGCAAATTCTGTATCCGGGCTGGAACCAGAGGCCCTGGGCCGGGCATGACTGGTCCGTGAGCCCAACTCGTTCAAGCGCCGGCTTCTCCCTGCACAGCGAGCTGTGAGACCTGCACTGGCTAAAGCCCTCTTTGCTGTGCTTTGGGCCAGACAGTGGGGATTGAAGCTCCCTGTGGCGCGTATAAACCACACTCGGGTCTGCCCGGTCCTCTGTGGCCGATTCACCCTCCTGTTCCTGGTGGTGGAGCTGAGTTCCCTGTTTGAAGCCCGGATTTCCTGTCCCCAGTTCTGAAATTCTAAGTGCGGTGACATGAATACTTCTAAAATGCTTTGGTTTTCTTTTCTTCTTCCTTTTTACGATGTATTATTGTTATTACCATTATCTTAGGTCTGCACACTCCTTGCAACCTGCCTCTGGTGACGAAATATCCACGCATGTGTCCGTCCAGCTTTACAATGGAGAGACGCAGCAGCTTGTCATCAAGTTGGAGAACATCGGAGTGGAGCCCTTGGAGAAGCTGGAGGTCACCTCCAGAGTCCTCGCCTCCAAAGGTGGGTGCTCCCGGCAGGTTTGCCCTCAGCAGTGTTACCGTCTCTGTTCGCAGAAGACACGCGTTTCTGTGCCGTGTTCAGAGCATCTGAAAGCTTCTCCCTCTCTCTGATGCCCTCGGGAACGTGGTGTTCTAGTCACGTGTGAGGAGCGCACGCAGGAGGCTAATGGAGCAGAGGACGCGCCCTGTCCCCCGCCTTTCTGTCGGAGACCCTCAGGAAGCATTCTTGAGCCAATGAATGCAGGGGCGTTCGCAGGCTCAGAAGTGTCCACCTGGCCCCACCTGTCGCCTGCAGCCAGGGTTTCCTGAGTGGGGCTAGCGCCTGGAGCCCATGCACCCTCTGACAGGCTCTCCGTGGGCCACTGAACTCGGCAGGCCGAGGCACGGGGCATCTCCATGAGTGCGCTGGAGGGGTGGACTCCGGCAGCGTGAGCCATTACCACGCGTGTGCATGTATGAGCGTGTGCCAGGCACTCTCCTTGTAGAAAATCACAGGGAGCCGCTCAGTGGTTGCAAAAGTGACTTGGCTTCAAGCTTGGCGCCTCACTCCTCCTCACTCACACACCCAGGCGATGGCCTCCCAGCACCCAGGACCCTGGCACTTTCTTGATCCTTTGATCTGTCACATTTGAAGTGGTTTGCGTTTTGCTTGGCTTTCTGAGAATGCATCAGAACTTCCCAGGGGGATTCGCGAGCCTCCTGTCGCCTCCGCCACGCTATCGCCATCGCCATTGCACTGCTGTTGTCCTTGCAGAAAAGCTGTACGGCGACTTCCTGAGCTGGAAGCTGGAGGAAGCCCTGGCCCAGTTTCCCCTGCAGCCCGGCCAGGTGGCCACGCTCACCGTCAGCGTCCAGGTGAAGCTGGACTTCTCGTGCCAGGAGAACCTCCTCCAAGACCTCAGCGACGGTGAGCGCCTCCCGTTCCCGTGGCCCCCGCGGTCCCGGGAGCCCGCGCTGCCGCCCTTGCTTGTCACTCACTCCCCCAGGCTGCTTGAGCCGCCTGGGCGCCTCGTTACCCGAGTGAGCTCCCGTGTATCTGAGAGCCGCACGGGGCTTCTCGGTTCAAGCTCTTGGTTCACACCCTTCACTGTGCTGTGCTCGGGGGCCAGGAGGGCATCCTGAGCTGGTGGAGTGAGGGAACGGCGTTCTTCAAGTTCACCTGCTGGGATCTAACTAGCGGGGACGACGAAGCTCTCCCTCAGAGTCTGGTGATTTCTACGCGGCCTCGGAGTCTAGAGAACATGGGACTTTATATTTGGGACTATCTGATTACGGATAAGATCCCATGGATTAATTATGTCAGATTATGAAGCGTGCGTTCAGACATTCATGTGGCGGCATTGAGGGTGTATTCGTTAGCTCTGCCGTAACCAAGGACCACGACAGCGTGGCTGTACAACAGAAACTTGTTTCTCACGGCTCTGGAGGCTGGGCGTCTGGGAGCAGGGGCTGGACGGCTGGGTTCTGGTGAGGGGCCTTCTGGCCTGCAGACGCCTGCCTGACCCCCCCATGCGCTCACGTGGCGGAGAGAGCACTCTGGCGTCTGTTGTAAGGGCACCAGCGTGTGGGCTTAGGCCCCACGCAGGACCCCCTTTAGCCTCAGGGAGCAGCAGGTCCAGAGGCCCGACCCTCGCTAGGGAAGTGGGTTTTCCCTTCAGAGGCTAGATGTCTCTCCTGCCCTCTGGAACTGAACTTGGTCTCCCAGCCAGCCTCTCCCAGCCTTCCCTGCGTGCTAGGGAAGTGACGCGGTCAAGTCCAACTTGAGAGACTAGGTTAGTTATGGGTTTTGTCTTACTAATTCATTTACTCACTACTTGCTGAGGGCTCATGTCACGTGCCAGCTGCGGTGGGGGATCCAGAAGTGGGAGTGACGAGGACTCTGCCTTCATGGAGTTTGTAGTCCGAAGGAGTCAGAGACACACACACATCGCTGGAGTAATTGTAGCGGGTTTGTGGGATGCTTGCGGTGCCGGGCACTGATACGTACTGTATATGTGCGACTCATTCATGCTTCCGGACGGTCCCATGGTCCGTGTACTCCCGCTGCTCCCGCTCTGGGGATGAGGCTCTTCAGGCTCCAAGAGGGACTTGGCCGAGGCCTTTCAGTCGGATGGTGGAGAGGCTGGGAGTCAGGCCTCCAGGGCCTGCTCTCCACCCACGTCCCTGGCAGCAGCTTGTGCTCCTGGGTCTGGACTGCAGGCAGGGAGCGGGTCCTGGGGTCACACGTTGCAGGGGAGTATTACAGGGGAGCATTACGGGGGAGCATTAAAGGGGAGCATTACGGAAGAGGATGCCTGTGACCGGAGACAGAGACCCCGGGCGGAGGGGGGACAGAGGGGAGAGTTTTGGTGGAAGTGCCTGATCCAGGAGCAGGACCGACAGGACTCCGAGCCGGCCGTGGTCCCTGTGAGGCTGCGCTGTTCCCAGTCTGCCCTTCCCTTCGTGTGTCATCCTTTGGGGTCCCACCCAAAGAGTTCCGGGACTCAGCGTCCGTGTCCTGCCTCCTTGGGGGACACTCAACGCCAGGGTTGTCCCCACCTGGCCCTGCGACTCCGTCAGAGGCCCTGCTCACACCCTGGGCCTCTGGGTCCAGGTCTCTCTGGAACCTGCAGGCCCCTCTGGGGAACTTGGTGCTGGGGAACCTTTCCAGCTACGGGTGTGGGTGCTCGTTCCCGGGGCGTCACCAGAGGCTGGCTGTCCCCTCTTCCTGTTCATTTCTGACCGAGAGCTCCTCCCTCCACCCAGCTGCCCTCTCACTTCCCTCCGTCCTCACCTTTCAGATGGGATCAGCGTGACCGGCTTCCCCCTGAGCAGCCCCTTCCGCCAAGTCGTGAGGCCGCGCGTGGAGAGCAAGGCCGCGAACCCGCCCGAGGGCAGCAAGCCTGGGGACCCGAGCCACACGAAGGTGAGCTGGCCCCGCACGCGTGCCGCTGGCCAGAGGGTCGGCGCCGGCTCCTCCGAGCCTTCCGGAGGCCGGGTCCTGGGTGTTTCTCCAAAGGGCAGGCGCGTGGGCGTGCGGCAGTGGTGTGTTGGTGGACCGTGTTTGTGGAATGTGGTTTCTCGGTGCTCCTCTCGCCGGCGTGGGAAGCAGGCTCCGTGGGCCGGCGTGCTCCAACCGTGGTGTTGCTGACTCGCTTCCATGAAATCTGGGAATGGGGGGTTCAGCCAAGGCGGGCCCTGAGTGGAGTAGGCTGTGTCCTGCCTCTTCTTCATTTGAAAAACGTATTTATTGCATTATCATTCCCAGTTCAGATGCTGATCCCGTAAACTTCTCTTATTTCCTTGGCACCTCCTCCCCCTCATTGGTTTCCAGACACTTGGGCAGCCAGAGGCACGTGCAGTAGCAGGTGGGTGCAGTGCGAGGTTGGGGTGCGTGGGGGCCTCCGGACAAGCAGAGGGGGTCATGTCCGGCGAGCTCCTGCGTCTGAACTGGAGCGTGGGTCTTGGGTCGCAGGGTCAGATTTAAAATCCCGGGGCCTCGCCCTTCCTGCTGTCTGGGTGATGGTGGCGGTGTATGAGTTTCCTGCAGTTGGGAGTTGCGTGTTTGACCTATACTAATAAAGGGTAATGTGCTAATTAGACCGGGTCGACCAGACATCTTCTGGACGTCCGACTTCCTTACAGACAAAGCCCCGGTGGCGGGGGCTGAGGCAGAGGCAGAGGCAGTTAGGGGCGACCAGGCCAACAGGGGGGCAGTTAGAGGGCGGCCAGGCCGGCAGGGGGGCAATCGGGGCAGCCAGACCAGCAGGGGGGCGATTAGGGGGCGACCAGGCCGGCAAGCAGAGACAGTTAGGGGCAATCAGGCAGGCGCGCGATTAGGAGCCAGTGGTTCCGGATTGCAAGTCAGACATCCCCCCGAGGGGTCCCAGATTGGAGAGGGTGCAGGCCGGGCTGAGTAATGACTATAAATGTGGTGCTTGCATGTGTATTTAAACAGAATGATTTAAATGCAATTACCATTTACTGAGGGCATCCTTGGTGTCTGGCACGTGTATGGAGATTGTTGTTCTAATTCTCACAACCACTCTGAGGGTGGTCTTCTCCAGTGAAGGTGCTGGCTCCGGGGGATGCGACACGCTCAGTCCCTCTGGTCCCTGCCCGTTGCACGGTGACATGCACCACCCTCCTGAGTTTTGTGCATTGAGCCCAAAGCCTGCCTCTCTCCCTCTCCCTCTCCCTCTCCCTCTCCCTCTCTCTCTCTTTCTCTCTCTCTCTCTCTCTCTCTGTTAATCCTCACCGAGGGTATTTTTTCCATTGATTTTCAGAGAGAGTGGAAGGGAGGGAGGGAGAGAGATAGAGTGAGAGAAGCATTGTGTGAGAGGGACACATGGATTGGCTGCCTCCTGCACGCAGCCTGTCTGGGGCCGTGGATGGAACCTGTAACCCAGGTACTTGCCCTTGACCTGGAATTGACTCCAAGACCCTGTGGTGAGCGGCCGACACTTTAACCACTGAGCACATCGGCCAGGGCAAGCCTCTTGATCCTGCTTTCCAGTCCTTGGGTTGGCCCCACCGGCCGTGGCGGTTTATAGGTTCTCGCCGTCCCTTCCAGGCGTGCCTGTCTGTCCGCCAGGCCCACTGAGCCTCCTGGGTGCTGGCTTCTTGCCCAGGCCCCGGGAGGAAAGGAGCTGGCGTGGTGGACTGCGCTCTGCAGGCCCGGCCGTGCCCAGTGCTGTCCGCTCAGCGGTGTTCTCAGCGTTTGCAAATACCTCGTCGGGGAGGGGGACAGTGAGATTTAGGGAAGGTCTGGGCCTCGCCCGAGTTCATGAGTTAGCGGTGACGGATCCAAGCTAGAATCCGGATCCCTTCTAACCTGGACCCTGAGTAGGATGGGACCCATATGCAGACTCGGAGCAGGATGTCCCAGGTGACAGACCCCGTGCCCCCAAAGGCGCGGGGAGGGTTGTGGGGGGGCGACTCCGTTCGTCGGTGGTCTGTCGCTGGGGAAGGTGGTGGGGAGCTTGAAACTGAAACGACGCAGCGTCCCCCGGTGTCGGCGCGTCTGCTGCGGTTCTGTGGGATTCCCGAGGGGCGCGTGGAGCTGTGAGCCAGGCCTGGGTGCTGCTGCGGGGGCCCCTACCGCCCGGCCTCCTGGCGCTGCCCAGCTTGTTACCTCACATCTCCCCAAAGCAGGAAAGATGATTTAATTGGAAATGCGCTCAACCTGTGAAGCTATCACCCAGGAATGGCGTAGTCATGGAAACAGTGAGTCAGTGGAAGCAGCTTCGAGGGAGGCCCTTAGGAAGTGAGAAGGGAGTGTGTCCTCAGGTTCCGGGAAGACGTCTGTCCTGGTCCTGAGGGGTCATTCTGCGCGCTGTGTGGCGAGTCTCTGAGGACTGAACTATTGTGTGACGTGGACGCAGGTTAGACACGCCCTTCCTTCAGCCAGGCCCCCAGCCCGGCCTCCCGGGCCCCGCGTCCCCGGCTGTGCCGTGCAGCCGCCTGCACCAGGCTGGTGGGCTTGCTCACAGAAACCCGGTCGGAACAGCCGTGGAGCCATTAAGGAAATGGGTCTTCTTGCTAAAACCTCCCCACAGAGAACATTCCCAGCCCGATGGTTTCAGTCATGCATTTTATGAAGCATTAAGGGAGGAATAACATGGGTTTTATGTAAACTCTTCCTTCAGCAAACTTGAGAGAGAGTGAACACTCCTAAGGGTTCTGTGGGGTCAGCATTGCCCTGGCACCAAAGCCGATGGGGAGCGTGTGGGACCACAGGTAACTGAGCACACACTCCGGGCATGTCTGTTCAGCAACATGGAGAATGTGGACCAGGCGGGGTTTCCCTGGGGACGCGAGACTGGCTTTAACATGAGCAACACAACACGTGCAGTTCTCGGGGCCAGCAGGCCGCAAAGGAGAGCGACCAGCGTCTCGGTGAAGGCTGCGGGGAGGCACCCGCGACAGGCCCGTCTGTTCCCAATAAAACTCTCCCCAGCTGAGAGCTAGAGGGACCTCCTCAGCCCCCCACCTGCCCTCCCACTGTCCGGAGAGGGGCAGCCGCCCAGGCTGCCTCCCTGGGCCACGCCCCGGCCCCTGCCCTTCAGCTGGGCTGCAGTCCCTCCCTCAGCTCCTCTGGCTCCCGGCATGTCCCCATCTCAGGGCCACGCTCGGGGCGGCCTTGCCTGCCTCCCAGGCGGTGCGAGCAGAGCCAGCGCGCCTTCCCGCATCTCCACCCGCCCCGCCCTCCCACCTCTGCTGCCATCCTGTGCTTTCCCCCTGAGTTCCTAGGGATGTCTTCATGGCCGCGGGCTGGTCCCTGCTCGGCCTGAAGCAGATCTCCCCAGATCCAGATGCTCCCCACAGCTCGGCGGCACACTCCCCGTCCACGGACTCTCTTTCATCCGGAGAGTCCTGTCATCAGCGAGGCAAGCAGCGTGTTCTCATTCGCTCAGGCCTGGCGGTGACGCCCTCAGGTGACTACTCCTGTCACTTCAGCCTTTGCCCTGGAGCCCTGGGATGCTCATGTAGGTTACATTTTAATTGCATTTATAAACGGTTACATTTTAATTGCATTTATAAACGGACCGAATGGAAGGCTCTGCTAAGAAACCTGAAGAGCAATTGTAGTTAAAACTGTTTTGCGCCGAAACCGGTTTGGCTCAGTGGATAGAGCGTCGGTCTGCGGACTGAAGGGTCCCGGGTTCGATTCCGGTCAGGGGCATGTGCATTGGTTGCGGGCACATCCCCGGTGGGGGGTGTGCAGGAGGCAGCTGGTCGATGTTTCTCTGTCATCGATGTTTCTAGCTCTCTATCCCTTCTCCCTTCCTCTCTGATAAAAATCAATAAAATATATTAAAAAAACAACAAAAAACAAAAAACTGTTTTGCAGCAAATGGCCCGTTTTGCTATGCTGTGTTACAAATGGAAACTTTCCGTGAGCCCGGTCCAGTGGCGGAACGAAGGCTCCCATCGCTGGGAGGGGAAAATGCATTTGCTCATTGACCGCTTGCGCACAGGACGGCGAGGGGGAGAGCGTGCCGAGGCCGGAGAGCCTTGGGGTCCACACCAGCGAGATTAGTGCTTTCAGCAGTGTGTCCCACTGCTGCGCTCCTGCCAGCGACCGCCCGTTGTTCAGGTGGAAATTACCCGCCGCTCAGGAAGGTTAAATAACACACCCAAGGTCAAGCAGTTACCAAGTAGAAGTTAAAATTCAGGCCCAGATATGTCTGAGTCCAAAGCTGGTGCTATTTCTTAAGTTCCCAAACTTATTATGGGATACAAAACATCCTGTATCGATTCAGGCCGTATTTATAGAGCAGCGAGCAAGCTTTCTCGTCTATCTGACCCGCAGTTTTAATCTGTAAAATGCAGATAATAGGACTTCCTCCTGGGCTGTTATAAGGAGCAAAGTGTCTGCTATTTAGCCCTGGCAGATAAGGAAAGCTTCCCAAATGGCAAATCCAGTTCAGTTCCAAATAATTTCTAATCTGTCCCGGTAATAGTTACAGGGACAGGGAAGTTCTCTCCACAAAGTTTAAGCACCAAAGCTCCAACGGAATCCTTTAATCTGCCCAACAATTTCAACACTTAATAGGAATTGAGCAGTAAGGAGTGGAGTCTGCTGCAGGGGGATTCTGGGACAGAATTCAGGACAAGGCCCGAAGGAGGTGCCTTGGGGTTCTGTGACCCTTTTAGGACTTTCCTTCCGTGATACTCAGTGTGCATCGAATCCTGTAACGTTTCGTTCACTCCATCCAGGCCAGTCCTGGGTGTGGGGGTAACGGAGCGGGCGGTCCCCTGCAGGAGACCCAGCACTGTGACCTCAGGCGATGAGAGGTGCTGGGGACGTGCAGGGCAGAGCCGGGTGGGGCCCTCCGCACTCTGGGTGGGCCGTCAGCACACGAGCCTGGCGGACGGCTCGCTGCACAGAAGTCAGGGCACCACGGGATGCCAGCACCAGCCGCCATGGTTACCCCCTGCCATAGGCTCTGAGCTCAGGCTGCGGAGGCCGAGGATTGCACCTTGCTGACGAATGCCTCCTGCTGCCTCGCCGTGTGGTCGTGAGTCCGTTTTATAACTTGCTTTGTCCGTACTGTCCAGTTTTATGTCTCAGTACGTTTTTATTGCTTCTAATATCCAGACAATATTAAAATTTCCCCCACTTGACTCCCAGATTCGATTATAACTAATTAGTCCAAACCAGCGCACCGCCCAGACCACTCAGGCGCCCGCTCTGTGCGCCGCGGAGGTTGGTTTTAATCCAGCACCATCTTCGCTTTGATGTTGCTCAGGCCCTGACAGGGAGTGAGCTGGAGACACGCACAGCACCGCGCCGGCCCCTCCGGGCTGCACGGCCAGGGCACCGGTGTTCGTCTCCCTGGAAGTTAGCGTAAGAGTGGACTCTGAGCGGGATTCCCGCGGAGGCATTGATGACTGACTCCGAGAGGGGGTGCTCTGGCCCCGAGGGCGGTTATGGGCCAGCGCCCCGCATTTCCAAACCCCAGCCCGGCGCTGTGCTCGCTTTCCGTCTTGGCAACAGCCTGTCACCTGCCGGGGTCTGCATTGGGATGGGGACACCGAGGCTGCGCAGACACTTGGTGACAGTCGACACAGCTAAGAAACGGCGTCGTGGCGCCAGGCCCAGGCTGGTCTGAGTCTGAGGTCTCCCCCCCAGTGCTGGGACCTTCCCTTGTTCCCGGAGCCCCATGTGCATGCACTGTCCCTCCCGTGGACACGGGGGCTGCGTATACTGCTGCATCTGCCCCCGCGTTGCCCACGTCCTTGGGGTAGCATGCCTTCGCCACACTGGCTGTCACCTCCTCCCTGAGCCCCAGGCGCCCTCCCGCCCCGCTGCTGTCCGCTTTCTCCTCCTTCCCCTTGGACAAGCTCCTGAGTGGGAGTCAGGTGTGATGTGTAGAAATGTCACCAGCATCCAAATGACTCAGTTAAAGAATGACTGTGTTTTCACATTAAATATCAAGACCTGTCATCTGACAGAAGGTACGAATGACAGCGAGATACAATGTTTCCGATTGGAGCCTTCGCGGGAGTCCGAGAGGCTCAGCCACAGCAGGCATCGAACGAGGGAGTGGAGACTCGGCGCCAGGCTTTCCGGAAGCGTGTGCCACAGCATCTGCCCAATAGCTATCGGGTGTTCAGAGAAGCAATCGGCCGCAGCCCCGCGACCCGTCAGGAGCAGTGCTGTGCACACGCCGTGCTTCCCTGGGAAATAGGGGGCAGGAGCCCCCCCCCCCCCCCCCCCGCCCGAAACTTAATCCAGAGAAGCACGCAGCGCCCTAGTGTCAGTTTAAACATTTCCAAACAATAAGTCTGCTGAGGCTGACTGAGTGTGAGGGTGCTCACCGGTCTCCGCCCTTCCGCTCTACAAGCAGCGGGTGCTCAGGGCTGGAGGATGGGCTGGGCTCCCTCGGCCCCAGGGCCCTCAGCGTCTTCAGTGCGTGGATGCTTGGCCTTTGCAGCCTCCGCAGCCCCGCCTCCCCGCTCACACCTTCCTCCTGCCCCTCAGGCCTTGTGGGTAAGAGCGTGACCCAGGGCTGTGGCCTCCTTTTAAAAAGTCCCTTTTTATTTTGGAATCATTCTACTAGTAAATGGACAGAAAAGCTTCCAAGATAGCAAAGTCCCCACGCCCTCCCCAGGCCCGTCTCCCAGCGCCCGGGTTCAGTCCTGGCTTTGTCAGCTCCTAGTCGTGCAGCATCAGGAGGTGACGGAGCCTGTCTGAGTCCGGTCAGACGCTGGGCGCCCTGAGTGCCCCAGGAGGGAGGGAGGCGTGGCTCCCGAGTCTGGAGACCAGCGGCCCAGCCCGTGGGTGCGGCCTCCTCCTCACCTCACTGCGCAGGCCTCCCTGTTTCTTGAATGTCCTCCACTGCACGAGCAGGCACAGGCCAGCTCACCCCATGCTGGGTACCCTCCAGGGAGAGGCCCTCGGGGGCCGACCACTGCTCCGTCCTGTCTTTCCGCGGGGCTGCCTCCCTGGGACAGGTCTTCATCTTTCCCTTTGCTCAGTGTTCTTTAGTTTTGTGTTCTGTGCTCTTGAAGAGATGTAGCTATTTTATAAAGAACCACGAAACTCATTCATGAAATAACCCCAAGGGCTGGCTTGTGGCCGGAATGTCATTACCTATCTGGTCAGGGGAGAGGAAGTTAAACCACGTCACAGCTTCACGTGGAGAGAGAGGCCTCCATAGCAGGCGCCGAGCCTGAGAGCAGGCTACAGTCCGCAGCCCCGGTTAGAACGAGGCGCTGAAACGGGTTAGGATCTGAGGCTCTAGCCTGGCCGGCGCAGCTCAGGGGTTGAGCGCTGACCTATGAACCAGGAGGTCACAGTTTGATTCCTAGTCAGGGCACATGCCTGGGTTGCAGGCTAGATCCCCCCGTGGGGGATGTGCAGGAGGCAGCCGATCAATGATTCTCTGATGTTTCTATTTCTCCCTCTCCCTTCCTCTCTGAAATCAATAAAAATACATATTTTAAAAAATCTTAACAAAAAAGAAAAGAGTCTGTGGCTGTAGGTAAGCCCTGGAGGCAGGACTGGACTCGCTTTCCTTTGGCAGACGAGCAGACAGCAGCTTCCACACCGGGGCGCCGGGCTGCGCACATTCTCGGTCCTTCTCGGAGCAGCCCTGAGATGCGAGGGTTCCGAGGCTCACTCACAGCCCTGGTTCGTCCAGTCGCACAGCGTGGAGGTGGCTTGGCCGCCTGACTCTGCGCCCTCGCCCTGCCACCCGGCCCGGCCTCGGACTGCTCCGTTAGGGTCGCAGCCATCAGAGGAGCATTTTCTTCTGAAAGCGCAGGTCCCATCCGCACAGGAAGCGTGATGGGGGAGTGTCATTTCCTCTCCCCAAGTCTGAACTTCTCCAACTTCTCGAAAAACCAACAGCCCTGCCCCAGATGTTTTAAGCTCAACTTTGCAGATTTGTATCCAAGCTTCACCATCACCTGACCCAGGTAGACTCTGCCATTCTCCAGTACGAAGCTGTTCCCAATCACGAAGGTAGGTCAGGCGTGTTGGGCTAAATTGCTGTTCGTGGTTTTTAAGCTGAGATCTGCAAGAATCTAGGCCTTCGCTCGAAGTGTGTAATTTAAATTTATTCCTGTAGGTGAGCAGCCCGATCCCCACCGCAGAGTCACCTCGGAACACACTTGGGCTTTAGATCGTGGGGCCAGGGATTTAAACACTGTTTACTTAGAACCTTCCTCCCAGCCACGCGGGAAGGGAGCCGTGTGTGGCAGGGGTCTGAGGCCTGTCCGTCGGCGGAGGTTCTGTCTCGCCCTGGCTGGACTTAAACATCATTCCTGGGAGTGGAGGGAAATGCCTAACCAGTCGTGGCTGCTAGTTGTTGTTGTCCGTGAACGTGGTGAAGGACAGCTGCTGTGACAGGCATCCCGGGACATACCGCACGTTGTTTCTGGTCCTCAAAGTGAAGGAAGTTGGTGTAAGTTTGCAGGTGTCCAAGCCGAGTCTGCAGCCACCCAGGCCGGGCGAGGCCACGAGGAGCGTGGGCTGTTGTTACAGAGGAGGGGGCGTGGCGGGGCCCAGGCCTGCTCTCCCACGGAGGTTCCCCAGAGCCTCATTCCCAAGCACTAGCAGGTGGCAGATGCAAAAGGATGGAGTTCCTCTCCCCCAGGCCAGCCTCTCACCCCCTCACCTCCGCCTGGAAACCCGTTAGCAATGTCTAGGTGACATTTATCCTTCACCAGGGAGTTATCAGTGTCACTCCCGTCCCCGGAGACGCAGCTCTGTGCTTCACGCTTGTTCTCGCTGTGACATTTCTGTTGACATTAATTCGTATTCACGTCCCGGGACCTGATCGTGAGCTTCGTTTTGTTTGAAGACGAGGCGCTGCGGCTTAGAAGGTGTGTTGGATGCCCCGGGCCACCGTGAGGGCCGAGGCAGCGACAGCGAGAGCCCGGACTCGATGGGCCCAGCGCCTGCGTGTCTGCGGTGCTGTGGTGGTGGTGGGGGGGGCTCCAGACCCAGACAGGCCTGGGCGGCAGTGACCGTGGCCGGGAGGTGTGTCGAATGGAGCAGTGCCGGCTCCGGGGGTTGGGGTGCGGCAGCCGGTCCAGGGGTCGGACGTGGAAAGGTCGTTCTCTCACTGGGCGAGAGGCTGCCCCGCCCTGGAAGAGGAAGCGCTGGGCGAGCGCTCGTGGTGGCCGAGCTCTCGGTGCAGGCGTCCAGCGCCAGGGCACCTCCCCCGGCCACCCCTCCTGCTGCACCCCTCGGTGCAGGCTCCCCCCGGCCACCCCTCCTGCTGCACCCCTCTTGCTGGTTTGCATTGGAGACACGCAGCAGGCCTCTCCGAGCCCCTGGCTCCGCGCCCGCTGCCCTCTGTTTCTACTGAGCCATTCATTCGCTGCTTCATTCATTCATTCATTCATTCATTCACTCATTGGTTCACTCAGCACCAGGAGGCAGGCTTGGATGTGATGGTCCTTCTCGGTAAACAGCCGTAACCACACCCAGAAGACCAGACATGCTCCCTGTCAGTGTCTGGTGGCCTCTGTCCCTTTATTGAAGACTGCTGGGCTGGGCTCCGGGCCAGGGTCTGGGCATCGGGGAGCCAGTCCGTCTCCTGAAGGGGTCCAGCCCGAATTAGAACCGGTGGTGATTTGACTGTGAGAGCGGTGGAGAGCCTGGTGTGCAGGTGGGAGGCTGTGTCTGCTGAGGGTCCTGGCCGTGGGGGTGTCCACAGCACCGCCTGCGCCTGGCCGCCAGCTGCCTCCCTTTTCTGCAGTGCTCCGCTTCCTGCAGGGAGCAGGCGGGTCCGCTGAGCCGAAAGTGGACCATGTTCCCCACCGCCCTTTAAAAGTTTAGCTTTACATTTTGCGGTAAAGTATACACAACATAAAATGCACACTGTCCATCACTCTTCAGGGCAGCTCAGTGGCGTTAACTGCATTCACATCGTGTGTAGCGCCACCGCCACGAACGCCCCCCCCCCCCCCCCCCGAGTTCATGATGCAGTGGCGGTGGCCAGGCCCCATGGAGGCTGGTGGTTATTTCCTCGGCCGTCCATGAAATATTTATTGAACACCTGCTGTGTATTAGGCGCTGGACGTAGTCCTGGGAGAACAGATCAGATAAGACAGGTACTGTCTCTACGGAATGAGACTCTACTAAGGAAATAAAAAACCATTCTTGGCTCAGGTGGGAGTGCACGGAACAGCCTTCCACGGAGAGGGAACAGCATGTGAAAAGGCACAGAGGACTGAAGCAACAGGGAAGTTGGCGGGAAATGACGAGCCTAGAGATTGAGTGGCAGCACACGGAGAGGAGGGGCGAGGCTGGAAAGCAGGGTAGCAGGTTGGGGCTGTCCCTGTCCCTTCATTGGGTTTTCCCTATCATAGCACCCGGACATTTCATCATTCTCAGTTCCCCTTGGATTCTGTCGGTACAGTGCCTTACAGTTCGCACAGGGCGGTAGGCCATACGCTCGAGGCAGGGAGACTGCCCTGCAGTGGGGCTGGGGTCCCAGCGGAAGTGTGGTAAGGGCTGGGGGCACCACTGTCCCGAGAAGGAAGACGGAGCGCGGCCCAGAGCTCCGGGACTGGGCCTGGGGAGGCGGCCGTGCCGGGGATCGGGCTTTCTCCTTAGCGTCCCGCGTGGCGTGGCTGCTCGCGCCTCCCTGGCAGCTGCTCCGGCTGGGCTCACCTGCAGGCCCTCTGCTCTGCCCTCTGGCCCCGCCGGGCTCAGGGGGAGATCTCCGTCGTGCCCGCATGATGTCGCGGAATGCGCAGTTCTATCTGCAGCAGCCTGCGTGCCACAGACGAGGTGCCCTGGGGGTCTAGGGTCGTCCAGGGTGCGTCCCTTATCTGCTGAGACCTTTGAACCCGCCACCGACTCCTCTGAGCCCAGCCTCCCGTCTGTATGGCAGGGAGAATCAAAGCCACACGGGACCAACGCCATCGTGTACGCACCGGACACACGACGGGCACACAGCGAGCGCCAGTGCTGGCAGCAACGGCGCTGTTCCCCTCTTGCTTCTACACTCGGGCTCGCCTGGCGCCCGCTGTCTGCTCCTCTCCGCTGGCTGTGACCTCGGGCAGCGGCCGACACAGAGGCCAGGACACACTCTGGGCTGGAGCAGGCAGCACCATCGGTGCAGTTCCCCGGCCTCACCGCACGGGGCCGCCCTTCCTCAGGGAGCGGGAGCTGGAAACAGTGCCGAGCATTTGGTTTACTTGTTAGCTCCCCGGTTACATGGGACGCGTGCTTTCCTTTGGGTCTGCAGGGGGAGAGACCTGGTTTCCTTCCTCCCGTCAGCCGAGGGGTCTGGGTGCGATTCAGAATAGACGCCGCATTACCTGTGAGACGCTGCTGATTAAAAGTGCAGACCCCTCCCCTGCCCAACGTGCGATCCCTGCGCCGTGAGCCGGAGCAGGAGGCGCACCTTTGCAGGAGGCACCGCGATGTCCGTTTGCAGGAGGCACCGCCATGTCCGTTTGCAGGAGGCACCGCCGTGTCCGCGGGGCTGGGAACAGCGGATGGAGGGTGTGGGTTGGACAGTAATTCTCCACATAGTCACTGGGGCCCACTGTGTGCACGGCGCCTTCAGCAGGGCCTGCATCCAGCAGAGGTGGCCGTGAGCGGGGGTGAGGTAGGCATGTGCGTCCGAGGTGAGCTCAGGGGGATTGGAGGTCCTGAGTGTGCGGGAAAGAGGCCGAGGAGAGCGGGAGGGGGGCCGGCGGCTGTGTGAAGTGAGGGGGCGGGCCCCCCTCCCAGCCTGGCTCCCCAGTGCCCTCTGTCGCCCGCTGGGCCAGGAGCTGGCTGAGGGAGGACTCTGCCTCTTTCGCACCAGAACTGTAGCCCGGGCCCTCGCAGGCGCTCTTTCAGCATTCCTCGACAGTTAAACAAAGCAGGGAGTCAGGGGGGGGGGGCGGGGGGGGCCCTCCGTCCTGAGGGCCAGTTTGTTCAGCTGTGAAATCACAGCCGGCCAGCCCCGGCCAACATTGCGGGGAGAGATGACGAGACCGGCCACCGCGCTGCCTGGCACATAGCGTAGTGGATGCTGATTCCATTTTCCTACGGACAGCTTGCCCGCGTTTTGACAGGGCACGTCCATTAGTCTCATGTAAAGAGAACGTGCCTCTTTTTTAAAAGAAAAATTGCTGAATTTCGTGAAAAAGGAAATTTATGGTCCAGTGCAGAAGTTGCACCTGGAAGTTCCATTCGTCGGAGGGAATTGCATTTTCCTGTGACCGGGACCCTCAGCTGCAGATGGAGGGAAGCCCCTTGATTTGGGCGTCGGCTGTCGAGTGGTGTCTTGTCTGCTGGACCCTTCCCAGAGCCATGTGCTCAGTAGTTGTCCTTGACGGTGGGTGGGTCCTTCCCCGTCCCCTCCTGCTCCCCCTTTCCTCCCCCCCCCCCGGACCCCGGAGACAGGGAAGGCTTTCGAATGGAAAAGGAGTGCTTTTCTGAGTTTTGCTGCTGCATATGGTTTTATGGACATTTTATTTGGACCTGCTTTTTTTGAGTCTCTCTCTTCCTTACATTGAAAAATTTTTAATTTTTATTATTTTTAATTCTTTATTGTTTAAAATATTACATATAGTATTACATATGTCTCCTTCCCTCCCCTCACTCCCCCATTGACCTCTCCCGGCCATCCCCACCCCTACACTGAAATTTTTGTCATTCTCTCTGCTTTCCATGTTCAGAGGGTCCAGGGTGGGGGGATGCCAGGACGAGAGTGGGGAGGTTTGCGAGGCCTCAGGTGCTGGGGGGTTGTGCGCGGCTGGCGGGGTGGTAGCAGGAGAGATGGGTGGGTGGGGGCAGGGCTGGGGAGCCCCCGGAGAATCCTTGTGCCACGGGGAGAATTGGGACGTTATCCTGGAGGGTGCTTGCAGCTGCCGAGGGGCTTCTAGCCATCGAGGTCAGGATCAGACTGGCGCTTTGGAAAAGCCACTGAGCCAGGAACGAGGAGGGTGGGTCTGACGAGTCGTGCGTGCGTTCATTCACCAGAGCCGTGCGCTGTGCCCCGCGCTCCGCACCACGCTCTGCGCGGGTGAGGCAGGGGCCACGGCAGAGGCAGTGCCGTAACGAGCTGGTGGTGACGGCGGGAGAGGGACCCCGAACCGCAGGTGTGATGCAGGGTGGTCACTGTGAGGGCAGCCGGGCGCGCAGAGATGGCCGCGGGCGCCAGGACCGCCCACCCGGACTGTTTCAGAGGGTTTCTAGGAGGAAAGACAGAGTTTGGAAGGAATTGTGGGGAGATGGGTGCTCATCCAAAGGGCAGACTCGGAGACAGACACACATACAGGGAGGGCGCCAGGGAACCTGCAGACGGCCGCCTCCAAGCCAAGGAGAGGCCTCGGAGGGAACCAGCCCTGCGGCACCGGGGTCTCAGGCTCCCCGCCCCGCGCTGAGAGGCCGGGCTTTCCTGTGGGGTCAGGCCCGGTGGAGGTTCTTTACTGCGAGCCCGAGCCAACTGCTGCCGGGAGGAGGGAGGCGTTCAACAGGCGCTCTCAGCGGGTCGGCTCCAGCTGCGGATGGAAGCCAGACCTCCGTGTCCTGCGAGCACGGCCTCTCACAGGGCTGCTTTGTTGCTGGTGTGGCCTGAGGCCACAGCCCTGCTGAGTCACGCCCTGGCCCCTCCTGAGCAGGAGTCAGGGTGTCAGGACGCCCCTCCACCTTTATCCATCATCTGCTGTCAATCTCAGCCTCCCCTAATCTGTCCCTGTGCGGTTGATTTTTTACAGCCTGAGTGTGGGAGTGAGGTGAGTCCTTGATAAATGTCATCTTCCTGGTTTGATTCCATATATCAGCCAGGAGTCGCTTACACTTTCAGCTCTGCTGTCTCTCAGGTTAGCTTTCCCTGGAGACCTGTGGTGTCCACAGAACTGAGATAAACTTGCCTATTTTGTCTTTATTGAAGTCACTGATGGGGAAAACCCACCTGCAGGAGACAGTGCCGAAGGCGCAGCTGAGGGCAGAGCCCTGCCACAGCCCTGGGTCGGGGTGGGGAATCCTTCTCCTCGTGCTCCCGTCCCAGGACCATCTCAGCCCCCCCCCTCCCTCTCATCCCTGTCCCCTACCTGTGGGTGTGGTGGGGTTTGCTCATCCCCAGACAGTCTTCACCCCTGTCAGTCTGTCCTGCTGACCTCCTCTCCTCTCCTCTGGTTCTAGTGTCATGTTGCCCAGCATGCTGCTCCGGGCTAACCCCTCTGACACAGCTGGTATCCACCCCGATGAACTCTAGACCTCAGTGCCTCACCTATGGAGTGAGGGTAGCAATGGCGGTATGCTCACATGAGGGTGTTGTGATGATTCATCAGGGTAATATCAGTAGAGAATTTGGCAGTAGTGCCTGGTTATGCTAAGGCCTCAATATATATTCACCAACCTGATCACTGCACCACTGCAACCACCACCACCATCACCACCACCACCACCACCACCACCACCATCATCACCATCACCACTATCACCACCACCACCACCATCATCACCATCACCATCATCACCATCACCATCACCTCTGCCACCACCACCACCACCACCACCATCACCATCACCTCTGCCACCACCACCACCACCACCACCACCATCACCATCACCATCACCTCTGCCACCACCACCACCACCACCACCATCACCTCTGCCACCACCACCACCACCACCACCACCACCATCATCACCATCACCTCTGCCACCACCACCACCACCACCACCACCACCATATCATCATCATCATCACCATCACTACCATCACCACCACCATCACCATCACCACCACCAGCACCATCACCATAATCATCATCACCATCACCACCACCATCACCACCACCATCACCACCATCATCACCATCATCACCACCACCATCATCACCACCATCACCACCACCATCACCACCACCTCCACCACCACCATCATCCCCACCACCATCACCATCACCTCCACCACCTCCACCTCTATCATCACCATCACCACCATTACCACCACCACCATCACCATCACCATCCCCACCACCATCACTGCCACCACCTCCATCACCACCACCACCACCTCCACCATCATCACCACAATCACCACCACCTCCACCACCTCCACCACCTCCATCACCACCACCACCACCTCCACCATCATCACCACCATCACCACCACCTCCACCACCACCACCACCATCCCCACCACTATCACCATCACCATCACCTCCACCACCTCCACCTCCATCATCACCACCACCATCACCACCATTACCACCACCACCACCACCACCCCCACCACCATCACCATCACCTCCACCACCTCCACCTCCATCATCACCATCACCACCACCACCACCACCATCACCATCACCACCACCACCCCCACCCCCACCACCATCACCATCACCTCCACCACCTCCACCTCCATCATCACCATCACCACCACCACCACCACCATCACCATCACCACCACCACCACCATCACAACCACCATCCCCACCACCATCACCGCCACCGCCTCCACCTCCACCTCCACCACCATGTGCACATCCTCATCAGAGCGTCTCGCCTGCATGTCCCACATGCCTGCTACTGCATGGCAGGCTGCTGGTGGTCAGCTGTGGCCGAGCAGCTCCTGTTCCCTCCTCTCATGCCGTCTGGAAGTCCTTTGGGGTTATACAGTGCTGTGCAGGCGTCCATGCGTACACACGTGTGTACTTGCATGTGCGTGTGGGTGGGTGTCTCATAGAGGCCTCTGCTGAGGTTCCTCAGGGCTCATATTTGTGCTTCATTTACTGACTCACGTGGAACAAACGCTTGGCTGAGCTGAGCACGGAACTCATAAATATTTGCCACTACCTTGGAAGAGATGATTTATACACATTTTAATCAACACAACACCCCCTCGTGGTCGATGTTATCCTCTGTTCACTGATGAGGAATTTGAGGCCCGTCTCTAAAGCGGGAGAATAATGTTCACGTTCCTACCCGAGAGCCCAGGCGCCTGCGGTTGCTTGGACCTTCCCGGTCACCGCAGGGTGGGCGTGCCACCTGGGGCCACGCTGATGGCGCGGGGGGCCCAGGAGTGGTGGTTTGCAGGGAGCCTGTCACGGGGATGCGGGCAGAGTGTGATGAGAGGCACAGTTCCTGCCCCTGGCAGAGTGGGCACGTACTGCACCGTGCTCAGCCCCACCGGACACGCTGTGCGCCCAGCGAAGGACAGACCGAGTGGGAGCCTCACCCGGGCGCTTTCTCTGGTGGGCACAGCGGCCGTGACAAGCAACCCTCTCCCCAGTGGGTAGCTCCTTCAGCCACTGTAATCAATGGGACGCGGCTGTAAACAGTGTCTGTGAATTAACGTTCATACTCCCGACAGAGGAGGAACAGATTGTACCGGTGCATAGAAAACCCAGCACAAGATGGGAATGCCGCTGCCCACGTGCTCACTGTGCCATTCATCTTGTCCTCGCGCTGGGAGTGCGCCGCGCCAGGAGCCGCGAGGCGAAGGCGGCATTGTTGGAGGCGAGTCTCCGAGCGGCTGCTTGGCGCTCTGTGGATTGCAGCGGGGCAGCCGGAGGCACGGACAGAGAGGAAAGCCTGTTGGAGGCGCCTCCCGGGGTCGGGGTCAGGGTCGGGGTCAGTGCAGACGTGCGCGACACGCTGGGAGGGGGCTGGCAGGCATGCCGCCCGAGGGGCTGTCCCTGTCCTGAGCGGGGTGCGCACAGGGAGGTCATTGTGGTCCACCCAGCAGCTGGGCGGGAAGAAGCTGATGAATGACCATCCTCAGGTTCCTCTCAGGTGGGGGTCCCCTGCAGCACCCTGCGAGTTTTCCTCTCGGCCACAGAAAACTCGCCCCAGAGAAGAGTTCCGTACGTTCAAGCCGAGTCCAGAACCCGGGGTGGAGGCAGGTGAAAGTGGGTTAGTTCCCGTGGCCGGTGCGTGGAAACGGACCCTCAAAATGGAGAAGCGTGATTGAGGGAGGCCTGTTTATTACCGTGGTCCAGGTGGGCAGCGCTGAGTGCTCGGGTGGCCTGCCTCCCCCGCAGGCTGGGCGCCTTCCGTCCGCCCCGCGCCCACTCCCCTCGCCCATCGGCGTGGCCACGGGAGCGTGAGCTCCCACGGGAGGAGGGCAGGGCTTCGGCTCTCGCTCACTGCCCTGCTCCCGGGACGGAGCCAGCGCGGCACTCAGTAGGGTCCCAGTGACTGTTTCCTGAGTCAGTGGGCGACTGCGCGGCGGCGGTCTCTCTCCCGCCCACAGCCAGCCTCACGCGCCCGGCACAGGTGTGGGTGTCTGCCCACGCGTGGCCTGGGCGCTGACCCCCTCTGCTCTTCCTGGATGACGCTCTGTCCCTTTGCCTCGATCAGCTTCTGTTTTCTCTTCTGTAAAGTAACTCTCCACGGCCTTTCTTTTGAGAATCAACGTAAATAATACATATAAAATGCTCTTACAGCCGTGAAGTATTGTTGGCGATGGAGCGTTGTGTGTGTGTGTGTGTGTGTGTGTGATCAGTCACTAATTATGCTCATGTAGGCCCCAGTGCTGTTCACCCTTATCACACCCAGAGATCAAAACAACTCTGACAGCGTGAGGAAGGCCGGCTCTCTGATCTCCCATCCTCCCGCTGCGGAGTTATCAAGCTCTGAGTACGCATTGTGACCCTTTACAACAGAGGAAGGGAGACAGCGCGTCTTATCTCTCAGCCAGCTGCGCTGGGCAGTGTTGGCCCCTGCAGCTCGGCCTCCCCTCTGATTATGAGCGTGCCTTGCTGTCTCCCGCCAAGAAACCGAGGCTCTGCGTGTGAGAGGTGAGCACCCACGCGTGGCTCAGCATGTGCGCAGCGCCTGCCCAGTAAAGAAAAGATCCCGAGCAGACACTGCCTAGGTCGGCGTCATGGTGGTCAGTACGGGGAGGGCTCAGATGTAGACAGCTCTTCTTGCCCACGGAGGCGCTTTGGCTTTGTTGGGTTTCTCTGCTTAAGTTCACACCGACATGTGTATTGAACTGTTCGGTATCGCCGGGTAGTAAAACATGGGACTGAAAAAGGGGAGAAGAGGTGATGTAGGAAGAAAGGAAACGTGGACATGGGGACAGAGATGGGAGGAAACCAGTGCTCACTGAGTGCCTGTGTTGCTCTATCGCATCTGGTTACAAAGTCACACTGGAGAGGCGTGCTCTGTCCCCCATTCTTGCTCCACAAGAAGGCGGAGGCTCCTGGGTGTCAAGTAACTTGCCCAACATCATAGAGTTTACAAACCAAGGGCCTGGTGTGTGGGAAACTATAGGGAGCTTATTAGCTATTACTTATCCGATATAATAAGAGGCTAATATGCAAATTGTCACCTCGGGAGTTCGACCGGGAGACCGGGAGTTCGATTGCTCGCTATGATGTGTGCTGATCACCAGGAAGCGGCGTGGAACATGGTGGGTGACCAGTGATGGCGGTGGTGGGGCACTGAGGGAGCGAGGGAAGGAGGAGGCGGGGAGGCCGGGAGGCGGGGAACCTGATCGGCCCTGATCACCGGCAAGGCCTAGGGATCCTACCCGTGCACGAATTTCATGCACCGGGCCTCTAGTTCATTATAAAGAAGAAGAGGTAAGTAGTGGAGAGAGGCAGGCAAGAGCCAGAGCAGGAAGGTGGAAGTAACATCTTTAAAGGAAACTTACAAGCTCAAATTAATTCTAAAATATCAGAGTGGTTTTTAAAAAATATTTTAAAAAATTGATTTCAAAGAGGAAGGGAGAGAGAGAGAGAGAGAGAAACATCAGTGATGAGAGAGAATCATTGATCAGCTGCCTCCTGCATGCCCCCCACTGGGGATTGAGCCTGCAACCCCGGCATGTGCCCTGACTGGGAATCAAACTGTGACCTCCTGGTTCCTAGGTTGATGCTCAACCACTGAGCCACACTGGCTGGGTGATTTTTGTTATTGTTTTGTTTTATAATAGTTTTAAGTAGAGTTGGTTTCTAGGAGCATGCCTTTTAAATGGAGATGCTTGCATTGGCTTGAATATAAGTCGAGCTGAAATATGTGTGTGTGTACCCAATCATGTGCACACACCTTCCCCCTGCACACATGCCTACATAGTGCCGTGGACACGTTTTCCTAGGTTAGTGTAGGATTTAGTTCTTCACAAGCCCTCCCCGGAAGCTGCTGGCATGCATGGCAGACGGGCACGTGTCTGGTGGCCCGCACAGCTGCCCCTTTGCATGTACAGCGTGCGGGACCTGTTTCCTAAGGAGGGAGAGGGTGTCCGGAAAGTCCAGCATGTTAGGAGAGTTGAGTGTGCAGCATTCTCGAACACTTTGTTCTTGAAAAGGCTGTGAGCTTTATACGGGGTGTCCATAGGAAACCTGTAGGAAACATCACAGCGTAACTTTAGACACTTCACCTTCTTAAGTCAGGATGTCCGCTGTCCCTGCTTCTGTTTGAAATGATCTTAGTTCTGGCTCATGCAGTTGGAAAAGATAAAGACAGGAGAGGCACCCGGCCAGTGTGGCTCAGTGGATTGAGAGGCATCCCATGTACTAGGACAGTGATGGGCAACCTCTTGAGCTTGGTGTGTCAGACTTCGCCAAAAAACTGAGCATAACTCGGGTAGTGTGTCACTTTGAGAAAAAAACATTATTTCACAAATGTTTCATCCTCGGCATGCGGCAGCGTCAGCGGCCACGTGTCATCAGAAATGGCTACGCGTGTCAGTGCTGACACACGTGTCATAGGTTCGCCATCACTGTACTAGGAGGTTGAGAGCTCGATTCCCAGAGCGGGGCGTGCAGGAGGCAGCCAATCGAGGATTCTCTCTCATTATCGACTTCCTGTCTCTCTAAAATCAATAAAATCATATTCAAAAAAAGACAGAAGCACATGAATTAGAATGGAAGAGACAAAACTGTCCTTATTTGTGGGTGACGGGATTGTCTCTATGGACATATTAAGAGAACCGATGGGCACACTGTTAGAGTTTGTGAGAGATTTCAAGACAAAACATTGATAGCATATCTCTATTCCAATGAGAACCAGTTAGAAAATCCAGTTTAAGATATCCCCATTCATAATAGCTCCCAGTGCGCTCAGTACCTTGAACACCATCCCACAACGTATGCAAGACGTTCTGGAGGGTGTAAAAACCCCAGCGTAGCCCCGATGAAGCAGCAAACTAAGCTCTGTACCGTATTCGTGGAGGGGAGACGAAATATTACGAAGATGTCAACTCACCCCCAGATTAATCTGTTAATTACCTGCGATTCCTGGCAGTTTTCCAGCAGGAGTTTTTAAATCAGCTTGACAAGCTGGTCCCAGCATTCATGTAGCAGGAGCCAGGGGTAGGCAAGATAAAGCGAAGGACGTGAGCACGCTGCAGAGGCTTGCCTGCGAGCTGGTCAGCTTGCAAAGCAAGAGGAGGAAACAGTTTGATCGATGGCCCGGGACAGACGGACAGTGGGAGAGGTCGGAGGCCCTGTCACAGCCACAGGTGGGGAGATCGGACAGGCTCCGTTTCAGGCCGCAAGAGCGCCTGGGTTTTATTTCTAGAACACAAATTCGTCTTCCAGTCTGATGTTTTATAATTGTCAGCCAGATGGCAGACCTAACACAGCTTTATAAAAACCTTCTGATAGATAGGGTTTTGGAACTGATGGGATGTGGAACGACAGGGCAGCATTGTAACCCAGCGGGAGAAAGAAAGCGCCTTCTCAGAAGTGATGCTGGCACCTGTGATGTGCCCGTGGGAAAACGGAGAATCGGAAGGCCCTACGCAGTCAGGTACAGGTGAGCGCCGTGCTTACCGGGTCAGGCGGTAACGTGTGGGCTCCTAGGCGTGGCCTGTGTAAAGGAAAAGGCTGCCAGTCTGATGACGTTACACTTTCCCAAACGCTGCCAAGGAGACCGCAGGAAACCGACAGCAAGGTCACATGTCCACTACGTTGTGCATCTGTCAGTCCATACACTCTGTCCCAAATAAGGAAACAGTGAGAGAGACAGAGGGCGAGAGAACCCATAGGACCGGAGCCAGGACCAACACGTCGCCAGCAAGGACCGGCTGGCCTGCGGGGTGCTCACTGGTAAGGGTCCGTGAGAAGTTAGAGAGGTGGGCGTGGCTCTGAGCAGGCCTTTCCCCGGAGCCTGAGCCTGTGTGTGTGTGTGTGTGTGTGTGTGTGTGTGTGTGTGGCTTGCTGTTGGCGCCCCCGGCCGGGCCAGGGGGTGCTCCTATCTGGCGTCTGAAGGTGCCTGCGCCCACCGTGATGAAATGCTTTCTCTGGTGCTCGCCAGCCCTGACCAGGTACATGCACGTCAGCGTTCCCTGGGCGGCAGCTCCACGCTCTCCGCCCTGTCCTCCTGCTGTGGTCCTCCCCATAGCACCATCCCTCCCCACACGGTGCTCCCACCATCCCTTTCCTTTGGTTCTCTGCCTGCTCCTCCCCGAGGCAGTGGTTTTGTGTGTGGCTTCTGCAGTGCGTTCAGCACAGCGCTTGGCACACGGCAGTTCACGTATTTGCTGACTAAGTGGCTGGATGGAGACAGCCAGTTTCCTGTTTGTAAAATCTGTAGCCATCAGGTAGGGAAAATTAAAAAAAAAAAGCCTGTGATACCAGCAATGGCAAGGATGCAGCAGAACAGGAACTCACACAGCGCTGGCCGAAGTGGGGATCTGAGCAACCAGCTGGCACCATCCGGGGCCGCCTGCGGGGCCAGGGCCTGGCAGGAAGCAGCAGGCAGGCACGGGCAGTGCCTGTGGCAGAGGTTAAGGGACACAGGAGGGTACTCAGCAGCCAAACAGGGAAGACGCCAGCCCCCCAGGCCTGAGGGGGCAAGGAGGGGCTGATGGGATTACCAGAGCCATGGAGAGCGAGAGCCAGGGAAGCGCAGTGGACAGGACTCTGGTACGGGCACGCGGCCCTACGGGGACATGGTGGAGAGGGAGGAGGAAACAGAGGCCCTGGTTCCCTCCTGCCTCCGACCTTCCAGCCAGAGGCAAGGGCCCTGGTGATACGGCCCTGGGCCATCTGCCCCAAGCCGCAGGCCAGATAGGCGGGGCGGAGGGCGGGAGCCGACCGGCACTTTCTGTGCCTCATCCTGTGTATCCTGTGAGGTGGGTCCGGCCATCTCCACTCAGAGAGAGGGAGCTGAGGTTACGCGTGAGGCCGTGCATGTGGCTGGACCGAGGCCTGAGACCCCCCGGCTGCTCTCTGGGGGCCGGGCATCGCTTGCGCTCTGGGACAGATTCTCATGCCTCCTGCACTCCGCTGCCGCATCTCTTCGGGCTGTGGATGTGGTGATGCCTGTCGCTCCTTTCTGAGGGATGGAGTGACTGGGGAGTGATGCCCGGAGGGAACAGGGGCACCAGGCGGCGGCTCCTGGTTCCGTTCACAGCTGTGTCCTTGGGCCATTGGCTCCGCTAACAGCGCTTTCGCCCGGTGCCACCTGCGGGTCCTGTGGCCCAGCCGTCCCGCAGTTACAACCTCCACCTGAGCAGGGAGAGGAAGACACCTCACAGCTGGGTGCTGCTGGGCGCAAGGCATCTTGCGTCCACTCCCATTTACTCCTCCCCGCCCTGGCACTCACTTCGCCATCCTCTCCATGAGGGAGAGGAGAAGGGCTGGAGCGGGGATGTACTTGTGAGGAACTGAGAGTGGCCACGCTGCGCTCGCTGGCTCGGTGCAGAGGAGCCTGCACTCAGGAGGGAGGATCAGCTGTCCCTGCAGCAGCACCAGCCGGACCGCGTGGGAGAAGCGGCTGGGGCCCGGCCAGGAGGGAGGGCTGGGGGACACCCTTCGCGGGGAGTGCCTTCACCTCGCTCGGCCTCCTCCACGTGGGGCACTGCGGGAGCAGCCTTCCCTGGGAGCTTGCCGTGCGGGGCCCGCCTGTGGCCGCTGAAGCCGGCTGCCCACGCTGCCCCCACGGTGGCCGCCCGTCCTGCGTGGGGGGTTCTCTGTGGACTATCGTAGTGCTAGAAGGTCGTACCCGGCCACGTACTCTGCTGTGAGCCTCGGCGCTCACTCCTTGGCGCCTGGAGGAGCAGTGCGGGCGCGCGTGGCTGTGAGCGGGAGGCAGTGTTTCTGAGGACGCGGCTTCCAGCGCCGCGCGGAGCTATTTTTAGGCCCCTCTCCCAGCAGCGCTGTTTAAAGATTCAGCGCAGGCTGCTAATAGGTGTATTTATAACCGTTCTGTCAGCTGCCCCGCGTGAACGCTGCTGCAGAGGATGCTATTCTTGGAGGCGCTGCCATGGTTACCGTTAACCCTTTGCCGTGGAGGGGCCTACCCGTCGGTGCGCTTTGTTCTCGAGGACTCAGTCGCATTCGAATGCATGCGTGCGCTCTGGCGGAGACAGACACTGAGAGCATTGTGTGCTGAACGCTGAATACGCTCGGTAAGCGAACGAGCGATCATTATTAGGACAGGTTCCTCCCTTGCCCGGAACAACAACAACCGGGTAGTAAAGTTCGCTTGCACGCTGCGGCGCTAAAACCATCTTTCAATGTGAATATGGACTCCCAGGAATTTAAAATAGACGCCCACGTGCAGAGAAGGAAGACTCCGCTCCTTACGCTACCTTCTTCCCGCTTCACCACCTACGATTTCTCTCGCTCTGCCGCTTATTGGCTTAAGAAAGCCAAGCATCCCTACTAATATTCTTTTGTTAACTAGAACACGTCGACAGCACGTTCTCCAAAACCAGCGAGCCTCAGGGCACCAGCCTGGTCCCGATTTACCTAGAGGGATCTCTCAGTCGGTGGGTTCAAAATAAATAGAGACGTGGTCCAAAGAGTGGGCTCACTGCCCCCACCTCCAATGAACCCCCGCTGTGAGGCGAGGCGTGCTGTGTTCTAACCACAAGTAGCTTCTAGTGGCGAGAGGAATTAAACAAGCAACTGCTGTAGCACGAAGAACAAAATCAGTGTGACGAAAGGTGGCACAGATGTCTGTTGTAACATAGAAACGTTGCCCTTTGGCTGCATCTCAGGGATGAGCTAGGATTAGCACAGGTAGGGAAAGTGAGAAAAATCACTCGCTGAGCGAAAGACCGCGGCCGTCTGCGGCCTGTCGGGGCAGTGACTGGAGCACAAATCAACGCCAGGAAGGGATCGGGTGGGAGTGGAGGCTGGGGGAGAACCACGGCGTGGCCGGCGAAGGCCGAGGAGCCGCCGGGTGCTGTTGCTGACCGAGAAGCCACCGAGGTTTTCGGGGAGAAAGCTGGACCTGGTCCGACTCCGGTTCTCGGAAGATGCTCTGTGGGTAACGTGGCTGATACTGGACGCGCAGCGATAGTGGGATGGGAGGGGTTGCTGCGGGGACTCTGAAACGCGTTGGATTTTCTTAATTGGTGTGTAAGGACGTTGTGCAGCTGAATTATCTTTCACTTATTGATTGAGATGAATACAGGAGACATTTATGCTCTTGTTAAATGCCAGACATACTGCCAGGGACACCGGGGGAAGCAAGGAGCTAAGTACAGGCACTAACACACAGATGCGCGCACACGCACACACACGCACACACACGCACACACACGCGCACACACACACGCACACACGCGCACACACGCGCACACATACACACACGCACACACACGCACACACACGCACACACACACACACACGCCCCAGTAGGAAAATGGATGGTCCTCGCTGGTGAGAACGGTGACTTCGTTGGCAGACAGGCACCTCTGGAGCCCGCAGGCTGTTGGCACGAGTTGAAGAGGAATGCCATTTTGCCAGCAGCAGTGCGTGGTGTGCGGCTGTGCTGAAGGGGCCACTGCTGGGAGCTGGGAGCTGGGAGCTGGGGCGCCCAAGTCCCAATTCCAGCTCCTTGGCTTTGATCTCCTCGTGTGAAATGGAGACGAGGCAGAGGCTGCTCTGGGGTCCGCGAGGGACCCCTGTGAGAGCGCGGCTCACTTCCATCCGCCCTCTGTGTCCGTCCATCGGCGCCCACCCCTCACCTGCCCAGCACAGCCTGTCACCTGCGCCTGCCCACGAGCGCCGCCTAGCGGCAGTGCCTTCTCACGGTATGGTCTTCATCGTGCTGTCTGTCTCCCTCACCCCTGCCCTCTTCCTCCCCCCCTCCCCCCCCCCCCCCGCCCCAAATCAGACAGTAATTTCCTCAAGGGCAGGAGCTGATCGCAGGTATTAGTATAATTCCTGTTCCGACAATGGAGCTTGGCTTACAATACGTACCACTCAGTGTTGAATGAACAAATGAAAGTAAAACTAAGAAATGATGAATGACTTTTTGGTGGAGTGGGTTTTAAAAAACTTATTAGGAATTATTTGAGGCACACCGAAAGGCGTGACGAATGATATCCTGACCAATCGTGTGTCTAAGGGGCTCCTTTGATGCCCTTGCCGTTCCTCCCATGGAGCCTCCCCTCCCCCCTCCCCCCTCCCCCCTCCCCCGGGGAGGACACAGCCGGGAGGCTCGTTCCCCCGCGCATCTCTCTGGACTGAACTTGTAGAGAAGGCAGCCCTCGCTCCCCGCTACCTAACAGGTTTGCAGATTTTAACTTTTTCCGAAGTTCAATGTGTGAATGGGGGTGGGACGCAGCCCCCAGCTCCCACAGCGTGGCCGTGTCAGACACATGGCGAGGAGGGGGAGAGGCAGTGCAGTGTGCCGGGGGACGTGGGGGGCAGGGGCAGGGAAGGCGCGCCACCCGGCGCGGCGGGAACCAGGGAGGGGCGCAGTGTCAGTGGGACTCGGCCAGAGGCTGCTCACCTGTGTGCAGGTGCTTGGCGTACCAGGCACACGCGTCCTTTTCTCTCCTTCCTCTGTGTTTGAGAAGTCACCGCGGCAGACACTATCCTTAGTCTGTGGATAAAGGAACGGAAGCTTAGGAATACAGTCATGCAGGAATTTCAGCAACCACACCCGAAATAGTCCCGGAAAACCAGGAGTTCCCAAGAAACCGAGGGAATTCTGGGCTTTTCTTGGGCAGCAGCTGTGAAACCTAGTGCTGTGCGTGCCACTTAGTCGCCTTTATCTGTAAATAAATCACGTGGGTCAGGTGTAGCGCTATCATTTTTTTTTTTTAACCACAAGAAAAGAAAATGAGCCTATTGTCCATAAGTCTTCTCTCATCATCGAGCAGGCCAGGGGACTGCCACAGACGAGAAGCTCGGGAGAAACTTCTAGAAAACAGAAAAACACAGCAATTTTCCCCAAGGTGTTTTATTTTTAAAAATGTGACAGGAGATGGATTTCTGTCCCTGGAAAGGATCGCCTGCATTGTTTGGTGTCAGTTGCTCAGGAAGAAAGTAACCGAACTGGCAAGCCACCAGTGCCGCCGGCGGGAATTTCAGGAACCGTCGAGCATCTTCCGACAGGATGTACCTGAGAAGTGGATTTTTGGATAAAGATGCCGATTTTAAATGCCAGGTAGTTGGTAAAGAGGATACACTACCAGCCCATAGTTGAAATGTCGGACCTTTTTGTATCAGCTCGATAACCATTTCCGGTGGATTTAGAAGATGTGTGTGCCTACCTGTCAGGTGGGTCGGGGCTCCCTGCTCCTTGTGGTGGTGAAATGACGAACCGTCAGGACTTAGCCGACGGCATGAAGCAGCGTTTGTCGACACTGAGTTCCCTCGTGGCTGGCAGCTTTGAAGAAGCGGGTGGGGGGAAGGTGGCCCGGCCTGTGTGGCTCAGTGGTTGAGCATTGACCTATGAACCAGGTCACAGTTCGATTCCAAGTCAGGGCACAGGCCCGGGTTGTGGGCTCGATCCCCGGTGTGGGGTGTGCAGGAGGCAGCTGATCAATGATTCTCTGTCACCATTGATGTTTCTGTCTCTCTCTCCCTCTCCCTTCAGTGAACCTGTGAAATCAGTAAGAATATATTTAAAAAAGTGGAGGGGATTGGAGTCGACTTTTAAATTAGTCACAGTGCTTCTCCCAGACGTGACCAAAGCTGCCTCCTCCTGGGAGGCCTCTCCGACCTCCTTGGGAGCAGCACAGGTGCCCTGTCCCTCCGTGCAGTGCTGTGGGGACCCCTCACAGCACCCCACGTGCTGGCTGGTGATCCGATTTTGTTCCATGACATTTTAACAACATGTGCCTCTGGATTCCCCGAATCTGGCACCAGATTGGTGGATGGCGAGAGCTGCATACATTTTGAATGAATAAAAAGGGGTGAAGGAACGATTGAATAAAAGTATCGCAAGGGAGCTGGGCGGAACCGAAAGTCTTTAAAGTGAGATTTAAAACTCCTCTCTGGGAGAAGCGCACTCTGTTGTATTAATTAACCCAGAAGCTTGGAAATCGGGGAGACGCTCACGATCTCCTTTTCCAGCTGCTGACGAGGGGAGCCGGCAGAGGCCCCGCCCAGCCTCCACTTCCCGCCGCGGCTGCGCTGCGTTTCCGGGTAAAACAGGAGAAGAAACCCCAGTCCATTTGGAGTTGAAGACAGTTTCTTCTGTAGCCCAGATCTGCCTTAATTTCTTATTTTTCTCTTGTTTTTCCTTTTTTAAAAACTAAATTTATTGGGGTGACGTGGGTCTACATGATCACATAGGTTTCAGGTGTGGGTTTCTGTGTTACGAGATGTGTATATTGCTCTGTGTGCCCACCACCCAAAGTCACATCTTCTCCCCTCACCATATATTAGGCCCCCTCAGCCCGCCCCCTTGTTGTCAGTTCTCTTTTGTGGCACCTGCGGAGAGGATCCAGTTCATGGGGGGCCCCGTTGCCTCTCTCTCGGCATCAGCCTCGGTCCTGGCCCGGGCTGGGCGCACACGCATGAGAAACCCCGTCCTGAAGGGCTCAGGCCACCGTCATCCGCGCTCACTCTCTGAACGTCTTCTGGGCGCGTGTCCGGTGAGACGAGGCCTCGGAGTTGGAATAAGGCTCAGAGTCGAGGAACTCGGTCTCGCGGGTGCAAAAATGATGTAGAAAGGGGTGCAGTGAGAGCTGACGGAGGCAGACCCTGCATGGAGCCCCCACAAGGTTCTGTGGGCCCAGCTGAGCGGAAGGGGGTGTCCTTTCTGGCAGAGAGGAACCTGGAAGGGCTTCCTAGCAGTGGTTACATGGGGGGCCTCAGGCACGAGGTCGGAGCACGGAGTCAGAAGGCCTGGTTAATTTCCTGCCTTACTTCTCAGCCGAGCTCCCCTGGAGAAGTCACTGCCTCTTCTCATCTCGGGCTCTAACCTCTACGACGGGAGTGTTGTATCTCCTGAGCTGTGCGCCTGACGGTCCGATGGCGCAGCCGTGCCGAGGGGCTTAGGGATCGAATGCCTCTGCGGTGTTTTGTTGGAGCGGAACCTTAGACGATGGGTGGGCGTTGGGCAGCCAGCAGGACGGGCAGCCAGCAGGGCCAGCCCGGCAGGACAGGCAGGGCCAGCCCGGCAGGACGGGCAGGGGGCAGGACGGGCAGGGGCCAGGACGGGCAGGGGGCAGGACGGGCAGGGGGCAGGACGGGCAGGGGCGGGGCGGGCAGGGGCGGGGCGGGGCGCGGTCTGTGTGGTGGGGACCCGGGGAGAAGCTGGTGAGAGGAGCCGTCCGGGGGATCCTGAAAGGACCCGTTTTGCTTGATCACGTTCTGCATTTTGTGCAGCCGATTCGTCACCCGTGCTCTTACGCTGTGGATAGAATGAGCCCGGTCCTGAGCTCCTTCCAGAGACGGTGCTCCTGCCGTGTGCTTGCTGGCTGTGGCTGGCACGGCCGGGCATCGACGCTGCCTCCTCCTGCCCCCCCCGCCCCGCCCCGCTCCTCTCGTCTCCTTGCTCGGAGGTTACACCCCAGCTGTGCCCCGGGCCTCCTGGAGACCCAGATATGCCAGATGACCTAGGCAGGACGTTGGGCTGCACTGGAAGAGGCCGGTCTGAATGGAGACTGGATTGTGCTCGGGGAAACTGCTTCCAGGCTTCTGCAGCCCCAAGGGCATGTGGGGAGCCGCCTGGGGACATGTGGAGGCCACGGCCGCAGCCATGCTGCAGGGACCAGGGCTGAGGGGACCTCGGTCGGAAAGCTCTCCGACCAGCCTGCAGGGCTTCGATCCCACCGCGTCCCGTCTCTCTCCGTGGCTTCCTGTCCGCCCTCTCCTCTCTCTCTTCATCGGCCCCAGCAGTTCCTGCACCACAGGCGAGACCAGCGCCCAGCTCCGTGCTCCCAGCAGCTCCGTGCTCCCAGGAGGAGGCCCCTTCTCTGCCCCGCTCTGTTCTGTGCCCTCTCCTGTCCTGTCGCCGGACCGGTGGGCCTGACCTGTTAGTGAGAAGCGTGGCTGCTGGTGGCCTCACCAGTGCTCAAGAAGACAGTCCCCCAGAGGGCTGTGGTGGGCGGGCAGGGGCGTCAGACCGCGTCCCTGCAGGTACTCGAGGTGACTGAACCCTTTGCTGACGCCCTGGGACCCGGGTCTCCTTGGGGGCCACAGCAGTTGTAATGAGGGACATTCGTCCGGAACAGTCACCCCCGTTAGCCTCGGGCAGGCACTGGCTGCCCCGGGGTGTGTGCGTTTCCACAGCCACTCCTGCCTCCCCTGCCCCGGCCTCGGCTGTGGCTGGAGTGTGAGGAGCGAACCTGCCGTGCCTGTGCCTGGCGCCCGCTGCTCTGTGCACACTGGCCGTCGGCACCTGCTCTTGGGGGTGGGAGGCCCTTGGGTGCAGGCCTTCACTGAAGCAAGTCTCGGTTCCTATTTAAAAAATAATTATTTTTAAAAAGATGTTTTTATTGATTTCAGAGAGAGGAAGGGAGAGGGAAAGAGAGAAGCATCAATGATGAGAGAGAAACGAGCCCACAACCAGGGCATGTGCCCCGACAGGGAATCGAACCGTGACCTCCTGGTTCATAGGCTGATGCTCACCACTGAGCCACACCAGGCTCATCTGGGCGTGGTTCCTAATTTATAAAGTGATAATAAGATTTTTTTGTGAGAAAGTAGATGTTTATGGACTTCGTCGGCTCTAAAATTAATATTCAGCCGTGATTTCAGATGGTGGGAGGTCGTACGTAAACACGTGGAGGTTCAGGAACCGGAACGAGTCACTCCGCCCCGTGGGTCTTTGCCCGCCTCGAGCGCTGGAGGAATCAGTTTCCTCCTCCCAGACCACGAGCGCTGCGCTGAGGCAGAGTCCGATTTCCAAACTCCTCTGCGGAGCAGACGTACCCACTGGCTGTTGCTGCTCACCTCGCTCCGCTAAGCAGCTCCGGGGCAGTGTCCCTTCCCGCAGATGAACGTTCTCCACCGCAGGCACTGAGTGAGAGCCGCCGCCTGCCTGCCCGGCCTGCCCGCCGCACTCACCCTGTGGTCACCGCCCCCTGTCTCCTCAGCCAGCCCACAGCCCACCCGTGCTCCGCGCCACCCGCCAGGCGCGGGCGAGTCTTGGCAGGGGAGGTGCTGTGCAAGCTGGGTGGGAAGACCTCAGACTCCAGAGGCTCCCCTCCCTCCCTCCCCCCTCCCGCAAACCCGCCCTGGCCTCCGGGCCGCCATTCCTGGTTGCTGCTCTGTCGGTGGAGGTGGCCGCGCCGACGAAGGAGAAGGGCTGCCCAGCGCGCTCTTCTCGAGGAAGCTGCGGCCGTCGGATGGACGCCCGGCGGCCACGCGCCCGGCCTCCCGCAGACGTCGCCTTACGAGTGTCCGGCTGATGGAGTGAGCTGGCGCGCAGGGAGCTCGCTTCCTTTCAAAACCACTTTAAGGTGCTAAATATTTTAAGGGGTTTTATCTGCTGCTGCGTCTGTTAATCTGCCCAGCGCGGGGCTCTCAGGCCCGAGGCCGCTTTTGTTCCTCGCTCCAGGCTGACTCGCTCTGTCACTCTCCGCCCTTCTCCCGGTTCCGCTCAGTCCTGAGGGTGCGCGCTGCCCTCCTCGCACTGGGGACCCTGGGATTGCCGTCTCCCGGGAGGTGTGGACGCGTGCAGTCTGCTCTGCATCGCAGGGCCGAGTGGTGCTGTTTCACCTGACGTGTGTCCGACAGCTGCTCCTGGGGGCCTGCCACGCCCCAGGCTCCGTGTGTGTGTGTGTGTGTGTGTGTGTGTGTGTGTGTGTGTGTGTGGCGGGGGGGCCTGCCACGCCCCAGGCTCTGTGTGTGGGGGGGCCTGCCACGCCCCAGGCTCCGTGTGTGTGTGTGTGTGTGTGTGTGTGTGTGTGTGTGGCCCTGCCACGCCCCAGGCTCCGTGTGTGTGTGTGTGTGTGTGGGGGGGGGGGGGGCTGCCACGCCCCAGGCTCTGTGTGTGTGTGTGTGTGTGTGTGGGGGGGGGGGGCTGCCACGCCCCAGGCTCCGTGTGTGTGTGTGTGTGTGTGTGTGTGTGGGGGGGGGGGCCCTGCCACGCCCCAGGCTCCGTGTGTGTGTGTGTGTGTGTGTGTGGGGGGCCTGCCACGCCCCAGGCTCTGTGTGTGTGTGTGTGTGTGTGGGGGGCCTGCCACGCCCCAGGCTCCGTGTGTGTGTGTGTGTGTGTGTGTGTGTGGTGGGGGGGCCCTGCCACACCCCAGGCTCCGTGTGTGTGTGTGTGTGTGTGTGGGGGGGGCCTGCCACGCCCCAGGCTCCGCGTGTGTGTGTGTGTGTGTGTGTGTGTGTGTGTGGCCTGCCACGCCCCAGGCTCTGTGTGTGTGTGTGTGTGTGTGTGTGTGTGTGGCCCTGCCACGCCCCAGGCTCTGTGTGTGTGTGTGTGTGGGGGGGGGGCCTGCCACGCCCCAGGCTCTGTGTGTGTGTGTGTGGGGGGGGGGCTGCCACGCCCCAGGCTCTGTGTGTGTGTGTGTGTGGGGGGGGCTGCCACGCCCCAGGCTCTGTGTGTGGCGGGGGGGGGGGGCTGCCACGCCCCAGGCTCTGTGTGTGTGTGTGTGGGGGGGGCTGCCACGCCCCAGGCTCTGTGTGTGGCGGGGGGGGGGGGCTGCCACGCCCCAGGCTCTGTGTGTGGCGGGGGGGGGGCTGCCACGCCCCAGGCTCTGTGTCGGGGGGCTGCCTCTGTCTTCATGAAGAAGGGAGGCCCGCCCTCGCTGGTGTTGGACTTGCTGTGAGTGACTCCTGTGTGTGTGATGTGCGAGGTCACCTGATCTCCGGGCAGAGCCTCACCGTTCGGAGGGCTGAATGCAGAACTTGGCCTGAACGTCCAGCAAACACAAACCACCCAGATTAGCTCAGGGCCAGCTCCACCGAGTCACCTGGTGCCTGGTAATGCCGGTGCAGATAAGGACACTGAGAATAGCTTTTAGAGTGTCAGCTGCTTAGTGTCAGTGAAAGAGCAAACGCTGCCCTCGGACCCGGCTCTAACCCGGCTCACTGGCTGCCGGTCCGCCTCCTGGTCCCGAGCAGTGCACCCCGCAGGCCTGGGGGACGAGGCCGCACCTGGAGCAGGTGACACTGTGCGTACAGAGGTGCCCAGGGCGGCACCTGCACTCAGACAGAAGCACTGCTGGGCAGCAACGCCAGTCAGCCTGTGTGATCACAGCCGTGCAGACAGAGCAGCTGCCAGGGCTGGGATGGGCACCTGCCCACCTGCTGGGCTCTGTGCTCCGCCTGGCTCTGGGGGAGGGGGGACCCCTGCGTCTAGGGCCTCAGGAAGCGACAGGCGGGAAGGCAGCTCCTGGGACCCACTGCCTTTCCTGCCTGCGATTCCAAAATCTCCCCAGAGAAGGGCTTTTCTTTCTCTCTAAAAAAATGTTTTTATTGTGTGTGTTTTTTGTTTGTTTGTTTTGTTTGTTTGTTTTTTTAGAGAGAGAGAAGCGAGAGGGGAGAGAGAAAGAACATCGATGAGAGAGAAACATCATCAATCAGCTGCCTCCTACATGCCCCCTGCTGGGGGTCAAGCTCACAACCCAGGCATATGGGGAATTGAACCTGTGACCTCTTGGTTCATAGGTTGCTGCTCAACCGCTGAGCCACACTGGGTTCTGGGAGACGTCGTGGAGAGGTGGGTGCGGAAGGAAGGGGTGGAGCCCACGGCTGGCGGTGTGTCAGGTGTGCAGGGACTTGGGGTGGAGTTGTGAGCGACACGAACAGAACCCGCCCTCCGAGGGCCTGTGTCCTGCTTGCAGAAGCTGCGGCTTGGGTGAGGCCTGAGGAAGGCAGTTCTGAGAGGCACAGCCCCAGGAAGGAGTGTCCACGCCTGGCCAGGCCATCTCCCCGGAGGAGGCCTTGATTCCGAGGTCTGAGTAACAGGACGAGGCAGCCCAGTAAAGACCTAGTGGGCGCGGGGTAGTTTTTCCAGCAGGAATGACACCAGGGTGCCGGTGCGGCGTGGGCGGAGCCTGGCGCCTGAGGGGCCCTGTGGTCGAGCCCGCAGGCACTGGGAGCCGCGCGGAGGGTTGGGGGGCAGGGGTGTGGTGGGACGTCCCGGGAGCGAGCCGGGGAAGGGTGGGCCTGGCTGTGCTCCGGAAGGACCGCTGGCTGCTGGCTGGGGGGGGGGGGGGGGGGGGAGGGCGCGGGGAGCGTGCACTTGTCCTGTGGCTGTCCCCTGAGTCACAGGAATTGGGGAGGTCTGACCGCCTGCTGGGCCTGGTGTCAGCCTGACCACCTCCCGCAGTGTGTGCCCCAGCCGAGCCTCTGCGAGCCACAGCCAGGCCGGGTGCCCGTCGTGCCCGCCACGCAGCGGCCCGGGAGACGGCCTGGCAGCGCCGGGAAGGAGGGGTGTTGATTTTTAACGACACGTCATTGACGCAGAGGCGGCGGCTCCCCACGCGGAGAGTGCAAGTCGGGCGTTATCACCCAGCGCAGTCGCCCTCACCCACTCTCCGGGGGGGGGGGGGGGGGGGGCGGCGACCTCAGCAGGCCCCCAGTCGGCACCTGGCCCCCGTCCTGTCCAGGTGGCGGCACCAGAGCAGGGCGCTTGCTTGGAGACAGCAGGTGGCCAGCTGACGCCATCAGCAGCTGCACGCTCCCCGCGGAGATGGCGCCCGGGGGCTCGGCGGTGTGAGCCACAGCGCGGCCGGCATTGCCATGCCAGGGGGTTGCTGGTGACCCTCATTTTACCAGGCCTCCCTTCCGCATGGAGGAGAAGGCAGGGTTTGTATTTAAAGAGAGATTTGATCAGGATGGTAAGGATAGAAAAAGTTGAAATTTATGATCTTTAGTAGAGTCTAGTGGGTTTCACGTCTTAAAAAAAAGCATATGTATATATATGTATGTATATGTATATATGTATGTATATGTATGCGTGTATATATGTGTATGTGTGTGTGTGTGTGTGTGTGTGTGTGTGTGTAGTGGCATCCTTTCTGCCAAGCCGTGCGGAGAGAACCTGAGGTGTGAAAGTCACAGCCGATGCGGCCCGACTCGGGGCGGCGTGCGGGCCCAGCACCCCTGAGGCAGCCTCAGCGAGCGGTGGAGCTGGTGGGGGTGGGGAGCGCCTTCCAGGAGTCCTGGGCCAGGAGGCTAGCAGAGGTGTTGGGAGGAAACACGGTTCGCCGTGCGTGTGTGTGTGTGTGTGTGTGTGGCCCAGCGTCCCTGTGTCATGGGTGACGGGCTGTGGGTCAGGCACACACACAGCTGGTGCAGTGGAGCGGCTGAGAGCACAGCCTTCAGGGCCCAGCCGCCGGCCCAGCCCTGCCGTCTCGGCCCCGGGCGGACCCTGAGGTGCTGGTTTCCTGCCTGTGCGACAAGAATGACGGCAGCCTGCGCCAAGGATTCACCGTGACCAGCGAAAACCACGGGGCTCGCAGGCAGCTCAGCACCTGCCCGGCACCGACCCCTCGGGGCCGGCGGGCCAGGGCAGGCAGGCTGTCTCTGTGCCCTGAGGTGTCAGCCCGGACCAGCCCTCAGGCAGACCGTCACCTGGTCCAGAACCAGGCACGGCTCCCGGCACGCGGTCACCACTGCACCCTCCACATCCCAGCCCCGCCTGCCCGTCGGCCGCACCTGAGGCACGTTAGCCTGGCGCCCTCACTTTTGGGCTCGGCGCTGGCCTTCGTGGACGGCAGGCGGGGCCAGGTGCGCAGGCCGCGTGTCACGCAGCGCTGGACACGGTCCCATGGGCCTACCGCAGGGTCTTAAACAGAAAAGAAACGTGCCCAGCACGCTCACCCCGGAGTAGCCATTAGATGGATTAAAAACTGCTGGGTTCCCATCGAAACGGAAGACGAATGGAAAGGAACGATACTAATAATATTTTTATTGCCTTATCCATTAGGATTTTGAGTGGACAATTTTACATTTATAGAGATTTACTTTCGTTATAATAGTGGAACATGTTTACTATAGAAAATGTTAAAAATAAAAAAATGTGGGAAGAAAGAACCCCCGTGGTTCCCTGCCCAGACTCAGCGTTTTCATTCTCTTTCCTCAGCACGCGTTACAGCAGCCCCGTGACGGAGTGCCGGCGTGATAGATGTCGTAGGCTCTTTATCCCAACGACTCAGGTGGTTCCCCTGTTTACGCCCGGGGATCTGAGGCTCCGCTGAAGGCTTGGCCACGGCCGCACGGCTGGCCAGTGGGGAGGCGGGACGCGGGCCCGTGTCCGGAGTGATCCCGTTTCCGTCTCCAGGGGCCTGCACCCTGCCTCCTAACTCCGCGTTAGTCCGGAGGCATTTCCCCCTTCAGGGCATGTTAGTGTCTACGTAATGTAATGGTTCGGCGACATTCCACTGTGCTCTGTCACCAGAACATTTGAAATAGCTTCTTCACAGGTGGGATTCCAGGTTAGACTCAGCACAGGGTCCCAGAGGTAGCATGGCTTCGTGTTCTCAGTCCCTTGTCAGACCAGCTGTCAGATGGCTTTCCAGAGAGGCTGTACCGCCCTGCATCGCCGGCCGTGTGGGGCGTCTGTCCCACCGCACCCTCCAGCAGGATGTTTCCATTGCGATCACCTCCAGCCAGCGTGGACTCCGCCGGGACGTGTGTCACTGTGTCCCGTAGGCACACGCTCTCCCACTAAATCAGACCACTTCCGCTCCTTCTGTTTAACCGAAGAAGAAAAGAAGGCATTCCACAATCTTTTGCAAAAGCTTCATTTCTAGCGGAAAAATGAATGTGAAGGGCAGGCTGGAGGAACAGGAAGCGAATAACAGTGTGTCAAAGGCCGGGGAGTCCAACAATATCTGCGCGCTTAGTAGTTCATCACCCTGAACTCCTCCCCCCTTTCTTTCGTGGCTCTGCCACCGCCTTAATGTCAATTAGGCTGTTAAAATGCATTAAAATATGAAGAAGCGGCGACATGTCTGCTCCCCGCTGTCAGAATGCTCCCCCCCGCCCCCCTCCGGGCCTTGTTCCTGCTGTGCTGCGGGGAGCTGGCTCCCAGGGGCTCTGTGCCCGGAGGAGACCGCGCTCCCCGGAACGCCTGCCCGCCCTGGAGACGCCGCTGCTGGTGTCCCGCTTCCTTTCAGTTCCTAGAGAGAGACCGCCGCCGGCCCAGGCCCCAAAGACCTGGCTTCTGCGGGGCTGACACAGGGACCTGGGGCTTGGTGGGGGCTGGACAGCAGCTCCGATTTCAGAGAAGGAAGGAGTGAGCCCGGCATGCTAACGCTGGTCCTTCCCCTGGCTGACGACGTCCCTCCCTGGCACAGTCCCTCCCGGCCCGCCCGGCCCCAGCTTGTTCTGAGGCCGCCTCTGGGCTAGAGAAGGCTGGGCCCCGAGGAGCCCAGGGGAGCCGTGGGGCGCCTGTGGCCCCGGGAGAGGCCAAGTTCTCGCCGGACACTTGCTAAATCCCCGGTGCCAGGCGTGTGATGCGCGTCTCCTTCCTCCCCTGGGCGGGCCCCGTGTTGAGGATGGAGTGCCGACGGGTGGGGAGGAGCGGCCTCTACTCCGGTCTCATCACGGGGTTCTTACCCTCTCGCTTTAAGGCTTCTTGGTGGACCGTGTCACACTGACACGGAGATCTGTCTTCACCACGATAGAGCAGTGACCGGAGCACCTGTGTGACCGTCTTCCAGGTGTGGGGGGCTGCACCCCGAGGGACTGCCTCTGAGGCTCAGAGGTGTTGCTGAGCGCCTGGGTCCTGTCCCCACCGTGACCGGGGGAGTGGACACTGAGAATGGTGCAGGGACTGGATGGGAAGTGAATAGCTAGAGACATGGAGGCGGGTGGTGAGGGTGAGGGGCAGGTAGAAGCAGCGACAGGTGGCCTGGTGTGGAAGGCCAGCACATCTGTCAGCCGCAGGGGCAACTGGGAACAGATGGCCGGGGCAGTTCATCTTGACAGTCACCTGGAGAGGGGATAGGGAATTGCCTTCTCTGACTAACTGCCAGTCACGCCTGCCGAGACATCAGGTGCCTTCCTGGAGGAGGTGGCTTGCCTGCTAGTCGCCAAGAAGCGTCTAGGATTCCTGACGGTGGGCGCCTGGGTCTATCCCAGCGCCTTTCCCACGGCGCCGGCGGGAGGACCTTGGGGGAGGAAGGTTGTGAGGCCCCTGAGCTCCACACGCTGCACGGAAACGCTGTTTGGCGCGTGGAGCTCCGGCTGCGGCCCCGGCGGCCCCGGCCCGGCTCTGTGGTCCGTGTACTCTGAGCAGTCCTGAGTCAGGGGAGGAACGTGGCATGGTGTGTTTAGATCTCCACAGCGCGGTGCCGTCACACGGAAGCGACTGAGGGCCTGTGCTGGACACCATCGAATGCCTTGTTTCTTTCTTTAAAAAATGTTTTTACTGATTTGAGAGAGGAAGGGAAAGGGAAAGGGAGAGAGAGAGAAACATCAGTGATGAGAGAGAATCATTGATCGACTGCCTCCTGCACACCCCCCACTGGGGATGGAGCCCGCAACCCAGGCATGTGCCCTGACCGGGAATCAAACCATGACCTCCTGGTTCATAGGTCAACACTCAACCACTGAGCCACGCCAGTTGGGAAGGACCATGGTTTATTTCGATTTGATTTTCCTGATGGTACAAGGAAGGAGTTGAGGATTTATTTATTTTTCGTATAAGGTCTCCATTTGTTCCAGAAACATTTGCCAAAGACTTCCCTTTCTCCATCGAATTGCACGTGCACCTCTGTGGGAAAGCAGCCGGCCACGTGCGGGGTCTGGTTCCGGGCCCTCGGTTCCGTGGTACTGATTCATGTGTCTCTCTCACCAGCACCACCCGTCCTCGTAGCAGCCTTAGGGTAAGTCTGGGAGTCGGGGTGAGTCTCCCCACTTCCTCCCTTTTCAGAAGTGTTTTGCTCTTCTCGCTCCTTGGCTCTCCATGTTAATTTTAGAGTCAACTCATTGATTCCTACCAGAGACCCTGCTGGGATTCTGACTGGACTTGCTATCCATGCGTTTGGGGGAAGCGGACATCTTTCCATAAACACACACACCTTCCCTTTGTTTAGGGCTTTGGTTTATCTCCTCGGTGCTCTGCAGCTTTCAGGGCACACACCGCTCTTGGTGATTTTTAGGTTTGCGTCGCCATGCCGTGCTTTTGGTGCTCGGGTCATCTGTGAAGGGAGACAGTTTCCTTTCGTGCTGCTCTGTCTTTTGTTTCCTAGCCTCATTGTGGCTGCGAGGCGGTGTGTGCATGCCAGCTACCGGGGTCACTGAGGCCGCGTCCATTTATGAACGTGCGTGGGGGCTGGCCCAGAGGAACGCCGGGGCCATTCTAGAGCCCTTTGCGGAGGCTGGCGCTCACCAGGCCACCCCCCGCCCCAGCCCTGCCGCCTCGCGGTCACACCATCTTTCCCTCTTAGAGGAACGGCCTGAGGCCGTAAGTGGTTAACGTGCCCGGTTCTGTGGGCAGTGAGCCCGGGCCCCAAGCCTGACCCTGGCTCGGAGCTTCCTGCACCCACATGGCCCTGGGTGGGGTAGACCCGCAGATCAACAGACTTCTGCTCGTCACATGTCACTAAATGGCTCTTAGGCTGCTGCGCCCTAGAAGTTCCGCGACGCCGTGGCTTCGGGTGGGGCGGTGGGCAGCGGCGGGTGCCCTCCCTCTGCTGGTGGCGCTGTGCCCCACGCGGGGCTGGCCGGCCTGCTCTGTTCGCGCTGGGCCCCACGCGGGGCTGGCCGGCCTGCTCTGTTCGCGCTGGGCCCACGCGGGGCTGGCAGGCTGCTCTGTTCGCGCTGGGCCCCACGCGGGGCTGGAAGGCCTGCTCTGTTCGCGCTGGGCCCCACGCGGGGCTGGAAGGCCTGCTCTGTTTGCGCTGGGCCCCGCGCGGGGCTGGCCGGCCTGCTCTGTTCGCGCTGGGCCCCACGCGGGGCTGGCAGGCTGCTCTGTTCGCGCTGGGCCTGGCCGCCGCGTGGCTGGTCGCGGTGCCTTCCAGAAAGTCATTTTTTCAGCGTTATTTTAAACCTTGTTCTCCTCCCCGCGTTTTTTACCCTCAGTGTATTGTGGATGCGAGGGAGACACAAGGTGCATTAGTTAATGGAGCGACGCCGATTAAATGGTGACATTCACGTTGGCGCCGAAAGGCTCGTGTGTGATTGGGCGGTGGGTCCTCGCTGACTTAATCTCCGAGGCAGAGCTGCACTGCGGGGCCGAGCGAGGCGTCGGCACCAGGGAGGGCCGAACAAGTATCCGAAGCAGCGCTGTTTGCGGGGCACAAATTAGGCCGCGCTTGCCGCCTGCAAATACAAACGGACTGTTTTGATTGAAGAATTTCCTGATCCAGGTGGTCACCCTTTCTTGTTTTACCCGCCGGCCCGATTTCATTCGGAGGTCGGCTGAGCGTGAATTGTTCCTTTGGGTGAGGATGTTGATGATGGCAATTCTTCGACAGTGAAAATTTGGTTCATGGTGAGCGCCTCCTCCAGATGTAAGTTTCCGTCCCTGGGACACCTGCTCCGGAGCCTCTGCCTGGACGTGCAGTGACCGCAGTGACTGACAGGCCCACCGCCCCGTGGAACCTGTGCCGTCAGGGCCCACAGCCAGCAGGAAGCGGAGCAAGGGCACGTGCCTTCACACATGTTCCTCTTGCCTGCAACGCCCCCCCCTCTCATCCCTGTGAGCGTTTCTTCACAGGCTCACTGTCATTTCTCCGGGGCGCCTTCCTGCTTTCCCGGCGGCCGCTCTAGCGCCAAGCGCTGAGCACGGCACTGAGGACGTGGAGATGAAGCTGCCGCAGCCCTGGCTCACAGGAGCTCCGATAGGAGGCTGACGGTCCCACACGTGTGTGCGCACGGGTTGTGTACACGGTGATGTGCAGATATGCGCACACACGCATGCACACACACATGCGCTGTAGGCAACTCCAGGGTGAATGTTTGCAAAACTCCAGGACAGGCCCAGGGCTGGAGGTGTCTAGTGAGCCTGGAGGCGGAGTGAACGAATGGATGAGCAAATGAATGAATGAGTGAGTGAAAGGATGAATGAACGAGTGAGCAAGTGAATGAATGAATGGAGTCCGGGAATGGCTTACAGAGGGGAGGCAGCACCTCACACAGGAAGAGGAGAGAGGGAAGGAGATCCAAGGAGACTCCCGTGGGCGTGCAGTCTCACAGGCACCGCGCGGACACCGAGCCGGGGAATGCTTAGCGGCGGGCCTGTGGGGACTCGTCTCCGAGTGACAGCCCAGTGCCCGCCCCGCCCTGCACCTTGGATATTACAGGCTCTGAGGTGGCCAGGCAAAGGAAATGAATTTCCCTCCTCGCCGATGATTTCAATCTCAGCTCATTACGGGCTGACCCAGGAGTCTCCTGAGACCGAGGAGGGCAGCGTGCAGGGGGGACAGACGTGCCCTGGTGCTGCCTCGTTGCCACCGCTTCCTGTGCGATGTGCTTAGGAGAGCAAAGGCTGACACCGGTGCCACCGCTGCGCCGTGGCCGTGGCCGCGGCCGCTCTGGGGGGTGGGCCTGGCGCTCCCTGCTCTCCGGCCTAGCTGCAGCCCCTTGTTTGATTGGGAAATAATCTCCCAGTTTCTGTTCCTCCCGCTGAAAATGCGGCATTCTTTCGAGGAGGACAGCGACCTGTGGAGAGCCGACGTTACTAGCATGTGAACCAGTTCCAGTCGCAGCCTTGGCGGCCACTGCTTTGCGTTTCTCTTGGTTAAACCGGATAGCATGGCCTCGGAGCACACGCCTGGCGGAGGGAGTGCGTGGGGCCCAGCGACCTGGGGTCCGGCCGGCGGTGTCCTTCCTCCCGCCTCTGCTGCTTCCTCTCCCCCGGCCCAGCGCCGCCTCCGACTTTGTTAGGGAGCGGGGCCGCGCGTGGACACGGGGCACTGATGCCGTAAAACCCAGGCCCTCGTCTCCTCCTTCCATGCTCACGGCCGCCCTACAGCGGGTGACCCCCCCTGTCTGTCCCCCCGGAGCTGGGGGCAGGGCTGCTGTCTGACGGGGTGGGGGGCTGTGAGGGGGTGGACTCCTCCCCGCCTCTTTCCTGCCCACCTGTGCTGGTGACCAGAGGCCAGGAGTCAGGGCCTGGGGCCACGGGGCGCTTATCTGGGGGTGAAGCTCTGTGCCCCGGTGCTGCGTGTTCTTGTTCGCAGGGCTGATGGCTGCTCTCCTGACTTACTGTCTGCTCGCCACCCTGGCTTCCCTCTGACGTAGAGGGCTGCGCTCTGTAATTACCTTGTGTAGCTATTCTCAGTCTGCAGAGGGGATGCGTCGTAGGTGAGCGTAATTAGAAATGCATATTTAGCTCACGAGGGGGAATGTTCTGGTACCCAGCTGCACGTGGAGTAAAAGCAGCAGCCTCTGCCGGGACGGGAGGTGCCGTTTGTGACGGGGATTTATTCTCCCGGAGGCCTGGGAGCCGCGTCCCCGGCGGCCTGCCCGCGCTGGAGGTGTTTCTTCCTCTTGGTCTTCGATTCGGGAGGCGTGTGCTGGGCTCCTCCCCCGGCCGGTGCGCCAGGCTGGGAGCGAGTGCCGGGCACGCCGTGCCCGGAGGGACCGCCAGAGCGGGGCCGGCCACGTCCACGGGCCACGCTGCCTGCTGGTGCGGGCGCCGCGGCGTCCCTCAGCAGGATGCGGAGTTGGGCAGATGTGGGATTGGATCTGTCACCGCCAGGCTTTGGGATTAGTTGGGCAAATTACAAATCCAAGCCACAGGGTTTTTTTGTTTTTGTTTTTAATCTCAGCTGAGCCAGTGGCCAAGGCGACGTCCTGGGAGTAGTCGGTGCCTCCACAGAACGCCATGCCCTAGTTCTTGTGCCCAGAGGGGTTCCTGGGGGATTTGTGTGGCCTCCTGCGGTGGCCGGGCCACGGCTTCTGTGGACACACTGGTGGCGAGGTTGCCCCTAGCCCACAGCCACTGCGGGCTCACTGTGTGCCGGGCAGGCCTGGCTGTGGCCGCCCACTGGGTGTGGCAGGCAGGAGCCCCTCTGGGGGGTGCGAGCCCGGGGTGGTCCTCGGGGAAATGCCAGGCTGGGGTGAACGGCGTTAGCAGGGTTGTGGAGAGTGTCAGAGGGGCGTCCGCCAGCCTTAGACCACCCAGGTTCAGGAAAGGGGGGTGGCACCCACCAACACCTCTGACTCAGGAGCAAGTCCCACAGTCCCCTGTCCCTCCAGCACACACCCTGAGGGTAGTCAGCGCGTCACCCTCACGGGGACCCAGCAAGAGCGTAGCCTGGGTTCCCACAGCCCTTGGCTCGCCCCCAAAGCCAGATGTTATGGGGGCTCCTCTTCCCGGTGCAGGTCCCCAGGCTGGGGCTCAGACCCCTCTCGCTTCGGGGACGGCCCTGCGGTTGTGAGATCCTCCCACTGTGGGTCCCACTGTGGGTCCCGGCCAGGGAGTGGGGTGGGTGGGTCCCTCCTGCTCTTCTCAGGTGGCTTCTTTATGGGGCCACACTGGCCTCCTTGGGGCGTTCTCAGAGACAGCTGTTCCGTATAGAGTTGTCGTTTTGGTGTCAGTGAGGGGAGGCGATGCCACCTTAACTTGAAGCCGGAGCCTGGCTCTAGGACGCCAGTTCAGCTTGTCCGTGAGGGTGCGCTGCTGCACAGCTGACGGGTCTCCGACGGGCTGGCCGCCTTTCTGGTTCTCATGTCTCTCTCGAGTAAAGCCGTGATCGCATCTCAATCCTTTGATGCCGCGAACTCCATGTTCCCCTCTCCGAGTAACAGGCCACGTGGCCCACGCCTGGCAGGGCGGCGTGCAGTGCCAGGGGCTGTGATCAGACTCCGAGCTCCGTGGCCGGGATGCCTGGGGGACTGAATAGGGTGCAGCAGCGGGAGGGAGGGGGTCAGGGCTGGTCAGAGGCAGACCCACTGTCGCAGACTTCACGTCAGATGGGGCCTTACAGCTCCCGGGTTCTACGACTGGATTTGGGCTTTCTTCCCTCCACACCTGCGTGTGGGGCTCCCGTGAGCACCGCCCCAGGGTGAGCGGTGAGGTGCTGGGTGGGACTGGCCTGTCCTGCTGTCCTGCCCATCGGCACATCACCGCGTCTGACTCAGTCGTGTTTTGTTAGGGTTTTACTCTAAAGTCACCAGGCACACAGGCCTGCGGTTTTCCCCATGGATCCTCCCCGTCTGACTGGCCTCGTCAGAGGGACGCGGCCCTTCCCTCCCTTCCTCCTCGTCTGAAGGTGTTTGCGTGACGTTGGCGCTGTCGTCAGCAGGAAGGTTCGATGGAGTTGGCTGGAGGCGTCGGAGCCTGGAGGAGGCCGTTCTGCGGTGGATCCGAGTTCAGTGGCCGGGAGCCTCCTCCGGGTCTGTCTCCGGCCCGTTTGGCAGCGCGTCCACTTGTCTAAGCCGTTGAATCTGTTGGCACCGAATGGTGTGCGTCGTTCCTTGGTCTTTCTGCCTACGTGGGCGGCATCTGCACCGCCAGGCGGTTCTCTTCCTCATGCCTGATCTGGTAACTAGCCTCGCCCTGTCCCCCTGGACTCGCCTCACTCAGAGGACGGCCGCTTTCCTTGACATCTTAGAAATGAGCTTTCCGTTGACCTGCTGTTTCTCCACTACGCGTGCGTTTCCAGTCTGATGAGAGCCTGACCCTGCCTTCCGGAAGGTGCCGTCCCTTCCCACCCAGGCCCGCCCCGCAGGCACACGCCATGCTGTCTGCTTCCGTGTCCTCGTGTAGCCTGCCCTTCCCTCCACGGCCGCCATTTACCTTCGCTGTCTCTGGGCCTGTGACTGAATAGACTCAGCCCCTCAGGGGTGGTGGCGAGTCTTCCGCCATCACGTGGCAGACATCCCTCTAGGGTTGGTGAGTGAGTGATTGGATGGGTGAACGAATGCTGTTCCGAATAATTTGCATAAATGGCAAGAGAGCAGGCTGTCCGGCCACGTGGCTCTGCGTTCATGGCCTGGCTGTGCTGGTCCCGGGCCAGTCACCTGACTGCTCTGAGCCTTGTTTGTGAAGACGGGGCCTCCTGCAGGGCTCTGAAGGAGCTAGTCGCCCAGTGGCTCCGCGGGGGAGTGTCGACCCATGAACCAAGAGGTCATGGTTCGATTCCTGGCACCTGCCTGGGTTGCAGGCTCGATCCCCTCTAGGGGGCGTGCAGGAGGCAGCTGATCGATGGTTTCTCTCCCTCTCCCTCCCTCTCTCTCTAAAAATCAATAAGAATGTATTTAAGAACGGCAGGGTTAATGTGCACAGAGCACTCGGCAGAGAATTTGGCACTTAGTAGGTACTCATAGAAGGTAGCCACTGAAAAAGGCCTCTCATTTTAGTTCGAACAGTCATTGAATGCCAGGAAAATAAGTAATATTTTCTCGAGTGCCTTGCCCATTACTGGTTTTTGTGACAGTCTTTCCTCAGTCAGGACTGCGCCGTGCTCCGAGGGAGGCCGTGTCTTGGCAGAGGACGCGTTGCTGCCGTGACACCGTCGCTGAGACACTTGAACATCCGGTCTCCCGCCTTACGACCCGCTGGGTGGTCTTAGTGAAATATTCCAATTTCAGGCAGCGAGAAGGCTTTCTTTTTAATCAAGGAAGAAAGACAGCGAGCCTCCGTAATTTCACAGGCCCTTTCTGTGCTTGATTTTCATAAATTAGACAGTTATCGTCTCTGTAATGACATCTTTTCCTGGTTCTCGACAGAACAAAGAAACCTCCAACTCCAAGAAAATAGAAACAGGCGCTTCCTTCTTTGCTCGGTGGCACTTGACAGCTATCTGTCTCCCAGCTCCCAGAGACGTCTGCAGCCTCGCTCCCTGCCGTGGCGTGTAGTTTTACCCTAAACAGCCCGCCACCCAACAGAGCCAGGGCCACGGGCTGCTGCTTGAGGTTGGGCTTCGCAAGGCCGTCGCCGAGAATCTGCTGGCTTTCTGGCCCGCGGGCCTGCAGTGAGGAAGCCGCTCTGCATGCGCCGGCCCGGGCTGGCTCCCTTCGTTGATCAGCTCATTTACTGCCCCGCTCATTCCCTCAGCGTTTCCTGAGACCAGGGACCCCCCTTCACCTTGCTCTAAGCGTGACCACAGGGGAGACGCCGCCCAGGGCCTTCCCCCGGCGCATCTCAGCTCAGCTTGCGAGGCCCGCCTCCTGCAGGAACGAGCCACTTCGCAAGGACTGACGCCATGTTTTATGTTTGCAGGCCCTGGAAGCGATCCTGAACTTCAAGTACTCCGGAGGCCCAGGCCACGTGGACGGCTACTACAGGGACCTGTCCCTGGGGCTGCGCGTGGAGGTGGAGCCGTCCGTGTTCTTCACGCGAGTCAGCACTCTGCCGGCCACCAGGTGACTGTCCGCTGCGCGGTCCCTCGTCCCAGAGCCCCTGCGTGTGCAGTTGCACCTGGGCGTCCCCCGGCCCACCCCCCCTCAGGCCCGGCCCCCACACCGGCTGCGGAGGAGCCCTGGGTCTCAGGTCCTCATCCAAGGAGCAGGCAGGGCCTCGGGCAGTTGGGCGTGAGCAGGGGGTCCCCCGCATGCATCCCATGCTGTAACGGTCACGCTGACATTGCCACTTGCCATGTGTGTGTGCATGCGTGCGTGCGTGCGTGTGTGGTCGGTGCTGTGCAGATGCAGCCCGCTCACTGCCCCGAGCCTGGCCTGGGTTCTGACCTGCACTGGGCGCCCGGAGGAGGCAGCCCCTCTCTTTAGTCACCCCGCATCCCAGGAGACGTGTGTGGCCCAGGCTGCCCAGCCTCTCCCTTCAGGGAGCTCCCCGCCATCGGAGCATCAGGCCGTTCTGCCCGGGAGCCCTTCCTGCCCAGCGGCCTCTCTCCCCCCAGGCCTGGTCTCCTTCAGGGGCAGGAAGTCAGACCAGGTGTCCACTTCAGACCCGCCGTGGGCAGGGGTGCGAGAGGGGTTCTCTGAGGGGGAGGCCGCAGTTTCTCGTCCACAGGTTTGGAGGATGGCTTGGGCCAGAAGGAATGGCTCGGCTCAGGCTTCTCTTTTTTAAGTTTATCTTTGTTGTTGGAAATATTACAGATGTTACTCCCCCTCCCCCGGCAGCCACCCCTCCCGGCCTTCACTGCACCATTGTCTGTGCCCTTGGGCTGTGCATTTATGCGTATAAGTTCCCAGTTAAGCTCCCCCCCGCCCCCCCGCCCCCCAGGCTGCACACCGGGAGGAATGTCGGTCATACGTCTGTGCAGCCAAGGCCTTGTAGTTCATGCACATACATCAAACACCGGGAGACACATACAAACATGCTCCAGAAAGGAAGGATGCAGGTGGCCCCAGCCCCCGCACCTGCTCAGCGGAGGCTCAGTCGTGGGTCCCGGGAGGGTGCGTGCTTGCCCCGTCACGAACCTTGGTCATCGATGCGGTTCTTCTCGTTGGTGATGTTTTAGTGGTGAAAGGCGGCAGGGAACCCTACTTCCTCAGGGCCCACTCGATGCCAGGGGTGCCCAGCGCCCCATTTCAGCTCCAGAGCCCTGCCCACGTCGCCTTGCGTCCCTTCCTGTCGCTAACTCGCCCGCTGCTGCCCGTGAGTGAGGACGAGAGGGGACTGAGTTGGGGCCTTCTTGGCACCTGATCCGAGCCTCTGCCCAGGGCCTCTGCCGGGGAGCGCGCATGCCTGGGCTCACCTCCCGCTCAGCCTGCCTGTCCCTCCGGGCTGACCACCGAGGCCCCGGTGGGAAGAGGGTGACATCAGACAGCAGAGGGCGGGCTCTCTCCTCGCCCCGCACGGCGCAGATGGCGGCGGCGGCCTCCTTGTTTGCCTCCCTTCTCCCGGGCTGCGCTCAGGCCTCGGCCCCTTTTATTTAGGAGATCAATGACCGCCGAGGTTCCCTCTGCAACCAGCTGGCGGTCACCTCGTCAGGGGCGAGACTGGAATGGATGGGCCCTGCCCCGCCCGAGCGCCGAGCCTCCCTCGGTCCCAGGGAGCAGTTTTTCCTCGGCTGTTAGGATAAATGATCCGGCCAGAGACGCTGCCTCCGAGCTGCGAGGAAAATGCGCTGCTCCGAGCAGGGCGTGGGGCACAGCAGGCGTCCCATTATTCACAGAAATCACACCACTGACACGTCCCGGCGCTCATGCCGGCCATTTAGGGAACTCCCACCCCCCCTGGCCGGCAGCGCGGCGCAGGCCGGAGCCAGGCCGCGGTAACGCTGATGCCGTCACGGCCCATCCTCCCCCGCTGTTACAGTTCTGTGTGGAGTCGGTTTTAGATCCAGCGCGAATGTGGTTTGTGCCAGCACCAGGTTCGTCTCCGCACCTGGTTTCAGATTTGGCTCTCGCCTGCGTGCTGTGTCATTCACATTTCTTCCAGCACCACCTTCCCTTCGTCTGAGAGGGAGGAGACACGGATCTGGCAGGCCCTGCCCAGGTATGTCCCTAAGTGTCGAATGCAGGGCCTCCCACAAGGTGGATAATTGAAAACGATGACACCACTTTCCATGCACACAGCAATGGTGTGCCATGTGCTAGGGATAGAGGCACACGTCACGCGTGTCACACACGCCAGGTCTGGCAGCTGCCCTGTGCCTTCTGCAGGACGTCACTCGCCTCGGCACACCCCGGGGCCTGGGGGCCTTGCCCCCGCTTTCTGTGACCTCACCCTGGCAGGCCCCGGGCTGGCGCAGTCCCCTCCAGAGCCTCGGGTTGCAGGCGGCCCCTGCATGATGCCTCGAGCAACCCTGGTTCCGAGGACGGCGGGGTGTTCGTGGCTCGAGGACGTTCGCGAGCTCGGCAGCTCAGGTGCAGCGGGCAGTGGCTCCGTCCGTCACCAGGGGCACTCGGACCCTTGGTTCCGTCTTTCCCTCACCTTAGACTGATGAAGCCCCTGGCTTTCTTTCACACACAAGGGAGCCCCCGTGCTGGGACCGGTGCTGAGTTGTTCTGGAAAGAAGCCCGGATGGGAAGCCAGGCGCTGCAGACGTTAGGAGACCGCTGGGTTTGGCTCAGGTGCACGAGGCCGCGGTGCCCTTTTGGGCTTTGCAGTCACCGGGTCTGAGCTCCCAGGAGCGACCGGATGTTGATGTCCGGACCCTGGGAGGCCCTGGAGGTGCCCGCGGACCTCAGCGGGAGGAAGAGGCCACGTGCTTCCTGCCTGGCGCATGGTGTTTGGACAGACTCGGGCCTTGGCGTGGGAATCTCTCGCGCGTGCTTGTGGTGGAGGCGGTCCTGGGCGGTTCGAGGGGCTGCTTTGTGGGCACGCGTGTATGCTTTGCCTTCACCGCTCCCTGGCAGCAGCCCCGATCGCCACCGCCTCACAGTCATGTCATAACACTCTCCTGTGGCTGCGGGAAGCCCCGTCACTCTTCCCCTTGGGAGCCTCCCATAATCCCCTGGCATCGGTATCCTTCTCTTCATTGGGGAAACTGAGGCACAGAGAAATTGAATGGCTTGCCTAAGACATTCCAGTTATTGAGCAACCAGACTGGCGTCCGGATGAGCTCGTCAAGGTGGTTGTGCTGTTTATTTTCTAACCGCGTCGATGTAAAAGGTTTTAAATGAACACAGCGAAATGGACTTTCCTAGCATGGAGTGTCGTGAGCTCCAACACACATTCGATTCACGTTTCCACCACCATCAGGATAAAGAGCAGATCTGTCACTGAGGCCTCATCACGTGCTCCTCACAATCACCCCGCCCACCCTGGGCCCAGTGCCCGCGGACCTGCCCCCCGGCCTCCTGTGTGTGCACGCCACAGGCCCGGCTTCCCAGGACGCGGCAGAGGTGGGATCCTGGACGCGTGAGCTTCTGAAGGGGACGTGTCCGCTCCCGTGTTGCCCTCAGAGCCATCGTGTCAGGGCGCCAGGAGCTGGGTTTTGTGTGATTGTGGAGCTTCCTCGTCTAGGTGCGCCCCGTCTGTGAGGCCTTCACGGCGAAGGACCTCGGGCTGCCCCAGCTCGTTGGGACGTGAGTAGAGCGGCTGTAAACGCCTGTTCGTCATGACGTGGTGCAGCGCGTCTCATTTCTCGAGGCTGAGCACCCAGGGGCTTGCAGGTTGCACAGTCAGTGTGGGCGAAGCTTTAGGAGACGCCGCCCGCTGTTCTCCGAGGGCAGTGCCCGGGCAGGCCCCGGTGGAGAGAAGGGACCCGCGTCCTCTCCTCGCTGGCACCGGCCGTGGGTGTTCTCCTTGGAGCCACTTCAGTGCGAGCCGTGGTGCCCGCACCTGGTCTCCCTGCTGCTTCCCTGATGGCGAGTGACGCGAACGTCATTCCTTCCCCATAAAAAGTCCTGGGAGCACGTTGGGGGCTTAGCTGGCTTTTGTTGAACTGTCTGTTCAAGTCTTTTTTTTTAAATCCTCACCCGAGGATATTTTTCCCATTAGTCTTAGAGAGAGTGTAAGGGAGAAATGGGAGAGGGGAGGGAGAGAGAGAGAGAAACCTTGATGTGAGAGAAACATAGCGATCAGCTGCCTCCTTCAAGGCCCCTGCCTGGGATCCAGCCCACAACCTGGCACGTGTCCTTGACGGGGGATCGAACTGGCAACCCCCTGGTGCATGGATGATGCTCAACAGGCCCGGGCAGAGACCCTGTTTGTCTTGTGTGAGTCCACATCCCCAGCCCACAGCGGCACTCCACAGGTATTTACGTGTGTTAGGAGGGTTAATGAATAAGACTGATTCTCGGCAGAGGGAACAGTGTGTGCCGACCATATGGAGGTAGTTGCACATGCTCTGCCCTCTGTGTTGGGCCATCTCCACCCCCCACCCCCGCCCCAGCCTCGGCCGCCCCCCGCCTCCCCTGCCCCCAGGTCCTTCCCTCCCACACCGCACACCCTCAGTCCGAGCAGGAAGGGCGGGGCCGGGCACCCAGGGAGCTGAAGCACAGGGCACGGAGGGCCGTGTGCCATGTCTGCCGTGCGCCTGGGAGCGAGGACACAGACATTGGAACCTTCCCTTCCCGCCCCCGCCCCGCTCGAAAGCCATGCACTTCCCTCCTCTGATAAATGTTCTACCAACTCCCTCTTCCGAGGAAAGGTTTTGCTGTGATTAAAGATTTCATGAAGTTATGACAGAGGCGGAATAGATCGTTCCTGAAAGCTCATTTTCCCGTGAGCGGAGTGAAGAGCCTGTTGTAGGCAGCTGTCAGAGCTAATGAATATTTTCCAAGAGCTGAACCTCCGGGGAGACACCCCCACCCAAGGGCCCAGGAGCCACCGGTGCGAACCTGCCCTTCTGAAGGCGGGTGTGGGACACGTCTCACGGCGCGGCCGCGAGAGCCTCACGCTGCTGCTCTGCCTTCCTCCCCGCAGGCGGGCTCCAGTGCGCATTTGAGAAGTGGATCTCTCTCAGATGCCCTGGCCTTTTTGATGACAGGTGCCTATGCATATGTGTGTATATGTGCATATGTGCATGCATGCACGTGTGCGTATGTGCATGTGTACACATGTGTGCAAGGGTGTGTATATGTGGGTGCACGTGTGTGTGTGCGTGTGTGTGTGTGTGTGTGTGTGTGTGTGTGTGTGTGTTCTTGCACCCATGGAGGAGTTCTGCCCGCTCACCTGGGTTCCCTTCTCTGGAAAGAGCAGAGGACAGGGCTTGGCGGAACCTGGGTTCGTCTGCCGTGAAAACAGGCTTTGAGTGCTGCCTGGAGTCCCAGTCGTCGCCCGCGCCTCACCGTCCTTCCCCATACACAGGCCCCGGGGTACAGCCCTGGGTTACGGAGGGGGGGGGGGGTGGCCTCACGCGGTCCCCCTCCGTCCCTGCCCCACCAGGAAGCCCTGTCCTCGCTCAGGAGACAGGCGGAGAGGTGAGAGGCCCCGGTGGCCTGCTTGGCGGGCCCATCAGGTGGGGCCTCCTCCCCGAGTCTGTTCCCTGTGAAAACTGCTCCCCCTGCCCCTCCAGAAGGAGAGTGGCTTCCGCATCTGCTGCCGCCGTGGGCACGCGGCCCTGCGCACACCAGCAGGCACATGGACGACCTGTCACGTGCGCTGAGGTGCCTGGCATGCGGGAGACCATGTTTGTTGTAGGCGGCGTTTACCTGTAGTGGGAGCTGAACCGATGGCGCCGACGCCCCTGAAGCGTGTGGTCGGTCTCTGTTCTGTGTGTGCCGCTAATGAGCCTGGAGGGCGGCGCCTGAGCTGCTCCTGCTGCTCGGCCACCACACGCCCAGCCCTCCGGCCCCCCTCCCGCAGCCGCCGTGTCTCCTCCTGGCCTCGCACCCCGCACTCTAGGGAGGGAGAGTGGGGCGGAGGCCGAGGGCGAGCTCCTCCTCCTCTCGGGCTTGTCTCCTGTTGGGATGGAGCGTCCCCTGCAGTCTGTCCTCACTGCGAGGACTTGGACCCTCGGCCTCCCCTGGAGGAGAGAGGACGAAGGAGCGGAGCCTTCAGTGGGGGTGAGCGAGCCCCCAGTGTCTTCCACGCCCTGAGCAGGAGCAGGGGTGTGAGAACCCACGGCAGCCACGCACATCAGCATCGGCTCTTCCCCAGGACCAGGGCCCGGCACCCCGCACCGGGCTTGGGCCTGGGACCCTGGGCAGCAGGGGCTGATGGGACTGTGACTCGGATGTGGCATTCATGGAACGACGCTGGCCGAGTGCCCCCCCACCCTCGGGCTGTCTGGCTGTGTTACTTACCTATCAAGTGTTCTGGTCCCCATATGCGTGAGCGAGGAGACTCCAGTGACCTCCCACGGTCTCGTGGTTTGTGCAGGGCACAGCAGGGCCGTGAGCATGTGGCCCGGGACCGAGGAGGACCCCAGACCCACTTTTCCGAGTCCACAGTTTTGCTGGGAATGCGTCGCAGTCCTCTCTCAGCCCAGGGGCACGGGCAATGGTGATGAATCGCAGTCCCGACACCCTCACGCAGGGAGGGCCTTCTGGGGAGAGAAGGCAGAGCCGCTCTCCTCTCGGCGCCAGGCGATTCTGAGCCTCCCTCGTCTCTCCCTGCAGCACCCGGCAGTGCCACCTGCTCCTGGACGTCTTCAACGCCACGGAGCACGAGCTGAGCCTCAGCGCCCGCGGCAACGAGGAGCTCATCCTGCATGCGGGCGAGTGCCAGCGGTAAGTGTCCAGCGTCCTTGCATCCCCGCATCCTCGTGTCCCCACATCCCCATGTCCCTGTGTCCCCGCCTCCCCATGGACCCCTCCCCACGTTCCTATTTTCCCCCCTCCCCACGTCCCCATGTCCCCGGCTCCCCACGTCCCCATGTCCCCGGCTCCCCACATCCCCACGTGCCCCCTCATCCCCTGTGCTCCCCTTCATCAGAAGGCACTGAGTGTCTGCTTCTCTTCTCCCTGGGACGGAGCATCTTACCGATGCTTGTCTCTTACCTGAGCCTGTACCCAGGCGCCTGGATGGGATTCTTACACCACCGTGTGCACCCCCGTCTCAGCTGTCGGAGACGGAAGGGAGCGGCTGTTCCATGAAAGTCTCTCCCAAGTGTTGGGTGGCGGCTGTGGGCATGGGGGTGGGTGTCACAGGGCCCATTCTTTTTTACTAGAAACTCACAGAATGTAGTTGCTCCCTTTAATTTATTCAACATTTATGGAAAGCACATCTTCTCGCCAGGTGTGCTTGGTCCTGGGAAACAGACACTGTTCTTTGGGGGCAGAACCCAGACCCCTGGGGACCTCCCCCCTCGGCCTGGGATTGGGTGCAGGAAGCGCGAGGGGGGCTGGCCAGGGCCCAGGAGCAGGGCTCATCCCCGGCCAGCCCTGGGGGTCGGGGACAGCTGTGTGGGGAGCTTGGTGGGTGCCTCGCCTCCTCACGGCTGCTTATCGGTGGCTGTGGGCGGGAACTTCTGTTTCCAATCATCCAATCACTTGTTCCCGGGCACAGGCTGCCTTAGCTCACGGCAGACCCTGCTAACGCGGCGCCCCGCCCTGCCCTCTGGGGGCTCTGCTTTGTGAAGTGATTGCACTGTTTGCGTTGCTCTTTGCGCGTGGGGATGTCTCTGAAACAGGGAGGCGAGGCCTGCGTCATGGTCGCTGACAGAGACCTCGTGGGAACCTCAGCGGGTCGGTGCCCGCGGGCTCCCGAGGCCGGCGGGCGAAGCTTCTGGGCTCGGGAACCTTGGTTCTTGGCAAACGTTTGACTAATAGGAACTCGCCAGGCATCGTTTGCTGCTCGCGGCCTCAGGGCCGCCTTCTGATCCCCGTCTGCATCTGCGCGTGGAGACGCGGGGCGAGGGCAGCCCCGGGTTGAGGGAGCTGGGCCCGCGGGCCCTTCACTGGGCCTTCAGGGCGTTGGCCACAGTCAGATATCCCCCCACTTTGCCCTTGTTCCCTAGGGGTGTGGCTCCCTGTGTCCACGCGTGTCCAGGAACCCTCAGAGGGTGGCCTTGGCCATGGGGCCCTCCCTCCGTGTTTGGGGGATGCCGTGAGCTGTTGGGTTCCCAGGAAGCGAGCACATCCCGCTGCACACAGCAAGGCCCGGAGCTGCGGGCCAGTGAGCACGCTCCTCCCGGCGCTCTCCTGACCAGCAGCCATGGGCGCTGCGGGCGCGTGCTGAGCACGGGGTGTGTCGCGGTTGTTCGTAGAACCCTGGGAGCAGCCAGCGTTGACGACGGGCGTGATAGCAAACAGCGGTGCGTTTGTGTAACCGGCTGTCGTGCCGCCATCAGAAACGATGTTTTCATGGAATGTGTGGTGCGTGCCCGCTGCCACAGTGCGGGCAGTGCAGCGCAGACAGGGCCGGGAGGCAGGCCCCTGTGGGAGGGACACCGCGCGGCCACAGCGGCCGGCCGCCAGCATCCCGGAGTGGCGGGCTTGCCCCGTCCCTGCGTCCGTGTGGCCGGGATAGCAGCCTTCACTCAGAAGTCAGTCCTGCCGGCCGGTGTAGCTCAGTGGTTGAGTGTCGACCTATGAACCAGTCAGGGCACAGGCCTGGTTGCGGGCTCAATCCCCAGTGGGGGGCGAGCAGGAGGCAGCCGATCCATGATTCTCTCTCGTCATTGACGCTTCTAGCTCTCTCTCCCTTCCTCTCTGACATCAATAAAAACGTATTAAAAACCAAAAGCTGTCAGTCCTGGCCTGGGAAGCCTGCCGTCCAAGGAGGAAACAAGACAGACGGACACAGACAGTAGGGGGGCGCTGCCTGGCACAGCGGCGCAGACTCCGGTCGGAGAGGCGCCCTGAAGGCCCTGGTGGGAGCTGCTGGGCCTCACGAGGGGGCCAGGGGGCGGAGCTGGGCCTGTGACGCGGCGGCCTGCGTGCCGGAGCGGCGGGTGGCCCGGAACGGGGGAGGGGCGGCAGAGTCCAGGCGCTGGCGGCACCTAGTGGACACTGCGTCCGGCAGAGGGGCCGTCAGTCAGCTGAACGGTGCCCGGCGCACACGCTGTGCGGAGGCGTGAGGGTATCGACAGGACAACCCCACGGCTTGGCTCTGGCCCCTGGGGCCCGAGGGCCTGGGATGGCCTCGCCGGCTGCTCTGGTCCCTGAGACGGGCTCCCTGCCCACTGTGCGCCTCCATTCTCCACGTGGGCTGAGGGGAGCCCGGGCTGCCAGGGGCCGGATTGCGGCCCGACTCAGGGTGTCCTTCAGATCAAGGCTCGCCACCAGCTGACTGGAGTCTGTGGTCGGCCGCTAATGACCCGACGGGGAGGCCGTTCACAGCGGGAGGAGCAGAGTGAGCTGCGGGGTGTCCGCTGGGGCTCTGCTCCTCCAAGTCCCCTCGGAAAGCAAGTCCGCTGGACGAGCGTCCCCTCTGGGGGGCCCCATGCTGGCCTCTGGCCTCGCTCTCCTCTCTCTCTGCACGTCCGTGTGCACATCTGTGAGGAGAGGGGCGGCCGAGTACTGGGCGCACGTGGGCCGGGCACCAGGCAGCACATCCATGGTCGCTAGGCAGGGCCGTGGGGCAGGGCTGTCCTCCCGGGTTGTTGCGGAGGCACCGTAGCCCAGAGGCCTCCACCTGGGTCGGAGCCACTGCTGCGTGCGGGCCTGTCCCTCTGCCGGACCCGGTTCTTGTCTCTGCAGGTGCCCGTCAGCTCCTCCTGGCCTTTGAGGGGGCGGCTCACTAGCGGCTTCTGTGAAGCCGTGTGCCCGCCCACAGCCCAGTGCCCTCCAGGGCCGTGCCCCGGGGTCGCCCCAGTCCCCTGTGCCCTTGAAGTAGCCAGGGCCACTTGTGCTCTCCAGTTTCTATGGCAACTCCCTGGGCCTTGCTGCGGACAGAGGTGGTTGTGGCTGTCGGGACTAATTGGCATTAAGGCAGCTATTTTTAGCTCCCGTGAGGAAACGCTTCAGTTAGGGCTGTCACAGGACAGACATGGCCCCGCAGCAGCTCTGGGCGCCCGAGTGAGCTGGCTCTGAGCAGGGCCTGGTGCCGGATTTCCTCACCCGATTGACCTTCTCTGGCTCCTCGAGCTCCCGACGCCCCACAAAGCTCTTCAGGGCTCATTAGACATGACCTCCCGTGCCCAGTTCCGGGTCCACAGAGCCGCCCAGAGAGAGGTGCTTGCCTCCCAGGGTGGGCCCCCCTAACCCTCCCAGTGCTCTGCAGGCCTCGGAATGTGTGTCCTCCAGCGGCGCCCAGGCGTCCAGCTGGCTTCTGTGTCCCCTCTCGTCTCATTTTCTTGGCACACTCCTGTTCACCGTTCCGGGGGGAGCCCCAGGGACCCTAACTGGACGCCGGGAGGGTCTCCCCGCTCCGGGTCCAGTTCAGTTTATTCTACGTCAGCCGTCCACGGTGTTGTCACTTAATGCAACTATTGGACTTGGCGGCTCTCTTAACCCCCGAGCCTGCCCCTCCTTCTGTGTAAGTAGGAAAAGGGGGCTCCAGGGGGCTCTGAGAGGGTGAGCCGAGACCCGGGTCAGAGCCTGGCCTGTGCCTGGCACACAGCGCTCACTCGCTGCCCCTCGCTGGTGCTGAAGCCGGAGGAGCAGGGCCTTGGCACAGGGAGGCAAGGGGCCAGCCTGTTGAGACTGAGTTTGGTCGCAGGTGAAGCCGTGGAGGCGAGAGAAAGCCGTGTGTGTCCGAGTGCAGGCCTGGGCGGCAGTCCGTTTCCGCCTCCTCCGAGGAAGGAGGTCGGAGGAGGAGATGTGTCTTAGGCAGTTCGGGGCGCTGAGAACGCATCACTGCAGCGGGCGTTCGGGAGGCAGGAGTGTCTCCGCCCAATGGCGCGGGGCGCGGTGATGGTGTGGGACGCGGGGATGGTGCGCGCTCTTGCTCTGCCTGAGGAGCTACAAGGTGCCGTTTCTCCCTTGCGTTGCCGTGGAAATGGTGCTTAATCGTATTAATGCTCTGGGCTTTGATTATTTCTCTGAGCCTCTCCGGCCTTCAGAGCCCTTTGCTGCTGACTTAGAAAGGCTGGCCTTGGAGCCAGTCTTGAGATTTTTCTTAAAAGGGGCTGCAGTGGGTTCCTGAGACAGAGACGCGGGAGACACTGCACAGCCGCTTCCCTGCACACTCACACGGCCCCTCCGCGTCTCGGGTGTTCTGGGACGTCCACTTAAGACAATGATTGATTTTTTTCATTTTTTTATTATGAAAAATTTCAAACATGCAGCAAAGTTAAAAGAATTTCCCAGTAACTACTGTCATTACTATTTTGCTGTACTAGCTTTATCACATATTTGTATGTACACACACACACACACACACACACACACATATACACACACATATATGGTGTTGCAAAAAATGTGTACACACTTTAATAGCTGATAGCTGTTAAATGGAAATGAAATGTTTTAGTAAACACTACCTTTATAATTAATTCATAGTGTGTGTATGTTTTTGGGGTATACCTTGTATCCTATATTATAAAAGCCTAATATGCAAATCGACTGAATTGTGGAATGATTGGTCGCTATGATGTTCACTGACCACCAGGGGGCAGACGCTCAACGCAGGAGCTGCCCCCATCCTGCAGGCCCTGAGTGGTGGGGCGGGGGGGGGGGGGGGGGGGGAAGAAGGGAAGGGGGGGGAAGGGAGGGTGGGCCGGTGAGTGGGCGGCACCAAGCCAGCCAGCCAAGGCCGGTGCCAGTGGGGGTCCCCCCCCCCCCGCCATTGCCCTGCCAATTGGCCCTAATCGCTGGCCAGGCCTAGGGACTCTACCCGTGCACCAATTTCATGTACTGGGCCTCTAGTTTTTATGTATCTGCTTATATATCTCCATCTTTTTACCCACCTACTAAACCATGATATCTTGTTCATGGACTTTAAAGTAAATTGCAGACATCAGCACACTTGCCCCTGAAAACACGTGACAAGCATGTCGTCGACTACAGTTGACTGCTCCTCTGTGGTTTCAGAACTGCAAACAGGTGGAGGCTTGTGCTACGGCCCAGCCTGGCCCGCGTGGCGAGGTGGCGCATGCTCGAGTGGAAGGTGCATCCGAGGCTGCTCGCCGCCTGCTCGCTCGCACCTGCTGGGGGTACCAGGGGAGTACCAGCATGTTTTGTTCGCTTCTGTCTTTACTGTGTGTGCTTGTCGGTCTCCCGGTGAGGGCAGGACGGGGAGTGCACCCAGGCCCCTCACTGGCTGCCGTGAGCGCCCTGCCCGCACACGTTGCTGCTGTGGGCGCTTGGGCTCCACAGCCTCAGCCAGGACGCCGTCTCCACTGAGGTGCCGCCAGCGCCTGATCCTGCCGCCTTGCCTCCCATTTTGTGTCATGTCGCTGCCCCCTGTGCTCCCACGCGCGACAGATTGCCCGCGAGTAAGGGAAGGCATCGAGGCATAAATCCCCCGAGAGCCGGTGTCCTCACACGGACGTGTGCTTTTCCTCTTGGTCTCGCAGTCTCTCCGGCAGGCCATTGTCATCACGATAGAGCCATAAATCACAGCGTGTTACCGGGTGAAGCGCCTAAGTGTCTCATTCGCCGCCTTTGCGTTCCCCTCCCTCCCCCGGCCCGGACATGTGACCTCTCCGACGGCTGACAGAGCAGACTGCCCTGTCCGGGGCTGCCTGCGCCTGGCCTGCATGGGGCCGGCTCTGCAGCGGGACAGCCCCAAGCCCATGGCCCGTGCAGACAGATGGGGGAGAGGGCAGCTCTGGGGGCTCGGGGTGGCTTAGTCTGTGCTGACCCTTCCTCCTGGCCCGTCCCCGATGCTGGGCGTCCGTGTGCGCTGTGTTAGCTACGTGCCCGAGGAGCGTGCCGGGCCCGGGAGTGTTCGCCCTCTCCCTGGACGCACCACGGGATCCCTCAGTGAAACCTCGAGTGTGAGGACCGCTGCCGCCTGCATTGGCCCATCACTGACCCCCAGTCCTCAGGCTCCTCTGTGAAACGGGGTCACACCTGCTCCTGAGGGGCTGTGAGCATGGGGACATGGTCCTTGAGGGCGGGCGTTCAGGCTGAGGCCGGCACCTACCACGCATGTCCTCCTGTTCCGAGCGGACGGCCGAGCTCCCCGCGTTCATGATTGTGGAGGTGGGGTTGGCATTGTCTGCAGGCTCCTGCCTGGACCCCCTGGGCAGCCGGGAGGTGGGAGGGCGAGAGCAGGCCTGGCTGCCTGTGCCCGACAGCAGAGCCGGGAGGCTCTGGCGCCTGAGGGCATCGGCCTGCCCTGCCTCAGTTTCCACCTCTGTGCCAGGGGAACTAGCGGGCTGTGGCGAGTCCACAGGTTATCACGTGTGTGCTGCACGGTGAGCACTGAGGTGCCTCTGTGTCATCCTCCTCCTGCTGGCCCGCGTGGCCTCCTTCCGCCTCCTTCCTCTCCGAGCCTCTCCCGGGAGCGTTCCTGTCCGAGCTCCCTCCCCACGGGGCCTGTGGTGGGTGCCCCTCACTGTATGGCAGGACGGGGGGCATTGGGGCTGTCTTTGAATGCTCCTCTCGTCACTGTGACGCTGCTGCCCTTTTAGCCGTGGCTGGAGCCAGTTGGGTATAAATAGCACTTGTCTATCTCCTTGAAGGCTGCGAGCGCTGCTGTTCGAGCTCCAGAATGCAAACCAGAGCTCACGCCGAGCTTTGATCTCGCCGCTCCCTCCCTTGTTGTCAGTGTGAGCCGAGCCAGCCGCCCAGCCCGCCAGGGGAGGCTGCCCAGAGAGCACCGCCCAGCATGCCCTTAGCTGTTCTCACACTGTTGACGCTACACGCCAACCCCAGGCCGCCCCGGCCCCGCCCCGGCCCCACGGCCTGGCCCTCGCAGGAGTCGGAGGGAGGTAGATGCAAGTTAAAATGCATCTGGGACGTCCAGGTGACCCACACTTGTTCAGCACCCACTGTGTCCTCTACCTGCTAGGTGCGACCTTTGTGTCACCTGTGGGTAACAGAGGGTTAGACAGACAGCGGGACCTACTCGCCCACGAATGCCGGGCGGGAGAGCCCCTCACCTACCGTCCCGTCTCACGGTGAGCGCCCCCAGGCCAGGACGCCGCTGTTGGCGTGCGTGCTCGGTGCTCAGCGCGTGGCCTGCGGCACCTTAAGCCTCCTGACTGCGCTCTCAGCTGCAAAGTGCTCCAGGGGCCAGCTGCCTGACCCCGGGGGACACACGTGGGTGCACGTCCAGGTGGCCGTGTCTCCGCAGCCCCGAGCTCGGACATGGGGGGGGGGTGGCAAGCAGACATGTGGGTCCCCTCCCCGAGCTTGGCACACCCCCTCCGAGAGTTTGCAAGGGAAATGCGAGCGTTTCCTGTTCTTGTTTGCTTTTCTCATTTAATTTAGGGACTAGGAGGTTTAATTCAGAATCGATGAAATGTGTAATTAGATGTAATAGTCCTTTTTTACTAATGGCAACTGATTTAGTATGATTGAGGCATTTTGTTAACAAAATGGGGCACTTCCCTCCTTAGCCAGTCAGCTCTGCACTGAGCGGCTCCCTCGGGGAGGAGAAGGCTCCAGCCACATGCAAGCCTTCCGGTGCCTCTTAGCTCAGCCAGTGTTTCTATAGCACCTACTGTGTGCCAGGCCATGTGCCAGCTGCTGGGCAGGTGAGGACAGATCGGCTCTGTCTCTGCTCGCCAGAGACCTCTCCGCCCGCTGGGGGAGACGCGTGCCTGCGATGCTGGGCTTTTTGATGAGCTTCATCAGAGACACTGGGAGCACAGGGGGTGGGAGGGGAGCTTAGCCGGGAAGGTGGGGCTGAGACCTGGGCTAGACACCGGGTTCTGAGTGTTCCCGTCCCAATGAGCAAGACATGGGGGTGATTGCCGGCGGTGGGAGCGGGGGAGACCCTGGCAGGTCCGGATCCCAGAGGCTGGCGCCCTGGCGCGCGGTCAGGGTGCAGGGAAGCCGCTCTGGCCCCTCCCGTGGTGGCGTGAGCACAGGCTGGTGTGTCCTGCTGGCTCCCTGGCGGTGCAGTCATGCCAAGAGCTGCACAGGAATAGCTGGTCTTCGAAATGACGAGGACTGACGTGGGTACCTCGGAGGGAAGGCCGAGGCCGGGCGTGTGAGGAGCCCCCACTTCGCCCCACCCCTCCTGCTCGGGTTCAGGTCGCCAGGACCTTTCTGGGCTCTGCTCGCCAGGCCCTGCCAGGCTCCTTGAATTCAGCACCTCGGCCAGCGCCGCCCGTCCACACCCTCACGCCAGCTGCCTAGACCTCCCTGGCTGCCAGCTGCGCCCTGTCCAGGCCTCGGGGCCCCGCCGTGTCCCCATTCCGGCCTCCTTCTGGCCCTCCTGCTCGCAGCCTCCTGCCTTGCAGCTCCTCCAGAACCGGGTGGCGGGCAGTGCAGGCGCGTGGTCAGCGCTGGCCTACTTCAGGCCGGGCTCGTACACTTCCTGCTGCTCCCCTCCCTCCTCGCCTGGCGTCCCGCTGACTCTGCTCATGGGACCTTGGCTCCCAGGCCTCTGCCTCCCTGTCTACACCCCTCATGACACTGGGCGTTCCTTTGGAGCCTCGGTCCCCCATCTGTAAACCAGGACCCGCCTGCCCGCACTGCGGTGTCACCGGGGTGAAGTGGGAGAAGCTCCATACGCTGGGCGCAGGGGCCCGGCTTCTCCCGCTGCAGCCCCGGCGGGACGCAGGGCGGGGAGCGCAGTGCCCAGCGAGGCCGCAGAGCGCGAGGGGCTGTCACTGAGGCGCTTTCCTGCCTCCCGGTGCGCACGCCTCTGGAAAGAAGGCTGGCCTCTGGAAATGGCTCTGATGTTTATTTCCTAAAGGCTCCTTTGCTTCTCACCCCGAGTTCTATAAATAGTCCTGGAGTTTTGTTGACAGAGCTGTTTGCTGAAGGTTGTGTGAATGTTACTTTGCACACAGACGATACTCAGGCGATTTCCGACGTATAAATCCCTGGAGAAGCCACGCCTGGGACACTTGTCTTCCTGCTGGCGATTCTGGTTTGGATGGGGCCCTGGCACTGAGAACTGGTCCCATCAGCCCTTCCCAGTGACCTCCGTCCCGTCTGAGCGACATCCAGGGTCGGTGGTCTCAGTCCCACTCCACCATGTCCTGCTCCCGGCAGTGACAAGCCCGTCGAGATGGTCCCCGCGCCCCCCCCCCCCCGCCCCCGCCGCCTGCCCTGCCCCCTCAGCTCAGCCAGCCGGCTTCCCAGCTGCCCCCGAGCTTGCCCGGAAGCACTGGCTGTCTCTTTCTGCACCCCGCAGCACCCTGAGCACCTGTGTCCCAGCTCTGACCACCACCTGACCGTCACCTCTCCGCCCCGTCTCCCCAGGAAGGCAGGTGGGGTGGGGCGCAGCGAGGCTCCTGGGCGAGGCCCTGCCTGGCTGGGTCTGAGGGGTGCATGGAGTTAGCGTCTGGGGAGGGTGGAGCCGTGGGGAGGGGCCAGCCAGCGTCCATGCAGGGCCGTGAGCAGAGGGCTGCCTTAGAGCCTGGCTCTCTGTCCCCTGTGACTACTGTACATTCCCTCAGCTCACCCTCTGCGATGGGGGGTGACACAGGTCCCTCTAAGTATAAAATGGGAGTGCATGCACAGGCGCCTTCTCTGCACCGTCCGGGGTCTCCTCCCGGTCCCTGCAGCTGGTTCCACACCTGAGGGTTCAGCAGAGGCTCCCACATGACACGCCACACGGGCTCCCGCAGGACACGCCACACGGGCTCCCGCAGGACACGCCACACGGGCTCCCGCAGGTCACGCCACACGGGCTCCCGCAGGTCACGCCTCCGCACTATCCATCAGCTCCAAGGAAAGGTCATTTACTTCTGCGGGGAGGGTCCCTCTAAGTCGACGCCTGGTTTGTATTTAATGTCATCGTTAGCCGTCCCGGGCGAGGCCTTCCGCTGTGCAGAGGCTGAATCACACGATGGCTTTGAGACCAGCGCTTTTTAATAGACTCTTTGAACGTCTCAGCACCTTTCTTTCGTGCCAGCTCTCGACTATTACTGACACATTTGGCCATAAAACGAAACATGAAAATTGGCAGTCAGTCGTGGTATTAATTCTACTTCACTCTGACTCATCAGAGATGAGTGGATCATTAGCGGCAGGGATGGCCTGGGCGGGGCTGGGCGCGCGGGATGCCGGGCGGTCGGAGCTGCAGGCTGGGGCTGCGCTCTTCCGGCGTCTCCTTACCTCCTCGGCACCTGGGTCTCTTCCTCTGCACGTGGGGCCAGTAGTCACCACGGCGGCCACCATTCCGCGTGTTCTTCGTGAGCTGGGCACGTGCCAGCCACTTTGTATCCACCACCGTCCTTAACCTGCACAGAATCCTACAAATGGGTGATCAGCCAACAGAATGGGGGTCTTGTAGACAATGTGGTACTAGAGCGGGAACCTATAGGTAGAAGTGGCTTAAGACGGGGCAGGCGGGCGGCTGGCTGTGGGCGCAGGGCTGGGTGTGGGCAGGTGGGCACAGGGGCTGGGTGTGGGCGGGCGGGCGCAGGGGGTGGCTGTGGGCGGGCGGGCACAGGGGGCCAGTGAGGCGTGGTGTGTGTGAGCCAGTCTGTCTGGCCGAGGATGGAGCGTGAGGATGAGGGGTGACAGGGCTCTGATGATGCGTTGCAGATCCCAGGGGCCTTTGGGGTCCCCAGGTTGCATAAGTGCCGGTCCCCGAGGTTCTCCACAGCGGGCCCTGTCTGTCCCGCCCTCTTCCAGATGTAACATTTCTGGGGCCCGAGCCTCCGCGAGGTGGGCGTCTGTGACGAGGATTTGGTCCTACACGGTGTGTGGAACCAGCTCTGGAGCTGGAGCTACCCGGGAGTCTAACGTTATCTCGTCTCCTGGGAGTGCACCCTCATGAATTGCGATAATGGCCCCTATGCTGTTTCACGCTGGCAGGTGCCGGTTTTCCCACGCCAGCGAGGACCTGGCCCCCCTGACGAATTCTCTGCTGTGTCCCCTTCTCTCAGAATGGCAATTCAGGTGGACAAGTTCAACTTTGAGAGTTTCCCAGAGTCCCCCGGGGAGAAGGGACAGTTCGCGAGTCCACGGCAGCTGGAGGAGCAGAGGCAGGAGGCGCGCGGCCTGGAGATCAACAGCAAGCTGGGCATCCGGTGGCGGATCATATCCTTTCACGGCGTGGCTCTCGATAGCCCTGCTTGGGCTCTCTGACCATGGAGGGGACCATGAGGGGTTAGCCATTGCATTTTTATTGATTTCAGAGAGGAAGGGAGAGAGAGATAGAAACATCAATGATCGGCTGCCTCCTGCACACCCCACACTGGGGATTGAGCCTGCAACGTGGGCATGTGCCCTGACCGGGAATTGAACCAGCAACCTCTAGGTGCGTGGGATGACGCTCAACCACTGACCCACGCTGGCCGGGCAGCTACTGCGTTTTAGCCACAGGTAGCTCAGAAATGCCACGCTGGGGGAGAGGGCCACCTCTCAGCACCTGCAAGGCCCCCAAAGGAAGCACCGATTCGGGGCGAGGAAAGGTCTTGGGCTGGCGCGCGCTGGCCTTGGGTCCTGGATTTCTTGCCCGGGTGGACACTCGGGTTAGTGACAGGTTCTTCTGGCACCCCTTTACCGGGTACACCCCCTGCCCTAGTGCTCCCTCCGTCTCACCTGGCCCCAGGCTCGCCTCCAGGTCCTCAGCCCACAAGCCCCTCGGCGATGCAGCCTGCAACCCCCCGGCAGCTCAGCACCCTGCTTGGCACTCGCGTCCGCTGGTCTCTGACACCAGGGCGCTGAGTCGGCCCTGCCGCGATGAGAACGCCCGCATCCGAGTCCCAGAGTTCCCGGTGCGGACGGAAACAGTCGGGGGAAGAGGCTCACTACTCACTAAGCGCCCTTCCGGTAGTGTAGCTCCTTTTTGTGACGACTGAAGGGGGCTGGGCGCAGCCCCTGCACCTGTGGTTGCTGCAGAGCTGGCGCGTGGGCCAGACGGCCCGCTGTCTTATGGGATGTCGAGGAGCGGCCCCCAGCCCAGCACCCCCTCCAGGATGCTCACCTGGGAGCACCCATGAAGGGTTTCCCGCTGGGCTCACAGCCATGTGTCTTAGCCGGGCGCTGGGAGCAGGGCGCTGCCTCCCCCGGCGAGGCGAGGTGAGGCTGCAGACTCGGGCTGGCGGGCTCGGGAGAGTCCGGTCCCCGCCGGGCGGCACAGGCCCCAGCGGAAGGGCTGATGGAACCATCATTTTCTCTGAGGTACCCGACGGGGTCCTGGGGAACTTCAGTCACACAAGCGGGCGGGATCTCAAATGCTGCTCAGTGGCTTCAGATGGCCCTTTGATTACAGCACATCCCCCGATATTTCCCCGCTAACGGCCGAGCAGACAACGGGAGGGGAGGTGCTTGAACCTTCTGCGTTTCCCCGCATCTCCCTGTGAGTTTCAAAGATTCGGAAGGAGCATTCACGATTCCCAAGACACGTAGGTGAACTGAGACGTGCGCGTGCAAACGTTTGTGAACAATAGGCCCTGCACCAACACTGATGAATAATTGAATGTAATTATAGTGATGGATGACCCGCAGATAAGATCTATCAAGTAGACTGGGCTCTGCAGAAGCAGGAGGGATCTCATCTTGGGCCTTTCATCCTTAGCGCCCCCACAGCATACGGAGGGGGTGTCGGTAAACACCCGTGTGGATGCGGGCCCTGCGGGGGAGGCACGTGGGGGCGCACGCACACCTGGGCAGGAGTGTAGGGAGGAGGGAGGGCTGGGGGTGCATCAGAGAGGGCGTCCCAGAGAAGGTGGAGGTGAGCTCCAGAGAAGGTGGGCTCCAGGCTGAAGAGGCTCCAGGCGGTCCCCGGCGCAGGCACCAAGGCGGGAAGCAGCATGGGCGCTGGGTGTCGTGGCTCACCCCCTCCGAGGGTTTGCGCCCGGCAGGAGGTGTGAGCGACCTGTAGTGGCTCCAGGCAATGGAGCCGTGCCTTTGCAGCAGCGAGTGGCGAGGCTGGAGGGCCTGTGGTTCCTGTCAGTCAGACAGACGCTGCCTGAGCTGGGACCTCGCTCTGGTTCAGTAGCACAGGGCTGCCAATCCTTACACACGAGTGTGGCTCCGAGGCTTGCAAAGCCTGGGTCACACAACAGTGATGGCACAGTCCCCCTGCCCCGGGGTCACCTTCCCTGCCCTCCGCAGGGACAGGAGCAGGTCGGGGAGACTAGGACCTGTGACTTAGTTGGAAACTTGATTCTGTGTCCCAGGTGCCCGACCAGGAAGGGCTTAAGGGGAGGCAGGCCCTTCAGCACCACGGAGAGTTCCCGAGGGCTGTCCTGGGAGCAGGAGGGAGGGCCGCCCAGCGCCTGTGGGCCCTGTGTGTGGGGGTCCCCACCTTTCCTGGCGCCCAGGTTTCCTGCGTCTGCAGGTGGGGCTCCAGGGTCAGACTGCCCTGATCCCCCACTTCCTTGCGGTGCCAGCTTCTTCGGTCTCTGCGAGGGCCTGGATTAAAAACTCTGAAATGGAGATGGCAGTCCCTGCCTTCCACCCTCCATGCTCTCAGGTCTAATTTGAAAACGGTATCACGTGGCGCAGATCTGTGTGAGACGCGTCCTGCACGCACAGCCTGGCGCGGGGAGCCTGCAGAGCCGTCCTGCTGGTAGGAGTAATGGTAGGATCATCGCCGTCATCATCACTTTTGATCTCTGGCCCCAAGTGCCAGGGTCTGTGCATTTAAGGAGGAGGAGCGGCCGCCACCTCCGCCTTCTGCGCTGGGACTGTCGCCTCGGCCGCAGCGGCGGCGGCAGGAAGGGGCGGCGTGGCGGAGGGCCGGCCGGCTTCACGTTCAGTGTTCAGGCCCAGACACAACACTGCTTGGGTGGCTCCTGGGGCCGGAAGGGGGTGTGGATGCAGGTAATTAGCTTTATTAGCCCAGCTGTAGACTTCCGTGGCTCACGCCCGACAGCAAATTAATACCGAAGTCTGCTCCGGGCCGGTTCCCACAGCCCCGGAGCCACTGGCAGCTCGCAGTGGCTCCCACACTGACTCGCTCCCCCAGCGAGTCCTTGCCAAGCTCCTCAGCCGTCTGAGGCCTGCGCGCGCCCGCCTCGAAAGCCCGGTGCGAGTTCTATAGTGGGGTGAGGTGCCACGCTGCAGAGCCTTAATGTCAAACAGGGGCACGGACAGGCGACGTGGGCCCCCCAGCGGTGCAGGACAGGGCCGCTGGCTTCTGGGGGCGGGGTGCAGGGCGGGGCCGCGCGGGTCATCTCTGAGGTCACAGACGCCAGACCCCAGCGCCCCAGGCTTCCCGTGGCTGGCTCCTTGGCAGGAGCGGAGGCTTTGGCTTTCAGAGACAAGGGAGCCGAGGGCGCTGTGTCCCCACAGGTGCCTGTCCCCCTGCGGGCCTCCGCCACGGTGACCCCGACTGAGACGGGGTGTCCTCGCTGACAGTGGCCGGAGAAGGGGAGGGACACAGCCACAGGTGGAGCTGGCCGGTGACACGTGTCCCCGCAGGCCAGTCTTAGGCTGCGTCCCGGCCACCTCGAGAGCGTCCCGGGCTCCGAGGCGAGTCAGCGCGGGGCCAAGTGCGCAGCCGGAGTAACATCAGCTCCGCACAGCCCGTGTGTAATGGGGGGAGCATTTCATGGGGAAAGTTCTTCTTAGGGAGAGAATTACCTTCGGGAGAAACACTGAGAGTGCTGCGGCATCTGAGGCCACAGGAATGATGGCCGTGCTCCTGAGGGGCGGGGAGACGGGGCGGGGGGAGAGAATGAGAGAGTGGGGTTACACTCACTCCCCGGGGGCCTGTGAAGGCGTGCTGCTCTTCAGCCCATTTTATAGATGGTGAAACTGAGACCCAGTGGTGGTGCCAGGATCAGAGCTGGGCCAGGAGCCCCCACACCCCCGCTCAGCTGCCACGTGGCAGTAAGAGGAGGGAGAGCAGAGCCATTAGGGGCTTCATTTCCTCAGGGCCCCACACCGCCCGTTCCCCGCCTCAGCCCCGTCCGAGTCTGCCTGCCGATGGTGAGCTCCCCGATGAGCCCACACCAGAGAGCCCACCTGTCGGACCCGTGTCCTTACAGCACGAGGCAGAGCCACACAGGAAGCCGGCGGGGAGCACACACCTGGCGGGTGTTTATTGAGGAAGACACCCCATTTCTGCGTCCCCAGCGAGGACAGCTGGGGGTCACGGTGACCGCACTGGGCTTCCTCACCCGGCTGTGGCTTCCCTCGCCGCGTCCGCGGTCGGAGGGGAGGGGCCTGCGTCCCACCCGCTCAGCGGGTCTCGGGTGGTTGGAGGAGGGCACATCTCTGCATACCTGCAGGTGGTTTCCTGTCTGGGAGTCTGTCCAGAAACTTCTTGCCCTCCCCGCCTCCCCCGGTCCCGGGGCCCAGCGGGAGCCGCGTTTTCCTTGACCGAGGCTCACCCCTCGCTGAAGCGCACGGGCGAGGCCAGCGTGGAGGGCGTCCTGAACCAGCTGGCCCTGGAGCACCTGCAGCTGGCCCCCCTGCAGTGGGGTGAGTACGCCCGCCCGCGCCCGCTGCGGGCCGCCCTCGGCTGAGGTCACCGTGGGAACCTGGGGGTGGGGTGGGGGGGACTCACCATGCCGCCAGGCTGGTGTCTGTGTTTCACCTGAGTGTCCTCGCAGCCAGACCTGTGATCACACCCCCGGTGTGGGGTGCGCTCGGTGCCCCTCGGTTCCAGGTGCTGCGGGCGGAGTCCCCATCCTCCTCGGGGAGGTGGGGGAACAGGTGTGTCGCCTCCTTCCCTCCTCCCCTCCCGGAGGAGCTCGGCAGCTTTCCGCGGGGTCCGCGGGGTCAGCGGGGAAGAGCGTGTATCTGGTGAGCACCTGGACCCCCTCGCGCTCCGCCCCTGGGGCCGCGCCGGGACCGTGTGCCAGATGCTGGGTCTGGTGCCCTGGCCGTCGGCCGTCTGGGCCGTAAGCGCAGCCATAGCCCTCGGCGAGCGAAGTGTCTTGTTGGGGTGAGAGGCTTTCCCGGCTGATCCTGCGGCCTGTCGGGGACGAACAGGAACCAGGCCTCTCGGGGCGCGGAGGGTACAGCGTGGGTGCGCAGCGGCCGCGGGCTCAGTCCTGGCTCTGCTGCATCGGCAGCGGTGACGTCCGGGCAGGTCCAGCTTTCTGAGCCTGTTTCTCCTCCGTCGACCGGGGACGCTGAGGCACCAGGTCCTCCTGGGGTGGGAGATGTGCCCCGACCCCACCGTGCCCGCCCTCCCAGAGGTGGCGTGGGCCTGGGGGGCGGGCGCTGGAATCGTGTGGAGAGGGGCAAGCAGAGAGGCTGGAGGGGCCTGGGGCTGTAAGTGCCTCCGGAGGGCGAGGCAGACGGGCTGTGGGGTGCAGGACGGCCCCACGCCATGGGGAGCTCCCTCGACGCTCCGGCCGCCGTCCTGCGCCGGGAAGGCTGCCCCTCCAGGAGGGAGGACAGGCAAGGGGGGACCGCAGAGCCAGCTTGCTCTCTGATGGTGGTTCTGAGCTGTTTCCAGTTGTTTCCATAGAGACCAGGTACTGGAGACGAATGGGGCTCAGCGGTCTTTACTCCGCTTTGAAAGCCCGCCGCTGGGCCTCCCCCCGCCTTCTGCGGCTGTAACACTTCTCCTCAGAGCTTCTCAGAGGCAACAGGGACTGGTCTGAGCTCTTCTTCATTGACATCCATCCTGTGAATACCACTTAGGGGCTACCTGCATTTTGGAGAGGATATTTTCAGTGCATGTTCCCAAATAGCCCCCGGGCGGCTTGCACCGCGAGCCCGGGTCCCGAGCTGTGTGTGTGGGCGGCGCTCCTGGCCATGAGGGCATGCCCGTTGAGGAGGCTGTGACCACGGGGTGGCTTGTGTGGTGGCACCCCACTGCCCTACTTCAGGGAGAATGGCGCACCTACACGGTGGCCAAATTCTCCACGCAGTTTCTGTGAGGTCGTCATTGTTCCTCTCTTTTCTTACAAATCAGGAACTAGACTCGGGGGTGTATGCTGCTTGAGGTCACATGGAACTGGTAGGTTCTCTGATTGACAGATTTATCCATGCGTTCAGTGAAGAGGTGTCTATCCATCCTGCACCCGGCGCCATGCTAAGAGCTGGGAACCAAGTGTAAGCCACACTCGATCCCTGACTTTAGACACTTCCAGTCTGATGTGGGTGGGGGACCCGGGTCGGTCACCGACCACCCCACAGCCTGGCGTGCACGGAGGGAGCTCGTGCGGGTGTCCGGGAAGCAGAGGTGGGAATTGGCTGGGAGCCCGCCGCCCGCCCGCAGCGCCTAGTGAGGAAGCAGGCGAGCGCGAGGGCAGGCACGGCTCTGGCTCCACGTGGGAGCAGGCGGGTTCTTTACTCTGCACCTTCGGTTGTTTCCAGTCTTGGCCGTCGTAAACAGTGTTGCAACAAGTATCCCCGTCCACAGCCAGCCCTTCAACAACGAATCAAGTGGGAAGATAATTACTTTAAACTTAGCAATCTCTTAAAAAATCTTCTGGATTTTAAAGATGTATATATATATATATATATATATATATATATTATTAATTTCAGAGAGAAAGATAGATAGAGAGAGAAACATCAATGATGAGAGAGTCATGGGTCGGCTGCCTCCTGCACGCCCCACACTGGGGATCGAGCCTGCAACCCGGGCATGTGCCCTGACCAGGAATCGAATCGTGACCTCCTGGTTCATGGGTTGATGCTCAACCACTGAGCAACACTGGCTGGGCAAAATCTGTTTTTGTACCATATTTGATTTTCCTCATCTAGAAGTGTATTTTTAACATGCTCCCATATTTTCTCCTCTCACGCTCTTGTCGGAGTTGTTTTAGCATTTGACTCCTATTTGTCTGGGTTTGTTGAGGTCTGAGGAGTTCGGCACGGGCCCACCTTTTTGTTCCTCCCAGAAAGAATCGTGTGTGTGCACAGACTGTAGGAGAGGGGCACGTGCAGCAGGCTGAGTGTGCACAGACTGCAGGAGAGGGGCACACCCAGACGGTCCTGCCCGTCACCTGTGCCCCTGCACACCCAGAGCGGGCACGACGCCAGCACTTCCAGCTGCCCGTCTCCGCTCCAGAGTTCAGTGCTGCTCACTGTCCTAATGACCCACAGAGACACTCCGTCAGCGCGCTTGCTGCTGCCTACTGAGCACGCGGAACGTCTGCGTGGAGCTCAGGCTCCAGAAATAGAAGGGGCGTGTGGGTGACAGCGGCCGTGGCTTCAGGAGGCAGCACGTGAGCGCTTCCTTCAAGTGGTGGCCGCAGGTTCTGCACCCGAAAGGGTGACCCCGAGCGAGCGATGCTGCACCAGGCAGAGACGGTCCTGCCCGTCGCCTGTGCCCCTGCACACCCAGACGGTTCTGCCCGTCGCCTGTGCCCCTGCACACCCAGACGGTCCTGCCCGAAGCCTGTGCCCCTAACCGCTTCTGCCTGCCAGCCTGATCACCCCCTAACCACTCCCCTGCCAGCCTGATTGATGCTTAACTGCTCCCCTGCCAGCCTGTTTGCCCCCAACTTCCCTCCTCTGCCAGCCTGGTCACCCCTAACTGCCCTCTCCTGCAGGGTTGATCACCTCCAACTGCCCTCCCTTGCAAGCCTGGTCCCTCTCAACTGCCCTCCCTTGCAGGCCTGGTCCCTCACAACTGCCCTCCCTGGCAGGCCGAGTGCCTCCCAACTGCCCTCTCCTGCTGGCCATCTTGTGGTGGCCATCTAGTGTCCACATGGGGGCAGGATCTTTGACCACATGGGGGCAGACATATTGTGTGTTGGAGTGATGGTCAATCTGTATATTACTCTTTTATTAGATAGGATAGAGGCCTGGTACAGGGGTGGGGGCCAGCTGGTTTGCCCTGAAGGGTGTCCCGGATCATGGTGGCGTTCGCTTGGGGCATGGGGCGGCCTGAGCAAGGGGCCTGTGGTGGTTTGCAGGCCGGCCACGCCCCCTGGCAACCTAAGTGGAGGCCCTGGTATTTGGAATTTATTTTCCTTCTACAATTGAAACTTTGTAGCCTGGAGCGGAGCCAAGCCTGCTGCTCCCTCCTGGGCGGCAGCCATTTTTGTGGCAGTTAATTCACCTTCTACAATTGAAACTTTGTTGCCTTAAGCGGGTGAGCCCGGCCAGGGTGTGCGGAAAGCTTTGCTTCCCCTGTTGCCGCTGGCAACCCTGGCCTGCTCTCTCAAGCTCCATTCTGCCGCCATTTGTTTGAGTTTGTTTACCTTCTATAATTGAAACTTTGTAGCTTGAGTGGAGGCTTAGGCCTGCAACGGCTATCGGAAAGCTTGGCTTGCTCTGTTACCTGGGAAACCTTGCTCTCTGTGGCTGTAGACATCTTGGATGGAGTTAATTTGCATACTCGCCCTGATTGGCTGGTGGGCGTGGCTTGACCGGTGGGTGTGGCTTATGTAGCGGAGTGATGGTTAATTTGCATATTACCATTTTATTAGAGAGGATATTATATATACTACTAGGGGCCTGGTGCTCGAATTCGTGCACATTGAAAGGAAATTAATTAGAAGAAATATTTTAATATCGCCGTTTGCCCTTTCTCTATAATAGAAGTGTCAACCAAATTCACGATTGACAATGACAGATCGAAACACATGCGTGTGATTGGCACCAGCAAGAGCTTTATATGTACTGCATGTGCACTAGTCAACTTAGCCTTTTATAGATATAAAATAAACTTGCTTAATTAGACCTGCTTTCTGATGTAGCTAAACTTTTTCCAGCCCCATGAAGCACCATCCCAACTTCTCTTTCAGGTAATTGTCAGCAACACAGCAGTAAATATCAACACAGATTATTATTGTAGATCATACAGGGAGAACAAAGGGTAAAATATTTAACTGCAGCAGTGTTTGACTATATTCTGCACAGTGAGAAAACCTGAAGTCATTGTCAAGTTCCACCATTTCTTACTTCTTTTCAGTCAGGTCAAGTTTCTAAGCTCTAAATCTCCATTTTCTGGCTAATGAAAAGAAAATAGGATTCCACCGAGTCTCCTATCTACCTACTCCAGGACTTCTGTGAGGATCAAATGAGATGAGGCATAGGAAAATGCTTCACAGACATTTGGTTAAAGTATAAAATGTTTGCACCTGGCTATAAAGCAAGTCTCCTGGGCTGAAGAAACTCCAAGGAGGCTAGTTGCTAGGGAGAGGAAGCCGGGTGTTGCTACGTGACATCATTACCCAGATGGACACTTAGCATATTAGCCTTTTATGTATATGGATTTTGATGTGTCATTTTTTGCAGTAACGTAATTACCGCACGAATCTTGCTTCTAATTAATTTCCTTTCGTTGTGTACTAATCCGTGCACTGAGCCACTAGTGGTTTAATTGATGTGCTTGCCGTGGAACACCATGCAGCGTGTGCACGGATGATTGATGGCTTAATGGGAGGAACCAGTGCTCATCTGGGGGCTGGGCTGCTGCAAGGGCGGGCAGAGGCCAGTGGGCCCGCCCCCCCAGGGCTCCACAGCACCCCCTCGCTGAGCATGTGAGACCCCCCACTGCCCACAGGGCTTTGTGCCCTCTGACCAGGTGGGAGGAAAGAGGGGCAGCGTTCATTGGGGTCTCACTGTGAGCCCGCTCTGGGCTGAACCTCCTTATGAGGGAGCTGCTGTGATCGCTGGGACCCTGTCGCTCACTGAGGCTCAGAGGGTTCGGTTCCCCACAGCCACACAGCTGGGAGGTCGAGGAGCCGGGTGAGTCTGGGTGCCTGTCTAGGCGGCCCTTTATTGGGGACACTGTGTCACGGGCTCCCACGCATACTCTTCCCCCAACACGGAGGGCAAGGGCACTATGAGCACCCCCACCCCCAGGCAAAGCAGGGAGGACCCCAACCCAGACCTGACCCTGTGCCAAGCTCCTTCCAGAGCTACAAGCATCGTGAATGGCGACGCCTGTCATCCGAGGCCCCGGGAACAACGCCGCCCTGTGGATTCTGATTCAGAGACAGTGGTGGCTTCAGTCCTTGAGGTTCCAGAGTCGGGGGCGGGGGGCGGGCAGGGAGCAGAGAACATGCTCAGGGCTGGAGCAGCTCAGCCTGCAGATCGGAGCTCAGGAGCCCGGAGAGCCCTGCCAGGGCAGCTGGTGGGAGGGTGACTACTCCAGCGCACAGGACCACGCGCGAGCTGATGCGTGCATAGCCCTGCTTTCGTTGTCTATTCAGATGACCCTGTAGCAGGACCGTTTGCCCTGAGAATAAGACAGAACAAAGTGACATGATAAACAAGCCCCCGAGTAATGCTCACATTGGCATATTTATTAGGTAATTATATGCATTTGTGATATGCATATGTGTATACATAATAATTACCTATGATTACAATAATTACATGTGATGCATGTTAACATAAAAATATTAAACATTTACACAGTCACTTACAAAGAGAAGTAACAAAACCCAGGCGGAGCCCTTTGCCTCGTCTTTAAAGTCACCCCCATTGCCCTCAGCTCTGCCATCGGCACCTGCCCCTGAGGGATTCCCGCCCCAGGCCCTGCCCCGGGTCCCCGGAGCGAGCCCATCAAGCCGAGTTCTGCCTCTGCACCTGACCCCGGGCTGGACCCCTGATCCCAGTGCTGGGCCATGGCAGACCCGGAAGGAGGCAGGCGCAGCCTCGTGGCAACCCGCCTCCCGAAGCCCAGAGCTGAACCCCCTCTCAGGGCACTGGCTGGGGCCGCTCACCTGCGCCCTTGCTCGCCTGTCCTCCGCTCAGCAGGCGTCCGAGAGCTCTGCTCTGCACGTGGGGCCTCGGGTGACCGGGGTCTGTGCCTGTCCCCGTCTCTGTGAGGCAGACAGATGGCATCACTGAGAGACCACAGGGCGCCCTGGCTCAGGGCACCTGCTGTTCCCGGAGTGCGCGCTCTGATCTCGCCACCTCCCGCTCCTGACCCCACAAGGACCGGGCTGCACACCCGGTTCTTGCCACTGGGACAGTATTGACGGGGCCCAGCGTGGGGAGCCCTGGCCGGCCAGGCTGAGATAGGCGGGCTGGGGGTCAGGGACCTTCCCCAGATTGCAAGTGGCGCGCCCCCGTGCTGACGGGACAGGAGCCGTGTACCGCCAGCCTCGGCGTCCCTTCAGAACGATCCACGAGAAGCCCAGACTCAAACCCCCCCGGGCAGGACGGCGGGGAGCACGTTTCTGGGCTGGGAAGAGCGCACGGCCGGGTCAGCAGGTGCAAGGCGCCCAGACGTGGGCGTGGCCAGGACCCGAGGAAGGCAGTTTGTCCACCTCCCAGGAGCCCTCGGGGCTCAGCTCCCTCTCCGGAGTCCCCGGGTTCCTGAAGGCTGTGCCCCTGTTGTCCTGTTGGGGCTGAGGACTCAGTGCTCCATAACCGAGAATGATCCTAACTTCCTGATGACGCTCCGCGCTCCCCTGGGGTTGGAAATGCTTCTGGGAACACAGTGACGACGCAGAACCAGAGGAGAGGCAGCACCTGCTTCGGTTTCGTCCTGGTTCCTGCGGCCCTTCCCCCAGGCCACTGCCGACACCGAGCAGGTGGGGCAGGTGGGGCAGGTGGGCTGGCAGGGGCCCACGATGGCCACGCTCCACCTTGGCACCTGATCTGTGACGGGATCAGCGCTGGATGCCCTGGTCCTGCATTGTCCGTTTCCCATTCGCCCTGTGCTCCTGCGGTGGCCCCTGAGCGCGCTCTGGGAGGTCCCAGGAGACCTCCCCTCCCGGTGTCCTAGACAGGCGGGGAGCAAAGAGTGCCATCCAGGAGCGGCCTCGCCTAAGAACCGCTAGAGGCGTGTTGTCCGAGGTGGGGCCCGTGGGCACCTGCACGCCCCAGGGCAACATCAGGCCCTGGGCAAGTGTGCCCTGCAGGCCCTCTCCGAACCTTAGGAAGCCGCCTCCGTGGTTCCAGTCCACGTCGGACGTCTGCGGGTACCCCGTCTGGAGCAGCCCTGCCTTCCGCTGACACCGTCTCGTCGGGACAGCCTGCAGTGGGGCCGAAGCTGCAGCCCCAGAACTGGGGTGCAGGCCCCAAGGCAGAGCGGCTGGAGGCGAAGCCAGCAGCCAGGACGTGTTTGGTCTGGAGCACGGGCTCAGCTTGTCTGAAACCCTCTCATTCATCTTAAGTCAGTGGTTCTCAACCTTCCTAATGCAATTCCTCATGTTGTGGTGACCCCCAACCATAAAACTATTTTCGTTGCTACTTCATAACTGTAATTTTGCTACTGTTATGAATCGTCATGTAAATATCTGTGTTTTCCGATGGTCTTAGGCTCTACAGCAGCGGTTCTCAACCTGTGGGTCTCGACCATCGGAAAACACAGATATTTACGTGACGATTCATTAACAGTAGCAAAATTACAGTTATGAAGTAGCAACGAAAATAGTTTTATGGTTGGGGGTCACCACAACATGAGGAACTGTGTTAAAGGGTCGCGGCATTAGGAAGGTTGAGAACCACTGCCCTAAGTGTATAGGGTTCTATTTCAGGGCGGGACACACACACACACACACACACACACACACACACACACACACACGTTTATATGGCGGGAGCTGCAGCTATCCACAAGCGCGTCCATGGACAGGGAAGGCCCGCTGTGGGCTGGCGCACACCGGGTTTGCATAGCTGCGTGTGCATCGTGTGCGGAGTCCACAGCACACCTTGGTTCTCCTTCCGGTTACTGACTCCGGTGACCCGCCACCTGAGACTTTAAAGCAAGTCGCCCGGGCAGGACGCTCCAGGCCGGCCGGGAGCACTGCTCATCAGCCACGAATTAGCCATGAGACGTGATGCCGTCCCGTCTGCCGGGTCCCCTCCCCTGCGGCGGAGCTCCCGGGCTGTGTGGGCACCACGGGCTGCGGAGGGGCTCAGAGACCAAACTCGTCCTCGCACTCCGGAGGCTGGACGTCCAGAGTGTTGGCGTCGCAGGCCCTGCTCCCTCCAAGGCTCCAGGACCGGACCCCTCCTAGTGTCCTCCAGTCCCTGCCCGCTCGCTCCCGGCGGTCCCTGGCGGTCCGGGGCTTGTGGCCACGCACTGCTCTCTACACCTCCCATTTCACAGGCTTGGAGAGGCCCGGGTCCCCCCGCTGGTGGCTGGTCAGTGCTTCCCAAGACCCCAGCAGTTCCCAGAAACCAGCAGCCGCTGCTGCCACGCAGTGGCCGCCTGTCCAAGGCGCCTCAGCTCCTAGGGCCGCCCCAGCTGCCCAGGCGCGCAGCCCCTGCTGGCGGGGAGGGACGCGGGCAGCGCCGGGCGACAGGTTTGCGGTCCGTCGTGAATGGCGTGCTTCCCTAAGCAAGCCCGGTCTCCGCGCTCCGCTCTGGGGGGCAGGACTGAGAGCGGGGGTCATTGTGTGCTCACAGGGACTCGTTCGTTTGCGTTGGGACCCGGCCGCCTTGCAACAGCAGGGCCCCAGGGACCCGTGTCAGCCAGCGGCACCCGCAGCTCCGGGCCCTCGGGCGTTCCTGGGAGCCACGTGGGATGTCACGTCAGTCACTAAGAATCCGCTGCCCGGTGCCCAGCGCCATGACTACCGCATCTCCTCAGTGATAATCAGCGTTTGTGCAGTCGGTCACTCCGCAAATATTGATCTGGTGCTGTTTGCCAAGCCCTGGACGGCAGCACGGCCTGCCGCCGGCCCAGTCCTTCAGGAGGGGCGGCCGGGCCGTCTCTGCCCTGTCAGGCGCCGTGGGGTGTGTGTGTCTCTGGGCTCCGGGGCCCAGACCAGCCCAAAGCTGTATTTACCTTGTTTTTGATGAGAAATGGCAACCCAGCCGAGTCGCGGGCCTGCGGCTGCAACGCCTAGGGCTCAGGCGGCCGGGGGCTGGGCCTGGCGTGCTCCGTCCTCGCCAGGTGCCCTGTGGGAGGGCACAGTGTGGGGAGGGTTATAGGAGATCGGCCCATGCCCAGCCGGGTCGGAACCAGAACCCCACCCTCCGAGGTTGGAGAAGGGAGGGCGACTTTTCTCCAGGGCGCGTTCCTGGTGGAAATCCTGTGTATCCAAACAGTAAATACGGTTTGTCCGGCCACTGGCGCGATGAAGCCGGTCCCCACGGGGACTCGGGTGGGCTCCATTGTGCACATCGCCGGCCATCGCTGCCTCTGCTTCCTGTCACGCCGCGGGCTTTCTAGGGAAACTTGCTTTTTAAAGTCTCCAGTTCCCCCCCTCACGTCTCAGCAAACCAGCCAGGCTTGGAGTCTCTTCGTTTCACTCCGACAGCTCTTATCAATCTTCCCCTTAATTAAAGAAAGCAGACTTGGCACCGGCGTCTCTTATCGGCTGCCAGCTGGGCGCCATCGGCTCACAGCGGCACCATGGCCTTTCCCGCGCTGGCCACTGAGCTCCCCAGGGTTGTTAGTCCGGGTGTTCCGTGGACGTAAGGGAGATAAATGAATGGATGGGAGGGCGAGGGCGGGAGGGATAGGGAGGGAGAGGAAGGGAGGGAGGAAAGGAGGAAGAGACAGCGAGCGAGAGCAATGCCACTGGCTGCAGGGGAGCGATGGCGATCGGATCACAGAGCCGTGGAGCGGAGGAGCTGGGCGGGACCTGCAGGGTGCTTCAGCTCAGCCGCTTTCAAAGTTTATTCCTCAAATGCAGTGTGTCTGCCGCCCTCCGTCTGAGGCAAATGCGAAGCAGCTCTGCTTCACCTGGAGGGTGTGGAGGCCAGAGGCGCTGGGAGGGAGGTGAAGACCAGCGCTCTGGGCTGAGGCTCAGAGCGGGGAGAGAAGGCCTGGGCTGGGCTGGGAGGCACCAGGAGAGAGGTCCGAGCCGGGAGGGGGCACCAGCACTCCTTGCCCACCAGGTCGGAGGAGAATTCTGAGGAAACCAAGGCAAATGGCCCCTGCTGTCGGCAGAATCTTGGGAGCTAAGAAGTCAGTCAGGGGAAGGGAGCTTTAAGCTTCAAGAGGGCCCTCTGCTCAGGGTTTCCCAGGCTGCAGCCAGGGTGTTTGTCAGGCGGAGTTCTTGCCTGGAGGTTCTGGGAGAAGTCTGCTTTCAGCTCCTTCTTGTGTGGGAGGGACTGAGGTCCCATTTCCATGCACCCCCTCTAGGAGCGGGGAGGTGTGCACTGCTCGCCGTCTCCCCGCGGCTGGCACCTGCACGGTAAATACCCAGGTCT